>NC_133386.1:171151145-171776145 GCF_047511655.1 Castor canadensis
CTGGCATGATGACCAGGTGAGTGGGAGGCCCACCACCACTTCATCCCTCCTGCGCTGGACCATCCCCACCAGGTTGTCTGTCTCTATCATGAGGGTGTGGCCCAGGAAGCTGGTGTCCAAAATTCCTGGTCTCTTAGAACTGGACTTGTGGTGGGATGAGAGAAAAGGCCCTCGGAACCATGAGGTCTTCAAAAGGGCTACCATCCTCCCCTCTCCCTTTCAAATGCTGTTTCTGAGAATAGGGCTGAGACATGCAGAGATCTAGAGCTATCGAGCCAGGGACACAGAGTGAGTGGGAGATACCGGGCAGCTGGGGCCCCCTGTGCCTCACCTCCAGAATGTCAGCCGTGGGGATTTCCATGGATTCTGTTCCTCCATAGTACAGATACTGCATCATCATCTGTGGCGGGAAGAGGCCCTGTGTGAGTGCCTTAAAGACCCAGGGCCCAGGTCCACTCCTGGCCCGAGAGTGCCCTCCCACTAACTGTTTGCCTCTGCTCTTCTCTGCTCAGGCTGAGACTCTCAGACACTGTTTTCCCCAGAATGAGGTTTCTAGAAGCCAACTCCAAGACCCCCCTTGTCTCTGTGACCAGCTCTGGTCCACAGTGGTTTCCCTTCAATCCCCATGACAACCCCCTGAGCCCAGGAAGAAGGATGACTAGGCTCAGATTTCTTGAGCCTCAACTCCCACAGCAGGGCCCTCCCACCCCACCAGGCAATGAGCTGTGCATTGCTCATTTTATCTAAAGTCCACATATGGCCAGGTATGGCATAAACCAGGGGCAGGAGGATTGTGAGTTTCAGGCCAGCCTGGGCTATACAGGGAAACCCTGCCTCAAAAACAAAACAACTACATTTGGAGCTGGGAGGTAGCTGAGGCTCTGATAGTTGAATTTCTAACCAGCTATCCTCAGGAGATCTGGCTCCCTGCCTGATCGCCCTGGAAAGAAATGGCAGCGCTCACTTTGCTGCCTGGCTGAGACCTGCCTGGGACTCTCAGGAACTGGGAGGAAGGTGTTCCTGGGATAGCAAAGGAGATGGCCCAGGAAGATGGAGTTATATTTAGTTCTTCTGAGGTCTGAGTTGTAAACTCTAACATCACGCTGGAGTCTGGTGAAGTTCCCAGTTGGAAAAAGAAAAAAATAAGGCTGCCTGAAGAAACAGCCCCAGCAAGGCACTGGCAGGGCTATAAATAAACACAGCCGCAGCCACACAGGTGGGCCAGCCTTCAGGCTGGAGAGGCACCAGAGGGTCTATGAGAAAGCCCAACCACTGGTCCTGGCCAGGTACCGGGCGCCATCAGCCTCTCCTCACCAGAAAGCAAGGTCCCTATGACTTCTCAGCCCCTGCTGAAGCCTACACTGCATCTTACTGCATTTCAATGTCTGTCCATCCTGCTGGATGCTGTGTACTTCAGGCAGACCCAGTTCCTTGTATTTCTGGGCCTTGTGCTGAGTGAGCCAGCAGGACAGAGGCCCAGACCCTAGACACCCTTCACTCAGGGTTGGGACTGGCAGGTGGGTCAGCTCTTCCAGAATCTTTTACTAAGGAATGGCCTCAGCCCCTTGGCAAGGGCCTGAAATCCAGGCTCCCTTCATGGCTCCGAAGGGCCTCCTGCTGCATTTTGGGAGCTGGACTTGGCAAGGGCTGGCCAGCTGTGGTATGTGGGTCTCCCTGAGGCCGCTTGACTGCCTGAGTCCACAGAATGAGAAGTGCTCACTTGGAGCTTTGCAAAGGGAGCAGAAGTGGGTTAATTTTGCACAGCCTGGGCAGATACGGGTCACCTCTCTCCCAAGGCAGGCAGCCTGCAGGGCTGGATGAGCAGCCCGAAGAGCTGCTGGAGGAAAGTCCACATGCTTTCCTGCTGCCCTGAGAGAGCTACTAGGAAACAGACTGCAGGACCAGGACTGGCGCACAAACCATGTTGGAATGCCAGGTCTTCTGGACTGTCCTTCAAAGGTCTGGGTTTAGTTAACAGTGACCTGGGCAAGTCTCCAGACCTGCACCAGGCCTACAATAGCCACTGGCCACATTGGCTTCTGAGCCTTTTAAATGTTATTGGTCTGGATTAAGATGTGCTGTGTCAAATACACACGAGATTTTGAAAACTTGGTATATCTCAATTTCTTCTATTGATTACAAGTTAAAAGCATAATATTTGGGCTAAATATATTATTCAAATTGATTTTGCCTATTTTTATGCAACTTAAGAAATTTTGAATTATAGTATGTAACACATCAGTCAGTACTGCATAGGCCTCCTTGAACCTGTTTCCTCTTCAGAAAACAAAGACAGTGATGACCTCCCTCCTCTTCTCTCAGTGCTGTGAGAGCCAGTGAGATATTCGGGGGCTGCTGTGGAACTTTGCAGGCATTGTTGGGAAGCTCGGAAACCAAGGGTGGATGGATATCCAAAGTCCCAACCGGGGTGAAACACACAGACAACAGCAGAGCTCTGTACTCAGAGACCCTGTGGGCCTGGTCTAAATAACTGGCCAGAACTCCAGGTGAGATGCCCAGGGCAAGGGCAGGGACTAACCTCTCCACAGTCCATGTGTGCCTTGACGTTAGACCATTGTCCCCATTTACCCTCCCACCAACCCCAAAATGTCACCAGGTGACTGCTCAGCCCGTCCTATCACTGGTGCCCTCCCAGCTTTGGTAGGCAGTTGAGCTCACACAGGTCTCTCTGCCTGCAGTGATCACTGCCCACATGTGTGCTCTCTCTCCCACCAACCCCTGCTGCGCTCAGAGACACACCTCCATATCCTATCATGGCTCTACCTCATGCTCCAACTCACCTGGACTTGATGCTTCTTGGCCCAACAAGTTTCCAAAGCCATCCCTCCCAGGGAGTTTGGATAAAGGGATGAGAAAGTGAAAAGAGGCACCACCACACTCAGGCCAGAACCTTGACCTCTCCCACTGTGTCCCACCTGTTCTCCATATCCCCTGGTCCAGTCCAGGTCACTGTCATAACTCAGTGGATCCCTCAGCAGCTCCTAACTGATCCCCCCAGGTGGCAACCATGCTAACTTCAGTCTCTTTCTCACCTCCCTAAATGCAAACAACCAGCCCTACATCCTGGGGTTGAGTCCCAGCTCTTTGACTTTCTAGCTGTGCTAACTTGAGTAAGCTACTCAGCTTCTCTGTGCATCTGACTCCTCATCTACCAAGAGGAGTGATAATAAACCTTCACCCCCTAGGACTGTGCTGTGAGGCTTAAATGAGGAGGGGAAGCACTCAGAACCGTGTCTAAGAAATGACAACCTCATCCTTGCACTGAGTGAAGCCTTTTGGAACGTCCTGGGTCCCTGGGCTAAAGTCCAAGCCCTGCGTACTGTGGCTCCCTGGAGCAGCATCAGACTCATTTCTGGTAGTTCTGAACTGAACATGCCATGGGCTCAGGCTTCTGGGACTCTTGAGTGTGCAGTCCCTCCTCCTGGATCTCTTGCTAACTGGTCCTTGAGACTGCAGCCTGGCTGTCACTGCTCCAGGTCTGGGGGAGATGCCCCATTCCTGCACTGCTAGAGCCCCCCAACCCCCCGTGCTTCCCCAAACTGTCTCAAGGTTTCACAGTCCTGTCATACCTGATGACTGCTGTGCCCTCCATGCCCACAAGTGGCTGGATTCCAAATAAGTGACTGCAGGGAATATGAGGGAGATGGTGGTTCCCTTTATCCCATGTATTCCGTGAGGTGCTATGGAGTCTATGATCTCTCAGGTTAGTTCTCAACCCTCTCCTGGGCAGGGCATAGTCTCGCACCCATCTTCCTGCCGCCTCTGGGCCTCAGTCCTGTCCCAAAGGCTCAGTCCTGCAGTCCTGAGCTCCCCTCACCCTCTGCAGTTGCCGCTGTGTGGAAAGGCGCTCCCAATCAAGCTCCTGCAAACCCTCCTCCTTGCCCATCCTGACATTTCTATGGCACACCTTCTACTCCCTGAGCTTAGCCCACTATGGCCGGGACAGGCTCCTTGCAATTTTCCTGCCTGGTGTGTGGCTGAGGTTTGATGCTTGGAGAGAGGGTACCACCGGTACCAGCCTTTCCCAAAGGTACCAAGCATCTGTGAAGCCTCTGGGCATCTGTGAAGATGCAGGCTCTGAGGCAGGGGGGTGGAAGTTGGGACACAGCGTTCCCAGCAAGCAGGCAGGGCCCACACAACAGGTGTGTCCTTCACATCTGTCTGAGGCCCCTGGCCCAGTGATTAGACTCAGGACCCTGGGGCAAGCTCTGAAGCAACAGCCCCACAGTGGGGTGTCTTCCTTTGCCCAGGAAACAGAGTGGAAGACTAACTGATTTACAGCAGCCCCTAAGCCCAGGTAGGCAAGGTCAAGGATGGGCTGGGCAGAGGGGCTTCCCTCCGAATAGTGCAGCACTGACGCCCACACACCTGAAAAATGTGGTACTTCATGTCGCTGATCTCAATGGTTTTGCTGCTGTCCCCGTCTTGTTCTGATTTATTGGTCATTAGTGTCTTGAACCTGGAGCAAAGGAGGCAAGACAAGGCAGGGCTTGAACACGACTTTAACTCCATCCCTGTGCCATACCAGCACCATCCATCACCTGACCAGCTGGAGACACGCTTGGAAAATGACTACCGTGTTCCCAAAATAACTTTGGGCAAGTGACGTTTTACATCATCCTGGGCTGACAGTTGGGCCAAGTGCCATTCTGTCCCTACTGGCCTGTCGTCCCCCCAATTGATGGCTAGTCTCTTCATTCCAGCACATCTATGTGGTCTGATAATTATAAGCAGTAACTCAGCAGAAGGTGCTTCCCAGAGCTCCTGGGGCACTCTCGATGTCACTCCTTCTGTGCCCTCTGTCCAGCTGGGCCCCACGGGCAGGTGAGCACTCTGCAATGATGGGACAGAGGCTGCAGGATTCAGTCCCTGAGGTTGCTCTTCCCTGTGCCCCTGGGGCTGAGACTACTACCTGTGCTGCCTACCTGTTAGAAGCTGTCACCAGCAGGACTTTGTGTGCATAAAACAGCTTTCCTTCCACTAGGAAGGTCACATCTGACATCTCTTTGTTGTTCAGAAAGTGAGGATCTGTGGATAAGGAAAGACAGGAAAGTGGCCTAGGTGTCCACCTCCAGGGGTTTCTAAGCATGCTGAATGTGGGGGCACAAAGGCGAGGAGCAGAGAAACAGGCTATGGGCCTTGGCACTTGGGAATGGGAAAGGACAGAGTGAAGGGGAGAAAAAGAAGAGGGGCATAGGGGACAAGCCCGCACCTAGCCTGGCCGGCAGAGTCTTACGGAGCTCCGGGATGCTGGGGATGGGGCTGCTGCCATAGCAGTGGGTGAAGATGGTGGCCAGCTGCTGGATGACAGAGTCATTCTGTGGGGAGAGAGGCAAGAGGCCTGTCAGCTTGCTGCTGCAGCCTGTTTATAGCTGCAGATACAGCAGGTTAGTTTCCGAAGTCCAGGCGAGGATTAGAGCAGCGCTGTCTTTTGTTCCTGGTGGATGTGACTTGGTGAGAAAGAGTCTTGTTTTTTCATCAGTGAGTCCCCAAATGGCTGTTTTGGCAGGGCTCCAGCCCAGACAAACCCATGGCCTGTGCCCCCTGTAGCCAGGCAGTGCGAGTCTAGGCATGTGGGGCTGCCCAAGTGTGTCAGTCTATGTGTCTGCCCCAGGGTCAGGGCTGCTGGGCCACACTCACTTTGCTGGTCTTGAGGATGTCAAACATGAGTTGCAAGCCCTCAGTCACCAGCTCCTCGTTGTACTCCTCCTCCTTGATGGAGCTGAAGTCCCGCAGGAGGCTCTGCACCACTGAGTACCGCGACTGGGAGAACGAGGTCCGCAGAGACTCGATCCAGATGTGCAGTTTCCAGGGGACACCTGGGAGGGCAGGGGAGAAGAGCAGGTGTCAGTCACTGTGAAGCACACTCTTTTCTTGGTGGACTCTTTTCTGATGCCCCGTCTCGCCTGAGCCACCTGCCCTATGACTGCATGCTGCATGACCCTTAGGTGGCGCAAATGGTAGAGCGCCCACCTGGCAAGCACAAGGCCCTGAGTTCAAACCCCAGCACTGCCAAAAAAAAAAAAAAAAAAGTGAAACCAAGACGAAAGCTTTCATTCACTGCTGGGCCTTCCTGGCAGGCACAGAGGTGTTAGATGAGGTAGAGGGTAGCTCTTACCACGTGCAGGGCATTCAAGCTCTAAAAATGGAAGCCCAGTCTGGGGGTTTCTTGCACCCTTGCTTGTTGCCCCCTAGAGTTATTTGCTAGAGGGCCCCCATTAATTCTTAAGGGGTGGCCAGGTAGACTAGGGTACCCAGAAACTATTCGGGGTACCCAAAGACATGTGGCCCCCATCCTCTGCAGAAGCAGAGGAGCTCCAGCACCCAGGTTACGGCTGTGTCAGTGCACATCCAAGGCATGTGATGAGTTAACCAGCTCCCTGGGTGTGTGGGCTGGGACATGACTTTCATGACAGAAGCCAGTCAGATTCCAGTAATTACAGGGATAGTATACATCCCCCATCCCATCCCCATCTAACTGTGGATTAAAAAGACCTGGTGGCATTCCCTAGGGACATGATGACATAGGTGGTGTCAGCATCTTGGGTGTACTGGCTGTATGTGGGAGGGGATGTCCCCATTTTATGGCAGGGGCTGCCTTACTGCTCTGATAGCCCAGTCCTGAGGATTGGTGCATTTGGCTCTAGAATAAAAACACGGCTATCATGGACCAAGTGCTCGTGGTACACACTGTGTCTTGTGCAAGAATATCTTATTCTTAGTTGAGGATCATCAGCAGGGAGAGAGGCAGGAACTGATACTTGGAGAGATTAAATGGTGTACAACTAACAGGATCTGGGCCTAGTTTGTCAGTCTGATGAGCCTCCATAGAGGACATGAAAAGTCCACAGACTCGCAGGTTCAAGGAATAGAAAGTTGGCTGAACCACCAGATGCATTGACTCATTGTGTATGAATTTCTGGGATACTACAAAGACCCCTGGTGCTGTGACCCGGGGGAAAAGTGGGCCTGAGGGCAGAGGGCTGTGGCTATGACCTCAAGATGTCACTACTGGGGACTGCCTCAGGCCTAGGGCATCTCCTGGTCAGGTCATGCTCAAGCATGTGTCAGTCGCTGCCCTATGCTCAGCTTCCCTGTGGCCTCAGTCTACTCTGTGGGCCTGGCCTCCTCTGGCCTGCTGGATAAGTGGGGAGTGGCCATGCCTGTGTGTGGTGCATGCCTGTGAGGCCTCACCCAGGGCTCTCAGCTCCATGGTGATGTCCACGTAGCCATGCTCGGCGCTATAGTACATGGCCTCCTGCAGGGCCTTTGTGCGGGTCCGGCTGAGTCGCACAGGTCCCTCGCTGCCACTGCCCTGGCTGGACGCATCACTTTCCTCCACGCCCTCAGCTAGGATCTCCTCTAGGGACAGCACGTCTGCTTTGGCCTGCTGCGGCTGAGTCAGAAGCTTCCTCAGGACGTTCCTGCAGGCCAAGGGGTAAAGGAGGATGAGGTCCCTAGGACAGATAGGCAATGTCTACCTGAGCTGCCTTCCAGGGCTCCATGGCGCAGATAGATTGCTCTGGGGCACCTGAGGGGGATCCCCCTGCTGTCCTGCTATTACTGAGGAATCACAGGCTTTGCAGTTGAGTAAGCTCTGCCCTCCTAGTTATGTGACCTCAAACAGGTCTGAGCCCCACTTATTTGTCACCTTAGGGTAGGATGCAAGCATCACCCTCTCCTGGGGTTGATGTGAGGCTAATGAGAAGGTATTAAATGCACATGGTGCCTGATACCAGGCAGCTCCTAAATAGCAGCCGACCACGCAGGTAACACTCCAGTCCTCACTGTTCCCCTCCTGTGCATTAATAGGGCAAAGTGGGGAGAATGTAGGGCTCCTTCCAGTTATAAAGATAGACTGGGCAGAGCATGTTCCCACGTACTGCTCCAGGTGATGGACCTGTCCTGCTTAAGGCCACACTGGGGGAAGTGCAGACCTGACCCCAGGCTCTTTTTGTCACATCCTGTGGCTTGTGGCTCTAGAATGGATGCAGCACAGAGGGACCCATATGACACCTGGGGGCTGAACCTCCTCCACACGTCTCCTAAGTTTGAGGTTCTAAGGATCCAGGGCCATCCCTTAGGGGCTGGCTGACAATAGCTGGCTCCTGATTTGGGGATTTGCTACTCTTGAGTTTATACACAGTACCTGGTTTGTGAAGGTGAACTTGCCGCAATGCCTTTCCTGGGATCCTGGGTCCCCACGAGACAGTGAAAGGCAGAGGAGCAAACAACTGCACACCAGGGGGAAGAGGCCACAGAGGGGCAAACACAGGGCATGGTGGCGTAGGGTCTGAGGGAGGTACAATGGTACCTGGAGGTGAGGTGGGTTTGAGTGGGTGAGTGTGGGGGCAGGGCTGGAAAAAAGATGCATGGACAGGGTGCTCTGGGGTAGGGTGGTAAGAGCCCCTGGGAACTGCAAGTCAGTTTCCCACCTGCCAGCCCTTCTTTTTCTACCCCATCTCTGCCCTCTAGTAACGTCTTCCCTTATTTCTCTTCCCACCCGATCCCCAGTGCTGCCTAATGGCCCTGGTTTCAGCCTGCTGCTGCCCCGTCACAATGCCAGGCAGGTCCACCATCTGCTCCTGGAGTGAGATGTGACTTCCTGCAGAGCCACCAGGAGCCTCTTTGCAGCTGAGCCATGTGCCATGTGGAAGCTCCTGGGGTGCCCCGAGGTGAACATAGGCCCTGGAGACTACCACCAGGCACTGGAAGGGATGTGGTTCTGAGCAGACCCTGGCAGCTGCAGCAGTAACTGCCCGGCTGGAAAATGGGACAGGTTGCCCTCGGCATCAGGCCCAGCCCCCATCCCAGATCTTTGAGGACCTTGATGCCAGGCCTCACTAAGCAACAGCCTCCAAATCCAAGTCCCAAGGTTTCTGGCTGACACAAAGATAGGCCCTGGCCTCTGGGGCCATTTCCTTTGCTGCCATCTGGGAGTCCAGGCTCCTAGCGCCTTGATTTCAGTGCCTAGACCACACAGGGCAGGCATCCCAGGGCAGGTACCTGTGGCCATGGGCGGCAGAGTGGCTGAAGCAGTTCATGTCCTCATGGAGGGAGGAGACCAGGCCATTGGCTTCGAGCATGCTGAGGAGGGGGTCTGCGCCTCGGCTCAGCAGCAAGCTGACCAGTTCGTAGTTCCCTGAAAGACAGGGGGCAATGCTGAGGATGCTGAGGGAAAAGGGATCAGGAGAGGGGTCTCCAAGCTCTGAATGTGGAATAAGTGAGGAAAGCCCATGCTCAGTGCATCTTGGGGGATGATGTAGAGGTGACAGGGAGATTGGAGGAAGAAGGCTGGCTGTGTTCTGTGTCCTGTCACACTGAGGAAGGGGCTTTGTGCCTGGTTGGGTCCTGCCTGGCACTGTGCTCAGCAGAAAGGCTAATGGCTGGGGTGAGGGAAAGCCCCACAGTGGCACGGAAGGAGGGACTTCAAGGGTTCCCAAAGGGAGTATATGGGCTAATGTCCAGCTTGGGTGACCCAGCAAGGAGGTGGCCAGGGCCTCATGATGGGGAGACCTTTCTGGACAGGGCAGCCATGCGTATACCTACCCGCTGCAGAGGCCAGCTGCAGGGGCGTCTCTGCATAGCTGTCCTCGCCACTGTTTACTGCCGAGCCTTCCACATGGGCACCAGCGTCCAGCAGCAACTGTGGGGTGGGGGGGGGGCGGGGGAAGGGCGACACTCAGCATGGCAGGGAGTGGCTGCTGTGAGCCAGAGGCAGCTCCAGGGCACAGAACCTGTAATTCTCTCCAGGCATGTGACCAAGACATGGCTCACATTGGCAGTAGGAGAATTAGAACCTCTGAACTCCTGGTTACCCTTGGGGCTCAAAATTTGTAGAACCTTCAGCTCTGCTCTTGTGGCCCTGGATCAAGCCCCTAAGCTGTGACAACCTCTGAGCTATTTCTCTCTTTGCAGTACTTTCCTACCACCTAGTGTCAATGACCTAGAAAACTGAACAGATTGGCAGAACAGAGAGTGTCACCTGCAATGCACAGGGGAAACAAGGCCTGGGGAGCAGCAGGTGTTAGTCAGAAAGTGTGTGTGCAGTACAGGCCACAGAGCAGTGAGTGACCTGGGTAGGTACTTCAACTCTCTGAGTCTCCATTTTCCCCATCTGCAAAATGGGAGTAGAGGCCTGCCTTGCAGTTTTGCTGAGGTTAAATGAAATGATGCTTAACACACTGGGTTCAAAAACCAGTAGTACTTAGGTCTCACTGGAGAGGTTCAGTTGCTACCCTAGGCAGCAAGACAAGAGGTGGGGCTAGGCAGAATTTTGTGCATGCTCCAGGACAGCAAGTGGCCAATCCTCATTCCAGCAAGGACAGGCTTTGCCAGGGGACAGATGGGGCAGGGTTCACAGATACCAAGCGGCCCCATCTGGGCCAGGCCCGGCTCTGCCTTGGGGCAAGGGTGGTGTCTGCATTCTGCTCTGGAGAGAGCACCTTCCCAAGCTCCTCAGACCCCACTGCTCACCCCTCCCTGGAGACCAGGTGTGAGGAGCCCAGGTGACCTCCCACCTCCACAGCAGGGTGTGGGGAGCGGGGCATGGCTGTTTGCTGGAGACTCGTCAGTCAGAAACCAATCGTGCCCTGATGCCTGCACCAGTGCCAAGGCTGTGGAGGTGGAGGCCTGCCCAGTAGGATGAAACTGGGCATCAGTCCAAGCCAGCCCAGGGCCCAGCCTGAACATAGGTTGGAATTCCTCTCAGGTCCTCGGGAGGGCAGTAAATACAAAGCAGGCCAGGTGTGGCAGCCAGCCTGACAATGACCATTTACCAATTCCTACTATTGGTCAGGAATATACTGACAACCATTGAGAGTCAGATGTGACCTCTGCCCTCAGAGGCTTCAGAATCTAGCAGAGGAGGAGGGCATTATATGAAGTCCTGGGGGAGTGCCATGAAATCTTGTAGCCCCCAGTGGCATGAGAACCTGGGAGCTGGTGCCACTTCTGGCATGGGAAGCCACTCTGCCTCCAGCTTCTACTTCTGGAACCACCACCCCACAGTCATGGCAGCCACAGTCACCTAGGCCACGGTGGGCAATGACTTGGCTTGGCTCCACAGGTGAGCTGTGCCACTTGTCCTCTCTCAGGAACTGGGGAGTGGCGGGATCAGGCCTGCTCATGGGGAGGGGCAGAACTGGAAGGGTCCCAGGGCATGGCTCTGCAGTAGAATTCAGGAGAGAGGGGAAAGAGCAAAGGGTCAAAAAGAGGGCTGAGTTAGAGAACCGAGCACTCAGACAGGTCCCCGCTGTGCCAAGATCCACTCAGAGATACAGAAGTCAAATCCTTGTATAGCTGGAGCCTGGGCCTGGTTTCCTACAATTCCTACTGCATCCTCACACTAACCTCTTTCTTGAGGCAAGTGAGGTGCATTTGTCGACCAGGTGAGTCAGCCTAAAGCAGTGCCCCCCAGATCTCTGACTTGAGGCATCTGCTCCCTCAGGGGAAGCTGAGGCACTCTGTGCACCTGGCCAGAGCTCACCTGCACTACAGAGATGTGTCCATGCAGCACAGCAAACGTCAGTGAGGTCCAGTGCCTGCTGTCAGGGTGGATGGAGGGGTGTCTGGGAGAGTTGCTTGGAACCTGGAAAACACAATGCTCTCTGTTTCCTGGGTAGGTGACAACCCAGAGCACCTGACACAAGCATCTTAGCTAAGGGGGTGCCCTGCAGGGATGGTGAGCAGGAGTTAGCACAAGTGCTTTCTACATTTGATTGGTAATGTCTGCTTAGAGCACCATATAGACAAAGTTCACAAGGAAAGGGTGGATGTTTAAGTAGTGATGTCTGTCCTGGGCAAAGATGGCAGAGGAGAGGAAATGGAGCTAGTATTTGGGGATGGAGGATGGCTGGTGATTAGTCTAGCAAGAGAGGGAAAATACCATAGAAACAGTCATGGCCATTCTCTCCATTCATCTCTCCTCAGCTTGTTTCCTCTTAGACAGAAAGTCCAAATCTTGAGGATTGCTGATTTTTCTTTTTTCCCTCCCTCCCTCCCCTCTTCCTCCTCCTTCTTTATTCTCTTTTAAGATGGGGTCTTGCTGTCATACAGGCTAGTTTCCAACTGCTTAGCTCAAGAGACCCTCCCATCCCAGCCTCTTGAATGTACCACCATGCCTGGTCTTTGCTGTGAACTCTATGCACCTTGTATTTCTAGTCTTCTGAGACACATTTACGCAGTCCTCCAAAATATTGCAACTAGCTTGGGTGCTAAACATTGCAGTGCTCTCTTTATTAGGCCAGGGCCTGGCACAGGCCTCTGTGGGGTTTGCTTACCTGGATGTCCAAGTTTGCCCCAGCATCAATCAACATCTGGACCATGGCTTCATCCCCAGCAGCACAGGCGTACATCAGAGGTGTCATACCCTGTGGGAATCAAAGGCTGATGCTGAACTGCCTGGAACAGACCACACCACCATGTACCCCCCCTCCACCAGGCCTCTTCCTGGCTGCTCCTCCCCAGCTCTCCTGCACCTTGTACTTGCAAGACCCCCGAAGGACACTAGAAGGGTGAGTTGGGGGCCATTTCCGTAGCACTGTGACAGCAGAAAGTGAAAAGCACAGATCCTGCAGGCAGACTTGTGCAAAAGCCACCTCTGTCAAAGGAACTGTAAACTTTGTATAAGTTCCAGTTCCTCTCTGTGCCTTAGTCTCCTTATCTTTAGAGCAGGAACAGCAGTGCCTGTCTCAGTTGCTGCAGTGCGAGTTAGCGTGTGTCGTGTGCTTAGTACGTGCAGAGTGAGCTTACCTTGACTAAGAGCTAAGAAGATAGTGACAATGCCACCACTGATACTGTGTTACACTGCCCCTACTATCCCCTCCTGGACCGGGGCCTGGAAAGCCCTGGGTTGGGTGACTTACAGGTACCATCGCATACAGTCACCGTGCTGTTCCTTTGAGGGAGGAGTTACTGTTGTCTCCATTCTGCAGAGGAGCAGCAGAAGGAATTAACTGCCCAAGTCACACAATTAGCAAGAAGTAGAACTTGGACTGGAACCCAGGTCCACATAAGTTGGGAAGCTGATGCTTGGAGCCCATCACACAAGAGGGTGGAGAAGTCCAATATCTGTGCTACTGAGAAGTCCAGGGCTTTTCTGAAGCTGTGCCCTGTTCCTTCCCTGAGTTTTGGTGGGCAGTTGACATGGCTACCTCCCTGGCTGGAAGTCTCCCTCTGGGACCAGCCATCGCTCAGATAGCAGTGAAATGTGTTTTCCACAGTTGGATCCTGGCAAGCATTTGTCTGGCGCCCTGAGATGTTATTTATTAGGTTATTTGTGTGTATACAAGATCTCCTTAACTCATAAATCCTTGTCTAGTGCCAAGAGATAAAGAAATGGCCAGAAATTAATCACAGGACTAGAGGACTGTTTGCCCACACATCAGCCTATAAATATCAAGGTTTAAGAACAACAGCACTATAGCTACAGCAAGCAACATCATGGAAATTTGGCTTTGTTTCATCCCCTGTGCACATGCGTGACTTTTTCCTTCACACATCTGTACACAATTAGAGCATAAATGAGGCCATGAGTCCTGGAGGAGAAATCATTTTTTTGGTGTGCTCCTTCCTTCCCCACTCCAGGCACATAAAGAGGCTAAAGAGGCAGCAAAGTGACAACAATAATAAGCATACTGACAGCAAGAACCAGAGTGAACACAGACTGAACATTTTCAAGGTGCCAGGTGGAGAATTCTCCCAACAGCTCTACGTGGCAGGCACTTGGTACTCCTTGGGGAGGCAGGGTAACTTGTCAAGAAGCCTCGGCTATGAGGTGCAGTGCTAAACCCTGGCTATCTGAAGCTAAACCGCATGGGCTTCCACACTGTGTGCCTGAAGAAGGACGGCTCAGGATGAAGGCCCCCCAGACCCTCGACATCTGCATTGACTGAGAGCCATGTGTGGGATCTGACCCCAACCATCACCTCCCTGCTGTGCCACTGAAGCGCCCTTCTGTCCCATGATCTTCCCCGTCTAAGCTCTGCTCTCCAACTGTTTTCTTTCACATTCTTGCTCACATCATCCCCGTCCCCAGGACACCCTCCCCACTCCTCCTCGCTGTGCCCCGCCCCTGCCGCGCCCTCCTCTCAGGCTCAGCTCCTACCCCTCCAGAGGAGGCCATCCCACCAGAGCCCGCCTGGGCCTATGCTTCTCCCGGCGCTCCTCACTGCCCATGTCATGCTGTCATCTTGTCCAACACCACTGCTTAACCCTCTGTGTCACCTAACTTCCCCTGTGCTTCTGTGTGGTCTTCCAAACCACGGTGCCAACATGTATACAATAATGACATTGGATAAACAACTGGGATATTCCACAGTGGATCAGAGCCTGAGTCACACTGCCTGGCTTCTTACTCATTGTGCTACTTTGGGTGAAGCAGCCTCTCTGTGCCTCAGTTTCCTCACCTATAAAATGGGGGGAAATAATAGTACACATCACAGGGCTGCTGTCAAGATTAAATGAGCAATCTATGTGAAACACTTAAATAATGCCCCCAGAACATAGCAAAAGTATAAGCTGTTTATAGCAAAACCAAAAGAAGTAATAAAAACACATGAACTCAGGTTAAATTCTATCTAAAATTATAAATCACCTCCAACATTTCCTACTTTTTCTTTTGCTTTGTTTTACTCCTTAGCACTTTTTGTTACTATATGCTCTATTTTGTGTGCTAGTTTCTTACTGTCTGTCTCCTTACTAAATGTCAACTCCACAAGGGCAAGTGTTGCTTTGGTCTTGGCACATGGTGGACACACATGCTCCCATACATGTGTTAGCAATTGTCATGAATAGCTTGCTATCACCCTGACTCCTCTGGACTCTTCCCCAGCCCCACACTATCTGTGATAGTCACCAGCCCTTCAGTCAGGGAACCAGAATCCACAGTAGCAAGGTTGTACAAGGGGTCCTGGGGAATGCCCAGTCTGAAAGTCCACCTGGAACAGGAGGCAGCTCACCTCTCAGAATCACAGAGCTAAGCAAGTCTCGGGTTTAGGACACAGGAGACTATGCCTTCAACTCTACCAACTGTGAACGTCTTAGTCTAGTCCCTGAGCCCGGCCTAGTAGAGCTCTCAGAAATTACCTGGTCGTCCATGGTGTTCACTCCATCAGGGCCCAAGGCCTCGATAGCCTGGCTGATGAGGTCCGTCCTTCCACAGTTGAGCATGCGGAAGCCCAGGTCCTGGTTGAATCTTAAAGTAGCGGCTCGAGCATCCAGCCTCCGGAAGGAACTGAAGCAGCACTCGGGTCTGCCCAGGAGAGACCAGGAGGCATGTGAGCATGACTGTGGCACAGCTGGGCCAGGCTGACAGGTGGAGTGGGAATGGCTGGGTTGAGGGAAAGTCTGGGAATTAGGCTCAGGTCAGCCATGACTGCCCTCACCATGTTCTGTGACCTGAAGAGCATATACTTATGCTCTTCTAAACATGGGTTAAGGAAATACACTGTGCTCTTGGGAGCTGTCAGCAGTCAAGAACAAATTCCTAGTTAAAATAACCTCCCAGGGGATGACCCCGAGGACTCAGCTTGGGCTTAGGACCCAGCACCTGGCTGCCTTCAGTCCATAAAATGGTCATTATGGCAAAGTCTAGTTTGTGCCTCTATGTCTCTCTTCAAAGTTGCCTGGTAAGGTCTGCAAGTACCAAAGACATGGGAGGACAAGGCCTAGAATCCCACTAGTAATCAACCCGACCTGCCAAGGAGAGTCACAGAGAAAACTTGCATCTGCATAGGGCGCACAGCAGATGCTCAATAGGCAGCTTTCTCCAGGGTCCTTGGTTAGGTCAAAGTCTGGAAAGTTCACATCTAGAATGTAGTTCAGGTATCTGTCATGCAGTCAGAGGAGACAAAGCTGGGCAGAGGTCAAAAAAGTAGACGTAAGGCCTTCACCAGGCAGAGATGCAGAGGGACCTGTGTAACAGCTCCTGCAGGAGACTAGTCCATGTGCAGGGGGCACCTCAGGAAGGGACAAAGAGCACAGGTGTGGGGGCCATATGGATCTGGACTCAAATTCAGACATGGTCAATGTGTCAGCTAAACTTCTGCGGCCAAGCTGCTGTCCCACCCTGACCTGTATGTAGTCTCTTCATCTGTAATATAAACAGTAGAGTCCCTTCTCCAAAGCTGTCACATGACAATCTAAAAAGAAGGTCACAGCACAGGGCCTGCCCCCAGGAAGTACTCAAGGGAACAGTGGCCATTACAGGAACAGAGGAAAGAACGGACACCCCAGAGTCACCCTGTGTGAGCTCTCCTGCCAAATCCCAAGGTGTATGTTCTGTGGACCACATAGTAGCTGCAGTGCATGCATCCCAAATGCACAGATCTGTTCCCTTACTCAGCCTTGGCATTTGTGGAGGACCCTCTTAGAGCAGCCCTACTGTCTGATCCCTGCCCAGCCTCGGCTCCGTACTTGAGCTGTCGGGGCTCGCAGTCCAGGCCAGGAAGCAGCAATCGGGCTGCCTGCCGGATGTCACCACTGTCCACAGTGAGGCTGCGGCGGTGCTCTGCATAGGTGATGGCCACGCGCATCCACTCCATCAGCGGTGGCAGCAGCATGAAGGGCCTGCAAAGCAGCAGAGAGAGGTCAGATCTGCGTGGGACACTCCCATGCAGGGGGCAGAAGGGGCTCCTGTAGCACCCATGTTCTCATAAAACAGCCATACAAAGG
The DNA here is from genome assembly GCF_047511655.1 of Castor canadensis. NCBI lineage: Eukaryota > Metazoa > Chordata > Mammalia > Rodentia > Castoridae > Castor > Castor canadensis. The sequence goes on from NC_133386.1 coordinate 171,167,841, forward strand.
CGGGTCACCCCACAACCCTCAGCCTGTGAGGTGTGGAGGGGACCTGGTTCTTCTGCCCACAGAGACCCATTTGTTCTCCCATTCCACAGTAGCCTTGTCATACGTCAGGAGGAATTCTTGTTATGGGCCATTAGCAGAAACTAAGGACCCTTCAGCAGCCAACCAAAGAGGGGGTTCACCATCATGTGCAGGTGGGACTTTTGCCCCCTTCAAAGAACTCCGTTGGGGTGTCAGGGTCTTCCCCTGTCTTGTGGGAGGTGGGAAGCAGTGGAAAGGGCCAGGCTCTGAGCCCAGCTTTGTCACTAGCAACTGTCACCTCATCATCCTGAGACAAGCCCCCCTGAGCCTGCCTCTTCACCTGCAGTGTGGGTAACACCTGTTCCCAGGGTGTTGTGAGGCCAGGCTGAAGTGGCCCTACAAGTTCCAGGCCAGGGTTGCCCCAGCCTGGCATTCAGGGAGGAGTAGCAACCCCAATCCCTCTGGGGAGCAACGGCCCCAGGGGCCTGTGTAACGCTAAGAACAAATGGCTATGGTGCCAGCAGAGGCTGCCAGTAGGCCTCTGGGCTGCAAGCACTATATGCCACCAGGGGGCGCCATTCACTGGGCTGTGACAGTGTCCTCTGGCACTGTGGTACCAACACAGCTACCACCCCCCTGGGGCCTTCCCTGTCTACTATGCTGCCACACTGCTCCCCTCCTGCTTTGGATTTAGCCGGGCAGTAGGGGCTGAGGGGGTGGAGGTTTATGTGCTATTGGAAAAGGTTTCCTCTCATCCCCTGCCAGTTCTGGCAAGTCTCCCATGGTGAAGGCCCTCATAGTCCAGTGAATTTCATGGCCCCAGTAGCCAGTCTTCAGCTTCAGAACTCAATGGACACCAGTCTGCTGTGCCCAGAATGGATGTCACTCTTCCTTTATTCCCCTACCAGTCACAGAGAGACAGCAGCTCTGGAATCTTGCCCTATTCGGCTATTTTCTCTGATGATAGCCCAAGAGCCAGCCTCCACTGCTGCCTGTGTTCCCAGCCCCTTCTGATGCTTCATCCCTTCTGTCGGTTGGTCATCCTCTTAAACAAGCCAAGCAGTGGGCATCAGGCCTGGGCAGGCAGCCAGCCCCATTCACACTCTACTTCCTCTGATACCTTGGGCTCTGGCATTCTGGCTGATGCTGTCACTACATCATTCTCCCCAGCCCACAGCTAAATTCTCCAACCTCGAGTCAGAGGTGAGGAGACTACTGATGACCCTCTCCTCAGCTACCATGTAAGCCAGCCACAGCGCCCACTGGTCTCTTATCTCAGGCCTCTTGAAAGCTTTGACCATCTTTGAAGTTTTCCTCCCTGAGGGTAAGGGAGGCTTTTCAAACAAAACAAAATCCAGAATAATCAGATATGACCTTGAAGATGGTTCTTTGGGGAAGTTATTCTGAGGTTCTGGTTCTGCCCCTGCAGCAAATATGTCAGGGTTTATGTCACTTAACTCGTTCCCTGTGTGTACCAGTGGGTGTGAGGAGATCACAGGCCATTAAAGCCTCTCTGTTCCTGGTCTTCAAGGGCACTCAGGCCTTAGTCAATGGTCCCCAGCCCTGGCCAGCACCTGTCACTAGGACACAGCAGACCACCAGTGCTTGAGGTTCTCCAGGCTCACTGCTCATCCCCATCCCCTCGTGAGAATGAACAGCACTCACCACTGGTTGAGATTCTACTTATCTCAGTAGTACCTCTTTCTGAAGCCAAAAAAGCTCTTCCTGCTCCAAGACACCCTAGAACTCTCTCTTCTAGCACTGAATGTGTACCATCTTCCTGACTAGCCTATTCTAAGGTCAAGAACGGTGTGTTTCTCTGTGTTCAGGTAGGTCTGGGGCCTGACACAGTAGGCCCTCAATAAATGTCTATGGGATGTGTGAAAGTATGGGTGAGCACCAGTAACTTAGCATAACACATCCAGGTCTTCAGTTACGGACCAAGTCATGTTTCTGCCCTGAAAAAATGGCCTAATTTTCAAGGTCATGGTGTTGACTTGTGAGAGTGGGAAGACGGGACTTTATGGGGGAATCTTGTGCAATCTAGGAAGGAAAAACAATCCATTCATGGATGACCCTCTGTAAACAAGATCTCCCTTTATATGAATGCCCATTTGAATTCCCCTCAAATATTTTTGAATTTTACAATTCTTTCATTGCAAGGCTGGATGGCAAGCTCAGAGAGATACTTCTATATATCACTCCTTTTAATCCAAGGAGAAGGTGCTAGTTAAACCATAAGCATTGGAGACTTATAGGCGAATAAAAAGATAATTTGTGGATCTGCCAGTCAATTCTTCCCTGTTGTGGCCAATAGCCAAGACAAAGTGCCAAGTGTGGCTACTAAACCTCTAACTGGGCATCTTCCGGCTGTACCAGGGGAAATCCAAGAGGGAGTTGGAGAAATCACAAAGTGTAAACCAGATGGCATCTTGATTCATTCTCTGCTTTATGCTTCTTAGAACTCAGCACATGTGAAAATGCAGTACTCATAAACTTGGGTGGGTGTATACCGGGGATTGACTCATTCAGCCTTTTTGTACCATCTTGGTTAGAGAATAGAAACTACACTTCCCAGGCTCCTTTGTAGTTGAGGTTCTGGATACAAAATAGGTTTCACCATTAAGATGCTGCTCCATAAGCTCCAGCAAATGAACATGCGGGAGAGGCCACCTTTGAATCCCCTTTGTTTTTGTTAGCAAGCCCCCATAGAACATCCCACTGTTTAGTTTCTACTTTTCTTGTGCTTCAGAGGCAGAGGTAGTGGTGGTGAAAGCAACAGCAAAGACTTCTTGATTCCACTTCAATCCTCAATCTCATCTCCAGCTGCATGTATTCAACCAGAGCTCCAGGGACAATGTCCCTGATGGATGAGCTCTGTGCTGACCATGGAGTCATTCCAGAGGCTTGGCCTAGAATATTCCTTGAGCCCTTTCATGAATTCTGTTAGTCCCTACTTCCCTGCATTGAGTCCTTTCCAGCTGAAAATACCTAGCATGGTTTTCGTTTCTTGATTAATACTCTAGCATACAGAAATCTAGATTGCCCCTCTGCCTCTGAGGTGGTGGGTAGAGCCCAACTCTCCCTATACAAGGCTATGACTGCCCCCAAATCAACCTCTTCTGTCCTTTTTTTGGCAGTACTGGGGTTTGAAGTCAGGGCTTTGTACCTGCTAAACAGATGCTCTACCACTTGAACCACATCCCCAGCCATTTTTACTTTGGCTATTTTTCAAAAAGGATCTCCTGTTTACACTTTCCTTGTGGCTGGGATAATAGGTGTGTCCCGCCGTGCTCAGCTTATTGGTTGAGCGAGAAATCTCATGAACTTTTTGCCTGGTCTGATCTCAAACACATCCTCATGATCACCTCCCAAGTAGCTAGGATTATAGGTGTGAGCCACTGTGCCTGGCCTCTTCAGGCCTTTCTCCTTGGCTTGCCCCTCCCTGGCCTGTGGTTCTTCGGTAGATAAAAACAGTAAGTAATTCATGGGCTTTCTCAGTAACGTCCCCCTCATGGATGTGAGTTCCAGGCTGTTTCCTTTCTGGTAATTTCATCTAGCCGACTAGGCATTGCTGGACATTCTGGAAAATCCCTGTGAAAATTCCCATCTGTAGTGGGCATGGCAGTGTTATCACCCCAGGGTGGAAGGGCCTGGAGGAGGGAGGCTAAGGATAACTAATACACAGATCTTCCTCAAGGTCTCTGCTTTGCTCTTTCCAAAAGGAGGACGCCGATTTTCACTTCTTGCCTCTCCCCTAGGCTAGGCTTGACTGTAAGCCTTTCCACATTGGAATGGAGATGTCTGCAGGGGCATGGCCAGGAGCCTAGCTCAGGGAGGAGGAAAGCCCCTGCATTCAGCTACTCTGCCTGCTGACCTTCCCCCTAGATGCTCTGATACCTTAGAGTAGCCACTGTCAGATTTTTTTTTTTGTCTCAGAACACTTCTTATATTTCTAAAGATTATTCAGGCCTTCAAAGAGCTTCTTTCACGTGTTATCGTCTCATTATTGACGATCAGAAATTAAAACAGAGAAAATGTCAAAATGCATGACTGTGCAAACTCTCATCCCATTAGCTCTCAGAGTGACCATATCATCATGTCACACAGCCTCTGGAAAATCCCCCTGGACCCTGATGAGAAAAATGAGAGTGAAAAAAGCAAATAACATCTTAGGAAAGCATTTGTTTCTGACCCTGGGAACTCTTGGAAAGAGTCTCTGGGATCCCATGAGTCCCAAAACCACACTTTGAAGTCCTCTGCTTTGGAAGACCATAGCAGGTCCCTACGACGGCATTGCTCAGGGCTGGCAGGGTCAGCAAGCATGAGGCTAGGACTCTGCTCCTGATGGCACATGTCTGGCAAGGGCACGTTCCCTTGAGAGTTGCCCAAGTGGTGATGTTTACCCTTCTGGCCCAGGTCCCTCCCATAAGCACCCTCACTGAGAGAAAGTTTTAGTTTCTTCAATACAGGTGAACTGGTTCTGAGATGGTGGGCAGATGACTGCCTACTGTGGGTCTTTTTTTCTATTAAAGAAGGGTGTAGGTTACTGGTTTCTAGACAGTCTCCACCGTGAGAACCCCTCTGCTTTTATTTCACAGACTCCACATGGCAGCAGCTGTACCTGCTGCACAGGGACCAGTGCACAGTTCTGGAAGGGGAGACTGCCTGCCTGGACTCTGCTGTGTTCCCCCAATGTGACTCTGTGCAAGTTATGTCTCGTGTCTAGCCTCACTGCTCCATGAGCAAAGTGGGTCTAAACCATGGGACCACCTCCCAGGACAGTGGGAAGGGTGCACAACTGCAAGTGCTTAGCACGGCATTTGGAATGTGGTGAGCTCTCCATAAACGCTAACTACCATTACTAGTTTAGTATCTAAGAGAGCACACAATACTAGCAAAAAAAGCGCACAGGAATCTCGCCTTACTGAGTGGCTCAGCTCCCTCCCGCCTTCTCCTGCCAGCAAGCACAAACACGTGAAGCCCAAAGAAGCCTGCCAGCAACTGCCCACCACCCGCTCCAGCCGGGCTCATAAAACAGAGCAAACAAATGTAACCATTATGTCGGGGGAGAGGGGAGGAGGCTGCAAACTTTCTGCCAGCACAGGCCTTCCAGCCTTGGCAGTGAAATTCACATAAAGGGCCACAACAAGGAAGGCAGACCTGGGGTCAGGAGTCAGGAACATGTGTGGTGGCATGGGGGTGGGGAGAGAATTACTTCTAGGGATTGGCAACCCTGACGTGCTCTGGGTGCCTGATCTAAACATCACCACACACATGCAAACAAATCTGGTAGCCACTGTGACAAACACAGACACTAAAAAGAGCATTGGCTTTCTGGTGGCATTTGTCTTTGTGTGAACGGCAGAGCAAAACTATTACCATGTGGGGAGAGCCCACAAAACACAGCAGTGAAAAGGAATCTTTTTACATGACTAACCAAATCCTCTCACTGCTAGAGAAAAATCAAAATCCAAAGAGGCTAAGTGCCTCGCACAAGGTCACACAGCCAGTTCAGCAAGCAACCAACACCAGACCCAGGTGTCACTGTTCACTTTCTCTTTCTCTCTCCATCAATCATATTGATGAGTCTGACTGTACAAATCCAAGGGTCTCCTAAGACCCCTCAAGAGACCCAGACTGTAAAATCTACTTTTCACCCTTAGAAAAAATGAAGGGGAACAAACTTAAGGCCTTGGTTTTAAGAGGTCCCTCCAGCCTGGAAAATAAAATAAACCCTGCCCTACTCCACGAGTGTGTGATTTATTGGGATTGCAGTCCTAGAAGCAGTGTCTGAACAACATGGAACAGGAAACGCCCCTGATTCCAGCTCAAAGCAGGCTCTGTTCTTTCTCGAGGTGGGCAGGGGCTTTGGAACGAGAGTCAGTTTGGCAACTGGGTACTGGCCTGAAGTGGAGGCCGTGTGACCCAAGCTGCATACTGTCCCCAACCTGATGTGCTGAGTGTGTGGGGCCAGCAGGTCTGTCCTCCTCTGCGTTCCCCTGGGAGGTTCTGGGCACAAGGACTAGATGTGCCCACTGCTGGAAAAGGGCCAGGAGAGCCAGCCCAAGCTCGGCCCTGGGAAGGCTGAGCCACGGTTTTATTTCCCCTCAGCTGTGACTCCGGCGTGCCTTCCTGGCTCCTTGTGTTGGGAGGCCTGGGAGATTTCCCCATTGGCCCCTGAGCACTGCCCCAGAGCACTCTGGGAGCCCAGGGAAGAGGAGCCAGAGAGCCACACCACAGTGCTGCCACTGAGCCCTAAATTCCTCCACCTTCAGTAGAGGCAGAGCCAAGCTCTGGGGTTTAATGAGGTAGTTTTCCCCTGAAATGCCATCTTCCTACGGATCTTGCTGTGAACCACGCTGTTCCTACGCCCCTCTGTCTTGCTGTCTATGCTGGGGTTAGGGCTGGGAGTGGCAAGCAGCCCTGCAAAGATGGCCCGATATTCCCAATCAAGCCATGGCTCCACAAACATAGACTTCCCTAGGAAAGTTGGGGTTGGCTCTGCAGTGCCAGTTTGAGGCCCTCTTCGTGGCTTCCCTAAGATTTCCACAGAGCCACTGTGGCCCAAAACCAAGCCAAAACGCCCATGTAGAATAAAACCAACATTGTCCCACTGAAGTTAGACTCTACTCCCAGCACAAAGGAAGTAATTCTAGTTCAGCTCACATCTTGAACTAATTATTTTTCTAGAATGCCTGGTAAACCAGGATGGTTTGGCTCAGCTTGGAGTCAGAGCTGGGCCCATTTCTCTCCTTGGACCCTCAGGCCTATCTCCTGGTTGAACCAAGCTACCTTAGAACATGCAGCTGACCTGAGGCATCTCTGCTTGGGGTCAGGTGACTTCAGTTTGAGATGTGACTTTGGGTTTCTGTGGGAAAAATATGCTCTTCTTATTACAGCCCATCTGGTACAGATTAGAAGCACTAGGTAAAACACGTTCAGATAGGCTGATATGCTATGCATATGATTGCTGGTGAGTTTTTTCCCCCATGATTCTGGGGATTAAACCCAGGTTCTCACACATGCTAAGCACGTGAGAAGTATAAGCAGTGAGCTATACTTCAGTGCTCTAGGATACATTTTTGGGGAGCTACTGGGGATGGAACCTAGGGCCTTTGGCCAGGCTAAGCACCCTACTACTTGAGCCACACCCCCTTTTGATTTTTGCATTTTGTTTCTGAGATACGGTCTTGCTAACTTTGCTCCAGTGAGCCTTGAACTCAGGATCCTCCTGTCTCTGCTTCCTGTGTAGCTGGGATGACAGGTGTGTACTACCATACCATCTTTGTTACTCAGGCTGACCTGGAACTTCTGGGCTCAAGTGATCCTCCTACCTCTGCCTCCTGAGTATTTACAGGTGTGCATCTCCCAAACCAGGCTATATACACAAATGGATACTGAGTTAGAACATAGCCTGTCATGATTAGCTGTGAGCATCTCCCCATCTTTTCCCAGTGGTTGTCTCAGTGGGCATCTCAGTGGGAGTTTGACAGTCAGCAGTGGGATGTGAGGTCAACTGCATGACAGCTGGGACATCTAGGAAGAATGGACAATCACTAATGTTTACACAGCACTTACTAAGCTCCTGGCTCTTATCCCTTACAACTAGTAATTTCATTCTCGTACCTCCTTTATGAAGCAGGTACTATTATTGTGCCCTCTTTATGCCAAACAGTTGAGGAAATTTGTTCCTCATCATGCACCTCCCAGTGGCAGAGCTAGGAAGGGAACCCAGGCAGATTCCCCCAGACCAAGTTCTTGAAGAGTACACTCCACTGGTGGCTTGGCCCTGTTCATCTAGGAGAATGAGTGGCAGGCGCAGTAACCTTATGTCATAAGACACAACTTATGATTCAACTTACAATCTTTTGATTTTAGGACAGGGCAAAAGCACACCATACAACCATTCTGTTTTCCTTCCTGTACACTATTCAATAACTAATATATTTAATACTTCATTATAAAATAGCCATTGGAGCCAAGCATGGTGACTGTAATCCCAGCCCATGAGAGGCTGAAGCAGGAGGATCACAAATTTGAGGCCAGACTAGACTATATGGAGATATCCCCAAATTAAAAAGTTAAATGCGTTTTTGACTTAATGTGTTCAACTTATGATGTGTTTATCAGGATGTAACCCATCGTACACTGAGGAGCATCTGTGGTATGTCAACTGAACTGGACCACTTTTGAGTGGGAAAAGGAGTGCTATTACCAACACTGGGATAATCAGGCATAAAGTAGATCTGTGTTGTCACAGTGTTGGGGCACCTAGCAAGACAACTTTTGTCTGCAGAAGTCCCTCTGCCTGGCCCACGATGCCTGTTCCAAGTAGTGGAAGGTCTTCTGTGCCCAGAACTCTTCAGGTCTGCACTCTCTATCAGCAGAGGGGAGAGTATCATCACTTCCCATCCATCTGCACTACCACCACACGGCACTCACTCAATTTGTGATTCCTTAAGTGTTTGTGTGGGAATTTGTCTTCTTTCTCCTCTGGACTATAGTTTCTCTGATGGCAGCGGCTGTTTTCCCACTGGCATCTCCCCATCTCTTTGCACAAGAGCCTGCATTAGGCGCTCATCTACTGAACTCATAAATAAGGGGGAGGCACAGTCTTCTGGCCATGTTCTCAGGGGTCTGCTCTTCCTCTTAGACTGTTCCAAAAGCACCAGAGATTTCTCATGAAGGGAGCTGCTTTGTCTTTTGTTCCTGGAGGCTTGGGTGTTTGCACATGGCTCTCTTCAGATGAAAAGAAAATACTTCCCAGATAAAATATATCACATTGGACCTTCCCAACCAGGAAGAGCTTCCTGAGGGAGTGGGGGGACCCTGGCAGAGCAGGGCTAAGGAGGTTTCTGGGAAGGAATCTGGCTTGTCGGGACGGAGCCGTGCTGGGGAAGGGAAGAGGCAGATGTGGTTGTGCTGATGTGGCCTTGAACATTTGTGGGAGGGGGCACTGTCACCTGTCCTTGGTCCCTGGGCCTGACTGCAGACAGCATCTTATGTGACTAGAAGGTCTAGATGGTGGTGGAGATAGCAGGTGGGCTACCCCACAGCTCCTGGTTTCACCACCCCCCCATAGTCTGAAACAAAACGGTGACCTACTCAGAGTGTCACATGAAAACTTTCATGCAGGGGCATGTTGCTCTTGAAACAGACAAAGACATAAGTGTGTAAGGGGGAAATTCCTGACGGCAAACTAGTGGCTTGGTTGATGGGGATAGGGCCTTGGGAGTGAGGGTGTGTGCTCCAATCCAGCTGGAAAAAGAAAGAGAAAAGGCAGGCTCCTAGGATGTGCCCAATGCAGCTTTCTGCACCCACATCCCAACTGCAGCCTCAGAGAAAACTCTGGTATGGGCTTCTGGGTAGCACATCGCATTGCTAGGATTTGCTGAGGCCTGCTGTGTGCCAAGCAAGCATGAAGCCACTTGCATCTATTACCTCTGACCCCTACAGCCATCTGCAAGGTGGTATATTAGAAGTCTGCATTTTTTGAATGTCAAACAAAGCTTTGAGGGGTTTGAACACATGATAGCTAGCCAAGGGTGATCAGCCTGGCCCTTAAAAACAAAGCAAAATAAGCATGCTAGTCTTTCATGATCCCAAAGTGTTACAGAGGAAACACCATGACCCTACCAGCTAGCAGAGGAGCAAAGGAGGCCTGATGGAGTTAAGTGTCACTCCTCTGCCCAAACTCCAGCTTTCTACCTCCAACTTCATCAGGTCCCAACTTGGCCTAGAACTGGAGGCAGGACCCCAAAGCTTGAGGGGGAGCAACCCAGGTTCAAGAGGTTGTAATAGCCTCCTTCCAAACCTGCAACAGTAAATGGGAGGGAAGGGAAAGTCATAGACAGCTATGAGAGGTGACTAGTCTTGAGCAAAGAGAGAAATCTGAAGAGCTGCCTGGTAGGCAAGTAAGAGCAGGCCAGAAACCAGCCCAGCCTGGCTCTCCAAAGGCTAGAGCTCCCAAACTGCCCCATCCTCAGGGTCTGAACCACTCCCTTGAGAGCTGGGATTTCCCCGCACTGAGGCACTCTCAAAACCCTAGTCACATTGCAGACAAAGAGAATTGTTGCTGTCGTGTAACAAAAACACTCCAAAGGAACGAAGCCTGGGGCCCAGCAGTTCCCAGTCGTCTTTTCTGTTGACCAGTGGGTCCAACAATGGGACAGGAAGTCCTGCAACAGGCAGCTCCCTCGGGCACTTGTCAGAGGCCGGGCCAGGATCCTGGCCCCCTTCCGTGCCCTGTTTGCTGGCATTGCCACTTCCTTTGTCTGTCCCAAGTCCTTGGCTTGCTTCTTCTTGCATGCTGGCAGATGCCCATACTCAGGCAGGCCACCCAGAGCCAGCAAACTCAAATCTGATGAGAAAGATGCCCCAAGTAGTGAGAGTGGCTGCCCAAGTCACAGTGGGTGGAGGAGGTGCTGATGGAGACCTGGCTCCTGAGTCTCATCTTGCTCTCCTGGGGGGGGGGGAAGGGATTTACCACTGTGGACACTGAAGTCACTGAACAATCATTAGTTGGACTTCCTGGCCTAAGCTCAACTCTGCCTCTTCTCAACTGTGATCTTGGTATGCCTGGAACCTTCTCAGGGCCTCAGTTTGCTTATCTGTAAATGGGAGTGAAAAGAGCTATCATGAAGGTCTATTAGGGAGCTGTGTAAATTGCTTCACAGGCTTTATCTTAGTGCCTAGAGCTCCTGCAAAATGAATCAGATCATATCACTCTCAGGCAGGCAATGGCAGTTGGTCATACACAGGCAATGCAGCCGAAGCAGCAAGCCAGGGGCCAAGGACCCCAGAAATCATCGACTGTAGAGAGTGACTGATACCTGCTTTGTCTTGGATACAATGCTGTATGAAGTACAGGTTGTAGAGTTCTTTGAAATCCTTAGATAGTAAATTATAACTCTAAAATTTGTAAATGTTCAAAGCAATCCTTTTGGGACATCTGGTCTACCTTATCCTCACTGTCATTCACCATATTCCTGGGCTGAGTTATAATGGACTTAATGGCAGGGGCTGAGAAGGGAGAAAAACAGGCATTTTGGGTGAATATGACTTTTAAGCTCATCAATGTTTTCGGATTATTTGTACATTAAACTTGACTTGCTCATTTAAGTCCTTTCCCAGGTTTATGGCAATAGTAATTATACTGACATTAGCAGCTACCATGTATGGGGAGCTTATTCTATGACAAGTCCTCTTCACACATTTGGATCTCCACAAAATCCTTTAGAAGTAGGTCAAGTAATTTTCCATTTCAAGCTGAGGAAACAAGAACTTGGGAAATTAACTAACTTGCTTGAAGTCTCACAGACAGTCAATGGCAAAGCAGAGACCTCATATGATATAACCTGACCCCAGACAGCCCAACCATTATGTTCCACTGCCTATTTCATCACCAAACAGAAGACTTAACTGCCTGCTATGTGCCAGGGGCTGGTCTATGTGCTGAGGACACCTCAAGAACAAGTCAGACCCGCAGAGTTTACATCCTAGAGGGCTGGGAAGAGGACAGATAAGTAAACAAGTACTTAAGTGAGGTAGGGTCAGACAGAAACAATAGGGTAAGGTGATGAGGAATGACTGTGTGTGTGGGGTGGAGGGCAGGGGATGGCTGCCTGCATGCACTGCAGACTTGTCTCCTGGGAGGTTACTGGAAATGCCAATATGGGAAATACAGGGAAGCAAGTACTTAATTCACCCTCCAGCTATTATTTCATTTACTTCCATTTTGGGTAAACAGATGGAAATTTAATGCACAAAAAGGGGGGGGGGCAGGGAGAAAAAGAGCTTAACATTGCAAATCTTCTTGAAACAGTATTTAGAGGAATTACAAGTCAGTCGTATGAAGCCACCACGCCATCATCTCTATTATTTGATAAGAAAACACTTTCACAAGCTGAGCAAAAGATTAACAAGCCCGCTTTTTTAGATGAACACACAGCCTATCAGTGGGCGCCTCTGGTTTATGTAAAGTGCTTGCTGAGAGGAGCACTCCTCCTTCTACATCTGGATGGAACAAAGAGGTGCCTCGGTTGTGTTGGGGGCATCTCCTCAGAACTTTGGAGTCACCTGAGGAAACAGACCTGGATCTCCACTTTACAGGATGAAATTGTGGCTCAGAGAGGAAACATGACTTGTTTGGCTCACACAGCCAGAGGAGGAGGGGCTGGGCACCTCTGCACTGGGCAACCACTGACCCAGCCTGACCTTAAAGCATTTGCTAAACAATAAGCAGTGATAACTTGGAAAAACCTACCCAAGTTTTGTGCCTTTAAAGTGTGAACCCATTCCTGTCATGAACTAGGTGCCTTGAAATACCTGCAGTCCTTCAGTGACTTTCATTACCCATATCACCCCACCTGTCTGAATTTTGGTGGTTGTCATTTAAGGTCCAGGAAAAGTCTCAGGTCTGCTCTGACACCTTTCCCTAACAAGTCCAGCCTTCTCAGAGGCCCTTTCAAATGTGGTGGAGATGAGTATGATGGAGACATGCTGCGTGCCTAACACTCTTCTAAGTGCTTTTCCTACATCAACAATTAATTCCACAGCACACCTATGAGGCTGTCACTGCTGTTCCTATACCAAGAAGCCACTGAGGCACAGAGCTCATGTGACAGGCATGAAGCCACCCAGCTCACAAATAGCAGGGCTCCGAGCCTGAGGACTGACCTAACACACTGTCACGTGGCTGAGTTTCCTCTTACACGGTCTGGTGGCTTTTGCTCATTTTTTATTTCTTGCTTTTGCCTCCCCATTAGGCTAGAAACTCAATTACATAAGCTGCTCTTTAAAATTCTTTTACTTCTCCATTGGTCAACAGGACAGGGAGAAATATGAGTGAATGAGTAAAGCACTTAAGATGGTATCTGTCTCTTAATACGTGCTCGAACTGGCCACTGTGGTGGTGTGGGGAGTGGATGTAGTATCATCAGCAGTATTACTATTCTTACTAATGATAGTGCTTTATTAGTAATAAGAACAGCACGATGAGGAATTGTAGCAGTACCACTACTGACCCAGATATCACTTGAGAACTACCTCTTACAAAGTGTCACACTGATCTATTTATGCATGCTATGAGATTTGATAGACTCGGTGCCGCACACCAGTGAAGACAGACAGACTTTCCAATATGAGTCCTGATTTGAACGAAAAACAAATTTTAAAATGAGGCATAAGGCAAAATGTGACCACTGACTGGGTACTTAATGTTTATAAGAAATGTTTCTTTTATTAATTTTAGGTTTAACAACATGCTCTTTTTCAGAAAAAAAAATACTGAAATATTTACAAAGGAAATGTTTCTGGTGGGACTAAGGATATGTTGAATTGTTCACTTTCTTTGATTTTATTTTATTATTTTGAACTGTTCACTTTCTGAATATTTGATAATAATAAGCAGCTATTCATTTTGAGTGTGACAATGGTATTATGGTTTTACTTTTAACCTCTATCTTTAAAAAATACACACTGTAATATATACAGATAAAATATGCTGGCATTCCTTTCAAAATAACCTGAGGAACTGGTTGATCAAGATTATCTATGAGTTAATAATTATTAACAGTGAATGATAGTTGATATACAGGGGTCTATTATACTATTTTCTCTACTATGCATTTGAAATTTCCATAATAAAAAGTTTTTTAAAAATGTAATAAAAATGTCACACTATATCAATGAAAACACCCTATTCTGAATGTCAAAGATGTCATCTAAATATGTTTGTAATCTGTGTAATAGTGAGGAAGATGACAGTCACTGTTTAAATAAACACTTTTTAATGTGGCAGGCACACAGCTAAGTTCTTACTGCACTGCCTCATTTAATCAGGGTAGCCATCTGCTATCTTTGCCATTGTACCCATGAGGAAACTGAGGCCCAGAAGGACAAACCTGTGTCATCCTGGGGAAGGCAGCGGCAATGACTTACCTAGGATCACCCCAGAGGCTCAGAAGCCTGTACTCTCAGCAATCTCAGAAGCCCCTATGTAGGGTTCAGGTGGAGTAAGTGGAACCCGACAAGGTTCACACCTATGGTGGCTCCAGCTCTTCCAAATTCTGTTCACATACTTGCTAGAACCTTCTCAGCCAGCATGACATGGAACAAGGCAGCTGAGAACTGGGACAGACACCCATTTATCTTCTGCCAAAACCTCACCTAGACCATGGCCTTATCCCTGAGCAGGTCCCAGTAGCCAAAGCAAAAAGAGTTTTGTGGGAAATGGGGACTAAGGTTGGTGTCAAATTAGCCTGGTATCATTCCAAAAGCTGACTAGTGTTTCAGGACCATATGCCACACTGCTGCAGGCTGAGCATCAGGGGTGGAGCTTGGTAGAAGCACCTCTTCTTATAGCATCCAGGGAAGCAGTGTGAGAGGGGCTTCTGGACCCTCTGTTGCCTCCTTCCCAGAAGGGCTCAGGCCTCAAGAACAGGGCAGAGGAACAAATAAGAAGCAGCCAACCAGCTGGGCGCCTGTGGCTCATGCCTATAAGCCTAACTACTTAGGAGGCTGAAATCAGGAGGATTGCAGTTTGAGGCCAGCTTGGGCAAATGGTTCAATAAGACTCTCACCTCCAAAATAGGTTGAAGGTATGGTTCAAGTGGTAGAGCAAGCTTGAAGCCCTGAGCTCAAACACCAGTCCCACAGAAAAACAACAACAACAATAAAAAATCAGCCATCCATGAACTGCTGGATCACAGCAGGCAGGATCTTCTGGGTCACATGCTCAAGCCTCTTCTTACTTTGGTCTCCAAGGCCTGACTTTGTAGCTTCATTTTACACCACGTTGCCCTGTTCACCTACACCTGCTCCTTGCAGCCTCCTGTCTCTCCTGGGTACCTGTTCCCTCTTGCTACATGTTCCTACACTTGCTGCTCCTTTGCCTAATGCAACTATAATAGCTAATACCTAGGTAGTATTTACTGTGTCCCAGGGACAGTTCTAAAAGTACACTAACTCATGTAATTTAATCTCTTGCCAGTTGTCCACAAACTTGGCCCCGATGAGATTAAGTGACTGGCTGAAGGTTCTAAAATGTGGCACGGAGGGGATGTCCCTTCCTCAGATAGCACTACTTTAGCTGGCTGAGTCAACACCCGATGTTGCTAGGCCCCATGCCAGGTTTAATGTCCTGGATACCGGCAAGCCCCAAGCCTCCTGAGCAGGCCATGAGAAAGGGGCACTGTGCAACAGGGGGAGAGAGGCTAGGGCTGGCGCCAGGTGTTAGCCCACCATCTTTGCCACTCTTTACGCTTGGTAACTTCTTGCAGGCCCCAGGCTCTGATGCAGAGGCTTGGCTCAGTTCCTGTTTTACCCTCTTGCACCTCTTGCCCTGGGTCTCCCTCTATACTTTTTTTTTTTTTGCAGTACTTGAACTCAGGGCCTTCACCTTGAGTCACTCCACCAGCCCTTTTTTTGTAATGGGTATTTTTGAAATAGGGTCTCGTGAGCTGTTTGCCCTGGCTGGCTTCAAGTAGTGATCTTCCTAATCTCTGCCTCCTGAGTAGCTAGGATTACAGGCGTAAGCCACCAGCACCTGGCTCTCCCTCCATTCTTGTTCCTTGATGACATCTTCTTCCGGTACTTTGCTGGAGGGTCTCCTGCTTTTCCTGTGTGTCTACACAGCCCTCTGCCTCATTTCTCAGGAGGATAATAACTGAGGAGGTATCCTCTGCCCAGGCTGCTCCTGCAGCTGGCCCACCCTTCAGGCAAGGACCATCTTCCTCCATACCTTGGGGGAAGAAGGCACCTGACCTGCTGGATCCCTGACAGGAGGTTCTTTCACTTTTGAAGCTTGATTTCAGATGATGACACACCCTGCAGAGCAGCAGCTGTAACTAATCCTGGGTTTCAGGCTCTGCCTTGCTCCTGGCTGGTGCTATGCTGCAGAGCTGCCAGTGAGCAAAGCATCCTGGGAGGGCGCAAGAGGGCCCAGCTGTGAAGCTTTCCCAGGGTGAAGTCCTAGGAGAGGAGAGGTAGGTGGGACTGGAAGGGGCTGGAGGAGGTGGCCCTCAATGCTGGGACCCACTCATGGTCTCAGAGCTTTAGGGAAAGGTCTCAGCAGCCAGAAGGGAGAGCTGTAGCCTGGTGCTGTGAAAGACAAGGACCTTAGTGGTCAGAAACCTGGTTTGAATCTTTGTCCAGCCACTCAACCAGCTGGTGCCCACAGCTTTGCCTCCTCCTCCTTTTCCATGTTTGGAAAATGGTGGTAATGATTGCACCTCCTTCCTGGTGTGTCATGGGCAGAAAAGAAATAGGTAGAAATGCCCTTTAAGACTTGGGTGTGGTGATGCAAGCCTGTAATCCATGTACTCAGGAGGCTGAGGCAGAAGGACTGTGAGTTCGAGTACAGCCTGGACTATAGAGAAGGACCACCCCATCTCAAAAAAAAGCAAAAATAAACAAAAATTAAAAAGAAAGAAAAGAAATGGTCTTTAAAAGGAAGAGCGTATGACATCTCACTTTGCTCTCCCAGGTAGAGTGGTTGAGCCCCATTTCACAGGTGAGCAGCATGAGGCATGCAGGGGCTGCATGGACTGGAGCCCCGGCCTCTGCCAGAGCCTGTGTTCTGCTGCTGTCACTGCCAGGCTCACAGAGGGGAGCAGGCAGAGGGGTGGTTGAGCCTTCACATTCCTTGCAACATTGCCCTGCTTGCCACCCTAAGTGCCTGCTGTTTCTGCACTGTCTCCAGCCAAAGCAGGCAGCACTGGGGGTGGGGAGGAAGGGTCCACCACAGGCCCCACAAACACTGCAGACGCAGCATGCAGAGTAGCAGGGATACCACAATGTGCTTCACACAAAAGGGATGACATCAGGACACCTTTTATTCACAGGCATGTGCTCCCACACAGCCCCTCACAGGAAGGAACAGGTATACGTTCCTTCAAAGTAGAAATAAGCACACACTTTTGAGTGGCACTGTTAGTGGTGTCAGGTTGCCAAACCCAGGCCACCAAACCAGGCTCTTTAATGTGCAGTTATTCAGTGGAAGAGGTCCCTTAATCACAAACAGACCCAGGCAGCCATCAGTCCCCCCAGAAGCCTTCGGGCCAGACGCCCTTTATCATACCTGGAATCACAGGCTCTACTCAGTTTGGGTGAGCACCCCATGACCTGAGGTGGGACACAGGAAGAAGCTTCAAGGGAATGAAGCAGCTGGGGATGGGGACTGGGCCCAACCCCACAAAGGCAAGCTTTGTCACCATGGAACCCTAGCAAACTCCAGTCCCATTCTACCTTTTTTAAAAATATGTATTTTTTTATTTTGGGGAATTGAACCTAAGGCCTCTCACATGCTAGGCAAGTACTCTATCATTTGAGCTATGCCCCTAGCCCTTTTGTCTGTATTTTGTTTTTAAGACAGGGTCTTGCTAACTTTGCCAGGGCTGGCCTTGAAATTGTGATCCTCCTGTCTCTGCCTTCCACATAGCTGGGATTACAGGTGTGGGTTACCATGCCTTGCTCTCCAGCTCCCTTTTGCACTGGAGGGAAGGTTTTCCCCAGAGTTCTGGAGAGGATATTGGGGTGGCAGAACCTTGAGGGTCTGTGAGGCCCAGCCCCACTCTCCATGGCCTCCAGGGCTTGCCCCATCAGAGTGAGTCTACAGTACAGCAGAATCTGCTTCAGTATGCAGGAACAAGGCCACCAGACAGTGGTTGGGCTGCCTCCTCAGCCGGGTATTTTTAGGGTATCCTTTTTCTCAGTACTAAAAATTGAAAATTTTGGATTTTTATCCTCTAATGGTGGTTCCAATTTCCTATGAATCTAATATTCATTTGAAATGACTCATGGAAAAATACCTTCACTACCAGTAGACTTGTGCTGCAGATAGTGTGGTTTCCAGACAATTAAGTATCTAAACACATACACATGTGTGTTGCCACTGCAGATAAGGGACTCTGCCATAGAGAAACCTGATGTTGCGTGTCATAGTATAGGACTGGGATACACCAGGGGCAAATGCCAGAGACTGCCACTTACAAAGCCAGCCCAGTGCCACATCACAGCTGAGGGCTGAGCAGCCCAGCCCAGGGAAGCAGGCTGGGAGAGGGCTTTTTGTCCTCTTCCCCAGGTCACCTTTGCCTGGGTGCCTGGTTCTGGGCCTCCTCCCTCGGGATTCTTACCAGACAGCAAGTCTCCTCTGCTCTGCTCCTTCCTCTGAGATGTCTGCCTTGCCCTGTCTCCTTCTCAGCCAACTCCTGCAACTGCAACACTTTCTCCACAAAGCAGAAACAGCTGGGCGCAGGGCCCGTGCTCCACCCCACCTCACTGCAGGCTGCTTTCTGAACACCCAGCTTCCATCTGCAGCCTTCTTGTCTGGATTGGGCCCATGTGGCCCTCAGCCTTGCATTCACCTTCCAATCTCCAGAGGAATAAAATGATGGTGACAAATAATGATGCTAGTAACAGTAACAGTGATGGTAGCATCCATTACCACCATTACTACTGTATGCATGCCACTAATGCCTTATGTTTTGCCAAGTGACAGGTCACATGGTGCAGTGGTTATGAGGAACACAGCCTGTGTGGTCTTGGACAGTTACTGAGTCTCTCTGTGCCTCCACTTACTCATCTGTAAAGTAGGTCTATGAAGAGCACCTCTTTCCTGGTAGTGTATGAATGAAATGACCTGCAAAGTGCTCAGCCCAAACAGAGCCTGGTGCAAGTAAATGCTCAGTAACTCTGGCTGTCTCCCTGTAATGCTCCCACCTGCTTTGTTACTGCTCTCATATTTATAGCTGAGGAAATGAGGGTGGCATGTGTTGTCATTTGTACCCAGGCCACCTGGCTCCAGAGCCACTGCACTGCCAGTTCCCAGTACTACCATACGCTTACAGGATGGTCACTGCTTCCCACAGTGCAGGGCTCTTCAGCACCTGTGTGCTCTGTGACCTTGGAGGCCCAGGAGAAGTGGGCCACACTGTGGAGCAGGCTGATTGTACCCAAAGAAAATGGGCAGCTGAGGTGAGGGCTCAGACCATCTTCTTCCATATGGGCGAAGCCGTTTCAGCTATTTCCCCATCCTGGGCCATGCTGGATGGCGGGGTTTCCTAAGCTAAGTGGGGTCTTTCCTTCTTCCTGGACCAAAAGCACATGACCTTTGAGAGCACAGTCAGACCATGCCTGAGTGGCCATTGGGTGGCCTTCAGGTGAGGCTCATGTCAGCACATGTGGTGTTTTGGGCAGAAGATTTCAAAAGGACAGTACTCTCAATGGTGGGCCTGAGTAGACTCTTAGGCATCCTGTCCTCAGGTTAACATGGCCTCGTGTGTGTCTCTTACTCAAGCCCTTCACAGAGTCACCCCTGGGCAGTGCACAACCTGTGCCTTTGTTCTTAGCAGCCCTGTCCCCAGCTGGGATGGGGCTGAGTTTCTGTAGAGAGAGCACTGATTGGGGGCCTGTGAGCTTGGAATCAGGAGCCATTCAAACCCCTGACTTGGTGCAGATTATGACTTGCCAGGGCTCCAATGTTCTCACCTATACAATGAGCAGATGGGGCCAAACCTTTCAAGATCCCCATCAGTCGCCATCATCACCAAAAAGGTACCAGCTGCCACTGATAGTGGCCAGTTATTACCTAGCCAGTGTCTTTGGTGTTTTTCTCAGAGTACTAGCTTATGACCACTTTTCCAGGTAGGGCAGAATAAATACCACATCTTTTAATAAGACAACTGAGTTTTAGGCAGCCCGGCTGAGGCTAATGCCCACTTCCGAGCCTCCATGTTCCCATGCTGCACCTTCTCTGGGGGAAAGTCACACTCCACTCTGGCCAGGCCTTCATCCACCTGAGCTCCCTGGCGACCTCCTCACAGGCCCGGCAGCCAGTTCCTGGGCTCTTTTTGCCCAGTCCATCAGTCGTCAGTCAGTTGGTCAGTGCACATTTCTGAACACACCCTAGGAGGTGTTCAGTGAAGGAAGATCCCTACCGTTCGTTGTTCAGGGTCATTCTTGGGGGATCCAGGTTGGGGTTCTCCATAGACTCCATCTGTGGGCAGCGTAGGAAGTAGTAGAGCGTGTGGAGGGCATCAGGGGACCAGGTGATGGGCTGTGGCGGCTGGCGGGCCTGGCGGGCAGGGCTGGTGCCTGGACACAGGGGGTGGCGACCCTGCATGTGGTGCATGGCTCGGGAGACCAGGTCACCTGGAGGGGGAGGGGAAAAAAAGCTGAAGACAAAGTCTGAGTTCACAGCCCATATTCTCCCAGGGCTGCTTGTGGCTAAGGAGAACCAGCTCCCTTCTTTCCTCAAGTAATTATTGTTTACCCTGGAGTCAACAGGCGGAGGTGGAAGCTGTCACCTAAATGCACAATAGTAATTTGGTTTCCCTTTCATTTCCAGTCTTGCCTTCGCAGCTGAGTTAAACACTTGGCAGGCTGGTCTTCTATGCTAATGTGGTTTCTTTTTCAACATCTCCACTCTCCCTACCACCCCAGGGGCCTTTCCCCAGCTCTTTGACCATGGAACCAGCCAGTGCCAGGCTCTGTGATGATTTCTTTGTGCTGTGTTGTGCAAAGCCCCAGGACTTCAGAAGACTATCACCACAGTGACAATGACTACTTCCATTCATTGAGCACTCACTATGTGCCAAGGATGCAATTTCTTTGAGATACAATTTAATTTGATCCTTACAGTATTAGAGGGTTGAGAATTACTCCCTTTTTCAGATGAAATTGAGGCTTATTTGACAAACGCTTCCTGACCCTGTGCATTCTTCTGGTCACAAGGAAACTGCACATAGGTGGCATTACTGTGCCATAGTCATGTGTTTAGGGAACAGCAGAGTCACGATTTGAGTCCAGCCTTGTTTGATTCCAAAGTTTATGAAATTCACTGTGATCTGTACTGCATCCTGCCCTATTGGAATCTGTGGGGGTCCTAGGTCCCCATATCCTGTGTTGTATTTCTGTCCAAGTCTTTTCAACATCCCACCAGTAGAAGCAGGAAATGTCCCTCATTGTGTGAGTCCACAATGCTGAGAAAGGATGGGCCAAAACAGCCTCAGACACCTGCAGGCACCTCTGTTCTGGAACAAGCGGTGCCTCTGCCTTCGCCTTAAGCCTGAGAACTTGGAGAGGACTCCCTTGTGAATCAGCCTTCCCCTCTATGACAGTCCTTCCACAGGAAGCCTCTGGGACCCAATGACCCTATGGTGGCAGAAATGAATAGGTTGTAATTTGGCCAGAGAAGTGTCTTTAAATGTCTAGCAGAGCTGGATTCATTCATTTATCTAATTAACCTTCATATAGAAGTTTCTGGTACTGTGCTCCGTTGTGTCCTGTGTCTACAGAGCCCTGCACAGGTCACCTGCACACAAGGCACTCAGCAAGCATTTGCAGGATGGATGAAGCAGTAGCCTTGTGCATGCATTTCATTTTCAAATAAAACTTTGGATAAGGCTGGCTTCAGTTTATTAGCTGCCGAATTCTCCCAGGACAGCTACAGTGACAGTGTCTGGCTCCCAAGCAGAGACCAGTGGCACTCCTATAATTGGAGCTGCTCAGTAGAAAAGAGTCCTCCTTGTTCCTCCTCCCACCCTGACTCTGCTCATCCCTGTGGTTATAGTTAGCTGTCTGGGGGGAACTGGTCAACCCTAGGGCCAAGATGGCAGAGACAGAGAGTTCTTGACCTGTGCTCCTGTCCACAGACCCTGATTTCATTGGTCTGGGGCAGGACTCTGGCATCTATAGTTTGTAAAAGTTCCTTTGTGATTCTAATGCCAGTCAGGTTGGAAAATCACCAGGAAATCTGATCCGAGCATAGATTTGAGTCAGACATGTGGCTTTAGACCAGGGCTCTGTTACTTCCAGCCCATTTGCACCTCAGTTTTCTCACTTCTAAAATGGAATTTTGATGACCTAGACGAACAAATGTGAAGTACACTTACATTATGTTTGGCATAGTGTAACTACTTGGTAAGGTGGAACATAATGCTAGTTGTATTAATGCCCTGTATTATTGCTCCTCTATCTTACAGTCACCTCCTGAGGAGCTCTTCCTTCCAGGATCACTGCCTATGGTCACACACTGTCCCACGTTTCCCAGGACAGGAGGAGTCTGGGCTCTGAAATGCCACATCCCAGCCCTGCCTTCAAGGCACCTGGGCGGCAGAAACTAGCATTGAAAGCAGCAGCGGCCTCGCCTCCCAAAGCCGTCCCTCAGCTAAGCTGGGGGCAGGAAGCTGAAACCTGGCTCCTGTTTTTCCAGGTCTAAGTGTCATAACAGTTGGCAGGACCATAGGACCATGAGGAGGCGAAATCAAAAGAGTCTGTGATAGCATCAAAGAACCAGCTTGTTGAAATATTCCAAAGGCTCCACAAGGCAGAAGCCATTATCATGAATTATTTTATTGTTGTTTTATTGTTCTTGGTAGAGAACCCTTTGGCAGCACCTTTCCAGCCAGAATGCAGGCAAGAGAATCAAGAGAGAAAAAGAAGCAGATCCTAAAGTTTCCTTAAGGGGAAGCCATGACCAGAGAGAGGTTCCTGAAGGCTCAGGAAAACCACAAAGGCAACTGGCGCTGGAGGTCTCAGCTTCTTCCTGAGCCCTGCTATGGGCAGTTTCTCTCCAAGACCAAAAAGACAGATGCCTGTAGACAACTGGATCAGACTTGTCTAAAAGCTTATGCTACTCTGCAACCCACGAATGGCCAAAGAAAGCAGCTTGCTTTGGCTATTTCCCTTTTCTGGTACTTTCTATTTTCTAGGCTTTGTGACAGACCATAAAATATAGACAAAAATCTCATTTAACCTTGGTGACCACCTTGGAAGGGAAGTATTTCCATTTTACACATGAGGAAACAAGCTCACAGAAGTCCAGCAATCTGTCCAAACTGCAAACTAGCAAGTGAACTAGCCAGGACTTGGCCTTGTGCAGGCTCCGGGCCATTGTACCGATGCCCTGGAAAGTGTGGTCTGTGAACCAGGACAGGTCTACACTCGGTTACTGGTTTACAAGTTAACTTCAGAAATGGAGAGTGAATTTTCAAAAAGACATCTATAGCAGTTGGACAGAATGATTTTATGTCTATCTAAGTATAGTTTTTTCAACTTGGACTAGTGTTTTGCATGTCTTATTTTTCTAGACATTCATTTTTATTATGTTTTACAAAGTTTTAGTCTATAACACAGTGGTGGAAAATATAATCCTTGGCCCTTCAGCACAGCTAGCTGGTGAAGCCCTGTTCTGGCTGGGCTCTTGGTTCAGCACAGGTGGGCACTTAGTGCTTCTGGGACTTCCTTATACTCGAGAATCAATTGATCCAAGCTCAATGAAACCTTGGTCTGAAGCCCAGAAACACCCACCAGGCATGGAAAAACAAGCCCTTGCCCCTTGTTAACCATGAAAGACTTGATTAGAGGTGCCATGGGTTTCACTCTGGTCTTTCCAACCCTCATTATGAGCCATCAAATAAAAACAGCAGGCGAGAGTCTGGAATTTAGCACTGTCTTCAACATAAGGCCTTTTAACATCTGGCTACCTTTGAAAAGAAGTGTTCTGCTTTGTTTATTTCTTATTCCTGCCCTTAAAAATTTTCATGGGAACAGAGGGATAGAAAAAAACACAAGACCCCAAGCTGGACCTAACACAAGAATGAAGCTTCTTAAACTTACCAGGCAGGCTGGTCTTGGCGGGGTGCAGAGAGTTAACACATGTAAAACCCAGGGTAAACTTTTAGGTCCAAGGTGCTCAGTGCCAAGTATCACTAGCCTCATTAACTTCCTTCATCTCAGAGAAAAATTACAATATCTGCCTCCACCTCTGTTTCCTCCCTCCTCCACAGTGGGATAGCAAAACCTCTGGTTTCAGAGGGAGGGACTGGACAATGTGGTATGACACAACCTATTCTGTTGTCCCTGAAAAGATTTTATGGAGGTGTTTCTTCTCTGGGTCCTGAGGAATGGCTGGGCCAGGATGGCACCAAACCTATGTGAGGCTTGGGAGATAAATACTAGGTGGGATAGAACTCATTCCTTTTAACCCATCTCCATGCACACACATGCTCACACGCACACATGTATGCACACACAGAGTGAACATCAGGTGCTGTTCCCTGTGCTGGGGACTGTTCTTTGCATTAGGGACAGAGCAGTGGATAAAGGTCATCAAGTCTCTGTCCTCATAAAGCTGACATTCTAGTAGAGGAGAGAGCGGTAACTACTCACCAGTAAATCTATGTCAAGTGGTGGTCAGTGCTCTGAATAACTTATAAGCACCATTGCCAAAGCCACACCAAAGCCACAGAGAAGAGTTGGAGGGATGAGGGTAGGAGATCATTTATACTAGGAACTCCAGGAAGACCTCTTTGATGAAGTGCCATTTGGGTGGAGGTTTGAAACAGTGAAGAACCAATTACTTGGTTTCTGGTGGGGGGAAATGTGTCAGGCAGAGGGAAGAGCCACTGCAAGGACCCAGGGATGGGAGGGTACTTGGCTAAGTGGACTGGTGGCTGGAGTGCAGTCAACAAGAGAAGAGTGGTAAGTGATGAAGCCAGATCACACATCAGGGCTCTACTGACTATGGTGAGGATACTGGGTTTTACTGAGCACACTGGGAAGCTATCAGTGAAGGGGAGACATGAGTGACATAGTCATTCATCATTGGAATTTATGTTTTCAATGTTCTGAGCTTGGGTGGGGCTGGAAGCAATGGAGGAGGGTAAAAGGGCAAACTAAAACTCGGGATAGTTTTAAAAGAACAGCAAGGACAGAATGATGGACTAGTCCTTCCTCTGAATGCTCGCTGTGTGCCTGGCTTGGACTGTCAGGGGCACCATGAGAAAAGGCAAATGATCAGAGCCTGATCTTGACCTCAGCTGCCCTGAGAGGCTGGTGACTGGGCTTCTGGTTGCATTTTGGAAGCCCATAGACCTATGTGATTATGAGCACCACTGTAAGAGGCAGACACACCAAAAGACAAACCCTGCTCTCACCCCTTGTTGGCCATGTGACTTGGGAGAATCCTTTTCCTTCTGTATATGTCAGTTCTCCCATCAGGACAAACCTTGTCAGGTTGCTTGGAGGAGTAAATAAAGTGTGTGGGTGATTTACACACTAAATGCTTAATTACCATTCAATGCCAAAGTAAAATCAAGGTGCTCTCCAATGGACAGAAGGCCAGGCTTTCTCACTGTGCTCAGAACAGGACAGCTCCCAAAACACACCCATCGGCCCCAGAATAGCCCTCTGGTCAGGAGGCACTTGTCAGGGCAGAGATCAAGCCTCACACCAGAGCCCATATCCTACAGAGACCCTCCAGGACAGTGGACCCAGGCAGCTCCTGTTGTCAGGAGCCAGGGAGCCAGGAAATGCTCTGTGACCTTGAACCAGGCACCTTTGTTTCCTGTCCTGGCAGCTGAGAGAAGAATGGAAGGAGGAAACTGCATCGGGAAGGAACAGAAAGGCTTATCACTGACTGTTCAGGGGCCAGAAAACTCCAAGGACTTACAACTGGAGACAGCTGGAGAAGAGTGAACCTCCATTGGTCTTCATGCTGGGTGCTGTGACTCTTACTATGGGCACCGCCCTCCTCAATGGGTGTTCTCAGCAGAGTGTGGGAAAAATAAGAGGCAGATCATGTAGTTTGATTTTTTAAGTAATTTCAGTGAAGGGAAAGGGAGCACTTGGGAGATGGTGTGTTCCATAGAGCCCTGAGGTCCTAGGAGGTGCTGCAGGCCGGGGGCAGGAGCCACCAATTATACCCTCCAGCCAGAGCAGCTCAGCTGATGTGTTCCTTTCACCACTGTGAGGCTTGATAAAGCACTGCTAGAAATTCAGAGCCTTTTGAGCCAGGCAGGTGGAGTGAATGAAGCAGGCCAGCTATAAGCTAGCCAGGTCTGTATGCTGTCCACCTTACTCTTGGCAGGGATGGAGTAGAGGGTGGCTAGCTCAGCTCTTTGCAGGAGACACCAGAAATTCAGAGTGATGTGTAATTATACCCATGTGCTGACCAAATCTTGCAGGTCTGTAGGCTAGCCATCTGCCACCACAGACTTAGAAGGATCTAGCTTGCAAGGAAGGCCCAAAGTATAGAGGAGGCAGCCAGAATCCAGGCAGTGAGTTCTGCCCTGCCTTCTCCTGTAGACCCCTGCCCTAGCACCTGGCTGGTTGTGAAGGCCACACTTACTCAGCTCTGAGATGCTGCCCACACATGTGGCCAGGAGAGACTGCTCCAAGGTCCGCAGCTCCAGCTGGGCATAGGCATCGGCTCGCTCATCGTGGCCCAGGGACCCGCCATTGTAGGGGCTGAAGTAGGCAGGCAGGGAGAGGACGCCTGTGGGGAAGCAAGATGGAGAGGTCACACACAGGAAGGAGGAAAAGTTCTGTGGGCACAGCTGCTGTGACAGGGCTTGTTCTCCTCTCTTCTGGCAGAACAGGGTCATGGGGCAGATTCCACTGAGCCTTGAGGACGTCTTACTGTGCCTGTGTTCTGGGGGGGTGGGCAGAAAGATAGGTAGCTTTCTTGTGGCTGGGTTTTTACCCATGTGGAGGCCATCCGTTCATTGAGTTGCCCCATGAACTGTCCTGCTTAGGCTGGGGCACTCACTGAACATTTACAGCATGTCTGACTGGGTCAGCATTGTGCTTTCAGGGTTCTTGGATGACAAAAAGACCTAGCTTTATTTCCATGGTGCTCAGGGGTGACTAAGTTAGAGGTCAGTGACCATCCTGCTACCCAAAGACCAGTGTGTCCCCCCCCAACCCACCCCGGAGAGTCCCATGTTGCCCACTTTCTTCTTCAAGCCTAGATGGGGTGGGTGTCACACTGGAAAGGGACAGTCCTGTCTCTCTTCCATTCCAAGAAGGGGACAGCTCCTGGCCAAGTCCAATTAGTGTTTTTCATTAGCACTTCAACAGCTGAGAGCAGAGCTGTCAGAATCTGTCCCAGGGGAGACAGACTGTAAGTCCCCCTGGCTCCCTGTGTGGCTTCTTAGCAGGAAGCAGAAAAGCAAAATCAGGCTGGTTTCAGACAACACACTGCCACCGAGATTCTCACTGCAGCCAGGGTTTAGAGCAGGGATTCTCACTTTTGGTAAGTGTTCTTTCTCTAATGTTTCTTTGTCCAACACCCCCTAACCCTTGCCCAACTTTTATTGTCGTTTTAGTAGATTTTTTTTCTTTTTTTGGTGACACTGGGCTTTAAATTCAGAACTTTATGTTTGTTAGGCAAGCATTCTACCACTTGAGCCAATCCTTCAGACTTTTTATTATTATTATTTTTAAAGAAAAATACCCACAGGAATCTAGTCAGTCACTTTTGGGGAAAATGTCCTAAAATTTCTTGAGCTAACTGGAGAGGCGCTGAGATGTGGCCAAGTCTGAGTTAGAGTCCCCTATGCTCATGTCCAGGTGATGTGACATGAGCAGCAGCTGTGCTGGGTGGTGCCTCAAAGTGGTTGGGACAGGGTCCTGGGGTGGAAGGTTGGGGTTCATAATTCCAGTGCTGGCCTGTGACCAGCACTGTGGTCTTGGGCAGGTTACTTAGCCTCTCTGTGCAAGGGTCCGTCGTCCGTTAACTACAGACAACATCATGACTCTGCTCCGAGGACGAGCTGAGCCACTAGGCGGCACCACACTGTAGCTCCGAGCGGGTCCTCGATGGAATGCTGCTGCTGCTATTTGTACTTTGTGCTGGGAACACAGGCTGTGTTTACACTGTTTCGTTTATCTTTCGACTGCCCAGGAGGCAGGCACTACAGCTCCATTTTCAATACTGAGAGACCAACAGTGGGAGAGTATGAATAACTTAGGCAAGTAGTGCAGATGAATTCTGTTTGGGGTTGGGATGGTTCTAACCCCTATCAGCTCAGAGTGCAATGAACGCATCACCAGGGCTCATTCACACTGTCCCTCTTCCATGGCTCGTGTGTAATGCTAGCCCCTTTCACTCACAAGCCTGGGTGTTTCTCTGCTGTGGGGCACGCAAAACAGCCTGTAGTCTTCCTCTAGCCTAGCCTGGCAGTATCCTCCTGGACCATTCTGCAGGTTCAGGGCTGGTTAGGCCTGTCATTCCCCTGAGCCAGGCCTCCCCAGCATCCTTGGTGCTAGAGTAGCCAAGGCTGGCTGCCCTGCCCCTCCCCTTGCCCTTCCCACCAGGACAGGGCTAACTCTGCAAAGCTCCTCATCAAAGCTCAAAATTTTGTTTCTGCTGGAAGAGGAGGGAAAGTGTATGGTTGAGTCGCTCTCATCCCCTACCAAAGGCCCCGTTCCCTAAAGCAGAAATTCCCTTTGACAGCTGAGTAACCAACCCACTAGGAAGAGCTGGCTCTGAGCACTGAAACATGAACAACAAAAGAGAAATCCACCCAACCTCAAGCGACAGCCCACAGACAGCCCAAACAGCTGTGGGAGTCCAAGTGCAGCTCAGCTCCTCCTCCTCTCTCCCTATTCAGCCACAGAAACAACACTGAGACATGTGGATCAAATTTGCAGTGCTTAGGGCAAGGCAATTGGACATTCAGCTGATTTGTCAAAGGATTCCCAGAGAGAAATATAATGTCAATAGATTCAGTAACAGGAGCTGGCGGCTCTGTTAATAATAGTCCCCATCTTCCCAGTCATCATCCACCTAACGGGCTTTCACTTAATACTGTGGCAAAAGTAATTAGGCACCTATTGTTGATAACAGCAATTGATAGCATCATAGCTTGGGCATTGAACTTTTTGCTTTTGAGAGACTTGTACATCTATTTTGTACTTTATTTTTCTAGCAAGGGAGATGGAGCAGTCAGGATTAATAAGAGTCGCAGCTGTCTTTGATTGAGAGCTTATGATGTGCCAGCCACTGTGGGAACAACTTACATATCATCATGTTACAATTTTCTCCCACCTAGAAGATGAGAAAACCAAGGCAGGACAAAGTTCAGCAACTTGCCCAAGGTAACTGAGAAAGTGGAGGGGGGGTTGAACTTCAATGTTGTTCTTCTCAAACTGCCTAAGTGAAATGACACTCTAACTTTGGCTACCTTTGACTTTCATGAGGTAAGCAACATTTAGAATGTTTGAGAAGGGAGGTGGTCTACTAGGCCTGAGGTTTGATCGGAGGAAACCCAAAGTAAGACCCAGAAATGGACTTTCCTTTTAATGGGTCTCTGGGTACCTCCTGCCAAGAATTCCTGCAAGCTCCCATGAAACACTACAGGTAAAAGGCCGTTGCTCGTATTTCCCTCTCATCTTTCCAGAACACAGTTCTACAGCTCAGCTTGTCTTACAAAGTTACTCCTTTAGAAAGCCTTCTCCACATCAATCCTAAATTCTGTGCCTCATATAAGCCCATCTCTCAGCAGCTTGCAGGAAGATGGAAAACACTTTCTCTAAATTCTTTCAATACCTCAAAGTCTTCTTTTACTAAGTCCTACATGGGCCCAGGGCAAGGTGTTTCTAGAAGAAGGAATTTCCAACAAACGAAAGAAAAAAGAGGGCGTCTCTTTTCTTCCATTCAGTAAAATCCTTAGGAGAAAGTTTAGCTCAGTCATGACAAAAGCAAGCATGTTGGAATGTTTCCTTCTGCTCCTTCATCAGTGGATAAAGACAGCCCATGTCCACCCCTGTGGATGCTGCAAAAGTCACAGAGGACACCCACGTGCATCACAGGGTCATCACTGTGAAATGAACTAGGGAGTGTGAAGCAGTGCGCGTGACCAGGCTGTCCTCCATCTCCCTCTTCTCTAACACCAGCATTTCTATTGGGACAATGTCCCACCTACCACCACATGTGAAGCCTCCACCTTTCTCTATCCACACAGGGAGCCATAATCTTCTACCACTCAACTTTTCTCCTTCTGGTTGCCCAACCCATGAATCTCGGAACTCATTATCTTGTTTCACAAAGCCTCCTTTACTCTCTTCTCCTCACCATCCCCTCTCTGAGCACAGCACTGCATCTGCCCAGATGCCCAACAAGAAACCTCTGGAGCCATCGTTATCAATCTCTCCTCCAGCACTTCCAATCACCTACCAGGCCTTGCAGCTTTTACCACCTCAATAGCTCTAAAACCTGCACTGCCACTATCTCGCTCTCTGATTACACTGTTCTGACCTTGTACTCTTCCATGACTCTGCACCGCTCTCATGAAGACATCCAAGTGTCTGCACAATTAAGAAGAGATAAGATCTTTTTTCCTCCAAAATTTAGGGAGAAATATAAGCCTGCCAATAAAATTCCCAGCATCTCCCAGACGCCAGCAGAGTTAGGAAGCCTAGCACACTGGCTCCTTGTTTCTCTAAGTTGTGGTTGGTGTGGTGGTCACTCAGCATAATTCTAGACTCTGGGGTGGAGGTGGGGCAACTCAATTTCCTTCTCAGGTGATTCTCCAGGAGTGCCCACAAGGGGGAGCCACTGAGTTAGGTGGGAAACTCCACTCAGAAGCCTGGGAATCCTGCCTTCTCCAGGTGGTTCCAAGACAAGGTTTCTGCTTTCAGAGGCACAGTCTCCTCCAAGCACATGCCACACCAGGAACAGATGGGCAGCACAATGGGTTGACAAACCAGACTTTCAGTGCAAAGGAATTGGTGGTGATTGCATCTGCTTCTCTGTAAAACACGGGGGTTGAGATGAGGGCATCTTGAGTCCTCTCCAGCTCTGGTCTAGGCTCTGACTGACCCATGTGTGCTCTAGCACTGAAGTGAACCCCTGAGAGCCTTCACCCCTTATTATTCTACCATTTAACTTTGAACTATCAACAGTGGGAATAAGTAGACCCAGTTATGACTAGTTCCTATGGCTTAATTTCCCCCTCGCATACAATTGTAAATATGAAGCATCTTTTCTTCTTCTTCATCATCATCATCATCATCATCATCATCATCATTATTTTTGAGATAGGTTCTTGCTAAATAGCCCAGGCTGGCCTTGAAGTTCCAATCCTCTTGCTTAGCCTCCCAAGTATAGGGAATGTGGAGATTACAGGTGTGAGTCACTATGCCCATCTGTGGTTGAGCTTTTCTGATCCTTCATCAAAAGCCATCAAGGCTTTTTGTCCTCCAAACTCAACAACCCATGACCTGCACTCTTCCGAGACTTGCAAATGTTCTCTCTGGGGCAAACGACTCCAGTGGGTCAGACACTTTTCAGGCCCCTGTGTGCAGCACCCTTTCCCACCCCTGCTCTTGACGCTCCCACCAGATCTACTGGCCATCTAGATGGGGACACACATCTACCAAGGCAGCCTAGGGTACTGCCAGTCCCATTTCTTTGAAATGAAGCCTGGGATGCAGAAGCTCTTTTACTGCTCTGTGAGGAAATACACAGGCAGGGCCTCCTCTGTCAGTTTTCTTAGGCCCTGCAAGCTTGGGTGGAGCTCAATCCATAAGCTTCTGAAAATAAAAATTATATTGCCCCACTGAATGGTTTCCAAATAGCCCACACAATCCAATGCTTTCATTTTTTAAAAAGTGTTTCCACTCTCTGATCTGGAATTTTATATATAGTACATTCAATGCTGAGTTGTTGAATATTAGTCATCCTAGAACAAAGTGCTGAAAAGTTGAAGCATGAATATTTTCAAAGAGACCCAATGCAGTGTAAGGGCAGTCAATTCTAAAAAAGCTTCACTGAGTGGTATTTCTCCTGACATTCTAACCTCAGAGGTGGGGGAGCAGGGTGTTGAGGCAAGGGCAGGAGGAGGGAAATTAGAGGAGAAGCCCCTTGATGAAGTGTTAATCATTCACATAAATGAAAATGACTCATCAAGAATAATCAAAACCTAACTCCTGGGCAAACCTATCACCTTGAGATGGGACCACCATACTGTGATGCTCAAGAGTTGAAGTGTGGAAAAATGCTGGGAGACAGGAAAAGAGGAGGTGTGTTTGTGTGTGTGTGTGTGTGTGTGTGTGTGTGTGTGCGTGCATATGGGGAGGCATCTAAATTGAGTCTGGGACACCTAAAAAACTAGCTAGCATTTGTTGCCCTTAACGCAGAGAAACTAAAGCAGATACCTTAAAGCAACAGAGGCCAATAGGAAAAGGGGAACAGGTACTAGAGAAAAGGTTAGATCAAAAAGAATTAACCTAGAAGGTAACACCCATGCACAGGAAATCAATGTGAGTCAATGCCCTGTATAGCTATCCTTATCTCAACCAGCAAAAACTCTTGTTCCTTCCTATTATTGCTTATACTCTCTCTACAACAAAATTAGAAATAAGGGCAAAATAGTTTCTGCTGGGTATTGGGGGGGGGAGAGGGAGGGGGCGGAGTGGGTGGTAAGGGAGGGGGTGGGGGCAGGGGGGAGAAATGAACCAAGCCTTGTATGCACATATGAATAATAAAAGAAAAATGAACATAAATAAATAAATAAATTGAGTCTGGGAAGCAAGTAATTACCATAATAAATAATAAAATAAAGCAAATATTACCATAATAAATATAGATGGACTATCAAATGCTATATAGTTATACTCTACACTAGTGATGTCATAAACAAGCATTTGAAACCCTACAAAGAACCTAGCAGTAAGGAACAACTATTATAGTGCCCTGCTGGCTTGTGAAGGACACGGGTTTAGATGGGCCAGGTCACTTGGCTATCTATCACTAGAAAATGGCAGAGGGAAGATTCAGACTGAGTGTATCTGACATGGGGGCCACGGCAGTACCCAGCACACTGTGGTGCCCACCCAGGGCTGAGCTTCAGATTCAGAGGAGAAGCACATCAGGCTCTCCCCATTCAAACCTAGGACAGAACTCTTCCTGCGCTTTCACCATACCATCAGCACAGCACTCTCCACCTTCCCTTTCTAAGGGCCGGAAATTAAAAATGAATGATAACCACGTTCTGGTTAACACCTCACACTGGCTAAATTATCAGAACACCACCAGTGAGATGTGGTGGTCTTCTGGGGAAGTCCAGTCATGGGCCAGGAGCTGCCCTATTATCATTGCCCAGGGAGCTGGTGACCAGAGGACCTGGGGCAAGATCAAAAGGTAGTGTAGTACAATATGCTCATTACCACTAACCCCCTTTTCTCTTAAGAAAGAGGGCAAGGAGCAAACCTGAGCCTGAGTAGTGGGCTAGAATTTGTCCCCCTGGTGACAGTCTTGGACCTGCCTATGGAGTTGGTGGTGGGGCTGACCCTTTTTTCCTACAGCTGGCTCCTCCAATTCTCCAGGAAGCCTCAAGCAAGGCAAGGATTTAGAAAGGGACAGAAGGGCCACCATAAAACTCCACAGTTGCACAAGACAGAGCAGGTGACCCTGGAATTCCTGGTGGAAATGCCGACTCAATACCATTCTGGCAATTCTTCTCGTTAAGGTAAATCTCAGTTCTCTCACACACCCAAAGGAAGATAAACCAGTAGTGATCATGGGATTCCTATGTAATTGTTTTGAAGCAAAACCTCAATAAAAAGGCAGTCTGTTCACTGCTGTTTCCTCTTTTTGCAAGAAAGTAAAATAAAGATAGAATAACCATGAAGACCAATTTCAGGAAATTAAAACCTAACTGTGAACTCTGGAAAAAACAGCAATAGTCACAACACTAGGCAGTGTGGGGTAGAAAACCAACATTTGAACTATTGAGCTTTTTCCTGGGGAAAAAGATCTCCATGTCACTTTGAATACTTTCTAAGAGATTCTGGGTGGCCTCTTTCCAAAGGATTGATGTAACATGTCAACAAGTAGAGTGACCCAGGAAGCATGAGTCTTATAAAAAGGAAAACCCACCCCGTGACCATGGTCCTTTGACATATGCTGTCCTCCAGCCAGACTAATGAGCTAACAACAGTAGTAGGCCAATTTTGGTTATAGATTCTTTTTTTTTGCAGGCATTCAATAAAACACCGTAATAGAAGAACACAGATAGCCAAAGTATAATCATCACATTTTTAGGTCATTCCACCGATACTTTTTGAGAGAAGAGGTATTATTTATTTTTATTCTATCTGTTGTGTTTTCACTTCCCCCGTTCTAAGAAACCAAGTCTTTGTGTTACAAGGCCAAAGCACAATTTGTTAGTATCAGAAGATACTAACTGAAGAAGATACCACCTGATGCTAACTGAAGAAGATACCATGTTTTAAAGATTCTTTGGGTAGGATTAAGCTGGTGGTCCAGGACAGGAAGGACCTCTCTGCAGTGGAGAAGCTGAATTAGCTTGGTGCTGGTGGGTGGGTAATGGGAGATTCCATAAATCCAACAGTGGGCCACTTTTGTATACAGGCAATGTATTCAAATGACATGTACTGGATGAGGGATGGAGCCAGGCTGAGCCGAGCGAGTGATACAGTACTTGCCTATCTCTTTTGAGGCCCTGGATTCCATCCCCAGCACTGCAAACAAAATGAAGACATGTACTCACAAAGCATATGGAAAAACTGAGGATGAGACCCTTGAATGTCAGTTCTTTCCCTACTGATCCTCACAACCACCAAGGCAAGGCAAATTCTCTCTGGATTGCTATTATAGTCTTGCTTTTTGAATCATTTTTCTTTTCAAACTTTTTTTTTTTTTTGGCAGGACTGGGTTTTGAACTCAGGCACTCTACTGGTTGAATCACATCTCTAGCCCCTCTTTCCAAACTTTTTACAGTGGATACAACTCATGGATGTAGTGAAAAATGATGTTGGGGGTTGCTGAGAAGGGGGAAGACATATAACCAGAGGTAGGAGATGATGACAGAACGGCAGAATGGCTCTTCTGAGCAAAGAACTATCCATAATTTCAAATACAGGACAGAACTAGTTATCTGAAATTAAAATTTTAAGCACAGTGAATGTTAGAACACTACTATCTAGTTACCTGCAAAGTGCCTGGAATGTCAGTCATAGCATCAAAGATGGCTCTTTCTTGCATGGTAGAAATGCAAGATCTAAATGATCTTCTACATTATTCTTGAACTTTTTAGCAAGACCATTATTATTACAACCATTTTGAGTTTGTGGAGGAAAAAATAAAAAACAAAACAAAAACCAGTGACTAAGGGGAAGGATGTTCCTGGTGGAAGAAACTCAGGTGGCAGCAGTGCTGTCAGCCCAGGAACAGGGGAGTGGGTGGGGCCTCCCAGCGCCAGCTGAGATAGAAGAGGGGCAAAAGTAGCGGAGTACCTGTAATGAATATAAGTCATTCCTTGGGGGTTTGAAAAAAATCTAATTATCACAAGGTCCAGGGCAGATGGCCAAGGTTATTACTAGAACATGAGTGCATTAGTCAGGAATGCACTGCACTAGAGCACGCTCACAAACATAACCTGCTGCAGTCAGCTTTGGTGCAAATCCTGGAGAGGTTTGACCAGTAGATGCCCCAGATAATTTAAGAGCATGAGTCACAGAGAGGAGGGGTGAAAACCCAGTACTGTCACTTACTAGCTGTGTGACTCTGGACAAGTTGCTTCACCTTTCTGAGTCTCAAATTGCCCAGAATGATAGCTAAGTTCTAACGATAGCTCCTGAGTGATAAGACAAGACTGAAAGAGGTTGTGAAAGCACTGTGAAAGGCTTGCCACACAGCAGGAATAGTTTTATGAATGGTCTCACCGGTTTCAAAGGCATTATAATGGCTTTGGAATAAAGCCATCAGTTGCTATATAAAAGCAACTAACACCGTGGGGAGAAAGGGATGGGCCCAATGCCACTCTATTGTTATTTTAAAGGCCACTGGGGCTCACATTCACTAAAAAAAAAAAAAAAAAAAAAAAAAAAAAAAAAAAATCGAGCTTTACTCGCTGCAGGTGGATCATTTATTCTGCTTTCATCCACTCATGTGATCAACCTGTGCCTGATCACCTAATGTGCCAGAAGCAGCAGTGCTCTGGGGATAGGTGTCAAGGGGAACAAATAGGGCCTTTGCCCTCGGAAGTACACAGTCGAGTGAAAGAGGGCAGACAGTATACCTGCCACGTCCATGCTGCATGCAGATAGCTACTGTAGATTTGGCACAAGCAAGGCTTCTTGGAGGAGGCAACCTCCCAGCGGCTGTAGAGAAGGGCCTGGATGAGTCTTCCAAGCAGGAAGAGGACACAGGTGGTTCCCAAGTCTGATGAGAAGGCTTGGGGGTAGGAACAGGTGGGGAGAGGCCTATGTATTGTCATGAACTTGTTATT
Organism: Castor canadensis; assembly: GCF_047511655.1. Classification (NCBI taxonomy): domain Eukaryota; kingdom Metazoa; phylum Chordata; class Mammalia; order Rodentia; family Castoridae; genus Castor; species Castor canadensis. The sequence continues at coordinate 171,203,903 of NC_133386.1, forward strand.
CCTATGTGGACTGTGTTTATTTGGGGCAGCTCGGGGGTGTCTAATAGAACACTGCCTTCCTCTCACCCTGTGCTACTGCTAACCTTGGGATCAGCAACCTTCCTGGAAGGGGTCAGACAGAAGATAATGCAGCTTTCTTGGCTACATGCTCTGTCACAATGATTCCACTCTGCCACTGTCATGGGACTAGACAAACAAATGGCACGGCAGTGCTCCAAGAATGAAACTATAGACATTGAAATTTGAGTTTTGTATAATTTTCATGTGTCATGAAAGATGCTTCTTTTAATATTTTTTCAACCATTTAAAAATTTAACAATAACTCTTATCTTAAGGGCCGCATAAGAACAGGCAAGGATGGAGTTGGCCCAAGGATCCCTTAGGAGGACCTAAAGGGACAGCTTAGAGGGACACAGGCTGAGCATGACAGGCTCAGTAGCCCAAGCCCTTGGACTCTGTGTAACGCCAGGAGGACCCACTGAAGGGATTTAAGCAGCAAAATGACAGGCTCGCCTGCATACTTGAGGCAGGTACAGCAGGGAGGCCAGGGTGTCATCCTGAGAGCCTAGCTGCCAGTGACACATGCAGTGACACTATCCAGCCTTTCTCAATACAGCTGGCCATCTCTGTTAGCTTTGGTGCTAAGCACTTAAATATAAAAGATGGAGATCACAGACTATGTTTGCAATTAAGAAATTGTTTTGAGATAAGGTCTTCCTATGTAGCTCAGTTTCTCAAGGGCTGGGATTACATCTATGCAACCACCTTACCCTGCACAACTAAACAATTACGCATATGTATGTATGTATGTATATATAGGCAGTACTAGGGTCGAAACTCAGGGCTTTGTGCTTGCTAGGCAGGCCACACCCTCACCTCAGTCATTTTTGTTGTTATTTTTGTAGATGGGGTCTCGCTTTATGCCTGGGCCAGCCTGAACCATAGTCCTCCTATTTATGCTTCCTGCCATAGCTGAGGTAACAGGCAAGTGCCACCATGCCCAGCTTGGGGGGGGTCTTTCTATTTGCTCAGGGCTGGCCTCGAACTGCAATCCTCCTGATCTCTGCCTCCCAAGTAGCTAGGATTACAGGCATAAGTCACAGCACCTGGCACACAGGTAAACATTTTTCGGTACTGGGATTTGAACTCAGGGTCTCATACTTGCTAGGTAGGTACTCTAGTAACTAAAAAGTTTTAAGGGGTCACTTTTGAGCCCAAGTAAGTGGAAAACATTTTTGATTACCTTTAAAATTGGTGACATCCCACATCACTTTAGCAGCAATTTTCTTTGTGTGTGTGTGTGTGTGTGTATGTCTGCCTTATTTATTTATTTATTTTGTTTTATTATTCGTATGTCCATACAAGGCTTGGGTCATTGCTACCCCCTGCCCCCACCCCCTCCCTTACCACCCACTCCGTCCCCTCCCTCTCCCCCCCACCCCCTTGCTACCCAGCAGAAACTATTTTGCCCTTATCTCTAATTTTGTTGAGGAGAGAGTATAAGCAATAATAGGAAGGAACAAGGGGTTTTGCTGGTTGAGATAAGGATAGCTATACAGGGCATTGACTCACATTGATTTCCTGTGCGTGGGTGTTACCTTCTAGGTTAATTCTTTTTGATCTAACCTTTTCTCTAGTTCCTGCTCCCCTTTTCCTATTGGCCTCAGTTGCTTTTAAGGTATCTGCTTTAGTTTCTCTGCATTAAGGGCAACAAATGCTAGCTAGTTTTTTAGGTGTCTTACCTATCCTCACCCCTCCCTTGTGTGCTCTGGCTTTTATCATGTGCTCATAGTCCAATCCCCTTGTTGTGTTTGCCCTTGATTTAATGTCCACATATGAGGGAGAACACACGATTTTTGGTCTTTTGGGCCAGGCTAACCTTACTTAGAATGATGTTCTCCAATTCCATCCATTTACCAGTGAATGATAACATTTCGTTCTTCTTCATGGCTAGCAGCAATTTTCAATCTGTCAGTCTTTTTTTTTAATTTTTTTATTGTAACATGTATTTTAAATAACTCACATAGTAAGATTCTAAAGCATTTCATATATGGGTTTGTGTCTTAAAACACAGTAGATAGAAGAAACATGAAAGCCATCAATGAATGTGGTCAGTACTTGTGGTTCTTGGTTGAGATAGTGGTAGGTGAATGACCACTCCAGCATCATCTTTCAGACGATGTCTTGGACCAGATGTTTACCTTACTCCCTTTCCTCTATTATAAAACTGTATCTTTGAATTTTCAATTCTTAAAACTCTTGGGTACCACTGAATTATGGGTCAAGAAGATACCCACAAAGAAGGGGAGAATTTCTGTTGGCTCATTTATAACACGTGCTTAGCAATCTGGGCTGGTAAAAGACACCTTGATGCTAAGTGTGTTGGGGACTCCAGAGCCCAGAGGTAAGGTTGTTTCCTTTGTAACTTACCTATAGCATACCCCTCACCTCTCATACCCACACATGGGAGAGGGTTGTTAGCAGGTAGTTAATAAGCCTATAGACAGAGTACATTCAAATGTGGAATAAGCATCTGAAGGCTAGGGAAAAAGTTTGAAATTTTAGGTAGTTTTAGGTTTAGGTTCATGGCAAAGCTGAGTTGTAAGTGTGTAGAACACCTGATCCCTCTGCTCTCACACATGCTCAGTCCCCCCACTGGTAACATCCCCCACCACAGTGGTCTGTTTCTCACAACTGATGAGCTTACATTGACATATCTTTACTACCTAAGATCCATAGTTCACATCAAGATTCCCTCTTGGTGTTCACTATGGTTTGAATGCAACCCCCCCCCCCGCCCCCTGCCAAAGTTCAGGAGTTGAAAACAACCATCAATGTTACAGGTTTGAGAGTTGGGGCATTTAAGAGATGGGCAGGTCATCAGTTCTGCTCTCATAGACTAATGCCATTCTAGAGGGAGTAGGTTAGTTATCACAGGAGTGGGGTCCTTTGGCCCCCTTCTCCTCTTATCTTCTCCGATGTGATGCTTTCTGTCATGTTATGGTGCAGCAACAAGCCCTCACCAGATCAATCCCTTGATCTTGTCCTTCACCAAGACCTCCAGAACTACAAAGAATTCATTTCTGTTCATTATAAATGACCAAGCCTCAGATATTCTGTTATAGCAGAAATCAGACTGGAAGGTATTGTACATTTTATGGGTTTTGACCAAGGTATGAGACATGGATCCAGCATTACAGAATCACTCCAAGTATGTTCACTGCTCTGAAAGCAATCTGTGCACTGCCTATTCATTCGGCCTTCCCCTAACCCCTAGCAACCACCAGGCTTTTCAACTGTCTCTGTAGTTTTGCCTTTCCAGCGGTGGATCATACAGCATGTAAGCCTTTTCAGATTGGCTTCCTTCACTTAGTCATATGCATTTAAGTTTCCTCCATGTCTTTTCATGGTTTGATAGTTCATCTCTTTTTAGCTCTCAGTAATATCCCATCTGTCTGGATGTACCACAGTTTAGTTATTCATGTACCTACTTGGTTGCTGCATGTTTTGGCAATTATGGATAAGGCTGCAAGCAAATTTTCATGTAGGCCTAAGTTTCCAACTCCCTTGAGTAAACACCAAGGAGTGCAATGCTGAACTGTATGGTAAGCTTATACTTAGTTTTGTAAGGAGCTACCAAATTATCTTCCAAAGAGGCTGGATCATTGTTCATTGCCACCAGCAATGCAGGACAGTTCTATTGCTCCCTATCCTCACCAGCATTTGGTGGTGTCAGGGTTGTGGATTTCAGTCACTCTAATAGATGTGTGGTGGTATCTTATGTGTGGTGGTATCTTATTGCTGTTTTAATTTGGAATTACCTAATGACAAGTGACATTGAGCACCTTTGCATTTGCTTCCTTGCCATCTGCATACCTTCTTTGGTGAGGCTTTGGCCCATTTATTTTCAGTGCTGGGGCTGGAACTCAGGGCTCTTCACATGCAAATGCTCTTACCAATGAGCTACATCTCAGCCCTGAACCATTTTAAAGTTGAGTTGTTTTCTTATTGTTGAGTTTTTAGAGTTCTTTGTATATTTTATATAGCAGTCTTTCATCAGATGTGCCTTTTCCAAATATTTTATTCTTATTTGTTGGTTACCTTTTCATTCTCTTGACAAAGAGAATGAATGCTTTAGTCTCATAAAGCAGAAAACTTTAATTTTAATGAAGTCTAGCTTATCAATTCATTCTTTCATAAAATGTACTTTTGGTGTCATACATATCTAAAAAGTCATTATCAAGGTCATCTTGATTTTCTCCTGTTACTTTCTAGAAGTCTTGTAGTTTCACGTTTTACATTTAGGTCTGTGATCCATTTTGAATTAATTTTGAGAAGAATGTCAGGTCTAGATATTTTCTGCGTGTATGTGTGTGTTTTGAGGCAGAGAGGGTGTCACTATGTAGCCAGGCTGGCCTTGAACTCTGCTTTCATATCCCAAGAGCTGAGACTATAGGTGTGCACACCCCAGGGGTAGATTCATTTTTTCCATGCCATTGTCCAGTTGTTGAAAAGACTGCCTTCATTTCATTGCACTATTTTTGCTCCCTTGTCAAAGATCAGCAGGCTATGTCATGTGGGTCTATTGCTAGACGCTCTACTCTGTTCCATTGACCTACTTGTCTTGGAGTATTTTATTCCTGTGTTATTCTTGTCATTTACCCACTTATGCAAATATTCATCACATGCCTGTTAATTGGTGCTAGGAATGCAGAGGGGAATACAGCCTGGGTTCCTGCTCTAGTAGAAAGGAAAATCATGTTGCCAAGAAATTCAAATGCTCCATAATAAGTAACAGAGGAGAGGCCTGTAGTAGGCTCTAGAAGTTTAGGAAGATCCTGGACAGGACCTCTAATGTGTGCTGTCATTGTTGGCAAGGGCAGAAAACCAACAGTAAGGCTGAGAGCCCCGTTTACTCAAAGAACTCCACAGGCATTTTAAAGACTGTGAGAACAGCCACACCCTGTTCACTGTATGGCTGAGTGAAGCACACAGTATCAGGGTGGGTGGAGGGGCAGAGGAGGTACAGGGAAAGGTGTCCATTACTGACAGGAGGTCCCTGTAGAATGTTCATTCCCAGATGGGTACATGCCTCCCAGACTTCCAGGATCCTGAAGTGTACTGTGACCTTTCTCAGCAAAGATGTAAGGAAACTGTCATTGGGCACTTGAAACTGCCACCCTTCTCAGTGACCCATTCAACACATTCCTTCTCCTTCTTGGCTAACAGAACCTAACTTTGTCTAGAGTGGCTGTGTAGTATGCCAGGAACCCCGAAAGTCACCTTTGCAGGCCCCCTAGCATCTTAGTGGCACAGTAATGGATAATGAGACACCAATCCAATACTCAGCACTTCAGGGGTTTTGGAAATGTTGCTTTCCTTATTCAGAAGGGATGGGCCGGGGTTAGGGATTTAGCTCAGTGGAAGAGTGCTTGCCTGGCAAGTGCAAGGCCCTGAGTTCGGTCCCCAGCACCAAAAAAAAAAAAAGGAAAAAATAGAAAAAAAAAAGCAAAACAGAAGGGATGGGCCACTTGACTGTCTGCTTTTGCTCTTCTTACTGGCTCAGCTGGGACACACTAACTGAGAAGGTGCAGCAGCAGCCACTGTATAACCAGGCGGCAAGCCCGGGCTACAGAAACTAGAGCACCATTTCCAGCGTGCTGCAATGTGAGGGTGAGGATGGGAGCACTTTCATCCACAAGACCACAGCCAACACACTGAGGGTGGCAGAGCAGAGGCTGTAAAAATGCCAGTGTGTCACAGCCTCACCAAGCAATGAGCATCCCCACGGACTGCCCCCGAACTTCCTGTTGTAAGCCAAAAATAAACCCCTGTGGGTCTGTTACCTTGCTAAGGCTGCTAAGACAAAGTGCCATAGACTGGGTGGCTTAAATAATAAAAAGGTACTTTTTCAACGTTCTAGGGGCTAAAACTCTTAGATCAAGATCTCAGTAGGGCTGGTTTCTCCTAATGCCTCTCTCCTTAGCTTGTCGGTGGCTGTCTTTTCCCAGAGTCTGCACACTGTGCCTGAGTCCTCATCCCCTCTTCCAAGGACGATAGTCACTTTGGATTAGGACCCACCCTCATGACCTCATTTTACATTAGTTGTCTCTTTAAAGGTCCTATTTCCAAATATAGTCACATTCTGAGATCCTGGAGGTTAGGATTTCAACATATGAGTTTCAAGGGATGCCCAATTCAGTCCAAAACAATCAGGTTTTCTGTGACCTGCAAACAGTGTGATTTTCTGATGTAAAAGAATTACTATAAACCAGCAGTTTCCTAAATAAAAATTTAACTCTGCAGTTCTTCATTCAAGTGAAAGCACATGAAGGGTCCAATGGCAAGGTTCCCCCTTCTCTGGTCCACACATCTCCAAGAAGCAGGTTGAAAATGACAGCTTCAACTTCACTGTCAGGTCTAGCTGCCTATGGAAACACCTTCCACCTCCAGAGAGAACAGAGTGGCTCTGGTCCAATCCCTAAGGCCTAAGTTGGCCGTAGCAACTCTACCCACATAGTTTGGATGTAAGGAGTGGAAGCTCCCTTCCTGAGGGAATTTTCCAGATAGATCATTCAGATGCTGCTCCGTGGTCTGGTTGGGGGGAGGGGGTTCCCATGCTCATCATTTATTTTAATTTTAAAATAAACAGAGGTTTAGCACAGAGATCAAACACTTGCCGAGCATGCTCATGCCCTGGTTCTGTCCTTAGTACCCAGAAAAGAAACAAATCAGACGAGAAGAATATAAAAGTCCCCGCAGCAGAGTGTGGTAGTACATGCCTGTAAAATCCAGCACTTGGGAGGCTGAGGCAGGAGGATTCAAAGTTTAACGTCAGCCTGGGCTGCTGTCATAGACCCTGTCTCAAAAAACAAAACAAAACAAAAAAATCATGACAATTTTGCCATCCTGAGGTAATCACCCATGAGATATGATGCAATGTACTTTAGAGTATGCATCAATACATTTAATTAACTAACTTTTGGTGTTTTGAGTTCGGATCTCATTATGTAACCCAGCTGATCTTAAGCGTGAAATCTTCCTGCCTCAGCCTCCTGTGTGCGGGGATTATTAGTGTGCCCTACCATGTCCAGCTCTACATGTAATTTTTAAAAAGGAATCACTCCACATACTTCAGGACTTTCTTGTTTACTTAATTTTTCATGGCTACCTTTCCATGGCCCCAAATAGTTTCTCATGGTCACTTTTCAATGGTTGCGGTACCCATATTCTAAAATTCACAGTGCTTACTGCTGTTATTTTGGGGAGGCAGGAGGAATCTCCAAGGCAACCCCCCAGTGGACAGTGGTCCCTGACCCAACACAGCTCAGTGCTCTAGCACTGAAGAAAGCCCTAAGCATCTTCATGGGAGGTGAGGTGCCTCCCCTTGCACCAGGAGCCTTGTAGACAGAGGCCAACTCAGCAGGCCTCCTAAGACCTCAGCTCCATCTTAATCTGGAAACTAGCTCTCCCAGAAAGGGACTCAGGCTACAGGCAGATGTGGAGTTTCCTACACAGTGACTTTGGACAGACCCTCCCTCCCAGAGGCTGCTCAGGGCTGGGAAGCTCTTGGGGCCTTTGGGTGTACTGACTTCTAGCACTGATGTGCACATAGCCCTGCTCCCAAGGACTCCTGCCTCCCTGAGGGACAGTCAGAACCCTCACGTGATTTGTACACACAACCCACATGGAGCTCTTCGGCTGTCTCCCCATCCTGGGGTGGGAGGGGCAGATGGAGCCTGGAGCTGGCTTCTTTGGAGGGGAGGCCTTCCCTGGGGAGTGCCTTTGTCCCCCTCAACCTGGGTATGGAGGTGTTCCAGCCCTGTCTGCAGAGCTATGAGTGACCCCATGTACTTAAACTGCAACTCTGGGCTTTGGCCCGAAGCCCCTTGCTGTTTGTTTTATAAACTCCTACTTACAGTCTCAAATTAGGCTCATTAAAAAGCCAGCTCCCCGTGGGGCTATAGACGTCACATGGACAAGCGGAGAGTGAGTTTATGAGGCTGGCATATGATCTGCTCACCAGCACTGCAGAGGACTGAGTGGAAACAGTGAATCAGCCAGAAGGTTTCGGCAGAACCCCTCTCTCCAGTGCCTCCCGGCTGACGTGGGTTTGGCACTCGGACAGACACAAGGCAGCCGGAGTTGCCCTTCCTCTAGAACTTATCCTTTCCTGCCCCTCAGCCACTCACCTCTTGAGATGAAGCCCCCCAGCTCCATTTACACACCCCCACCGCTGTCACTACAGCATAGGCTGCTCCCCTCCACCCCTTACCCTGCAATGCTTTGGGCACACTGACCTTCCCTTCCTTGCCCAATAGCCTTGGTCCACAGTCTAACTTTGGGCACTGCTCTCTAGCTCCTGCCCCATGAGGTGCCCCACCTTTCAGACGGCAGGTCTCCGCCTCCCCAGATTGGTCTCATTACTTGTGTCATTGACCAGACAGGATGCCACAAATCACATGGAGGCTGAGGCACAGTGTTGGCCTGCACATCGTACTGCCCATAGCAGATGGCAAGGTGAGAATCAGAATCTTTCAACCCTGTTGACTAAGTTCAGGAGGTCATTTCTCTGTCCCTGGACTTCACTGACATACACACAGACAATACCCTCCATCAAAACCAAAACAAAACATAAAAACTATGAGCCAGCCCAGAAGAACACATACCATATACAGCCAGGGCTGGAAAGGATGACGGAAACCAGCTAGCGTCCAATCCTGCTCCTGTGGGCTTGACACCCACTTCTCCCAGTTCAGCTATATCCCATAGGAACAGCACTGTCTCTGCCTTGCTCTGACCAGTGTCCCTCCCTACAATACCCTGCATGGCCATGTGAGGACATAGTCCATGTGACCTGCAACTTATTCACCCTAATAGAGCTCCTCTGCAGCTCTGACTGCTAGGAAGTTCTCCTTATTTAATAGTGTCTTCTTGCACCTTCCACCCCATGGTCCTATGTCCAGGCACTAGAGCAGTCCTCCCAAGGTGAGGCCCTACCCTGTCACAGGTCTCTCACATGTCATGACTCACTCCCCTTCACATCCAGGAGTCCAGGACCTCAGTCACAACCCACAACCCTGGGAGTGCTGTGTGTGTAATCCCAACAGGTTCAGAGACTCAGACAACCAAGCCCTTCCTGGACACTCACGCTCACAGTCTCCACATTGGAGGTTCCCCATCTTTGCCACCCTCTCCCTCTACCCACTGACTTCTTCACAGAGCTTCCCCTACAGCAGTGTGGTGGTTAAGGGTGCCAGCTCACAGGTTAGGCAGACCCAGCCTTGCAGGGTAGCTATGGACAAGCAATGTCTTCTCTGAGCTTCATCTGGTTGACTGAGTGATGGGGACAGCACTTGCTGTCAGAAGGTGAGAGCAAGGACTGACAGAGACTGTGCACATGCATGCTCAGCACAGTCCCCAGTGGATGCAAGGTGTCATTGTCCTCATGAACAAATATCTTCTGTCTTAGCACTTTGCCCTTCTCTCATGGTTCTCAGACTCGAGGTAGGGATGATCTATGAAACTGATGGCCTTTATATTATCAGTTTCTGGCCTATGAAAGGTGGGAAGTATTTTTCTTACTCTTCCTTGTCTCACCAGCTCTACAGTTACAGTTCCAAGAGCATAGCAGGTGCTTAGTAAGTCTGAAAAACCCATGTTCAGAGAGTATGGGCTTATCTTATTCTTAAACATCAAGATACTCTCACTAGTAAAGCAAACCAGATGGAATTATATGGCCGAGAAAGAAGGTCCACCACACCAGTCTCCACCAGTTGCATGTCCAATGTGGAGGTGACTATCAGGGAGGTGGCCATTGGAGAACCGAGTACTACTCGCTCTGGTATAGACTTCAAAGAAAAGGGAAGGAGAGAGGCTTGTCAGCCTGGCCTCCAGCTCCAATCCTCCTCAGCCCTGATCTTGAGCCAAAGATGGCCCAGGAGAGCAGAGTGCTGAAGTGTTGTGTTGAAAGCCCTGCCACTGTTATGGCTGATGTCGATGGCTATAAACAACAGCTCTGACTCCACACAGGATTTACAAACTCGGAGCCTACCCTAGCTCATCTATGCCTTTCCTTAAAAAGGAAGAGTGCAAAAGAGAGAAAAGAAAGAAAGGGAGAGAGAAGAAAGGAGCTGTGTGGAAAACAAGCGTACTGTCCAAGTGACTTGAGCTTAGAAATCCGGAGTCATTTTTATATCTGCACAGTTTAGAAGACGTCACTATCAATTTGACCTGTCCTATCTCAAAGAAACATTAGAAATAGCTAGGCAAGATGGGCCATCCTTGCCTCCCTGTCCAATCTTGGAGCCCATTGTCTTGGAAGAGATGGGACTCATAGAAGATCTCTTATGGGGATAGAAAGCAAAACCAAGACACCTTCACACAAATGACAAGTCTGTCTCCTTAGGGAGCAACTAACACCTTTGGTCATTTCCTAAGGACCCTGTCACCTAACAGTACCCCTGATTTATAGTAAGACAATGGATGCTCCAAAGGGTTGAGCAACTTGACCAGAAAAACATAGCTCAGAAACAGAGGCCCACACTCTCACTCCTTCATTATAGGAAAATTATACCCAGCAATTGTGAGTCCAAGTTGGTCATTTAAAAAAAAATTGAAACATAATTCATATATCATAAAACTTGGCCTTACACAAGAAACAGCTCAGTGGTTTTTAGTATATTCAGAATGGTGAAATCACAGTCACTATTTAATTTCAGAGCATGTTCATCACCCTAAGTAAGCCTGGACCCCTTTATAGTCACTCCCAACTTTTCCCCTTCCCCAGTCCCTGACACCACTAGTTACCTTCTGTCTCTGTGGATTTGCCTGTACTGGATGTTTCACACACTGAGGATCCTACAGTATGTGGCCATTTGCATCTGGCTTCTTTTACATGTTCAGGTTTATCCATGTGGCCACATGCATTAGTTTTTGCTCCTTTTTCTGCTGAATGATATCTCATCATATAGATACACCATTATTTATTCAAATGTTAGTGGGTGTTAGGATTTTTTTCTATTTTTTGGCTATTATGAATAGCTGTTATGAATCGTCTAAGTTTTTGTGTGAACCTATATTTTCATTTTTCTTGGTCATAAACTTACAAGAGGAACTTCTGGGTCACATAGTTTGAGGAAGCACCAGACCATTTCCACAGTGGTTGTACCATTTTTCATTTCCCACCAGCAGTATGAGGGTTCTAACTTATCATCTAGTCAGCACATGCTATCTCTCTGTTTGGTTGTAGTACTCCTAGTGAAGTGGCACTGCATTATAAGATAGTTAAGAAAATGACTTATTCTTTGTCACCGAATTGGCAATGACTTTTATGGTCAAACTTACCTGGGTTAGGTTGGTAATGAAGAGGACTGACACCTCAGAATCTGAAAGTGGTGGCAGCTATTCCCTAAAGCATCAGTGCCCATTTGCACCTCTGCACCCAGGCAGGGCCATAGGACCTACCATGGGTGTCTACCTGAAGTTGATTTGACAGTTGGTTTAGAGCACATCTTCCAGTTCTTTCCTTCTTATTTCCATAATAAAACCTTGTACAAACTTGGCAACTCTTTCCCTGTTTTCTGTCATCCTTCTCTGTGGCTCAATCAGGGATTTTCCCTGTTTGTGTCTCCTCTCCTATTGGGTGGGGCAGAGGTAGGAGAGTTTCCCTGGAAGAAGCCTCCAAGCAGCCCTGAGTCACTCAGATGGGCTTCCGGTGAGATCACACAGAGAAGCTATTTGTGGATACCTTGGCAGAGTCAGCTAACTGCTGACTCAATGAGACAGAGGGAAGGGAGGGGCTCTGTCTCATGTGGGAACCTGGTCACAGCTGATAACAAGAACTATTAGGGTTTTCCCTCCCTGGCATTCTGAGAGCAGAAGCCATAACCAGAACCTCAGAGCCACTGTAAAATACGCAGGGCTCCCCCATGGGGAGATTCCTGAGCTACTTTCACTGATAACAAGAGTATGTACCACACCCTAGGTGAAGCTGGGCACCATGACTGGCTCCGCCCCGGGAGAGATACACAATTCTTTCCTGAGCCTTAGAGTCCAGCACTGTGGGAAGCCCTCAATGTCAGCTGTAGCTTCACCTTTCACAGCACTTGGGCACGATGCTTAACGCAGAAATCTTTTCCTAATGAGAACGCATGGACATTCAGGTGACTAACTGCAGTGAACACCCTCTCCCCCAGTTTAACAGTGCAATGCTTTCTGCTCCTGCTCACATCAGAGAATCTGGGAATGGCCGTTCTGCCACAGAACACAGCCCCTTAGTTCCTTGAAGCTTATCAGATTGCTGCATTTATTCGTCATGCAGTCAATGTTTGCCCCACCCTTGCAAACTGCAAGCTCCTCATAGCAAGGATTACCTGAACACTATCAGGCACATTGTAGTTGCTCAATAAATAACTTCTGGAAATGACTGAATGCCACCAACCAGCTCTATGATCATGATCCTGGGCTCTATGATCATGATCCTGGGCAAGTTCTTTAACATCTGGACCTCAGTTTCTTCATCTGTAAAATGGATGTAGTTCCTTGTCTCTAATGGTTGTGCTTAAATCACATAAAGCCCCAATACCTGATACTGAGCAAGAGCTAAGTAAACCAGTAATTGGTGGGTTCTCCCTGTCTATCACCATCATCAGGTGATAAACCTGATGATCAGGGGTGACCTGAACCTTTCAGCAAAAGACTGCTATATCCCAAGTACTTAAGAATTAACCTTTGTCAAAGAGCCCCCAGGAGGGAGGAGGGAAAGGAGATCAAAATTAACTGGTGCCTCTGGTCCCACTTTCCTAAAAAGATTTGCCTATCAGAGCCATCCAGGACTCTGAGTGGGGACCCCCTTGCTTCTAAGCCACAAGCCAGGGTCCTGATGATGCCATTCCTAGGAGGCAACCAAGGCAATCCATCAGTAATTGCCATTTTGCAGTGCTTTTCCTGATCTAGCCTGTCCAGTCCAGCTAAAGGCACTAATTAGCCACAGGAGGTCAGTATCAGCTAATCTGACACTGTTTGTGCCCCTGGTAAGGAGATAAGGCTGGGAAGGCAGAGGGGAGACTCTGTCCCTCCTGGACACAGGTCATCCAGGTCGCAAAGCCCTAAACTGAGAGAGCTTTGGGCCACCCAGGTCCAGAAGCTGGATGACAGCCAGCTGGGCACTGGGTGGGGGTAGACAGACATCTCTGCATGGCTGGTGGGGACAGCTCTGCAAGGAAGAGAGGAAAGAGGCCTGGTAGAAGTCTCTGGAGATTCTTATTAGGAGAGGAAGATTGAAAATGGGAAAAAAGGGACAAGGGCTGGAGAATGGGGTGGGGCAATAAGAATTGGAATGGAGTATTTTTTCCCTTGAAAGAAGTGGTCATGGGGAACAGTCTGTTCATCTGAAATGCAGAAAATGCATTTGAAATAGCTGAAAATATGGAAATTTTTTCCTTCCTTTGCTTTTGGAGGAATCACATTTATCTTCTACCTCTGGCCTTGAGTGAAGGGCAGAAAACACAAAACTCAATTTAATGTACTTTTATAAGAAAGAAAAAAATCTTCCTTACTTGAGCTGATTCATGTGATGGGTGAAGAAAGCTGATTTCTAGGGCCGGAGAAGGGCCTCGTGGCTCCAGAGTTCCCTGAGGATGGTGTTTCAAGCACAAATCTAAGGAGCTGGAAGCCACAGGATCCTGCTCTCTGATTCTTTTCCTGCTCTCTTCCCCCCACAACTTACTCCAGGAGGCCATAGGGCCCAAGGCCAGGCTGGGATCTCTAGGGAAAGTAGGAGTGATCAAAATGCCCATGCATCAGGCCAGCCAGCCAGGAGAGAGAGACAAAGAGTGGAGGAGGGGGATAAATGCATTCACATCAGCCTGCGGCCCTCCTGTGTGGATCAGCACCAACTTGGCCCTAATTGTTCTGGACAAGCTCTGTGTCTGGGATGTGCCACAGCCATCTGGGAACCCAATGGGATTCCCACCATTATTTGCTGGAATTTTGCATATTCAGGCTATTTTCCGACTATCCAGTGGACCTGTTTTGGCAGTTAATATCTGTAGGAAAAATAATATTCTCTCCTTGGTGATTCTGAAGTTTATGAGACAACTGAATGAATGCAATATTAAAGTCATTTAAGTTGTATGAGAATAGTAAGCTATTCAGAAACATTTTATGGAGTGTGTCTAACAGCAGGAATTTGGGGACAGATCATCCTAAATAAGTTACTGAATGTGTGTGTGTGTGTGTGTGTGTGTGTCCCATCTGCAAAATGAAGCCCACACACCCACCTCCATCAGACTGTTATGATGCTTCACCAATGCTTACCATAACTGTACTCAGGATATTCCTGGATGCTCTGATTTCAACATGATTTCCTATCATCTCCACAAATGCCCTTGCCAGATTACAATTATGATATGAATACACTTATTGGTAAGGATCTGAACCCAACATAAACAGCTGTGAAGGCTTGAAGGAGCCTGAGCTAAGATAAAGCCACCAGCCAAAGGAGTGAAACCCTGGACACCTCCTTCAAGGCTAAAAAGGTCCGGCCAACCATAATTCTGTAACTTCCTATTTTGGAGGATTAAGTCTTGCTTTGACCCGGGCCCTTGTTGAGCCACTTTGGCTTCTTCAAGAAGGACTGGCAGGGCCAGGGCACCCAAAAGTCAGGGTGCAATTATTTGTCACCAACTTCCTCTTCCTTCCTGAGAAGGAAGGTCAGGATGGAGCAGGGAGGGCACTTCCACAGACAAGGGGCGGTCCTCCCCAGGAGATCAATTTCCATCTCACAGGCTTCCCTGGTACCACCTGGTCCAAGCAACCATTAGCACTTGCCTGGCTTCCTACAGTTACCTTGCTGATGCCCACACTTTATCTTTGTGTTCCATTCTCAGTAGAACAAAGGCTATTAAAACCAAGAAGCCAGCCAGGCATGGTGGAAACCTCCAATAACCCCAGCACTGGGGAGGCTGAGGCAGGAGAATCTTAAGCTCTAGGCCAGCCTGTCTCAAAAATCAAAAAAACAAAAACAAGGGTTGGGGACATACCTCTGGTGCTAGACAAGCATGAGTTTAAACCCCTGTACTGCCAAAAGTAAGAATTATAAATAAAACAAAAACCCCCAAACCAAGAATTTGAATGTGAACATCCCCTCTTCTATTCAAAGCCCTCTTATACCACCACTCCCTCAGGCCTGACCACACTTTGAGTAAAAATGCCTTTACATTAGCATCAAAGTCCCGATATCATTCCCCACACCCCTTCCTCTCTGGTTACACCACATTGGCCACTTTTGCTGTTCTCAAACATGCAAGGAATGCTGTGGCCACAGGGCCTTTGAACTCACAGATCCTTTTCCTAACTTGCTCCCCCCACCACATATCTTAATGGCTACTCCCTTATCTCCTTCAGAGCTTCCCCAGTCTTCCCTGACCTGTTATCTGCTTGCTTCTGCTCTCCCTATTCACATTCCCTGTACTATTTTCCCCAAATATATTACGCATTCTACTTAATTATTTTATTGTCTGTCTCCCCAAACACTATGTGATCCCCACAGTGATACAGATTATATCTGTGTTGCTATATTCTTAGCATCTTTTTATTTTTTGTGGTGCTGGGGATCAAACCCAGGCCTCACACAAGCTAGGCAAATACTCTACCACTAAGTGCCATCCTCAGCCCTATTCTTAGCATCTATCACAGCCTAAGACACAGTAGGTGCTCAATAAATATCTGTTGAAAAGGGGGATTTGCCTTCTAACCATATTCATACTCGTTTCTTCAAATACTAAGGTAGCACTGACTCTATGCCAAGCACTTAACAAACACAATCCCGTTAAGTGCTGCTACAGCCTGTGAGGAAAGGCGATACCACATGTCATAGCCTCAGTCTATGAAACTGAGGCATAGACACTCCAGCCTTGTTCTCTCCCAGGACTGTTCTGTTTCCTTAGGTTTGGTCCCATCATTTGTCCCATTCTTTGTAATATAATCACTGGTATCTGTTTCCCTACTGGACTAGAAGCTCCAGGAACAACAGGGCTGGGTCTTCAGAAGATGCCCAGCAATGCATGTGATAATGTCCAGAGTCGAGAGGAGAGGACTTACCACCTTGCCTGTAGGTGTGCCCACCTACAGAGCTTGCCAGAAGCTAAGCCACCTACTGCAGCTTACCTGAGGCTAGGCCAACCAGAACTCACTCATGCTCTTTTTTTCTCCCTGCTTCTGCCCCCACTCTGGGCTTCCTGCCAGAAAACAGCAACCACCCCTTCCTCTGGAACTCTGCCTTCTGCCATGGTGCAAGGTAAGTCCTCCTTGATGAGGCTCCAAGGGAAGCACTGAGATTTAGGGGCTAAATGCAGCTGCCACTCTGCCCCTCCACAGCGCCTTCCCTCACCTCTGACAAGGACCCACTGGAGACCCACTATCAGATGAAAGACAGGAGGACATTATAACTGCAATGGGCAGTTTTCCAGAAAAGTGAGGGGTCTTACCTCCACAAAGGCATTAAAAAGAATATTGGATAAAGAGCCAAGAGGCACTGAATTATCACTGAATAGTCAGGTGGAGTTTCTTATTTCAGTCACACAATCAATTTCCTCACCACAAAAGATGGTTAATGGAGGTAGATGATCTGACAAGTCACATGAAAATCATCATAAGTGCAATTGTTATGCGTTCCAATTCTTTTTCTCTCCCTGGGCTTCTGAGAATGGGTAAGAAAGGGAGGTGTGCGTGTATATGTGTGTGTGTGTGTGTGTGTGTGTGTGTGTGTGTGTGTGTGTGTGTGTGTGTGTGGTGGTTCCCCCACCCTCCCTTTAAAGCTCAAAGCCAAGACAGCCCAAGAAGGACGCCTCGGCTCCCATAGTTTCCCAAACTTATTTGATGAACTGACTGCATTTGCCAGCGGTGGAGTTGAGCTGCCAATAGGAGCAGCTCCAAGGCCGGGGGCTGTGATTGGAGGGAATCTCTGAATATCCACCTGGTCCAAGTGCAGGATGTGACTTCACCCACTGGGAGGAGTCCCAAGAGTCAGGCTTTGCTTCTTTCAATGCCAGCTGCCCCACTGCCCATAGAGGACCCACCTGCCAGCTGTGGCTAAACCAGAGACCACAGAGATTTCTAATAAGCTAGCATTGCACTGACAGAAGGTTAGGCCACTAAGCCCAGAGGCTCCTGCTCCTCAACTGATCCCCTGAAGTCAGAGCAGCCCTTTGTCTAGAAGGGCTGCATTATGGTCTGGTGGCTAAAAGAAGAAGTTGAGAGCCAAGTGGTTTGAGTTCCAGTCCAAGCTTTTCTGGCCACTGTGAGGAAATTCTTCACTTTGCTTTGCCTCAGTTTCCTCATTTGTGCAATGGGAATGATAATAACCTCCTTCATTGGAGTTTGTGAGGATTTAAGTGTCAACACCTTGGCTTCCAAGATCTAACAAAGAGGGAAGAAGAATGCAATTAAATATCCCTGCTTGCCTCTGGGGATGCAGGGGCTTTGGACAGAAGGCAGCATTCACTCTTACATTAATCTTTAGATATATGAAAAACTGACTTCTCTCATTATAACGTGTCAACATCTTTCCCCTTTCATCATGCCACCGGACAATGCCAAGCTTTTAAGATCTCAGGCTGAGTTTAAGTCAGAAACAGGCTGCAGCCCCTGGAAGGCTGCAGGAAGATCTGGTCTCTGTGCAGAGACGTGTGATGGCTCCACAGGGGATCTTGTCCCCAGCCCATTGTTTGCTTCTGCCAGTGAGAGACGCAAAATAGAGGCTGTGAGGAGATGCCCTGACCCTGTATCTGGGCTCTCTCTGGGTGGTCAATATTTATCATAACTGTTCACAGGATCCCTCACTCCCAGGCTACTCTGTGGAATGAGGGGGTTTTGCTTTTTAAAAATGAGATCAGGACTCATTCTTGCATGAATGATATGATGCCTTCTGCTCTCTTGTTATGAGTGCAAATCTGTAAAGTACCTCTGTGTCACAGTGAGTCAGAGCTGGCCACACCCTCCTGCCTGAAGGCATTAGTGCTGAACCAAGAGGGCAGAGGGACAAGAGGGGTGAGAGCAGGGGGCCAGGACAGCCCTTCCCACCGCTGGCAGCAGCCAGGGTACTCTGTGACTCTTGGCATTATGGGTCCTGATCTTTATAGGAGATGCTGTCAGGTGCTGGGTGCACAGTATCTGATACAGGGGCAGTAACAGCAAGAATGGTGATGGTGCAGACACTTACATCACCTTGTCACACGCCACACGCGGAGGTCAGTTAGCAGAGCGATTTCTCAGGCCGTGGCATTTCTTCTTAGGGAGCGAGGTGGCAGGTGGAGCAGGGTACTATGAGTTCTGTGACAGCTGTGACTACACTGACTCTGAGTGGGAGAGATGTATTGGTGTCTGGGGGAGGAGGGGATTTTGTGTGTGTGTAGAGGAGGTGGTGGTGACCAGACAGGCTCCTCCCTGACATAAGACGCTTCACCACAGGCTGATGTCTACAGAGCCTTATTTGTCACTGAGTCAAGTGCACCGCCTCTGTTAATTCTCAGAGTTAGGGAGGAGGGGGACAATGTCTTTCCTTTCCAGAAGAGGTGCTGAAGCTTAGAGGGGTCAAGCAACTTGCCCAGTCACTGCAGAGTGGAAGATGGAGTTAAGGTAAAGAGACATGGAGTCTCTTTGGACCAGGAGTCTCTGCCCCTCCACAGCCTCTGGCCACCTGCACTGGGAGCCTCATAAGGAAGCCTGGTGGTAGAACCTATCTTTCCAAGAGTAATCACACCTAAGATAACCTTGACTTCTTAGGAATACCTGGGGTCCTGGGTAGGGAGTCTGTTATCTCTACACTGACCACGGAAGAAAGGAATAAGAGGCTCCACCCACTTCAAATCCTGCTTCTGCCAAGGACTGACTACAAGGACCGGCCTGTAATCTTGGGCAAATCACGTGCCTCTTCCAAGCTCCATGTTCCTCATCTATGACACGCTACCTCCTCCCCCAGCAGAAGCCACTAACATCTAAAGAGCTCTTACTGCATTCTAGTACCTGTTCAGCTTCCATGTGGTATCGCCTCTGCAAAAATAATCCTAGGGGACGGGACCCAGCTTATTCCTATGTATGGATGCATTATCTATCTGGATATGGGAATGGCAACATTGATTCTCTTAGTAGGCTTCTACACAGATTTGCTAAGATCATTTATGGAAAGTGCTTAGCCTTTGAGAGGGAAAGACTTGAAGCCCGTGGATAGGCTCCAGAACCCAGCCCTGAGCCGTCCAGAGCAGCACTCTTTCTTCAAAGACACACCCCAGCTCCAGGTATCAGGTGGTGACTCAGCACAGGACAATCCCCTCACTTACAAACAGTCGTGCCGGAAATCCCCTATTGGTTGCGTAGTGATCAGAAGAGGTGATGCATCTGAAGAAAGGATGAAGTTTTTCAGTTTGGCTCTCAGGTCCAGCATTGCAAATTGCCCCCCAGCCCCCTGCCAGGATTTCAGGGTGCTGAAATCCACAAAGCACCCTGTTTCTCCCAGCACCTATCCCAAGCCAGACCCTGTACTGGCCCTGGAGATACAAAGAGAAAGGAGACTGCTCCCTCTTTCAGCATCCTGCCTGGACACCTGCAGGCACACCTTCCCTCAGAAGGGGACGCTAATATCCAGAGATGTCCCTTGCTGATCATGAGATCTTGCTGATCTCTTATGCCTATGTTTTAAAAATCATTTCCAGTTTTTAAATGAATAAACAGCTCTAAAACACTTAGGAGATATGAGGGCAATCTATCAGGATTCCCCTGACCTTTGAAAACTCAAAGTGAAAAGGGAAGCAGCCCAGGCTGACTGCCGATGGGAAAAACAGATAAGCAGCAGTTTCACTGGCAGCACAAAGAGACTGAAAGCCCTGCACATTTTTAGCATGTGACTAGAATAATCCACAGCTGAGCCCGTAGCACAAAATGCAGAATAAATGAACTGGGACATCCAGCAGCCCTCACCATACTTAGCCAGCACTTACCTGGTGTGTGCATTATGCCTTTCATATAGATACTTATTTAATTTCATTTAGTCTTCACTAGGATGGACAAGAGCTGGCCCTATAAGCAGTCAGCCTGGGCTGTTTTAAATATTCACCCCCACTTCACCAACTATGTGACTTTGGCTTAACCTTGTAAAACTTGGATACCTGAATCTACCTTGTAAGATTGTTGCACTATTAAGTGAATAAAGCCATATAAAACTTCACTTAGGATACAGAACAGAGGTCTTCAATAAATGTCAACTACTGTCATGACAGCAATTGTTAACTACTGAGTGACATATGCATCATCTAGCTCACATACCCTAAAATCAAAACTGAGAATTCCCAAGGTGAAGACCGATGTAGGCCCCACACTGCTTTCTCTCCAGGCCAAGGCCTGTGCCCAACTCACTACATCAGACCTTCTTCAAGCACAGGGCTGTAGGAATCTGGTTTTTCCCATACAGACATCATCCCCTTGTAGCAAAGCACCCTGGACCAGAAACACTGGGCAGGTAGATCTGAGGCCTGACTCTCAGCTGACTGAGCACTAAGACACCTGAGTCAGAGACAGCACTTTGTCTCTGTTTGCTTTTCCCTTCTGATCTGGAGAGGAGCAGGTGGCTCACAGGAAGGCCACCATCCAGACAGCTGCTTCCTCTGGTGTCTCTGCAGAAACTTGGCCACACCTGAGCTCTTCTCTGAAGAGCAGCATCTCATCATGAAGAGAAACAAAGCTTTTGGATGGGCTACCTCCTCCACCCTGAGCAATGGTATGGCTAAGGCCCAGGTCCCACAAGCTCCCCTCAAGCTGTCCTTAAGGGACTGGAGTCACTTGCTGTTCTGGACTATATAGTGAGCCAGGGAATAACCCAGGTCTTGATGCTGCAGCCACAGAAATAGATGGATCCCAGCACAGGAGAGAGACTCGTCATTCATGGTTGGCCTTTGCTGCCAGTTCCTGTAGCATGTGTCCACTAGCAGCCCTCCCCCACAAATGGCAGCAGGACAGCAGGCTGGTCAGGCGGGACCCAGCCTTCTCACTCTCTTCCTGTCCAACACACTGAGCTGAAGCCCTCGCTAGTCCCAGGTCGCCTCTTACTACTGGCCTCCACACTTCCTTAAGGACATGGCTGCCTTGGCCATAGCCAAGGGCTCAGCATCTTGCTTGGAATCTAGCTAGGCTCTGAGTAGCAGATTCTCCACCAGGCAGACTGTAAGACACAACCAGCAAGGCAACCTCCCCAGCAGGCTCGGACTCTGTCATAAGCCTCTGTTAAGATTTGAGGGACCTGGCTGGGGAGTGCTGGATTCATGGGGAGCTTGAGGGCCTTAGCATCAGGCAGGACTTGCCAGGTGACTCCAACCCTTACTCCTTCCTAAGAGAAGAGACTCCTACTCAAATAAAGACTCTCCAGCAGAGCAGCAGACAGAAATTATTTTTAAAAAGTTCCACAGGAGCAGTCCAGGTTGGGGAGGTTCGTGTCCATGCAGTAAAAAAAAAGGCCTTTCTTGTTTGGTTTTTAAGAGACAAATCTTGACAGGCCTTGTATCCCATATCTGGAATCCCAGCACTTGTAGGTGGGGGCAGGAAGGTAGAAAGTTGGAGGCCAACATACAAATTGAGAGGTACTTAAACTGCTTCTGCTGAAAAGCATTGACTCCTTACTTGGCCCATGAATTAATAAAAACAGGAGAAAAGCATGACATGTCTGTCTCCATGCTATATCTTTTGTCCTTTGCTCTAAGCCATTCTCTCCTGCAGCCACCTTGGAATCAAGGACAGACAGGAATGATAGTTAATATCTTTATTACAAGGGACTGAAACTACCTAGGGTCAGTGAAGCCTTGCAGGAGAAACTCTCCCCACAACCCCACCCCATGAGGATAATTGCCTATAATGAAGGGGCTGCACCCTGGAGCAGAAGTAATCATCTCATGGGAACCAGACTGCTCCCCTCAAGTGATGACAATGATACTTTCTCCAGAACCCTCTAAGAACAGGGGCTGAGATAATGGCTTCACCTAACCAATCAGACCACCAGAACATACCTGTGATTGGAACTATTTAGCTATGCATACCTTTTGTCCTCCCACCCTAATTCTTTGTCTATTTAAACCTATAGCTCACATCTGTACCTGAAGATGGCTGAAGATAGGCTGAGTGCTTGCTTTGCCTCTTCCCACAGCGTGTCCCAAGCCATGTCTCTATTTGGTATATAGGAGTGAATGGGTGTGGGGTCCAAAACTCCAGTTTCAAAACCCTGTCTCCAAAACAACAATGACAACAACAAGAGTCCAATCTTGCTTCCTAAACCCTTTTCTTGATATTAGTATACCTGGCCATTCCAACTTACTTTGAACTCTATTAAAACAAAAGCCTCATGTATTCTTTTAGTTTTTTTTTTTTTTTAAGTTATCCGTAACAGCCAAGTGTGTTTCCTTGAATTGAGCCTTGAACTGCTCAACAAATCACTTTAGGTTCTGATTTTTTTTTTTTTAATAGGGTCTAGCTATGTAGCCTTAGGGTGGCCTTGATCTCATAAACCTCCTGCCTTGCCTCCTGAGTGCTGGTATTAGAGACATGCATCACTGTACTCAGCACCAAATCACTTTTTGTCAGAAGTTCAGTTTCTTAATAGCTGGGCCAAGGCACACCTGGTGACTCAGTCTGGGCTGTTGACTGGTTGGCCCTAGTCACAGGCTGCCTGGCTTGCTTTTCACATCACCTCCACCTGTGCTGTCTTCCAGACTGCTGAAGGTAAGTGCAGGTCTCTTAAGGCATCAAGGCCCAAAAAGCAGGCCATGAAGCCCCAGTCAACTGGTGACCCTCACCAAAAATGGCAGCAATTGCTGATGAGTGACTGTGTCCTTGCTGTAGACCAAAGACTCTGATAAGAGCTCTCACACACCACTTCACACAAGCCTCTCACCAACTCTATGAGAGAAGCTGCTATTGCATCGTTTTGTATGTGAGAAAGTGGGGCTGGAGCTCAGGGAGCAAGAGGCTATTTGTTGAGCATGCAGTGTTCTGTGCTAGGCAGAAAGCGTGTACTGTCACCCTCAGTACCTGCAGAGGACACCAAAATCTGTGGATGCTCAAGTCCCTGTATAAAATAATACACTGTTTGATTGTAACATACTCCTGTATATTTTAAAGCACTTCTAGATAAGTCATAATACCAGATATAATATAAATTGTACTGTACTGCTTAGGAAATAAGAAAGAAGTCTGTTCATGTCCAGTACAGATGCACTTTTTAAAATTAATTTCTCTCACACACACACACACACACACACACACACACATACACATTCTCACCACTGGGGTTGAACTTGGGGCCTCTCATGCTTACTAAGCAAGCACTCTACTGTTTGACCTACACACCAGTCCTTTTGCTTTTTCAGTTTTTAGATTTTGTTTTTAGTCTCATGTTTTCGCTTGGTCAGCCTTGAACCACAATCCTCCTACCTCTACCTCCTGAGTACACCACTACACCCAACTTTAGGTGTGCTTTTATTTTTTGAATATTTTCCATCTGTGGTTGGTTGAACCTGCGGATACAGAACCCGCAGATATGAAGGGCCGACTGCACATGCTAGGTGTGTGACACAGCACGGGGAGAAAGAAGTGCTGCATTTGGGGGACAGATGTGCTTACTTAGCCTCTGATCCCACTGCAGGGAAACCCCTGTTCTCAGAAGGAACACCAGGAGCACTGCTCATTTCTTTTAAAAGGGTGAGATGGAAATGCCCGCATTTAACGAGGACTGCATTTCTAGTCCGTGTTCCCAGGAGCTACGTTTACTGAAGGCAGGATTATGCCTGGCCCACTTCAGAGGTGGCTCCATCTGCTGAGGGAACTAAAGGCACTGCTTGGGCCTTTGGTGTGATCAGCACCCTCTCTCAGCTTCCCTGAGAATGTACATGGAGCAAACTCATTTACAGTGTGGTTTTCATAAGTGAACGCAACTGTATCACTTTTTAAACTTTGAGTCTTGGGGTACTGGCACTGCAAAATCTATGAAGCAGTCATGACCAGATGCCTACCTGAAGTGTTACACATTGTATGTATAATATAAAGGCACTTGCAGCATGAATTCAAGGTGGCCATGATTTATGCTCCTGGCATGTGCAACTGCTATAGTTTGGAGCTCTCATTTATTTATTTATTTACTGAGACAGTGTGTAAAGCCTAGGCTGGCCTTGAACTCTCAATCCTTCTGCTTCAGCGTCCTGAGTGCTGGGATTCCAGACATGTGTCACCACGCCCGGCTTTACAGTTTAGATCTTGAATGTCCCCCAAAGGCCCATGTGTTAAAGGCTTAGTTCACAGATGGTGCTATTGGAAGGTAGTGGGCTCTTGAAGTGGGGGGTGGGGAGGCTGATAGATCTTTAGGTCATTTCCCTGGAAGGGAATTGGGGGACCCTCAACACCTTTTTTTCCTCTTTTGCTTCCTGGTGATGAAGTAAATAGTTTTGTTCTGCCGCTCACTTCCACCATGATGTGTTACCTTGCTATACATCACTGGAACCTCCAACACCATTAGTCAGAATAAAACTTTTGTAATTATAAGTTGATTTTCTCAGGTATTTTGTTATAGTGATGGAAAGCTACTAATACAACACCACTGAGGGGAGTCAGAACCAATGGTACCATCTCTGAGTCAACGACAGATGCTCAGCATATCTTCGGTCTGCTTCTGGGGAGCTACACAGGAAGCAAAAGCCTGTGGTTGTTGCAGTTTCATCCTACTTGGAAACAGTGCCCCTCCCTCCATCACCCACAGAAAGGAGTGAATTTTTTTCTTTTTGGCAGTACTGGGATTTGAATTCAGGCCCTTGTGCTTGCTGGGTAGGTACTCTACCACTTGAGCTACTCCACCAGCCCAGGAGTGAAATTCTTTACTCTCACAGTGAAGGGTGACCCTTTCTTCAGACTCAGGGCACTTGCAAAAAAACTGCCTCACTTAACCATCACTTCCTTTGGTTTAAAACTACCATGTGCCACCCCTTCCCCAGCCTTTCCCTGTTGAAGCCTGCTGGTCTCTCCTGAGGTTGACCATGAATGCATCATCATGTGGATTTGTAATTTTCTCAGGAGACCACCATTCATACCAAACTAGACAGAATCCACTGGGTGGGTATTAAGACCTCATAAGACACCGGCACCAATTCTCTACCTATTCCTGCTCCTCTATGACATCCAACCAATGAATCTCAGCTAAAAGTGAGGCTGATGCTAGAGTCAGTTTCTGATCTACTGTGACGAGGGACATCTAAAGACAGAAAAAAGTCACTCCAGGAGCAGACATGGAGAAATAATAAATCACAGACAGAAAATAAGCCACTGCCCAACCACTAGTGACCAGTGCAATGCTGCTGGGTTTGTTTTGTTCCCTCCTCTGGTCCCTGGTGAGTACCCTCTAGTTCTGGGAAAGGCTCCCCTCCATCCTCTGGGTCAGGCTTGAAGGAACACTGCAGTATTTCAGCCTCAGGTTTCTAGTGGGGAAACAAACCCGGTTTTGTCATATAATTTTCTGCACCTCCACTGTAATAACACGTCATTTGTGGATCTATGCTAAAGCAAACACCATATGGTGGCAATGTAAAAAGCTGTCCGGGGTTCTGACCTCCACACGGGAGGGGTTTGTTTGGGAAAAGGAGGCAGGCTGGGGGTAGAACCACATAGGTAATAAGACCTGGTGTCAGCAACCTGTACAGTGTGACATTTGGGGGTGCAATAGAGGAAAAGTGGGCTGGTGTCAGGTTCCAAATACTCAAGTCAAAATTGCCAATGATATTTTTTTTCTCAAGTGAAAAATGGACCATAGTCTATTTCCTCAGTCTCTCTCTCTCTCTCTCTTCCCTCTCCTCACCCCTCATCTCTGTCCCTCTCTCTCTCTCTCTCTCTCTCTCTCTCTCTCTTCTTTCTCTCCCTCTCCCTCTCCCTTTCCCTCTCTCCAAAGGGGATGGTACAGGGAGCTACAGGCTACCCCAAAGGAAAAATTACATCCTGACAAATCTCATTGGCAAGGTCCCCACTTTGTGGACTGTCACAGCTATGCAGCTGCAAGAACAAGACAGAGTCAGCCCTGTCTCTAGCCCAAGATTTCTCAGGTGGCTATGAGTCGACCCTGTATCATGGTCCACCCAGACACAGAGTCACTCATAGGAATCAGAGCCCTTCTCAGCAGTTTGCCTACTGAAGCACAAACGTCAAGTTCAAACGTTCTAAGTATACAGTGTAACTTCATTATTCCTCACACATGAAACCCCCAAGAGTCAGTATGAAGAGCCCTGGTCATCATCTCACGGAGCTGGCTTGTTATGAAGATAGTTCTTAAGACTGGCTTCTGGGGATGGTTCAGATCCCCAGCACCAGGGAACTTGAGTAAGTCCATTCTGAACACACATGGAGGACAACTGCTCTAGAATGATATAATACCTTTTGCCCTCACTTGGGAGGGAAAAACTGAAAGAAAATCAACTCACAACCTGTATGTGGACATGGCAGCAGAGAAGAAAAACCATGACCAAGAAGAAAAGGCACTTGGAATTGGTACTTGTAAAAAGCAACCCAAGCAATTAAATCTGGACACTGCTGGGTTGTAAACAGGTAAAAAGGGAGTTTTTAAAGACTCCAGCTTAGGAAAGAGCAGGCTTGTTGTCATTTACCTAGAATGTGGTAATCTCTAGAACTTTCTGTAATGAAAATGTTCTCTTCAACACAGTAGCCAATCAGTTATTCAGTACTTGGAAATGTGGCTAATATGACTGAGGAAATGAAAATTTAATGCTATTTAATATTAACTTAAATGTAATTTAATACTAATTTAAGTGTGAACTTAGTCACATGAGGTTAGTGGCTACCACACTGGACTGAACAACAAGATCAAACCGCTAAACCTTGTTTTTGAAAACGCCCAAGAACTGTTTCCCACAGAGACCTCTGACAGTTACTTTTTTCCTTGCTTTTCAAAGTCCCTGGGCCCCTGGGCCTTCAGCCTGCTCAATCTTATAACACCTGGACTCCTAGCCATAAAGTCTTCCCTAAGGACTGTCAATAATCACACAGAACCATCCAAAACCCTCCAAAGCACATTCCAACTAATAAGCCTCAGTCTCCCCAACCAGCTCAGAATCCCTTTGGAGATATGAGGCTGGGACAGACACAGCACCATGGCTGCCTTTTGGGCCCTTCAGGAGTTCCTACTGTCAGGAACTTTTTCAAGAGTGTCAGTCTGCTCTGCCCCATAAAAATCTCAAGATTAAGAGCCCCATATCTACTGGATGGATCCTCACATTAGCTGTTCACTTCATTTCACTCACTCCAAGTAACCACATGTGTTCCCCACAGCTCATTTGAATGCAGAATGACAATTTACCCATTCCTATTCTATTTCATTATTATTTTCATTTAATCTTCACAATGACAGACAGGAAGAAGGAGGTACTATTGCTTCTGGTTTTTAGATGAGAAACACACTTGTCAAGGATTTTCAGAAGACTGAAGGTGAATTTGTGTTAGAAGTTCGTCAGCCTCTCAGTGCTTCACTGTCATGTATGAGGTGGAAACAATGGCAGTGCTTGCCTCTTAGGGCTCCCGTGGGTTAAAGGATACATAGTCCTGTGCCTGACACCTAGAAAGCTCTATAGACTGTCTGCCTCTACTGGGGAGGCGCAATGCGTTGTGTGTGGTGGCATGGGCATGTCACTTTATGTCTATTCACCGATCGACTCGTGCCCGTTACTCTGCTGCTGTCATCGTGTGTGGGGGAAGTTTAACAGGTGGTTGGCCAAATCCAAGTGCTCAGTCTATGTTTGCTGCTATGTCAGCTATCGCTATTGAAACTGTTAACATAGCAGTTGTTCTCAGCCCCAGGCTGAATAATTTGCTCTAACAGCCTGCTGGGTCGCCTTTCCACTCCACCCTGCCCTTCGTTTTCCTGCCATTCTGCACAGTGAGGTTACAAGCCTGTGTGTCTAGCCCAGGCTCTTCTAGGTACAGGGCTGAGCCTGAATGAGGCTGACAAGGTCAGATTTGATGACTCTGGTTTGAACTAGTTGTAGTGATTGTATAGAGGAATGACATGGGAAGGATACGGGAAGAAGCCAACAGATTTTTGTTTGTGGTCGGTCGAGAGGAAACATACAACTCTGTTGAAGTCTTCTATCAGCTTCTTGCCTTCCCAGAAACAAAAAGACCTCTTTCCTCTGGGCCATGTACAAATTCTGTCTTTTGCTGACATTCACAGATGTGTAGAGTGTCTTTTTTCCCTTTTAGCAGGTAGGATCTGTCCTGGAGCCTTAAAGAATGGGAAAAGGTGGCACTCAAATGCCGAGTAGTATAACTCACCAATGGCTTTTCGGAATTAGTTGGGCCACGGGGTCATGTTTACAGGTCAGCACCTCCAGAAGACTAGGTCTAGTCAACCAATCCCGGAGACCTTCCCCTCACCTAACTGAAACAAAGCACAACAAAAACAAAAAGGTCCTACTAGATGTCAGGTAAGGCTTTGGAACAGCTGCTTTCTTGGGTATCCCTGACCGGATGTGAAAGAGAGCAGGACTACACCTAGCATCCTGTGCTTGGATGCTTCCTGCCATGAAACCCCAGGGAGCCAATAATGTGGTCAAGTAGAACAGGGAGAAGCAAGCTGAATACAAAAGGAAGACTTTCTGAGTCCAATAACCTATATGATCCTAGTGATACAGTACCTGTATTCTGCAGGCCAGGGTAGTGCTCTTGAATAATAAATACACAAGCTCCCAGCCTCCAATGGAGATGTAATTCAATGAGGGATCTCTGAAGGGTTGGTGTCAGCACATGCTGCAGTCCAGAGTTGAAGAAGCAGCAGAGTTTCCAGATACAGTTACTCCCATACACTGTCAGAAATATTGCCTGCCTCCTTTGAGGGATCGATCTGAACTGGCAGTGCTGGATGGCTTGGCTTAAATGGACATTTGGCCCAGGACTGTCTCATTGGAAGAATTCTCTAGAAGGTATTTTATGGATTTGCTTAAAGCATCCTATCCATCCTCCCTTGTTTTAGAGATATGAAAACAGAAGCCCATGAGTACAAAGTGTCCCACTCAGAGTCTGAGGGCACAGCTGAGGGGAGACTGAGACTCAATTTCTACACCTGCCCTACAGCCCACTTTCTCCAAATGCCCTTTCCTGTACTGTGGGAATTGACATGTTTTTTCACCTAAGTGGGACTTTGCAAGGTGCTTTCATATATTCTGTCTCAGTCACTCTCACCCAGCGTTGACTAAACTGAAAGATTCTCTACAGAAAGAATACAGGCTAGTATAAAAAGATAATAACTGCTGGAGTGGCCCATGTACAAGCTTGAGTACACAGTCTGCAGATACTAAGATCCAGGTACACCTGGAAGATAAATATATGTATGCATCTTTGCTTTACAAAACTATTTACCTGCAATTCCAGTAAGTAGCCTATACTTCTTGTACATTTGAATGAGGATTTAGCTTATAAAAATCCACACCTCCCCAACATTTTTGGGTTTATACCAATTGCATTATGTACAACATGTATTTTATTTTTTGGCCTGGTTTTTATTTCTATCAAACCAATGTGGTAGTAATGAGAACTCTGAAGGAGGACAATGATTGGATTCCCATCTTCTAGATTAATAGAGAGTCCAGAATAGAATTACAAACCCAGAAGAGACCTCAAAAAAAAACCTGATGCTTGCTCAGCTGTAATGAGTTAATCCACTTAGACCTCATGCATAATGGGCTTTATGATAAATTTATAATTATCAGCATTTTCACTCTGAGAATGCTACCACACATTCTCCGTTGGCTCCCTCACACCCAAGGCATAGCCATTTTCACAAACTGGTGAATAAGCTCCATTCTTCTGGCTTTTAACAAGCACCACACAGTGCTATCTGTCCCCCTCCTCCATTAAATCAGACTTGTTGCAACACAGCTGCAGCTCCTGGAGGCCAGCATCAGGGAGGGCAGCCTAACTTCCGACTTGGCAGGATGGGCTACTGATTCTCATGGAGTCCTTTCAGCCTCAAAATGCCAGCACACCCCTGGGACAGTGAGTCCAGACCCAGTGAGAGAACACATCCACGTGTAAAAAATGAGTGAAGGCAATCATTCCCGCACCCATTCTGCGACAGAGAAGCAAATAATGTTCAAAAATGCAACAGGCTTGGTGCTTGGCACACAACAGGCTCTCAATTTTTGGTGGCATTAGTTAGGACCAAGTACAACATTTTGATCCTCTCTCTAAGGCATTCCAACAAGTCTTCTCTTATCATCTTGTTTTCTATTTTTCACTGATATGATTCCCAATCTGGGTTCCTCCTCTGCAGAAGACTCAGAAGAAGAGAATCTGCACAAGGTCATGCTGCTCTGTTGGATCCAAGATTTAAGCCAGACTTTATTCTCAGTGCCTTTGAGGGGATCAGAGCCAGTGGAATACAAGAGACAAAGGAGGGACCAGAAACACAGTGCTCTTGGAACAAAGCTAACAGGGATACATAGTGAGGCTGTGGGTATCTTCCAATTATATCTCCAGCAATGATCAAGTTTACCCTCAGTCCACCCCCACAACCTTTCTCCAGTGAATTTTTCTCCCTTCATTAGCCTTGATAAATTACAAAGCCCCATTGCAGGGACTGTTTCTTCTTCTCAGCTTTGTTTGGAGCATTGTCCTAGCATGGCTCAAATAAAGGGCTATTATTAATGGTGACAATAATGAAATACTGTTTTCTCAAGACTTCCACCAGGGTCTGCCAGATCAGCACCATGCTACTTCCTGACGCCTCTTCTTGCTGGTGGCTTTCACCTGCCAACCCTCAGCTGCCTTGATATTGGTACTAGCACTGACCTCTTCATCTAGTTATCTAAACCCCTCATTATATTCTCAAGGGCCCTGAAAACTAGACAGAGGAGAGAGCCCCAAGACCATGTGAGAGGCCTCACTTGACTGTGGCAGAGACACACCAGACCAAGGGTCTTTCACTTAAAAAGTAAATGTTCTCAACTAAATAAGGAAAGGAAAAAGATTGTGTGTTGAAGTTGTTAAGATCTATGACAACAACAACATCTTCTATGTGTGAAATTGTGAAGAAGGAAAAAGAAATTTGTGTTGGTTTTGCTGTCACATCTTAAACTGCCTAAGTTATAGTGACAGTGCTTAGTTAAGATAGAAAAGGCAGTATATTTGTGAACCTAAGCACCTATACTGTATTTGTTTTTCCTGAGTGGAGAAAACAAAGCACATATAAGGGTTCAATACCATACCCATGGTTTCAGGCATCCACTGGGGGTTATGTAACATGCCCTCCACGGATGAGGGGGACGATTGTATGTTCTTTTGCAGGTTCTCAGCTTTAGCTTAGCACATCTCTGGTGGCAGAATATTCTCCCCTACACTCCCCCCTACCCTGGCAAACACACACTAATGAACAGGGTATCTCAGGTCTGCTCAGTCTTTACTTTTATCATTACCTGTTACAGGTAGCCAAAGCTTATCTGGGTAGGAGAATCCCATTTCTCCCTTTTGTCCTAGTCCAAAGAGTGAGACACTTCAGACATGCACAACACTGTTAAAATGCCCAGCACAATCCCCCAACCCTCCCACTGAATCTGCTGGAAGGCTGGGAGCCCAAGCAGCTCTCCTTTCCATGCTAACATCTTTGTGGGGTCTGAAATTTAACTGGCTTTGCTCTATACTTTCAATGGTGGGCCAACAGTCTCCCGACACCTTCTCTACAGGAGGTGACACAGGCAGTACCAGGCTTCCCCAGCCAGAGACAAAGGGAGTAGTTTGTCTGAGACAAGCTTTCCATCTGTGCTACCCCTGTGATTAAATGGCAGCACATCAGGGGCCCATGGGGATGCAGGGACCATAGCTTCTTCCTGTCTAGATACAAAGAGGGACAACCAGATGTGACCACAGTCTGTCCTAAGGCAAAGAAAGCAGGAGTAGACTGCTGCCTTTGGAAATTACACTTAATGGCTCGAACCCATGAAAGATGCCCAGGTACTACTCTAGGGAGACCTTTCAAACTTGCTCCAAAAGTCTGACTTTGTTTGACCTTCTTCTGCTAGCATTTATCAGAATTGGTTGGTTACATGCTCTACCTCCTTCAGTTTTCTTCAGAAGCTGAGCAAAGAAACTCACAGAGACTGAAAGCCAATATACCAGTCAACTTTAATGCCCTCCCTGCTCTGTACTAGTGTCCTGAACTTGCCACTCCTGGGACACTGAACTGCTTATAATATGTCCCAGGGTAGATATGACATTTCTGCAGCCTGTGACTGCACTAGCTGATGGCCCTGGCCATGCCTCCTCATCCTCAGATGGGGGACCTGGCTTTGATTTCGGCAAACCTCTCCTAGTCCAAAGATTTCACAAAAACTCCCAATCCCAAGAGCTTCACAATCAATGTCCTTGGTCACCAAAAGGAAGGATAATCCAGCATGGAGGACAGGAAATGTGGAGATGTGCATTGGAGAGCCTCTTCTTCCATCACCAAATCATCTTACTTTCTTATGATTCAGTAGCCTCATCTAAAAGCAAAAAGAAGAAAGGGCATCTGGCCTATTTGTCCTAAGGAAGGTGCAGGGACAGAAGAAACAAAAACAAAAGAATGCACTCCAGAGGCAGGCTTTGACAGTGGTTAGAACCTCAGCTGTGTGCAATGGCTTCTATACATCTGGGTTCTGCTCTTCACCTAACTGGGGGAGGTGCTGGTTGGGGAAGGCTCTACCTACTAGAGTTCAAAAGTTACTGGAGGAAGAAGACAATGGGGAGGGCATGCTATAGCAGGTACCCTCAGCAAGGTGAGTCCTTTGACATTTTAGGAACGCCATGACAATTCTTCAGCCATGAGACTTGCTGATGCTATTCAAACCCAGAGGTGCCCAAAGGAATCCCTTCTGCCAGAAACTCTAAGCAGGCCTACCAGCAAAAGCAAAATGCCCTCTTTGAGCAGGGAGGACAGAACACTGAATCCAGGAATGCAGTCCCATCTCATTCCTTATGGGACTCTGGAGCAGTCAGGTCCCATATGGGCTTCAGTTTCCTCATCTGTAAGCTGAGCTGGCAGATGGCACTGAGCCTTTGTAGCCCTGGTGCTGTGTGCGCCTTTAGCAAGCAGGAAAACAGTGGTGAGTCTTGTTATTTCTGAGCAAAGGCCCTAATTGTTCTCAACAGCATGAACTCCTCTATCTAAAAACCACAACCTCTTCTCTCCCCTCCCTCCCCCCTTCCCCCTTCCTCTGCGACCCACAAGACTGTTACAGAACATTCATTTATTTTTCTTTGGTGCTGGGGCTGAAGACTCTGATGACTAAGCCATTGAATTTTAATATGCTACTGTGCTCCTGGGAGGATTCCTTCATTTCCCAGCCCCCACCTCCCGCCCTGCACCCTGCATGGACATGTGGTAGTCGTTAGGAACAGTTTGATGAAGTTTAGGTTTTCAGGATGGAGGAGATGGAGGAAAATGGGGGAGGGATGGTGGTAAGCATGATAAATGGACACAATGATCCAGAGAGCCACTCGAAAAATAAACATAAAGCTCTTTTTAAGCAAACCCACTGAAAACAAATTCCCAGAAACCTTTTTCAGTGGGTATAGGAAGGGAGGGAGACTGGGGGAGGTTGGCAAGTGGGGTTCTCTAGATGTACATGAACACTGTTCAGAACAGGAAACAGTTCTACTGGCAGCACCAGACATACTCATCAGGCACTGCCAGCCATATGTTACAATGTGACATCCATGGCTGAGACTGGGCATCCAACTCATGGCTGCCTGAGAGGCAGTGACCTTCAGAAAAGCTGGCCAACACTGGTAGAATTCCAGATAAACCTGGATCACCATGACAAAGTGGTCAGGGACACCCTACCAGGGCTCAAGCTTGCTGACTTTCAGAAAGTCCCTCTCAGCCAGAGAGTGCCTCCTCACATTCTCTTTCCTGGGCCCCTTCCCCAGTTGCCAACCCATCCCCATGGAATTACTCCCTGTCTCCCATTTGCTACTCATGCAGTTTAAAAACCCTAATCCTGATCCCTGAATACACTAGGTAAACTGACACCAAAGAATCACTGTTAATATTCTTGGGTGTGATAATGCTACTGACTTGATTGACTGTGGTGTTGGGGATTGGACCCAGAGACTGGTACATGCTGGGTGAGTGTTTTACTACTGAGCTACACCCTCAATGTGATACTGAGATTTTTAGAAAGGTACATGCTGCAGTATGATGGGCAAAAATGACATTCGATATGGGGTATACTTTCAAATACTTCGGCAGTAACAGCAAAGTGATGGGTGAGTGGGACAAGATGATGACTGCTGGGTAGTCTGGGTAGAGGCTCTGTTGGAGCTCCCCAGACAATTCTTTATACCTGTCTGAATGTTTGAAAATATTCATGATACAGAAAAAGACAATCTCAAAAATTCCACGGTAAGATTCCACTCGCCACCTGCTTCTTCACCAGTGGGTGAGTGGCAAATTTTAAAGGCAGCACCCTAGTGAGGAGAAGCACAGCACTTTAGGGGTTTAGGGCACAGATTTCATGTTTGTTTCACAAGAACTTGGCCAGCACATGCTACCTGAGAAGGAAGTATCAGTGTCTTAGCCTTTCTAGCAGGCCACTGGAGACTTCCCTTATTAAATTGCCTTCCACATTGGGGTTTTATTCAGTTTATCTCCAAGGATCTCTTATATGCATTCTTCAGATGTGTGGCAAGTGCTAAAAAAATGACAGTTCACTCATCTCTCAATTTCTACTGTAAATAACACACAGATGTATGCAAAACATGCCCTTTTTTTTTAAGTTAATCACTGAATTTTCCTCCTACACATCTGAGAGCTCAAGTAAATAAGTTCAGATGACCACAGTAAAGAAATACTCTCCTTGGAGCTGCTGGAATGAGAAACATGAAACAGAAGGCGCCATCACTCTGAGATCCAGCCCTTTCCCTCTTGGAGAATGGTAGGGACCAGCCAGAGGAAGAAAACCCTTCCCTGGAAAATCTGTAAGAGTAGCTTGGAATCAGAGGCCTGAATCCTGCTCTACCATCAGTCAAAGCCTCGGGGAGATCCCTGGAACCACTGTGGCTCTATGGCTTCGCTTGCAGAGCAGAGATAATTCCAAGTGCTTTGAAAAGCTTGAAAATGCTGCATCAACAAGTTGGGTAAGCTGCTACATGAGCTTCTGAGGGCTGCAGTAACAAAGTGTCACAAACTGGAGGGCTTTAAACCACAGAGATTTCTTCTTTCTTATGTTCCCAGAAGCTAGGTACCAAAGACAAGGCATCAGCGGGGCCCTGCTTCCAGAGATCTTGGGCATAAACCTTCTTTGCTGCTTCCTAGCTTCTGGAGGACACATCAATCCTGGTTCATATATTGATCACCCTAATCTCTGCCTTATTGTCACACAGTGATCTTCCTGTGTGTTTCTGGCTCTGTATCAAATGTCCCTCTTATTAAAGGATACCCATCATGTTGGATGAGGGACTCCACCCTGCTCCATGCAAACTCATCTCACTCAACTATTCTTATCCTTAATGACCCTTTTTTCCAAATAAGGGCATGTTTTGTATGAGGGGTTAGGATGTTGGCATATTTTGGAGAGGGGCATGATTTAGCCCTGCCAGGCTTATCAGAGCAGCAGCGACTTTCTGCATTTCCAGTTGGGAAGAGGCTCTGAGACCAGGCCTGGAGAAATGCCCAGTGTGACGGAACAGGCTCTTCGCTTTTTGTGGTTAATGCTAAAAGGGACATTGGTTTTACAAAAAGTGTTGTGGTTTTCATCAGGAAGTATCCCTATCTAGAGTTCAAAGGAGGGGAGTCCTGTTCATTGGGAACTAACTTCCTAGCTTTATCATAAAGGGAAGATTTGCTGTGGGCCACAGAATATTTGTCCAGATTAGATCTTGACATGGTTGATCTTTGGGCCATTGTATGAGCTGTGGTAGAAAAAATGAGGGGAAAGTGGAGGCACTGAGTCACTGCCCTTCTACAGGGCTAAGAGGGCTTTTTCTGTTAAGGGTCAGGTAGTGTTTTATGCTTTGTGGGTCACAGAGTCCCTGTCATGATGACTCAATAGCCACAGACAATATACACACAAGTGGATATGACTGTGATCCACAGACGTAATTTATGGATGTTCAAATTGAACTTCACACAAATTCTATGTGCTGGGAAACATGATCTGTCTTTTGACTGTTTTCAACCATTTCAAAATGTAAAGACCATTCTTAGTAGGTACAGTTTGGCCCAGGTGCCCCAGCTTAATTAACACTTCCAACTGTCAGGGAAGTTGTTTGTTCTTCCACACTGCTGTCATAGCACCTAATTTCACAATACAACTCTATGGTTCAGAACGTAATTTCTTAAAATCATGTGACCTAATCCTCTTATCACCCTGTTGTTAGTTAGGCACAGTGGACTGAATTATCCCCCTTTTACAGATGAGAAAACCAAGATTCAACAGGCCAAATGCCTATTTTACAAGTGGCAGAGTCAGACTGAAACTTCTGATTCTTTATCTTGTGACCCAGCTAACAGGCTAGATATACTTCAAACCAGCTCCTTCCCCACAGATGTATGTATGTATGTATGTACCTACAACTGCACATCGGCATTTGTCACCCCCAACCAGTGACTTTTCCAGGAATCCTGCTGCAACAAGAGAAACAGATATAGAGCTCAGAATTCTCCAGAACTGAAGATTCCTGACCAAGAGGCCCAGATGTAACTTTGGCCTAAGAGAAGGATGGGCTGTAAGCAGCTCCCAACTGGTCTGCTGCCTCCAGCCTAAGCAAACAGCAGGTTCCAGGATCCACCATGGCCCCAGCTGACTCCTGAGGCATCGACTCTGTTGCATCTTTGAAGACAGAGTTTTCCTTCATTTATATTGGGGATGATAATTAGATGCTGTGGGGACCAGGTGTGCAACATAAGTGAAGTTTAGGGGATGGAGAAGCCTACAACAAATTGAGGAGCATTTGCCTCATCTAAAGGGGGGCAGATGCTACTCAGTTTTAGTCAACTGTTGCCAGATCTGGAATGTTCCCAAGTTTTAAATAGCATAAGAATTTTATTTTTAAGTTGTTACAAGAGTATTAGGTCAAAAAGATGTCTATAGACCACTGTGTATAACCTCTGCCCTGAGGCCTGTCTCTAGACTTTAGGCAGCTGATATGGGCTGGAAGTACATAAATGAAACAGATGCTTTTTCCTAAAACCATTCATTACTGGCAACGAGAGGTGGGGATTGGTAGGTTTTTGATGGAGAGGAGAGAGGGAGAAATAAGCAACCAAATGACCCTGAATAAAGCAGCACAAGAGTGGGGAGAACACTTGGTGTTTGAAAGTAGATGAACACTGAATTATTCAACACAGGTTCAGCCCAGAGCAGAAATAGAAAATAAGTCCTTGCTGTGTCCTGATTTTGACTAAATTGAACTTGACGACACCCTGTCACAGACATCTTTGATGGAAATAAAGATGATAATCACTGATGCCATCCAATGTGGTGATTGATAATGTTCCCTCTTCCAAGCCTCCATTGTGTCCTTGAATCCCAGCTAGGTGCCTGGCTTGGATCCAACTATCCAGACTCTGGCTCTAGGGGAAGGAGCTCTGGGCTAGGCCAGTATTTCCTGTGAGGTTAATATCTAACTACATGTAGTGACCTGAGGTCAACCATGAACCACTTATACAACAGTATCAATAAACTTGTATCTCTTGGTGACATGTTAGCATCTCCATTTGGGAAAGTACAGTCTGTTCAGTCATCATAGATGAAGTCATCCATACTCAGACTAGATCCCTGTTGTTAATCAATGCAGGGCTGTGCATGTATAGCCACCCTCCCTTCATTACATGCTCCTTGATGGTGGCACCATGCTGTATTTGTCCTTGTATCCCTGGCATCCCATGACAAACTTCAGCAGAGGCTTCGACTAGCTAACGCAAGACTACAGGGCTCAAAGTCTGTTGAACAGACATGAGAGAATCAGTATTTACGGAGCATCCATGTACCAGGTACTTTCCCCTGCTTGCTATTTGTAATAAAAGAAGGAGACAGGTACAACCCAGTGGCCTTACTGCTTTCTGTTGATGTTATTCAACTTACTAACTGTGTCAAGCCTCAGTTTCCTCATATAAAGTTGTTAGCACATTCCTTGCATACAATAAAAATGCAACATTAGGTGGGGGGTGGGTGCACACTGGACACCTGGAATTCTAGCACTTGGGAGGCTGAGGCAGGAGGATTGAAAGTTTGAAGCCAGACTGAACTACATAGTGAGACCTCAAAAAAAAAAAAAAAAAAGGAATGCATGCAATGAATGTTGGCTATGGTGTGTTTTTGTTTGTCTGGATCTTTAATTTTGAAATAATTATGATTCACAGAAAATGGCAAGCAAAAGCATTGCAGAAATGTTCTGTGTGCCCTTTGCCCAGAGTACCCCAGATGTTTACATCTTACATAACTAGATCCTAATAACAGAACTGTGAAATTGACATTGAAGCAATGTGTATGTGTAGTACTATGCTATTTTATCACACGTGTTATGGCTTATTTTTACAATTGCAACTATTTTACAATTTCTAACAGTCATGAGGGCAGGACAGGGCTATGGGTAAGTGTACAGCCTCTAGTTCCTTAATTGCTCGGTATCCTGGTCCCCTCATCTGCAGAAGGGGAACACTAGTAACATTTCTTTTACAGGGTTTTTAGGAGGATTAAATAACTTATATGTAAAGTGCTTATTAAATAGTACTGGCTCTTAGCAACATTCCACAATGTTTAACTTTTATTATGTTTACCGTTGTTACTATTCCTGGGACCCAGAAAGAGAGGGGTAAGAACAATCTTGGCCTGACTTCTGATGGACTCAGACCCTTCTTTTCCTTTGGTTAATTGTTGTGATACTTTATGAAAATGAACCAAGGAAGCACCAGAGGTCTTCTTTTGTTGTTTTGTTTTGGAATAAACCCTTTATGTAATTTGGATTGAAAAGTGAAGCTGCCCAGAGCTGTCTCTGCTGGGGACATAAGCTGCAAGGGGAATGGGAGGGGCACAGGGCAGGATCTGCTGGCCTCCACATCCCCGTAAAAGCCTGCACGTGGCCCAGGAAGACAGCACCCCCAACTGCTCACTGTTCCTCTTACGGAAGTCTCTATCTATCCAACTCGGGCCTCCTTGATGGGCTTCACAGTGGAGGAACACTGGCTGACTCAGAAGAAATAGAAGAAACAGGACCTCACCCATATGGTCTTGTTTCAAAGTCAAACTTCCTAAGAACTTACATCCCATTATGCCCTAGCACTGGAGTGACAATCTAGAAAAGAGGAAGGCAATTGACACTTCCCTGGCAACATGGAGGGCATCACTCCAAATTAGGTTGTTGCTATGG
Source organism: Castor canadensis (assembly GCF_047511655.1). Lineage (NCBI taxonomy): Eukaryota > Metazoa > Chordata > Mammalia > Rodentia > Castoridae > Castor > Castor canadensis. Next base: position 171,243,332 of record NC_133386.1, read on the forward strand.
GAAAAGGTAACAATAATGCCAACAGCTTCCACTTATGAAGTACTTATTTGGTGCCAGTGCATTCAGTCCTCAGACTAATTTATGACAGTACTATCACCCCATCTTACAGTAAGAGAGAAGGTCAGAGAAAACAAGGTCACAGATGGTAACCCACAGAGCCAGATTCAAACCTAAGCTGATGGACACCCATCCTAGAGCTCTTCACCATCAGGCTGCATTACCTCCCCAACAACCACAGTGCTTTTTAGCTGGCCTCTCATCCGTCCTTTATGAATAATGCCGTGGTCCACTTAGCCGGTCCATTTCTGGTTACTGCCCTTCTAGTAAGAGCTTTTGCATCTCCACATTGAGTAGTGGATTGGAATGGGTTATACACATATTTTTAAAAAATGTACCTCAGCTGGAAAACATTAAAAAAAAAAACAAAACAGCTGGGGATTGGGTCAGTAGTAGAGTGCTTACCTAGCATGCACAAGTTTGATCCCCAGCACTGCACAAGAAGTCACTTTTTTGGGGGGTTAGGGAGGTTTTTACTGAGTTCTGGTTGGAGGGTAAAAGGTCAGACTACTGGGTCTGACCCATTTCAGTCCTGGGATCTTATTTGACAAGTGGACCAGCTATACAAACTTGACTTGGCACAATATTGTGCTAAAGTATCTTGAAAATCCACAACACTGAAATCTTTCCTGCTTTTCCACTCCCAGCCAGCTTTCTTCCTCAGGCCCAGGTTGCCAGTCATGCTAGACTACAAGGGGGTGATGACATCAGTGCAGAACTGGACCAGCAGCCTTGACTGCCAGACTCTTGTCTAGGGCTCTCTCTCAGTCTCACTGAGGAGAGAGATGTTTCCCAGGTGATAATGACTCACCTGGGCTTGCCAGATCTCTTATTCAGCTGCCTGTACCTTGAACTCCTATGGAATAAACCACAGGGGCCTCATCACACGCCACACTATTTCCCTGGACTCAAAACCCAACAGGAAAAATCAGATTCCATCATTTGGAATCTATTTGGCTTGGGTCCATGACAACATTCCTTATTCAAAATCTGACTCAGAACAGGGCCATAGCCCATAGGCCAAGGCTCTGTGAAGGAGTGTCTCAGTTACAGGCAATGTCCTCACCCTCTTGGACTTGGGGCTATGAATAAGAACCAAAGAAAAACTGGTAAACCCCCTCCCACCCTGGCAAACAACATTACATCCCCGCTGTATAAATAACACATACTGGACTTTCTCCAGAGACAAACAGTAGGGATGAAGGCATTCCTCTGCTTCTCCTGCATAAAGGGCATCACCTCCTTTTATTCTGCCCTAGGAAGGGTTAAAATCACAACCTGATCCTTCCTTTTCCAGCCTAGAACTAGCCACTAGGGACAATGGTACCAATTGTAATGACATTTTATGAACGCCCGAGTCTACCCTAAGTCACCTCACGTATATAGACCCCCAGCTCCATGCTTCCTTCTCAGGATCTCTTTTCACCTGCTTTTACTAGCTGGTATGACGACCTTCCCTGGGCTACTTAAGGGTACTTATTAATTATGTACAGCATGCTAAGGAATAATCATGCATTGCGCTTCCCTTTCATGTCAAGCACACTCCAAAACTTCTGACTCAGAACTCCCTATTAGATAAGGTTCTTGCTCTGTTTCCATCAGGTCATCTGGTTAGAGCCCTGAGATCCTGCAGGTGGGGAGAGGCTGTGGTCCCAGAAGGTGAAGGACACAATGGAACCACTTCCCAACCCTCCAATGTCAAGACCCACATCAAATACTGACTAGAGACCTATTTCACATCTAGTTCACCTACTCACTAAGCTTCCAGAAACTAGAAATGGCATTTGTGCATGGCCAGTGTGGGAGGGCTTTGAGCTGACAACCTAGAGGTCAAAGCCTGTTTCTTGGAGGAGCTTCTGAATGACACTGAATGAGGAAAATGCCATGTTCAAATAGGAAAAATTCAACCCTGGAGAGCCATGTCAAAAACCCTGACTCAGTGTGACTAATAATTCCCAAGACCACACTGTTGAAGGATCCTGACCAATTTAAAAGTTTTAAAAAGCATTTCAAATAGATTGCCTTTCTTCTCCCCCACACTTAATCAGTTATTTTTGGCTGCAAATAAAACCAGTGCTGGTACTTACTTGAAGCTGTACTTCATAATCCAGTTACTATTCTTAAGGGAAAATATTAATACATAAAATCCTACTTGGCTACATATACCATGCAGAAAAAATATAGGGCAACAGGATTCTTCCACACATGCACACCCCCCCCACACCACAGCCCCTCCCCTGCCCCCAGCCTGCCATTTCATCTCTACTTTATTGGCATGCACATCTGGATTACATAAATTTCAAGTATGGTTTTCAATATTAGTACTGCTTAGGGTTACAATACTTGACAAATCTTGAATGCTAGGATGTCAAATCAAATTAGCTTGACCCGTCAAAGAAGAGAAAGGGTGAGAGGGGTGTGGGATTGGGATACTACAATAATAAACATGGGCTTGCAGCTGATCCATCAGTTCTTGTCTAGCTAGCACAGAGGTTTCAGAGATGACCTCATAGACTCTCAGATGCAGGGCAGTGTTGACCTGTGGGGGATCTGTGTAAGAAGGTGAGCAATGAGGCTTGTTGGAGTCCGGTAATGCATCCCGATTTGTACAGGACAGCTCTGTGAGGATGTGGACGTTCTCAAATGAGTATTGTCAAAGCAATTCCTCTTGTGAGGCAGCTTTGTAGATGAGTGCCATCCCAATGACATAAAGTACATGAAGGGCATTTTTCAGGGTAAATCTATCATCCTGGGGTTTTATACTGCTTGCCAAACTTTAGTCTGAATGTTGTGACAATTGGGTGGGAAGAGCATGTTTAAAAGCTCAAATGGGACTACTTGGGTGTAAGGCTGGTTAGTCTAGGGTTTCATGAAGAGCATCTTTGAACATTTAATTTGACCTTTATCACTCAAGCTCAGGAGTCACCCCAGTGGAGTCAGCTTTTAGCATGTTATGAGCCTGGTAGCTCAAGAGAGGGGTGGGTTGGTGAGAGTACCTATGAGTAGTATATGCCAAATCTAAAAGTGAGTGACTATGAAAAAAATCACCAAACACTTTTAATTCCATCTTCTAACTATCTTTCTCAGACCCTTGATATGCAAATGTTATAAAATGCCAAAAAGGACATTTTCCATTTGGACATGGAATCTTTTCCTTGGTGTCTTCTTATATGAGGTGTGCCCTGTGAGGATCAGTTGATGTTTAAGTACTCTTAAGTAATCACCATCCCCCTCCCCCACTGACAAGGAACCTAAACTAATGATATATAATGAGCTAGCTCTTTTTTTTTTTTAAACTAGTCCTGGGGTTTGAACTCAGGGCCTCCCACTTGCTAGGCAAGCACTTTACCACTTGAGCCAATCCCCCGACCCTCTAGCTTCATTTTGACAGTAAGTGGATGAATACTACCCATCTCTGTTGGTGTAGAACATGAATCATGCCCCCTTCTGGCTTCCTGCAGCCCCCTGCAGGGGGCTTATTGCCTTCCAGGTCTTCCAAACATCCCACACTGTAGGAGTGGACACTGCACAGGTACCTCATGAAAATGAAGTCACTGAACACACACAACTTTGTGCTAGCACTTCCATGTTGAAGCTGCAACAGCAACTTGGAAACACTTAGGAGACATGCTCTAAGTCAGGCTACCATCAAGCAGGCCAAGAAGATGCCCAAGGGCCCCGGTCATTATAGAGGTACAAGGGCTGCAAGACTATGATTAGCCCCTGGTCTAATGGCTTTGAAAAGTGCACACGGGGATACCACTCTGTGTCATGGCATGTATACACAGTCATCCTGCTCTCCTCCTATAGTTCTGACAGTCACTGGGGAAAGCTAAATAGAAAGCAAAAGCCACCTGGGAAATGAACCTTGGATGATACAGACTAACACGGCTGAATGAGCCCTATGGAAGCACTTTCCCTCTCTAGCATTGGCACTTTGTTTCCCAGAAGCTCATGACTGTCACGTGCTTTGCATGTGCCCCTTAATTCTCATTACAACCCCAAAAGAAGGCTAATTTTTCATTTCATTTCATAGATGAGGAAATGAGGCCAGAAGTCAAAGCCCCAGAGAGAGTTAGGGGCACAGCCAGAGTTGGAACCCAGATCTATCTGGCGTCATAGCTGACTTCCCCATCGATCCGTCCTACTCTTACTTTGCACTATGTACACTTAGGTTCCATGGCTCAAACAGGGCTTCTTTCAGAGAGAAAGAAGATGTTAAAATTCAAGGCCTGAGACATAGAGATCTAAACCCTGGAAGGTACCAGCTAACACTTAGAAGAAAATGCCTTAGTCACTATTCTAAACACTTTACATGAACAAACTAATTTGATCCTGACGAGAACCCTATGCAACAGGTACTGTCCTCCTCTTTGTATAAGGAGATCTGAATCACAAGGAGCTTAAGAATTTTCCTGAGGTCACACAGTAGGAAGGATAGGGCTGGGATGGGACTCTAGTGTGTTCACTAGATGCTACAATTGCACAGCATCACAAAGAAGGAAGGGAGCAAGTCTGGAGGTCAAGTTCCTGGCTATGGCTCTGCTGCCTGCCTGCCTGCTGGGCTGGACTGGTTCCCAAGAGCAGGTCAGAGGGGACAGCATCACACAGCATCCTCACTGTGCCCATTCAGAATACTAGTCTGAAGTCTGCCATGAAAAGTGCCTTCCCAGGACTGAGAGCTGCCCTGGGCCACCTCTTTCTTGTTTTTTTTTTTTTTTTGCCAGTCCAGAAAGGCATGAACTCAGGAAAATGCACCCGCTTCCAGTATCCAGGTCCAGACATGCCTTTGATATATACCTGACCACAGTTCTCCAAGATTTTCTTAGTCAGTCAGCCCCAGTTCCACCCAGGCTGATCTTCAATTTGCCATCCATGCTTCCCCTCACCCTGAGGAGCCTCTATACCTCCCCTGGACACTTTTGTTGAGACAATCCTATAACTATCACCAACGCCTTGTCAACCATGCTGTGAAACTCTAACACAGCCTTTTGTGGTCTTCCGTAGGCAGGCCAATGAGGACCAGAACCTAAATAATTTGTTTTCTTCAGAAAACTGTAGTGATGCCCAAGAGTCTCTTGCCACAATGAAGCTGTACCATGAAGTTCCGGTTTCTTGGCAGCTACTCATCTGAGGTCGATATTGACAGGCACCAAGCTGCATCTGTGGATGGAATCAGGTTTTTCTAGCTCTTGGAACATTGTTTTTCTTCCTTTGCCCAAATGTCACATTTTAAAATTATGTATTCAAAAAGTTATCCTGAGTAATCAATTAAACTGTGTGCTAATATTTTGGTACAGATGAAGTTCACAGCAGTGCTGATAAAGATAAAAAGCTGCAAACCACAATACCCAGTAATAGGTAATGATTATATAAATCCAATCTATATACCTTAGTTTATTTGAGCTGCTATCACAAAATATCATACACCAGGAGACTTATAAACAACAGAAATTCGTTTTTTACCATTTTGGAGGCAAGAAAGTCCAAGATCAAGACAGATTTGGTGCCTGGTGAGGGTATGTTCACTGGGTCATAGATGGCTGTGTCCTGATGTGGTTAAAAAGGTAAGGCAGTTCTCTGGGACCCTTTATAAACACATTGATCCTACTGGTGAGGGATCCCTCCCACTTGACCTAATCACCTCCCAAAGTCCCTAATACTATCACTTTGGTGATTAGGTTCCTAAGATTAGCACTTTCTCACACTATCAACTTGGTAATTAAGTTGTGTTGTTTACTTAGTTTGACTTTTTTTGGGGGAGGTGAGGTCTTACTACATAACCCAGGCTGGCCTTGAGCTTGTGATCCTCCTGTCTCAACCTTCCAAGTGCTAGGTACCATCATTCCTAGCTGGTGATTATGTTTTAACATAGGGCTCTTTTTTGCAAGGCAGGGGGCATTCAGACCATAGCCATATTGAACATCTTATATAATGAAATACTTTGTGAGGCATTGAAAATAAGTATGTAGAATGAGTATGTAAAACAGTATTGAAAGTGAGATCACATTTTTGTAAAGAACATCTCTATCAACATCTTGAAGACACAAACAACAAGCAATGAAAGCATAGATGATTCTTACGTGCCTCCTATGATCCTTATTTTTAGTTTGTGTGAAACATAGTATATAATAAAAGATATAAAAGATTTATTGTTGGAGATGGAGGTAGGGGTGCATTTTAAGTAAATGTTTTATCATATTAAAGAAACAGCATATTTAGCAAGTGTAAAAACACATTGAGAAAAAAAATCATCCTGTAATGAGCTTCAAAGTTCTGGATTTAACCAAAGGCAAGTAGTAATAATTTAGAGCATGGGTGAAGACAGAAAATTGTAACTAAATGTCAGCCAGCCTAGAAGGTGTCATCACAAAGTGGCCCATGAGGATGCAATCCATTTTTTGCAGGTCTTTAAACAGAAAACATATCTGCAAGAATGAGAAGCAGCTGTCAGGAAAGACAGCCCTAAGGGCCCAAAACTCACCTTTGGTTCTTCATCAACCACACTTCCAACTGACTTTCTTGTCTCCCAACAAGGTCCTTTCAGAAGGCCCAAGGAAGGAAGGAAAACCTTTCACTGGCCAGTTTTGTGGAAATAATCTGCTAAACTTATTCTCATATTTCTCAGTAACACTAAAGGAGAGCTTCCCTGCCTGAGTTACAATGTCTGGAGTAGACTCTCTCAAACTGTACCATGCACCTGAACCCTGGAGGTGTCAAAGCACAGGCTCTGATGCAGGAGGGTGGAGGTGGGTTTGAGATTCTGCATTTTTAGCAAGCTTCCAGGGAATGCCCAGGCTGCAGACCCAGAGACAACACTGACAGTCAGGCCCTGGACAGCATTTCTCACACAGGAGAACTGGGCTCAGCCCAGGGAGGCTGAACTTAAATGAGACAACGGGTTAAATCTCATTATTTAGGGGGGAGAGAGGGGAGAGAGGAGAAGAGAGAGGAGAGAGGGACAGGAGAGAGAGGACATAGAAAAGGCTTTAAAAAAAAACAACAAAACAACCCTTAGTTTGTCAGGCCACCAGTGATCAATTAGCAAGTGCTCCAAATGGAGCCCTAAAGGACCTTGATGATTTAATGTTCCCATGAAAATGGGTCATTTGACAGTGACAGGGGGGTGGGCCAAAATACCCAAGCTGACTTACAGGAATGCTTTATGTAACCAGAATCACTGTTGGGTGCCTGGGAAAGGTAGACAGCACCAAAGATCCTATTCAGAAACAGTTGAATGACATTAGTATTTCCACCCTCAAATGAAAGCTGGCACGGTAAGAAGGTGTGAGGCTAGAAGATGGGCAATGAGACCGTGTGGTGCTTAGGGTAAATCAGAAAAGGGTGGACAGAAGCAGGGCATGGGTAGCTAACAACAAAGATGGAGAATGCAGAGGACAATAGCATGAAAGGGACCCAAACCACAGGGCTGCAGCTGGAAACCTGTCCCGGAGGCCCCTAAACAAAGCAGCCGGCTCCTGTGTGTGCATACATCCCGCTTGATGCTGTCTGGACCCGGAGGGGCGTTAATGAGGCTGTGTGGAAAGGCAGACTCCATTTTTCATCACTGACACTCAGACAGGCAGTCCTCAGCCCAGGACCATGGCCAGTCAATCAGACACCAGCTCTGCTGTGTATAAACACCTTCTACCCTCAATCAGCAAGGAGGCAGGTGCTGGAGATCTGGTCACGGTCAGTTGGGCAACCTGATAAAGCCTTCCTGGGGTCGTACTGGTCTGAGAATAGACCCAGCATAATTAGAGCAGGCGGAGGGGCTGTCAGGCAATCCAGGCGGAAATAACAGGGCCTCTGCCAATCAAAGGGAAACCCAACCCTGGGGGTGGGTGGGGAGGGGGGTATTTGCTGTATGAGTGGACGGTGGGGGAGGGGAGATTTCCCTGAGGCTGGCTGTGACTCTGCAGGACTGTGCAGTTCATTACGTGAGCCCCAGAGCTGGGCAGGCACTATCGATCACTATCGGGAGTCTCTGGGGATTCATTATACAGCAGGACCTGGTGTGTGCTTTACTCCAGCAACAGCAGAGCAACATGGCAATGCATCCCTGCCAATGGAAAAACGAGGTGGCCCTTCTTTTCCCTCTTAATCATCTTGTAGGCTCTTACCCACAAAAGTGCAGAAATGGGCAGTCACAATTAAAAGGCCACAACAGGCCTGCAGTTTACAAAGCGTCTATATGTTATCTCAGGAAGCGTGAGGGGTGCTTGAGGTTGTCTAGCTGGAAACATAGAGGTTCACTGCCCTGCCCTTTGGCTCTGTCACATGTGCACAAAATGCCAGATTCACTTGGGGAATCTCTAAGAGCTGGGCCAAGCTCTTGCCCCTCTCCCAGCTCAGGGCTGTTCAGCATCTCAATGGGCTGCCCTTTTGCTGCTTGACAGTAAAACACCCAGGACATAGGGAAGCAACCACTTCCCTGCTCCTTTTCCTCCACTGTCTCTTCTTTCTAAGCTAAAAGCTCCCCTGCAGCTTGTGCTTGTACATGGGACCATGGGTAGTCTCTGTCCTTGGCCCACATGCACCTTGGAGCAGGGGTCAGCCTCTTGGAATACCCTCCAAATAAATTCAACTCCATGACCTGAGATCACTGAAGGGTTCTCGGAGGAAAAAAAGATTTATAATACATATTTACAGCAGCAAACTTTCTCAGCACACCCCCTTTATATGCTGGTTCCTTCCCCAATACTCTCCTTCTACTACCTACCTCCAGGCCCTCACCCCAATAACCCCCCTTCTAGGTTCTCACCATCCCTTGCTATTTTTATACTCTTCCTTCCCCTCCACTGGCTCCCAGCAAAACAAAAGACTTTTAACTACTATTCTCAACATGTTCTCTTGAAGGCTGAAAAACATATTCATGGACATTATGCTGAGTGAAAGCCAAACTCAAAAGCTTGTATGTGGCTCAATTCCATTTATATGATGTTCTCAAAAGAAAGAGCCGTCATGATGGAGAGCAGATCAGTGGTTGCCAAGGGTGGAGGAGGGGAGAGTGTGACTAGAAAGCAGAAGAGGAGGGAGATTTTGGGGGTGGTGGCATTGTTCTGTCTCCTGATTAGGGTAGTAGACACATAAATGTATACATGGTTAAGACTCATAGAACTGTACACATGCCCCCTTAGTAGATCAATATTACCATAGGGCAATTTAAACAATATACGCACAACAGAATAGATCTCCTTCTGAGACGGAAGTGGGGAAATTCTGCAACTATAAATGGTGAATTGATCTTAGTCACCCAAATAAAAAATTCCTTGAATTTTTGAAGATAGCTTTCTGCACAATCTTTATACTTTTCTGCAGAAACTAAGACTTTTACATAGATTGCTTTGACTTGGGGATTGCTTTCCATTGTGTACCATGTGAATGGTACTTAAGAGACATGCCAAGGTGGTCCCTGGCAACCAGAAGCTTTCTAGGGCTCATTGTGCGAGCCTCTGCTACTTCCCTGACCTGTCTCTTAGTCTTCCTTCCTCTCTCAGGGGGAGGCCTCCTTCCCCTTTCTTAAACACATCAGCTGTCCTCCTTACATACCTGCATAGCTGGTTCCTCTGTCTGCTCAGCTCTCTCTTCCCTCTTTGGAAAGGCCTTTCCTAGTCCTCTATGTATGGTAGCTCAACCCCTCAGCATTCTGTATTTCTATGACTCCCTTTTATGGAACATCTTGTAGTCACCTGTTTTTCTCTCAACCCCCAACCCCCACTTAGAAGAGTGGAAGGACAGTGCTCCATGGAGGAGCACTGTAACAAATCACCTACAACATGCTGCCACACAGTGCTCAAAACTGAATGAATAAAGCATAGTGAAGAAAGAGCACCAACAATGTGGGGAAACAGTGGGGCTTGGGGAACCCCAAGTCCCTGAAAATTCTCTCTTGCTGTTATCTAAAAGTGTTGCATGCAAATACTTCAACTCATTTCCCCTAACATTTTATTAAAAATTTCAAACATACTGCAACATCTGGAGCATTTTACAGCAGACACCTGTTTAGAGTCGCTTATTTACATTTTGTTTTTGTATTTTCACGTAGGTCTCCATTTGTCTGTCTGTCCCTCTAACTTTTCCTCTACCAATTTCTAGTCAATCATCTAACACTCCATTGCTTGAACAAAGAAAACAAACTGGAACACTGTTTATGGAGTTATTCTAAGTGCAGCAATAATTAAAGATTTTTCTAGGAGTCCCTAGAAGCCCCTTCCATGTTTTCTGAGAACTTTAAGTCAGGTCTGAAATGACTATAACACAAGGACTGACACCAACTGGGTATTATTTTTCCACTGCCACATTAGTCTTCCTAGGCATGCTTTCAGCCCAAGGGGAGGGGATGGCTGGGGAGCTCATAGGCCCACAGAGAGATGACCATGAAGAATGACCCTCTGCCACGTTTCCAAAAACACTGCCCTTTCAGCCAGACTTCAGAAACCAATGCACAGAAAGAAGATGGAGGGGTTGAAAAAGAATATACATGGAAATATTGTGCTTTCTCACCTTGCCACAAAGCATAGCCCTCTGCAGGGCACTCCTGAACATGCCAGACATTGGTAGTGACCATCAAGTCCCTCTGGGGTTATTAATCACTTAGTCTTATCTGTACTTTTGCCTTCAAATGTAGACCAGCAATACAGCCATTTGTACTAAGGTCACGTTTGCTGAATTGAATCTGCTTTTCCAATTCTGGCATCAGTGCTGCTTGGAAAACTGGCTCTGCCCTTGAAGGAAGCAGGTCAATAGTGCAAAGCTATGATCAGTCAAGTTCTGATGAGGGTGGCAAGAGCTACCCTAGATGGCTCTTTTACTTTTCAGTCCAGAAGCACTTGTTTGTCAGTTTCTAAACCTCTGAGTACTATAATGACTTATTCAGCTTCGTGTCTTATGAGGGTTTCTATTCTGTCTTGGTCCATGTTTAGAATCTGAAAAGGTAACAGGACTCTTCAGGGAAAATGAACTGTACATTAACACAACATTTTGCAATGAATACATGGGTTCATCATGGCACAGCCACAAAGCCTCTAAGTCACAACAGCCATGGCTAATGCTTAATGCCAGGCTTGCTCTGTAATGGGCACTGAGCTGAGTGCTTGACCCACAATGTTTCATTCAATCTCATGACAACCTAGTTATCATTTTCATTATTGTCCCCATCCTCAAGGTAGAAAAAGCGGCTTAGAGAACAAAGCAATTTGCCTCATAAAGCTAGTATATTGACCTTAGTTATGTATTCTCTACTGTAATGTCAGGATCTTCAGATTCCTTTCTTGCCCTTGTTTCTGTTTCTCTTTCATCTTTGGGCTTCCCTGAGAACTCCTTCTTAAACAGTTCTTTCAGATCTTTCAGCTATAACCCACTGTTATAATAATGGAGCCCAGCTGACATAGGGGCCAAGAAGCATTCTGGCTGCCTCCTAACTAAAGCTACCCAACTTGTAAGGAGCAGAGATGGAGCTACCCAAGTGAGAGTCCACGACCACTAAGAGATGCATGACATTCTTGAAATCCAACAAACCAAGCCTGCTCAGGCATAACTTGACTTTCTCAGAATATCCATTTGCATGTGAGAGAAGCTAACACTTCTTAAAGCATACCAAAGAGAGTCAGCAAATAGGTGGGTGATGTCAACTCACTCCATTTTTGTCCTACTAAGGTCAGAAAAATGTAAATTAATAAAAAATTTGGGTGTGAAAATTTTCCAGTACAAAAAAAGAATTTTTAAAAATAATTCCAAATGGATTCATGACACAAATGGTTAAAAATATACCTGGTCTTGGGCTGGGGTTATGATTCAAGTGGGAGAGCACCTGCCTAGCCAGGGCAAGGCTCTAAGCTCAGTCCCCAATACTGCCAAAACATACAAAAACAAACTTGATCTTAAAAATAGAACAAACAAAAACCCACCAACCTGGTCTTCTGTTATAACTTGGATTATTCCTTTGATGCTAAGACTTAGAATATTTATGAAAGCTAGCAGCTTTTACAAAACTGTACCAATACAGAGAAGCTATTTTACTACAAAGAAGACACATAGAACATGATTGCACTGTGTCTTAAAGGCACTTGCAACATAGAGGAATGAAGGGATTAACAGTACCATACCAAGATGTGCTGACTTGGCATATCGATTACTTTGAGCTGAAGGCGTTTGAGAAGAGCAGGTGTACAAAGAGCCATCAGAACTGCCCTTTCTTCCCTGCAGCAAGCCATAAAGATCCCTGTGAAAAACATGCTGCTCTTGTACCCACGTAAGTAGGTAATCCTTACCACCACTTTCTGCAAACTCATGCTCAGATGGATTTATATAAATGATCTTTCTAAAATAACCCTGGTCTTCTGCTAGTTTTAACATCCCTCCATATTCCTCTTTGCAAACTTCCCTAGAATTTATGGCCCGTTCCAGATTCCATGGCTTTCATTTTTCACAAGTTTATCATCGTTCGTCGAAGAGGAATAGAAACTTTCTGCTTTAGATATTTCTTCAGGCTTTCACTGTCTTGTGAGGGTCTCCATGTACATGTAAAAATAAAACATGTATGATTTCTCCTGTTCGTCTGTCTTCTGTTGGCAGGGTTCTAGACTCAACCAAAGATCCTGATTAAGAACTAAGATGAGTAGAGGTGATTTTTAGCCTCCCCTGTGTATTCAGATGGTCTTTGATAGGACTGATGGCTTGGCTTATAATTTTAGAGTTTACAAAAGTGTAAAAACCAGTACACATTCACAGAAACTGTACTTTGAATTTTTTTCCCCAAGACAGTAATATGTGTTATAACTCTCTCTTGTGATTCTGGGCAGCAGCAGTGAGCCACAGGTACCAGGCAGCCATGCAATCATGAGCACATAAACAACTGGGACTCTACAGTGCACTGTGTTTCTAAACCAGGATGATAAGTTAGGTGTATTCAGTGCATTTTTCAACTATGATACTTCAATTTACAATGGCTTTATCAGAATGTTACCCCATCATAGGGCAGGAGCATCTGTGCAAGATAGGAAGGTACTCAATGAGGTATCACATCACACTCATTAAAATGGCTACTATCAAAAACCAGAAACTAACAAGTGCTGACAAGAATGTGGAGAAACTGGAACCCTTGTACACTGTTGGTGAGACTGTAAAATAGTACAACTGCTATAGAAAACAGTATAGGGTTTCCCTAAAATTTAAAATAGAATATCATGGAATCCAGCAATCCTACTTCTGGGTATATATCCAAAAGAACCAAAACAGGGTCTCAGAGAGGTACTGCACACCATGTTCAGGATTATTCACAATAGCCATGAGGTACAAGTAACCCAAAGGCCCATCAATGAAAGAATAAACAAAATGTGGCATATATACATACCAAATAATATTACTCAGCCTTAAGAAGTCAGTCCTATTCCATGTGACAACATAGACTAACCTTGAGGATGTTACACTAAACAAAATTAGCCAGGCACAAAGGAGACAAAAATACTGTATGAGTTCACTTAAATGAAGTATTTACAATAGTCAAACACATAGGAAGAGAAAGTAGAATGGTGGTTACCAGGGGCTTGTGGGAGAGTAAAAGGGGAGCTTTCGGATTTGTAAGATACAGAAGTTGCATTACTGAACTGTACATTTAAAATAGTTAAGATGCTAAATTTTATTTTATGTTGTGTTTTCTTTAAAACACCATCTTTAAAAGAAATTTTTAAATGATGGGAAAGGCAAATACTTCTAAAGTTTAGTTGTATCTCTGCCCAGAGTTTAAATAATTAAATATTATTAGATAAAAATCAATAGAGATACTTCCCCTTTGACAAAAAAGTAATTCAAGCTTAATAACATTCTAAGGATAGGATATGGGATTACACATTCATGGCATGTGCCCAGGTGCCTACTCTTTGTTTAAGGTAGCAGGCAAAACAGTTTCCATCTAAGATATCTGGGGCCTGACTGCTGGCCATTAAATATATGCTCATTTGAAGAAGAGGGAGAGCAAGAGAGATCCAAGTACACTTACTAGAACAGTCAAGGTGCAAGCTAGAACACTGGATTGAATAGTTTCTTGGTGCTCTGTTTCTCTCTCTCTCTCTCTCTCTCTCTCTTTCTTGGAGCAAACATTTTAAATGGTGAGGTACCCTAATGTTTCTGTTCTTTCTTATTTTGGTTGTATCTTCAACAGTGCTTCTAAATGTTCTCTCTTAATAGTCTGAGTGGGTTCCGAAAATTCCTCTTTTGGCGAGTACTATAACGAGTTTACCAATATTTTCTTGACTTTATATTTCTGAAATCAGTTCATGGCTTCTATTCTATGAGTATATAAAAAACTGACCCTCCAACTCCCCTAAAGCTTTTTCTAAATCATTATTGAAGAAAAACAGCACTTATACTAAGCCACTAAAGAAATAATACTCTAAGTGTAGTGCCTAGAAATTTAGTGGTAGTTGGATGATCATTCAAAATTTTTTGAATACTAGTAATATATATATATATTACTAGTAATTATATATATATATATATATATATATATATAATATATATATATATATATATATATATAATATATATATATATATATGTATATAAAACAAGCTCACCAAACCCATAATTTTATGAATATTACTGAGAAAAAAGGCTTACTTGTAAAACTGATTTAAAAGAGAAATACTGAGAAAAATGTAGTCAAGTAATTTTTAGCTGTGGACAAAAATCACAAGAGGAAATTGGAATCACTAAGTTATCAAGGTATAAAGACAATAAACGAGGGCAGGTGCTCTTCTGGATTGGGGCTGGATGAAGTGGTTATCCTCCCTTGCATAATTCTAGGAACAACTTGCATTTTCAAGATGGCAGTGGAGTTATGGTCTATACTGTGGCCAGGGAATACAGAAGGCAGATGTGTTTTCTGCCAAGATTATATCTAATTTCTCCCTGGCATCAGCAGTCCATGCAAATTCAAGTAACCTCAGGAAAAAACTTTCTAAACTTTAAAGAATGTGCTTCCTCTCTGCAATAGGTAATAGCAGTCAAAGATATTTTAAGAAACTCCTTAGCCACATATGAAAATCATCTGTATATCACCAAGAGCAGGTGGTCTTCAAGAAAAACTTCAGAGGAAGAAACACCATGGAACAAAAGAAGTGCGTGCTGGAGAGAATGGAATAGTTTTGACTTGCACACCGACGGGTGAGTGTCTCCATGAATTCCTCAGCCAGGACTCACAGCTAAAATTACCAGCTTAAACTATTTCCCATGTTCATTCTCTAAAGTGCTATAAATGGAAACAGTTATAAATTTTTTTCCCAATAAAGCGTTCACATTCTTCTTTCTAAGACACAGGAGACTAACACTCATTTAAGACCAACTGAGGAAAAATAGCATTTACAGCCACTGTGCAAATCCTGAAAAACTTCATCTGCCAAGTGGAAGTAGAGCAAGTGGCTCCTGGGTTTCCCTGGCTCTCTGCACATATGAGAGACTGGGGTCTGTCATTATGTGTGCATTTCAATGAGCCTCAGCTCTAAGTCAATGGCACAGCTCTCTCCAGGGAAACTAGCTAAGTGTTCATAACAGCCTTAGAACTTTGGGAATTAGCGAACAATAGTATCTTTTTCTAATTGGATCAGAATCAGCTTTGATGTCTTCATCCCAAGTGGACCAGCTCTGCATCCCAGTCGGCCTCACACAGGCATGAGGGGCCCGTGATCACACTCTCAGCCTGATGAGGCAGCTGGAGACCCCTTTGTCAGCAGAGCACCTGGGCTGCCAACCAGGCAGTTCTACTCTGGAAGATCACAGAGTAGGAAAGAGGTGACATGCGACTAAAAGCTGTTCCTCCAGCTGATCTTGCCTGTTTATTTTTTATTATTTTTATTTCATTTATTTTTTTAGCTGGTATTGGGGTTTGAGTTCAGGGCCTTGCACTTGCAAGAGAAGTGCTCTACCACTTGAGCCACACCTCCAACACTATTTTTATTGTTACTGTTTAACATAAATGGGCTGCTTTTGGTTGAGCAGAATAGTCTGAAAAGAAATAACCCTGGGTGTAGCTAATAAGGACTTTTGTTTTGTTAAGGCCTTTACAGTGGCTCACACAAATAACATAATGGCACTATTTAAACAAATGCATGGGTAATCTGGTCTTAAATGATTTATACATCTAAACATAAGCCATATATACTAATTTGCCCAGTTCCAACCCTAACCAATATATTTTCTGGAT
The DNA here is from genome assembly GCF_047511655.1 of Castor canadensis. NCBI lineage: Eukaryota > Metazoa > Chordata > Mammalia > Rodentia > Castoridae > Castor > Castor canadensis. The sequence goes on from NC_133386.1 coordinate 171,259,590, forward strand.
GTACTGAACTGGGGAAAGGAGGACCAAGTCTAATTGACCTTGAATCAAGCACATATTTCATTCTGCTTGCGACTCTGGTTGAAGTCCACTGGATGCAAAGCTGCATGCATTCCTTCTCTTCCTTTTATAGCCTCCTCCCTCCCCAGCAATGAAGGAAAAGCCACAGTATTCTTGGGAGGACCTGGAAAATTCTAATGACAGCTGCAGAACTATATGCCTTGTGGTACGAAGATGGTCTTTCCTCCTTTGGTAAAATGTTGGCTTTAACCCGAAAATAGCCAGTTTCTTTCTGGATTCTTTCAGTCGAGGCCTGTGAAGGTGGCAGCCTGGCCAGGGACACTGACTTCCCCAGCTAGAAACCAACCAATTATTTTGCCTTTACTCACTGGAATGTCCATTCAACAGATATTTGGTGAATACTGCCAGAACAGGTGATGTGAAACAGACAAAAGTCCACCTTAAGGATCTCATGATAAGCAAATATACCTATGGCAGAAAGCAGTGATCAGGAGGAAGAGAAATGAGCAAGGAGAGAGAATGGAGAAGGACCAGAAAACTGGGATCCTGCATAGGGAAGTCAAGGGAGGACCTTTTGTAGGAGGTGGCAGTGAAGCAGAGACCTGTACTAAAAAAGGAATCCTGAAATGGGGCCCCCTGGGTTAAGAAAGCTATTAGCAGGTGCATATCCCTGAGCGATGGTCATTAAAGAGTCACTGGGGAAGACAAGGGTCAGATCACAAAGAGCTTGGATTTTATAAGTATGACAAGAGATCTTTGTCCAGGAGAGGTATGATGAGATTTGCATTTTTAAAAACTGGCTCTGGTTTCCAGGAAGCAAGAGCAGGAGTAGGGAGACAGCTTAGGAGGTGAGTGCAGTAGAAACAGCAGGATTTCTGAAAGCACATTCCACTGGCTGGCTAATGGGCTGGGTATGAGATATGAGAGAGAAGAGTCAAGAATAACTGCTAGGTTTGTGGCAGTTAGTCTCATCAGTAAACTGATATGGGGAACATGGGGAGTGAAGCAGTGAAGAAGAAACTAGGACTTAGTTTGGGGCCTGTGACATCTGGTGGAGGCAAGAGGACAGTCTGCATCTGAGGGAGGTAGTTTAGGATGGAGTTGAGATGTGAGATTCTCAGAACACCCCAGGATTGGCCTAACCCCAGGGCAGCACCTGAAGAGCATTCCTAGTCCTCAGGAGGAGAAAGAAGAATATGTAAAAAGGACAGAAGAGGAGAGGCCACTGAGGAAGAATGAAGCCAGTGAAGCAACTGCTGCAAAAAGGGATAATGGTCATCTGTATTGAATGCCTCTGAGACATCCTCCCAAGGGGCAAAAAGAAATGTGCAGGTGACAGACTGGGACAGGTTAACAGCTGGCAACCTGTGGAAATTCTTTGTTTCATTCTTGCAATTTTCTCTACATCTGAAATTATCCCAAAATAAATGTTAAAAGAAAAAGATAATGTCTTTGGGACATCCAGTAAGATGAAGATCTGAGAAGGAAATAGAGTCTGAACTTGTTGACACAGGTTAGGCATCCTGAATCTGAAAATCTGAAACCTGAGATGTTCCAAGAGCCAAAATTTTTGGAGTGTCAACATGACACCACAAGTGGAAAATTTCATACCCGACCTCATAACCCAGGCTAAAAATAATGTATAAAATTGTCTTCAGGCTATGTGTGTAAGAAACGTAAATAATTTCATTTGTGTAGACTTAGGTCCCATCCTCAAGATACATCATTACATATATGAAAATATCCCAAAATTTGAAAATAAAAATCTGAAATCCCTGTACCTTTATAAGAGTGACTTCAATGGGGGGTAGACATGGAACCCTGATTGTTGATGACTCCAACAGAGCATGAGAAGTGAGAAAACAATGACACTAACTACAGACATACTTTCCAGGAATTCCGCTATGAGGTGGAACCCGTAAATGGGGTGAGAAGACACAATGGACATGAGGTCAAGCAGAAAGAATTTAGGATGGCACTTACATCAGACATCGTATTTGTTTCAATGAGTATGGCCCAGAAGACAACAGAGGACAACAGGAGCAAAGATCTTTCATAGATGAGAGGTGGTTGGTGCCTAATGTACAAGTTGGAGGTTGGCCAAAGGCCAGGGAGGATGGATGGCAGAGCATCCAAACACAAATGCAGGGAGGTTGTTTGATTTGGTAAAGGAAACACAAGGAGATTCCCTTGTGATTACTTCTATTTTCTCTGCAATGTATAAAAACAAGGTCAGTAGTTGAATATGAGGTGATGGTAGGTTTAAGGTTTCAGAGAGAAGAGTTGTAGGAAAGTAAGAGTGAGCTGACTATGGAATGAATAGGACTGTCAGGCAAAGCAGAAAGCTCACTTGAGGTATGTGACTACATCTTGGCCCAGGTTGCTATAACAAAGTTCATAGACTGTGTGGTTTATAATTAACAGAAGTTTATGTCTGTAGGTTCTGAAGGCTGGAACTCTGAGATCAGGATGCCAGCTCAGCTGAATTCTGGTGAGAACTCTCTCCCACATGGCAGAAACACAGTGGCAGAGCTCCCCAGAGTTCCTTTTGTAAGGGCACCAATCTCATTAGGGTTCCATCTCCCAAATCACCACACTAGGGAACAAGAATCCACCATGTGAATCTTGGGGGATGCAAACATTGTCCCTAACAGGCCATTTACGTAAAGTGAATCCAATTGGTACATTGTGTGCATGCTGAGCTGTGTGGGCACCAGCATGTGGAGGCAGAGCTGGGTTTAACCAAGACTAGGATTTTTCGAGAGGAAGAGTGTAAAAGGTGAGGCATTATGATGGACATGAAATCTGAAACAGATAGGGAAGAAAGAAAAGAACGAGGGGGATACCTGGACAGTGACACGCCCTGCTGGAGAGGAGGAACCATGAGTGTTAGGACAAAGAGAAGTAAGATGGAAAGATCGCTTATGATTATTTCAGTGACAGTGCAGTTATTGGTCATGCCAATGGCCAAGACAAGACCTGAAAGCAGGTGGCTGAAGTCAGATAAAGGATAGGCCACTGGGCACAAGGTGATCAAGGAGTAAGAGACATCAGTGTTCTCTGTGGATGCTGATGTTGGGGAGGAGGGAGGAGTTACAATGAGAGACAGGCAGGGAGGCAGGAAAGATGCAGGGATGGGAGGCTTAAGAGCTGGGCATTACTGAAATAAGGAAGGACAGCAGATGGCATAATTTGAAGCCCTGGAATTGCTTTTCTTCAAAAATAAGAAAATGGTGGCGGGGGGGCGGGGGTTGGGAGAAGGTGTGGAACTGGAAATGACAATAAGGAATATCCTGACTCATATCCAGGCCTTGGAGAAATAAACATTCACTGCTTAAAAAGGCTGTAGGGACAGCAGGGTCCTCCAGAGAAAATTGCCCAGTTTCATTATGGCAAAATGAAGAATGAAGAAGGAAATACATACATATGTGTGTGTGTGTGTGTATGTGTGTGTGTGTGTGTGTGTGTATAAAAAGAAGACAAGACCAACTTCTGCACAAATCCAACCTGCTCAAAAACCTAAAAGAACTTACCAACATGTCCCAGTTATGAATTTTAAGGCAGATTTTTGTTTTTGTTTTTTTTTTTCAGTGCTGGGGATCACACCTAAGGCCTCATGCATTCTAGGGATGTGCTCTACCACTGAGCTATGCTCACAGCCCAGGAACTAATTTTTAAAAGATATTTCACTAAGGCAAATGGGTTTCATCTTGGCACTTTACGTGCATATTCATTTTATTTCTCTGTTTCTTAGCTCCTACCTGGCTCAAGACAGGCATTCTGTGAGTTTATAAATGAATTTGCTCTTCCTTAAAGGTCCCTTGCCTCTCTTTAGCCTTTGTACCTTGAGCTTGCTCTCTCTTGTCTTTTCAACTACTTATTTTTTAAGTGGTTAGCATGAAGAATGCCAGCCAAAACCTGGTTAACTTTTTCTAATGTGCTTTGGAGTAGAATATCCTAAAGAGTTTTCGAGTTGGGTATGAATGGAGAACGTATCCAGTTCTTATCTCACTCACTAAGTGCTATGCTCCGGTGTGTCTTCTCCAGCATCCCGGTGTTGCTGATGTGATGGTACTAAGAGGTGGGGCCTCTGAGGGGTGAGTAGGACTTGAGGACTCTTCCCTTGTGAAAAGAATTAAGGCCCTCATAAGAGAGGCTTTGCCAGCTTTGCCCTTCTGTCTTCCACTGTACAAGGACACAGTGTTCCTCCTCTGTGGAGGATGCAACTCTCATTAGACAACTGTTCCCGCTGTCACCTTGATCTTGAACTTCTCAGTCTCCTGACGATGAGAAGTGATTTTCTGTTCTTCATAAATTATCCAGTCTCAGATATTCTATTATAGTAGCACACACAGACTAAGACACTCAGAGAAGCTAAATAATTTGCCCATGATTGATTACACATGGTATGTATGAAATGGAACCAGACCTCAGGATCATTAGCTACAACCACTCCAGTATATGCCACAAAATGTATGTCCACAATTCATTGCAAACTACCAGCCAGACTCAATCACTCATGATATAACTCTTAGCATAAAACTCAGGTCTGAATTTCTACTTTTAAAGCACAAGAAGATTCCAGGAAGAAAATTGGGTTGAGGTGGTGAAATCTCATTTCTTCTCTCTTCTTTTAAACTAAATACTTTTAAAAAGGCCATTTCATTTCCATAAAAAAAGGCACTGTTGGGCTTAGGAACACCACAGCAAAAGACTTCAGTGTTTCCTATGTACACCTGTGCCCACACAGATGCTTAAATTAATAAAGATCCTGTTCTAATTTCAATCTTGTTACTTCCTCATCATCTTTCAAATTCCGGCCCTTGAACAGTTTGAGTGATTGAAGATACAACTTAAAGTTTCATAGGAGCTTTTCAGGGACATCTGCAGTAATCCTTTGCTTTATGCAATGTAGAAAACATTAAACAAAATTGTCTGAAGTTAAAATATGTACTTTAATTCCCACTACAGGGGATGGATCTTTTTAGCAGATGTTTTTCTGGAATGGCTGGTGATTGTAAAATAGGAAAAACTAAAAGAATCAAAGTCAAAGTAGGTAAAAAGGATGGATTGGGCAGGGGTTTGGACTACAAGACAGGAATGGCACATCAATTAAATTTCCAGACTGCTGCTTATGAAAAATAAGCCGTCTTTGGATCATTTCTGTGATGCAGCTATGCATGATGGTCATGGACCAGAGAAAATGTACCCAAATTGATGTAAAAAAAAATAATCATTTAAGCAAGACATTCTTCTGATGTTTAAGCCAACCTCTCCAAGGGTATCAGGTTCCTTGTTTGGAAGGACTGTTTGGGAGTTCACGGTAGTGCACTCCTCATAGAAAACAATGAAGGCAGTTGTTTGCAAAGCCAAAGGAGGCTGCAGGCTTCTGGAGGTGCCAGGTCAGCCTATGTTGCTCCACCAGGGACTGCCAGCCCACTGCTCCCAATGGGAGCATACAGTAAATGAACTCTGTATGATACCTCTTAGGGGAATGGACCATGTCATTTGTGAGCTGACTTTTCTTTCCTGGGCTCAAAATGACAGCAACTATACTTGAGGACCTCATATGAAGGACATTGAAAGTTTGCTCAACTGGGGCTCCCATTCTGCACTGTTCTGGCACTAGAAATAAGAAGGTTACAAAATCAGGAGAAGCAAATGGCCTGGAAGGTAGCAGAGGGTGCCTATGTTGGCACCCTGGCTCTACCACTTACTGGCTCTCAGAACTGGGGTCAGGTACTTACTCTCTCTGTGTTCCAGTTTTGTCTCTGGAAAATGGGACTACCTATTTCATAGAGCCCAGGAAAGAATTAACAAGACATGAATAAATAGGTGGCACAGTACCAGGCACACAGAGCTCTCTACAACTTATTTGTGGTGGGACAATGGTGAAGGGTGGGGATACCTTCAAAGTAAGGAAGCAGTCTCTTTTATGGCTCTTAAAAATGCACTGTTTTCTTTTAGGGAAGCTAATTTACAGCCTGCTGAGTCTAACTGCCATGCTAGCTCAGCATGAATACCCTCCATTAAGAATCATGTCACACCCTTGCTTCGCCAGTCCCAAGTCGTGGAAACCCAAATCAGACTGCATTCAGCTTTGGGGAGTGGGAGACATACTGAAGCCCTTTCAATTTCCAAAGCCATGATCAGAATGAAATGTTCTCACATCAGGCGTTTCACAGTTTAGAATTCAATTACAAAACCCTACCATTTAGCTTGTTAGGCTAGCTGCTCCATCCCAGAAAGAGTGACAAAAGACAATCTTTACAGCCAGGCTGCAAGTTCCAGTGCTATAAATCACTGGTTATCGGATGGAGTAGAACTCATTAATATAAACGAGAAGCCTGAAAGGCATCCATTAGCATGCTATTAATTTGTTTGACGATCTACAGCATGGCAAGAGCAAAAATAGCGAGGCTGGGCAATAACTGCATCTCCTACAGAAGACTGATCTGGTCCCATTAATTTTTGTCTTGAGCTTGCTAAGTGTAATTGGGTATAGTCAGAACTTAAACACCTCCTCATAGCTTTTTCATCTGTGCTTTTTAAAGAAGAAAACTGGGGGTGGGGAACAAGCTTAAAAGCATGATACTCAGTAAAGACAACCAACGAGGAGAGGTTTTAAGGTGGGGCAACCCATTAAAGACTATAAATGCTTCTACTTTTTGTTTTCTTTTCTTTGCTCTGTCTTTTGTGTGTTTGTTTTTCATGAAATAAACATGAATCATAAACTTTTTCAATTGGGTTAACTTTACCTATCCATCTAGTTTATGGGGGCATGGCATAGGATGGGAGGATTCGTTCCATCCCTGTGATGGTCTTCATCTTTGCTGGTAATAGGGGGCATGGAGAGGAAGAGGCTAAAGATGCTTTATTGACATTTTTCTGATCTCATGTTTTTCTGTCCAGCTACAGGACACTTCTGGAGTCAAGTGGACTACAATTGTGTCATGAGGTCACCAGCTGCAGGACATTTCTGTGGCTGGCAGGCCTTCCAGTTCTTACAGGTGTTACTGAAAACAGACTCACACCTTTGTTGGGCTCTGACATCATCCTTACTTACTTGGTTCATTTGCCATCATGGAGGATGTCAGAGAAGAGAGCAGCTCACACGCTCCTAAACAGATCTTTCTTTCTGGCAGTTAGAACTGTTCAAAAAGCAACACCCTCTTGCCACCAAATGAATGCAAGAATGGAACTGTGTTTTCAGATATTGGGGAGCAGATAAAGGATTATAAACTAGAACTGGATCTTCCATATGATCACTTGATTATATCAAGATTTTTTTTTAATTCTAAATTAATGAATATGTAATTTTCCTGTCCAATGAAGTTAGCACAAACCATGAGCCTGTGTAAATTGGTGCAATCACATCCGCTAGTACTGGATGAAGGCCTGGCTTCCAAGTTGAAAGGAAAAATGGGGTGTGGTAGTACATTTCTGTAACCCCAGCATTCAGGTAGCTGAGGCAAGAATCACAGGTTTCAGGCCAACCTGCGTAACAATGAACTTTGCTACCGGGCTAATGTGTTTACTTTAGCATCACCCTTTGAGTAATCAAAACTCCTCAGTTTCTCCTCACTACGGGACCCTCACTACATTTAGATATAACACATGTTCAGGGTATAATGCTTGGCAAGTATTAGGAAGTGTAAAGGAAAAAAAATTACATGCATTTCTCCTGCCCACCCCATACTCACTAGTAACACCTTTGTGTAGTTCTACAAACATGACATGTACGTCTATTTTTACAGAACTGGACCACAGAATATATACTGTTTCTTGCCTCACCCCCTTCATTACCAGAAATGGATATTTGAGAGCATTTTCCTATGCCATTACATTTCCTTCAAAGATTTTTTAATAGAGCTGCATATATTTCACTATATTCAAGCGCTATGATTTCTTTAAGTATTCTCAGATGATATGGATATAGGATTTTAATCTCTTCGCGGCATCTCTACTGAAACTTATACCTATCTGAACCCATCATCAAACATATGCAGATCCTTCAAGGAACAATCTTCTAAAGAAACCTTAGAGCAGAAGTTCCTCCCTTGAAGGTCTCTGGCATGAGAGGTCAGAAGAGGCCAGGTCACAACCAGAAAGGCTGCTGAGGCTGGAAATCAAGGATTGGCCTGGGCCTGCTGTTTCCCTAGTTAGCTTGAGTTGGTCATTGAGCCTGAGGCCCTTAGTGATTCAGTGCTTGTGGGAAAACATCTGTGGCAGCAAGCAAAGCAAGGTGTCCCTTCTGATCTGCTGATGGGAAATTGCCTCACATCCCTGGAAGCATGACCAGGAGCCTGACCTCTTTCTCCTTGTGTGGGGTGTTTAGACCTACGTGACATACCCAAAGGCCCAATTAGTAGGACCTCTGAGAAATTCCTGATTTACCATCCAGCGGTGTGGCAGATTCACCATGGGTTGTGGGTTACTCAGGGTTTGGTTCTAACTAGCAGCCACATCTGTGTCTCCAGTTGTTGGTACTTCTCTGGGAGTGTGGGGTTAAGATCAGCACCTGATAAAGACACCTCCGACTCAATTTCCTGGCTCTGGCAGATTGATTTCTGATGCATTTCATTCTCAACAGTCCTGTCCCTTGGGAATTGACTTACAGCAGAGGCCACAGAACACACTTTCTTTTTTTGGAACCAAATAGAGAGAGGATACAATTAGCACCTTCCACTCTCCACAGTGCTGGTGGATTGTGGTGCTTAGGTAGATGGTAGTGGTCAGCTCACTTCATTGGTCAGAATGGAGAGCCACAAGGAGGCCCAGGAAGAGGTATAAAAGTCACTTCCTTCACTGAGCAAATCTGGGGTTGGGGGGCGGCCACCAACAGGTCAGCCAACCATGAGCTGCTATTCTGGGCGGCCTTATCTCTCACAGCTTATTCATGTTTTCTAAGTCCATCTCCCGTTGTTATTAACCTGTCAAGCATGTTTTACTTTACAGTCTGGTGTGAAGATCAGAAACAGCTCCTCACATCTAAGGTGATCTTAATCAACTGTAAAGACGGCATGAGTGGCACTGTGCAGCAGCTTTCTGCCCAGAGGAAGAACAGAACAAATGTTCTCTTCTTTAACTGCCGACTCTAATGTACACTCTACCTTTTACAGTCACATGGCCTTTTAAATTCTTTTAACTTAGGTGAGAATAACCCTAGCAATGTTTACCTGGAACTAGGTGCCAGCACTACTGAAGCACTCCTTGTAAATGAACTCACTGACTCTTCCTGGCAACCTATGAGGTAAGTGTAATTCCCACTTCATAGATAAAAACAAAACAAAAAGCAGACCCTGAGAGGTCAAGGGGTCTGTCTGTGGATAGATAGCTAGGAAGCAGTGGGACCTGGATTGAAACCCAGGTAGTCCAGTTACAGGGGGTTCTTAACCAGTCATATGGCCACAGGGCATGTGTTGCCACTCCCCTCAAAGGGCATAGTTCCCGGAGACAAGGTGGGAGAGGAGTGTGACTCTGGGCATCTTCTGCCAGTGTCAGTTCCCAGGCTACTTGATAGGCCATATAAGGGGTTTTCAGGAGTCATTTTTCCATATGCAATTTCTGCCATATGTGCTGACATCAGAGCCTAGCACCTAGGTTGGCTCAGACTCCCTGGAGTAGCATCTGGAATAGCACGTCAATGTAGACAATCAATTTCTACATCAAAGCTCACAGCTCAGGCTACAGAGAACATGGACTCTGAATGTGCACCCAGGTGCACTTGAGCCAGAAGAGGCCCTTGCATCCTCTGGCTGAAAATTAGAAGTTAAGCTGGGTCTCCATACTAAGTTCACCAGCACATGCCCAAGACAAGGTGCACAGCCCACACGGCATCTCTGGGCAGTGTTTTTCTGAACACACGAATAGTGATGTTTGTACAGGGCAGGCTTGCTCCTCCATGCACGTGTGTATTCACACACACTACATTTCTTTCCTCAAACAGGAAATTTTCGAAGTTGGTAAAGTCCAATATTCACAAGGGCATAGCCTGGGGGCAGGATGGGTAATAACACCTTACAGACCTCTTTCCTAGCAAACTGAAGAATCCAGCCCACGGAGCAGTTGTTGAGATCTCATCTTCCTGGCAGATGATAATCTTGCACTTCATGAAACTCTTCCACAAGTGGCTTAGCGCTTGCCTAGAAATGTGTGGAGTAAGGGGACAGGAAGCAAAAGATCTGATGGCTCAATGTTTCATTTAAGATGATTTCTACCTCAGAGAGGCAGTTAAGAGAGAACAAAAGGAGAATTTTCTCCCTCGCTCCACAACTTTTCCTCTTGACAATGTACAAACTTACAGAAAAAGGAGAGCACAATGAATCCCCTAAACCTTCCACCAAGATCCACTCATTGTTAACATTTTGCCACATATCTTCTCTTCCTTCTTTTTCTGAACCTCTTGAAAGTTGCAGGCGTGTGGTTTCCTTTCTCAACATTTTAGCAGGTCTCACCTAAGATGAAAGATACTCTTCTATATATCGTTTCCATTCTCAAGAGAGTTAATATTGACACAGGAACATTATCTAATATCCACTCACATTATGACCCTTTTTAATTATATTAAGAGTCAGCAAAACCTCAATGAAATAGGATGACACAATTTGGATTTAATTAATTTGTAAGAAAAATAATTCTAAACTATACCAGAGTGTCCTTCTAGGAACAGCACCACGAATAAACGTTACTTTCATATGACAGTGAAGTGTTTCCAAGATCTTAGCACCTTGACTCTAAACTAATTTATTCATCTTGCAAAACTGTAGACTCAATGGGGCAGATGAAGCTCAAAGCACATGGAGCCCACTGCATAGCTGGGAGGTTGTTTTTAGAAACACATGCTACTATCAGCTTTTCTTGCCTTTTGCCACATGACAAAAGTATTCCTGTTTTAGAAAAAGAAAGACTAAAAGGTGAGCCATTTTCTTCAGCCATGGTATTCTCTTACTTTTTTCTAAATAATTATTACTTTATAATTTTTCAAAGAAGTTATTTAGAAAATTCTGCTATGAGAGTTCCGATGAGTTCAACACATGGCCATAATTTAAAAGTGCCTACTGACTGAACTGATATTTGCTTACTTGGTTTTCCAGTCACAGCAAGCAATGACAGCTAGAAGCAGATGAGGGGACTTCAAAAAAAAAGAAAAAGAGAAAGAAGGAAAGGGAGAAGGAAGAGGGGAGGGGAGAGGAGGGAAGCAGTAGAAATTTCAAGATGACTTCATATGGGGCTACTGAGTGTGGGGTGAACTTCCTTGCATGAATCCCTTAGTGACTCCCTCAATCTAAGCTGGGTAGTCTAAAAACCAAATCACAAGGATGTCCTGAGCCACCTGGGCTCCTTCAAGCTTGTGCTGCTCCACAGGCCAGACCTTCCCTCTTGGTAATGGGGGAGGGTGCCAACATCAACCAATGTTAACAGGGCTTAGAGAGGGCAACACATCACCGGGTCATAAACTGAAGTCCTGAACTACTAGGTCATTTCTAAAGCACGCATGAGATCAGAACTGAGAAATAACCAATCATAATCTCTCAACTGGATCACATGTTTATCCCCCTCACTTCTTCCCCCATCTCCTTGTATACATTACCACTGCCTCCTAAAACTTTTGGAGAATGCAACACCTCATATCCCAGCATTCTGCTCTTGAGCAATCTCCACCACCCAGAACTCAGCCAATGATCAGGAAGTGAAGAGAGAGCGGTTAACAGAAATGCCACGGGCACTGACCGTGGCTCTGCTGGGAGAGCGCTGTTGACCTCACAGTACAGTTCCTCTTTCCACATGTTTCTGACAGGGTCATTCCCTTGGGGACACAGACTGTGCTCTCTCGATCCGATTCCTTTATCATCAGTGGCTCTGAGTCTCCATTCCCTTATTCTTAAAATACAATCTGTTTATACTTGCTTTGAGGGTATAGTGAGTTGAGAGATTACACACTGAAAATCTGTGTGGCACAGCAGTTAAGAGTGTGGCTCTGGAGCCAGACTGCTTGGGGTGGAATCTTAGCTCTGCCACCTCTTGCACTGTGACCTTAGGCAAATTACTTCACTTCTCTGTGCTTTTGCCTCCTTACCTGCAAGATGGGGATAATAGCAGTGGTGTCTGCCTCATAGGTCACCTGAGGGTTAAATGAGTGGATGGACACCTGATGAACTTAGAACACCTGATATAGAATAAGCACTCATGGATACTCACGACTATTAATCATTATTACTACGTGTACATTCCCTGGGCCATCACTCAACACATACCAGTTACTCAAAGAATCTACTGACTGGAAGAAAGCAGGCTGATTTTGTTTCTCAGAACACAGCTTGTTCAAAGTAGAAACAAATGACAGCTGATGACATTAAAAGAACTTAAAAATTTGCAAAAATAGAAAGTGGGCATAGAGACTTAAGAATACGGTGTGGAGCACTTAGTATCAGGGTCAACATCCGATCACATCTTGTGGTCCCTTATGAGTTATTCCCTAACCACATAGTGCTGTAAGAATATTCACACAATGACCTTGAATCATTAAGGGCACACTCACATCTGCTCAGCTCACAGTTGAAGAAAACAGAAAACTATGTGAAACACTTTGGGTGCCTTGGTTCAGGTGAAGTTTTGTTGTACAAAGTTCTGGCCCTTACAGGACTCAAATGAGCAACCATCTTGGATGACTCAATCCTTGAGATCTGATGAGTTAAGTAAGATTGTAGAGGTAGCAAATTCACCATGAAGCCAGGCAAATTTGAACTTTAGGCAAGTTCCCTTTGCATAGGTTCTTTCCCACTCTCAGTGGGGTTCTAGCAATGTGTTCCTACTGGACATGGGAAGATGAACCACAGTCACCTAAGACCGCCATCTCTTACCATGTCAACTGACTACATGACCCATGCATCAAGTGCACGTTTTTGGGGCCTGGATGAAGGGAAGCTGAGTTCAGACACAGTCGGCTGGGTTTAGTGGCTCACAGTCACATTCACATACAGCAAAATATCACCAGCCCTCCCAGTGTACCAGTGTCATTCAGAAGTACAGTTGCCAAATGTGTCCTGACACAAGGTTACAAGCCACAGGTCATATCACAATGTGAACTTCATGCTCAGCCCAGAAGCAGGTGAGAAGTGGAAGAGAAACAAACCTTGAAATGCATGGAGTCAGAAACGAATCTGCAAAAAATTCTTCCAAATTTCACAGCTCATCAACAATAACAAAAAATGTGATTGTGGTTTCCCCAAATTTGACAATAATACTTGACATCACCAATAATGAATAATGAAGCTAAAATTCAGTTTTCTAAGTTATCAGTGATACTTTAGATTAAAAAACAAACACAAACTCTTGGTTATACATTCTAAAAGGAAGGCTAAATAATACCTTTAGAAACTAGCACAGAATCCTTGTAACATAAAGAGTAATCAGAGTCAATGAATATAACATCAAATTAAATATTATTGAAGTGAGTCAGGAGTCAATACAATGATTTATCTGGATTTTGGGATATGTGTCAGCTTCTCAAAATGTTTCGTAGTATTTTTCTCACTTTACACATTGGCTTTTATAACTTCCTTTGCATTCATAATTTTGGGTTCTTCTTGACTACAGAAACTTTAGGTCTCAAAACCTGGATTGTCCCTGACTATGGCCTCCTGTAAGGTCTTGATCACTTTGTCTGACCTTGAGACTGGTGTGGGAGATGTCTCTCTACAGCACCCCATAGGGCCTGGCTCTTGTTTCTAAAAGGAGAATAAATAGTGTGTCTGTCTTGTGCATGTCACTGAAGTGAGTTGAGGCATGAGAGGGCTGAGTGCCAGGAAGGACTTGAGAAGTAGCATCTCCAATCACTGCTTATTCATATGCTGATGACTTCCAAATCCTCACCTTCAGCTCTGTTATCCAACCTTTTATCTACCACTTAACTTGGAAATCCCATAATTCTCCTGCACTTAGTCTCTCCTCTCAAACCTGCTCCTCCTCCAGGTCCCTCCCTTTCTCAACTAAAGCCTGAGCTTCTACCCAGTTGTGAATGTGAAAACTGAGAGCCCTGAATGACCTGCTCCTTCCCCTAACTCTTCTAATGTCCAGTGAACTTCCAGAATCTGCCACTATGGCTTGTCTCCCATGTACTATGAGGACCTTCCCTAAGCTTGCCCTGCCTGTCCCTTGAACTACTCCATGGCCTCCATACAGATCTCTTCCCACCTCAGAAACAGCTTTTAGAACAAAAGTGTGAATAGTATATTTCTGGAAGAGAGGCAATTCCTTGGTAACCCCTCCCTTCAGTCAAGGTCCTGATGGGGGATACCAGTCTGATTTACAATGACAATCTGAGAAACATTTCTCTCTGTTCTCAAGGGGCTCAGTGTGCTTGTGAGCCCTCCCATACCCTTTGGTTCTGACTGTCTTCACCTAGTGAGAAGACACTGCCCCACAGCTCTGGCTTTCTGCTTTCTCCAGCACTCTGCATCTTATCCCAGTAGACCCTGGCAAGCCTCATGCACACCTTGGCTTGTCAGGCCCCGGAAGGAGTGCCTCCATCCTCTAAGAGCAACAACCTGACCCATGAGGGGAAGCTGACAGAACATAGCACTTCCAAGCTGAAGACCCAGAAAGGCATATCACAAGTACTTCTAAATTTATCTGCTGCTGGGAGGTCTAAAAATACCAAAAGCAGGGCTTAGTCCTAAGGACACCACACTGGCCTCGACAAGGCCTTAGCTGTCCTCAACATTACTCTCAGAGGACACTCTGCAACAATCCAAGCAGATTCACTCTAAAAGAAGTCTTAGCTGGTTGCGAATGGCTCACGTCTGTAATCCTAGCTACTTGGAAAGCAGAGATATGGAGGATCACGGTCCAGGCCAGCCTGGGCAAAAAAGCAAGACCTACAACCAGAGCAAAAAAGGGCTGGAGTCATGCCAAAAGGTAGAGACTGCCTAGCAACCACAAAGCCCTGCATTCAAACCTCAGTACCGCCAGAAAGAAAGTCTTCTGCAATACAAATGATGCTTTGAACCAGTCATGGGTCACTCCCTGAAGCCAGATAAAGGCTGAGTGCCTTAATTAAGTAGAAATGTAGAGTTACCACTGATATGGGAAAGACAACACTATTGGATAGCAGCTGAGGTTGTTCTCCAAGGCTGAGTATAAAAAAAATTTTGGGGGGGGATAGGGGGCTAAGGTGTCCGTTTTCAATGGGAAGCAATTATTTAAATGCAGTCCTGGTCACTGATGTTCTATCTTCAGGTGATTATTATATCACTTCTCTTTTGAGATGAGGCCTACAGTAGAGGGGTAAAAACTATCACTGTATAGGGCAGGATTTCTGATTTCCCCTTCTTTCAGAGGAAGAGGCTCAGAATATTCTGGCAAAATACAGGCAGCTCTGCCTGGAAGGCGTCCTTGAACTGACTGCATATTTAGAGACCTCCACACAGTCCCTGTTTGATTCCCTTGTCCTGGAATACCAGGACAATTTACTCTGCTTGTTTTTAGAGGGGCTGTAAGGAGTGAGGAATACTAGACTTGTGATAGAAGAACTGGGCTCAACAACTGATGATGTAGCTCAGTGGTATAAAATCCTGGCTTCAATTCCTCCAATAAAAAAAAAAAACTACAAATTACAATTTTAGAGTCAGAGTGGCACAGTACACCTGTAATCCCAGCACTGGGGTGCAGAGCTGGGGAGGCTGATGTATGAGAATTGGGTCAGCCTGGCCTACATGGTAAAAGCCTGTCTCAAAAAAGAAAAAAAAAAGGAAAAAGATGGAGGATGAGAAGAAATAGAAAAAAAGAGGAGGAGGAAGAGGAAGATGATCTGGGCTCAAGTTGGAAAAACTGGATATTCTCTGGACCCAAAACAGAGTGGTATCTACCTACCTTCAGGGGTTGCCTTGAGGATTAAGAGAGGAACTCCACTGAGAGCACATCACAGGCATTCCATGGGCTTGTCAGATACTTGCCTCAAGGGGAGCTACTCACTGCCTTTTCCCCCAGGAGGGTGGTCAGTACTGTATCATTTCTACATTAAAAAGACCACACTCTGAGGTGTTCCAAAACCAAGTGGGTTTGCAGTTCTCAGTTCTCATTACTCCTTGTCTCTCTCCTCCCCAAAGATATTTATCTCAGGCTGCGTCTAGCAGCAGCAGAAGCAGCAGAAACAGAAGCAGCTAAGGTTTACAGAACTCTACTACTATAAGCTATGAACTATGTTGTGTTTCCTGCATAACATTCTTACCTTCTCAACAGCCCTGTATAGTAGGTTCTACTAGTCTCATTTTAAGAAAGAACCTTGGAGAAAGTTAGCAACTTGTGTTAGTTTGTAGATCTAGGAAGTGACAGAACTGGCCCTCCCACACAGACCTAAGCAATTCTAAAAGCACCACCCTCCCCCCCCGTCATTTTTTTTGACAATACTGAGATTTGAACTCAGTATCGTCATGTTTGCTAGGCAGGTGCTCTACTGCTTGAGCCACTCTACCAGGAAAAGCTACACTCTTAAGGAAAAACCCTTTTCTTAGCAAGTGAAACTAAAATTGAGACTATATTCTTGATTTGGAAATGGACCAGGGAAAGAGTTAATAATAGCTCATTGTCAGTGGAGCAATTTATACAGGAGCCCATGAGTATGTTCTTGTTGAAGGGGTTCTGGAACCTTCCCTGGAATGAGGTCAGCAGCTAGAGAGTGGCTGGCAGTGGGAAGACAGAAAGAGGATGACCAGACACCCTCAAAATCGCCTCCTGGGGCTGGCTCCAGGGCTGGCTAGCAGGCAGGCCTTCCCATTGGCTGGCTCCAGATCACCTCAAAGATCCCCTGGGTAGGATGCGGTCTGACTGCATTCTTTGAAGTGTCTGGTAGCTTCTTGCAGGCCACCTGGCTCAGAAGGCAAGCCAGCCTCAAGGAGCAGCAGCCTGTGTCACTATCACACTCACCAGAGAAGTCCTATCAACTGGCCTACTGGGGCCAGGACTCCCTGGTTAAGTTGAGGCCCTTTGTTCCCTCAAAAGCAATCTAGTCACTGTAACCTAGGGCATGTGGAAGCAGATGTCTAGAGAATACCATCTCAAACACCTGGGTCATAGTAGGAGTTGTACATACACAAACACATGTCACCAAGATATTAGTCATGCCATACAAGTGAGAGAGCCACTGGGAGGGCTCACCTGCCTCCGTTTTCTCATCTGTAAATAGGGTAACCATAGGTCTTTGCAACTTTAGAGAGAAATGAATCAGTATCTGGAAAGCACTCAGAGCAGTGCCTGGCGTTTAGCAAACACTCAGAAAGTACTCGCTACTATTACTATTACCACCCCATGAAGAGCACCAAGAAATCATAGGCTCCTTGAATAAAAACCTCCCCATAGTTCTGGGAAGGAAACTTTTCCAGCACCAGTGATATTAAAGCTGAGTGCGCCAACATGGGCAAGTTCATAACACTGAGATGAGGGGTGTCACTGTGGTGTGGGATGTGGGTAGACATATACTGGAAACCAAGACAGCATGAGGTTTGACATTTATAACAGCAAAGGGGAGGGAGGGGCTGATGCTGGTGATAAGTGAAGAGGGAAAATACTACCTGGGGTAGGATTTAATCCCTAGACATCCCGCATCCCCTAAATCCTGGAGGGCCATGTGGAAGGGTGGATGGCCAGTTCCAGATGGAGGTATGATTCACTAGTATTTGTGGCATGAAGAAAGGAATAACTAGAAGGGTCAGTCAGGTGTGTGTATGTAAGGAAGGGCCCACTATGTGGCATATACTGTGCCAGGTGCTACAGAGAGATGTATGCCCTTTGAGTATCCTTCACTGTCCCCTCAGCCCTAGGACATACGGCTGTTGAATGACAGAAACTAACCATCACCCCTGGTACCTATCACTTGTGCCAGAACCCTCTCAGTAGGCAGGAGTGACCATATAATTTTCAGGACCCTGAGCAAAATGAAAATGGGGACTTGGGAGGGGGTCATTTGTTCAGAAATTATTAAGACTTTCAAGACAGGGACAACAGATTAAGTCAAGGAGGCCTCTGACTAGGGGGCCCATGAGTGACTGTCATAAATCCACAAGGCCAGCCCTGCTCTGCGAAGCTGAGGGAGACACTGAGTTTATAAGCCATAAGCAGCCCCTGATGGTCCCAAAAGTTTTCTCCTCACCAACCCCCAGTCTATCTCTCTGAATGACTTCTCCAGAAAGGCCGCCACAGATTATCTTACCCTCCTTGCAAAATACAAAGCCTGGAAAATTCTCAGCCAGAAGAGCTCAGCATTCCCCATTAAAGAGAGGCCTGAGCTGGAGCGGTGCAGGGCGAACCTGCTTTCTGGATAGTGTACATCTGCATGCGGCCACGTGAGCAGCAGACATTCTATCCGTGGAAATGAGCTCGCCTGGCATTTGGAAACCTAAGTGAGACCAGACCCTTGGTCAAGAAGCCTTGATTACCACAGAGCGAGTCTCCTGATTAAAACCAGTGCGTGGAGGTTCCTGGATTTCACTGCACAGACACACCCAGTTTAGGCTGACTGGTTTCTGTGGATGGGGAGAAATGAGACTTCCTGAAATTCCCTCCACCCGGGAACTTTCTGACCTGGGTTCCGAGGGCCTGGGCCCTGGCTCCCCAAAGTTTAAAAGCCTATGTTGGGAGACTTCTGAGATAATGGGCAGCTGTATCTGAGCAGCCAGAAAGCTTTGGAGAAACCGGCTCAGACCTTCAGGAGGAAGAATGGAAACAATTAGACTGATTCCAGTGATGCGCTCTGGTTTCCCACTCCCCTCCTCATCCAGCTCCCTTCACCTCCAGCCCTCCTCCCTGCACTTAGTCATAGCTCATCCACAACCCTCTGCCACTGAGGCTCTGAGGCTTTTCTCTACACGAATCTGGTCAGTAAGAGCACAGGCCTCCACAAACCCAGGCACCAAGTTGCTGCCTGACAGTCTTTCCCAGTCTTTCTCAGTACCTCTGACACCAGTGACAGACTTCCACAACGTCTACGGTCAATCAGGTGACCAGCACCTTCCTTTCACAGAGAAGGGCCCAGGTGGTGTAGGATAACTTACCTCAGCTTACACAACAATTTCCAATCCATCCCCACATCAAATTGCCAATTAGATCTTTGCAATTAAAGTTTTAGGGGAAGAAAACATTGTTTTGCTTTGACCCACTTGATATGACAAGAACTAACTTTGGAACCAAGTGGTCAGACTTGTTGGACCAGGATGAAAAGCCTCTGCTTCACCTGCAAGGCAGGATGGAATCTTCCAGCCTCTGAGGCTGTGCCCTGGGGCAGGGAGGAGGCAGGGAGAGGCCACATGGGTGGTGGCAAGGGAAACAGCTCTCAAGTGAGGGCACCCAGTAAGAGGCTGTTTCATGGTCAGTCCTACACTCTGGCCATCATGTTAGCACTTGTCACATGGATATCTGAAAAGCTACAAACTGCTTCCTTTCAGCCTTTTGTCCGAATCCATCAGCAAACTGAGACCCTCTGGACAGACAAGAACTCCTCACAGCTGGGAAACTCTCACCTTCTAGAAACAATTTCACTTAAAACTCAAATCCAAGTCCAGCCCAGCTGACTGACTGAGCCTACTGCTACTTCAGGAGGCAGAAGATTCTCGAGGGATTCTGGCCTACACTCTACTCATTCATTCTCCCAAACCCACAGACTTAAGTCAGTGACCGAGTGCAAACATGTATTTGCCACAAATATTTCATCATTGAGTCCCAAGTTACTATTTCCACTGGTGCTGCCGGAACTCAATTTTACAGATAATCTGTGAGCCCCAAAAGATACTTCAAAAAAATAAAAATAAAAACAAAACACACAGTACTTGCCTTTGTTGGGGGGCGGGGGGTTGGGGATTCCTGGAGATTGAATTCAGGGCCTTATACATGCTAGGCAAGCACTGTACCACTGAGTCACACTCCCAGGTCCTAGAATCTATCAAATGTGATAAAACTGCAACAATAAAACCTGCCCACAGAGTTTCCAAGAATAAACAGAGCACAGCTGGGCCTGTGTTGACTACACCCAGAGTACAGAAAGCACTATGCATGGCCAAGGCATGACCAAAGATGCGTGGGAAGTTTCTGGTTCAGCTCTTCCCTCTCATGCTAATGGACTCACTGGAGAAGCCCAGAAAGGCACATGGGAAAGAATGTAAAGATTGGTACTGGGTCCCCACTGGTCTTGGCTTCAGGGTTCCTATGCATGAGGGACTCAGGGTGGAAGAGGCTCAAAGGGCTGTTCGATTCTCTCCCACCAGCAGGTCACCAAGCTAGAATAATTCCAATCAGAAATATATGTAGAATCCCTGGGTCTTCCCACATGACCTCCAGAGGTTTAATAAAAACACGGTCTTTTCCTGCATGGGTTCAGCACCCAACCTATCTGTTTATAGTCCAGATGGACCGATGAGACCTACCTAGGCCACCCTTGCTCTCTGTCTGATGACCTTGTCCTCTGTTCAGATCCTTACCACAGTCATTAGAGCTAATCTTACTTTGGATACTATCCTCTTCCTTCAGGCAAGAGAGTTGGGGTTTGTCCCCTCTCTGTAGGACTGTTCAATGAGAAGGCAATGACTGATTGAACAAATGCAAATGACTGACAGTAAGAGAAAACTTCTGCTAAGGTTTGAACATGTACCCCAGGAAACTTGGTTCCCCATGCAGCAGTGTTGAGAGGTGGAACCTTTGGGAGGAGACTGGATCAATGGGGCACAACTATTATGAATTGATTCATCCCCCCATGGATTAATGGGTTATTATAAGAATAACCTTAAGAGCAAGATCTCTCTTGGCATGCCTGCATTGTTTTTCCATGTGCATTGTTTTTCCATGTGATGCCTTCCACCATGCTGAATTGCTACAAGACAACTTTCAGCAGATGATAAGCAGATGCCAGCATCATGCTCTTGCACTTACATCCTCCAGAACCATAAATGATTTATAAATTATCCAGCCTATGGTATTTAGTTATAGCAACAGAAAACAGATTAAGATGCTGTTGGTCAATAAGATTAAGGTCACTTATTTTAAGGGCAACCCAAAGGCCACCTAATAAAATAATGTTCCACATTTCCCCAAGGAGGAAACATGGGCTCTGAGGGGTCCAGGGACTGGCATAAAATCACCATCAGCTGGTTGTAGAGCCAGGAAATGACTCTGTATCTGTTACTAAATACACAATGGCACAGTCATCAAAATTCCAATGTAGATTTCTGGACTGTCCAAAAGAAGGTGGTTTTACTAGGCTGTGAATCACTCAGTAAGGACTCTGTACCTATACCAGTAACTATAGAGTTCAAAAGCCCAGGGGATTATTTTCCATTTAGTACCAGCTAGGGAGTCAGAATTCAATGCTCAAAGCTGACAGGTGACCGATGATGTAATGAGGATCCAAGTTGTGGTTCTTCGGTCTCTCTTGGACAGCTTAGCTGGCAGTCCAAGATGATACATAAATGCCAATGTTTACAGAAACAAGATGTTTTGATGGAGAAATACCAAGAAGTAGCGTCTCAGGGCTAAGGAAGGAAGCTTGCATACCTTTCACAGGAATTGCCCCACTTATTAGCCTATTGAGTCAGTGGTATTGCCAAAGGCACTTCTTTCCATCTTGAAACCAGCATTATCTCATCAAGGCTGAGGGCAAAGGCCCCCGGCAGCTGGGGGACAGCATTTCGTCAACCCTACAGTGATGAGAGTGGTCCCTGAGCAAAGACTGCTCTGAACTCCAAAACAGAGGAGCTGGGCAAGGTAACTAAACACAGCCTGGATCCACTGCCTGGATCCCAACCTCCTTTCCCACATGTCACTTTTCAGGTGTCACTACATAGCCAGGTGGAGAAGGTCACAGTGCTCTCAGTACAGTTCATTTGGGCTCTTTTTTCACTTTGTCATAGAGCAGCAGGTCCATCCAGGGTCAGCTGTGTTTCTGATGCCTGGGTCAGCTAGTGTTCAGGTGGCAGTGGAGGGAAACCTAGGTTTGGAATAACTCCAAGAAGGGAAGAGCCAACAATACACCAAGAAGTTATGGTCATCTTGGGAAGCAGTCAACAAGGTGGGCTCTGGAGTTAGCCAGACCTGGGTGTAAATCCCCCCCTCTTATTCTTCACTTTTAATAAGTTATTCAACCTCTTTCAGCCTTGCTTTTGTCGTCTGGAAAACATGACACCACTGTTTCCTAGAGAACAAGTGAACTAATGGGTAGAAAGCATTTACACTCATGTCTATGTGAGAGGTTGCTGAATTCTCCAGAATGAAGTTTGCTTCATCCTGACAACACTGTATTTCTAGCCAGCAGCACATGCAAGCACCTCAACCTCTCCACTACCACCTGCAGCTTTCAGCCATGTGCATCAACGTTTAAAGTGACAAGCTTCCTATTTCCAATTCCACAGAAGTCAAACCTTCCCAAATGTGTCTGGACAAATTGAAGCAGTATACCAAGTTCAACAGGAGTTCAATAGGAAAGGGAGAAACATTAACTCACCAATTAGGAAAAACAAACACAGAGATTTAAGAAGGAGGACAAGGTAACATTTGAAGGTTGATTCTTCTTTTCTGTCCCAAAGAAAATGCAAACCTATTAGAGATAATATTGCTTTACTCAGAAAGATGCCTATAAACTAGTGCATGTATCATTGGGATGTGTATGAATACAAAACCAACAAAAAGTGATTTACACAGTAAGAGGAATTATTATCTCCTATAACAAGAAGTTCTGGGTATGGTGTTTTGGAGGTTGGTTAGTTTTATAATAACATTGTCACTGAGACACAGCAAGGCACTGTCTCAGACTAACAAACAAACCAACCAACCCAAGTTGCTTCCTTTTCCCACCTTGGTCTGCATCAATATGTTCAGTTTCCTCTGATTTTCCCTACAGTCATTAGAAAGTTGTTGCTATGTTTCCAATATCATATATCCATACAAACATGGGTCATCTTTCTAAGAAAAGAAAATCTTTCCAGAAGCCCCATCAGCAGACTTTCCCTCCTGCCTCAATGGCTTGAATTGGTCCATGGGCCCACCCATAAACCAATCACAGTTAAGGGGGTTAGAATCTTCAACTACCAGGAGTCTAGACTCACCTGTGGGCTGGCAGGACTCACACAAAAATCGCTTGCTTCTGACTCCTGAGTGGAGCTATGTTGTGTTAGCAACAATGATGGGCAGAGGTTACTGAATATCCAGTAGTGCCTACTGTATTGGGCTCCTAAAAATCTAAAATAACTATCTGGCCAGAAAAGCATGCAAAAGCCACCCAGATATTGAGCAGATCTGTTGTCAAGAGTCTTTCTCATCATAGAACACATTCAAATGTAAGTAAATGCTTATTTGTCAAAGAAAAAATGTGAAGTACTTAGGGATAAAATGGCACAACTTCTGGTTCTCTGCTTTAACCTAATTCTGTCAAAAAAAGGAGTCAAAATAGGTAAATGATGGTGTTGAATTTGCCTGATGAATGCACAGTGGCTCATTATACAAGTCATCCTTCGTATCTTCCTTCCTTCGTTCCTTCCTTCGTTCCTTTCTACCTATCTATCTATCTATCTATCTATCTATCTATCTATCTATCTATCCATCTATCATCTATTGGCAGTGCTGAGATGGGAACCAGGGCCTTGTACTTGCTAGGCATGCATTCTATTGAACTACACTCTAGCCCTCTACTCGTTTTTAATACTTTAAATATTTTCATAAATTAAAAAAAAATTTAGTAAGAAAGACATATCACTGACTTTGCCTTCTGAAAGCTTACTGTGCCTTAGAGGTAGTCCTCCTTAAGGCCTTGACACTTTTTCTTCCCTTTTCCCAGATTTTTGCATTATTGGCTCCTTCTCAATTCTGTACTCTGTTTAAACATCATCTGCTGAAAGGGGTTTTCCTTCCTCTGAAGTCCTCCTCTATATTATTTGTCTGAATTTTATCTTTGCTCAATACTCTATTGCTATCTGAAGTTATCTGACTTGTTTATTTATTAATTATTGTCTATTCCATATAAAACAATCTCCATGAGAAGAGTGTCCTACTATATCTTATACATTGCTTCCCCAGTGCCAAATCAGTACCAGAAATAAAAAAGGCACTCAAATGTTGCAATGAATAAACTGAATTTGCCTTTGTTAGAAGCCCTTATCAACACTAAGCAGAATGACTACCACTTAATAAGCACTGAACGTACATCCGTATGCACTGAAATTAAAATCCAAGGCTTACTTTACCCTTATGCTTGTGGTAAATACCTGATAGACTTGTTTCTAGCCACCATTCCTGGGTCTGTGACAGGCATGACCAACTGGATCTCTGAATTCTTTCTTTTGAGCCCTGATTCAACTCAGTACTCCAGGCAGTTATCATTACTTATTCAGATTTAGTCCATGAGGTGATACTTTTCTTGCCATTCCTATGTTAGGTCATGCTACCAAAAAAGCAGGTGCCAGTTTGACTGAGTTACCCTTTCGATAGTTCTTCCTGGGGTCTATTTTTGCATCTTTAGGAAATGCAAAACCTAATGCTACAAATAAACCTCAGTCTTGAAGAGCAATATTGCCAGACCACTAGATCAACCTCCCTTAGGTTATTAAATAGCACACCCAGCTGCCAGAGCCTTCTGAGGCTTGGCATGCAAGGAGGGGCTCCCTGTGGGGACCTCTGGCAGTCTCTGTTCAGTTACAGATCAGAATTTCCAGCTCTTCTACTCTTCAGCTTCCCACATTCTTCTGCCAAGAGAACACAAGAGGCACAAAGACACCAAAGCAGGAGTCAAAAGCCTATATCCAGTCCAGGCCCAGCCTAGATGGTTGTGCCCCCGAGAAGGCTGACCCCTCCCTTCTACCTCAGCTCCCCCATCCGAAAAGTGCACTAACAGATCACATTTAAAGTCCCATACAGTTCCACCCTCAAATTCAAGATTCATTTTCCAAGCTTTGTATTATGTGTATGATCCCTGGAAGAGAAGGAAAGGACAGGGGCTCTAGCAGGGGAAGGGCTGGATGTGGTGAAGTATATGAACACCCCAAGTCAGAGGGAGGAGTTTACCCTACCTTCCAGAATGTGTTCTTCCCCCATGGAGACCCTCTGAAAATGTAGGGATGACATCATTGGGTCCAAAGTTTTGCTTTTTGCCAACTTGGCATCCCTGGGCAAGTTAACCTCCTATACCTTGCTTCCTCACTTATTAGGTGAAGATAATTACAGTACCTACATAAGAAGATTATTGGAATTATAAGAAAATGTCTAAAGAACTGAGAGCAGTGCATGGTGCAAAGTAGGTGCTCAATGAAGTCAGTTATCACTAACATTGGTCTATGAATTACACAACCCAGGAGGAAGAAGATTCTGTTGCCTGACAGATGTTGGATAAATGTTAACTAAAGAAATGAATGAGGAGAACCAGCTGCCATTCCTTCCAAGTCTATTATCCTACCTCTGTACTCAGATTAGTGCGCCAGCACAGTCTCCAAAGTTAGGTTTTATACAGAGGGTTCAGAGACCTGTGTGGTGGGAAGCTTTCTATACATTCCACCTATAATAACAAATACTGATTCTGGAAATTAATGTGTATCTTTTAATCCTTAGAACATCTACTTGAAAAAAATTCACAGAGGGATAAAGTCAAAACACACAATAGGTAAACTTAAATAGGGAACAAAAATGTTCAAATAATGTAAAGGCAAGAAAGAGGAATGACAAAACTGTAAAAGCAAAAAAGAGGATGAACAGAAATAATAAAATAGTGGAACTTAGATCTAAATGGATCAAGAATTACATTAAATGTAAGTAGTCTAGCTCTACTAGTTAAGGTACAGATTGTGAGATCAGATAAACAACAAAATACAACTATATGCTGTTCATAAGCAACTCACTTGGAATACAATATAGGCCAGTTAAAATTAAATGTATGGAAAAATATACAAATATATATCAAAAGAAGGCTAGAGTGGCTATAATTAATATCAGATAAAGTAGACTTCAGAGCATAGAAAATTAAGGAGATAAAGAGTAAATTATAATGCTAGCTTTTATATAAAACATCCAAGAAGATGATGCTTTAGTGGGATGGGGTGGAGTGATTTCCAGAAGGTCCTCTGCTCCCAGGACTCCACTCCCCCAGCTGCCTGAGACATTGAAGCTGGAGAGACATTGACTGGCTCTTGTTCCTAGGCCTTGGACACATTCAGTTAACTTTGCTCTCCCAATTCTTGTCCAATTCTGATTAGTTTTTATAGAAAAGTAACCCAAAAAGTGACAGGAGTCAGGGACCTTGTTGAGAAAGCCATCCTCAGCCCAGGATGAGCCACTCATTCTTGGGGGTAAATTATCAGCACCATGTTGTATGTAGGACTCCACATCCACGCTGTTGAAAGTTTGAGAGAAAACTCCCCTACTTTCACTCTTTCCCGCTCACCCAGCTATATTTCTTCCAGAAGAAGCCATGCAGGAAAAAACTTATAAAAATCAAATGATCCTGCCCAGGAGAAAGAGTTCTGGATTATGTTTTCTGCTTCTGCAATCTTGGCAAGTTCTGGTTTAAACAAGCCCTGCGGCAGCCATGTGTGGATGGCTAGCATGCACGCTGTCTGCTGTCTCGCCTCCCAGACCCAGACCCAACTCCTCACAGTCTATTTAACACCTCCAACCCCATGCTGCCTGCACTCTCAAGTGTGTCATCTAGACCAGTGTGTGAAAACACCAAGATGAAGGTGGCCTTGGCAGCCCTGGGCAACCTTAAGTCTACCCAATTTCAGGATAAAGATTTGGTTTGTACTTGGCCTAATCCCACTGTCCATAGTGCAGACAGACTGGACCAGCAGCAAGTCAGAAGTCAGACAGATGGAGAGATCACGTGTGTCAGAGAGGCTGGCTGGAGGCCCACCCAGTATCCTCCTTCTGGAAAGACATGGGCCCCAGCAGTCAGGCAATCTTCTTTCTTCCCAGGCTTCCAGTTTCAAGAGTGATGAAATCTGCTATCAGGGGAGAACGTGTTTTTTTGACTGAAAGAAATTCTGCAATGACAGTCTCTATCTATAGTACGGCAGTGAGGGCTGTGGGCTTTGCAGCTGGAGGGAGCTCAGTGTGAGGCAGGCTGTAACACTCCCTTGCTGGGCAGGTTGCTTAATCTCTTCAAGCCTCTTACTTCTGCTGCAAAATGAGGATACTGGTCCCTGCCCTCCTGCTGGGCCAGTGAAGATTAAGTGAGACAATGTATGCTAAGTCCTTCCCACTGTACCTTTATATACAGTAAGTGCTGAATAAATTATTTCCAGTTATTACAACTGGGTCATTAACTCCACAAAAGAATGGCAGAAACCATTCTTTCCTTTTCTGTCCTCCACGATGCCTTCTGTAGTGATGCCAGTCACAGAGCAAGCATTCATGGCACCCCTGTTGGCTCAACATTTACACTATCTGGATCTACTTGACTGTAGGTACTTCAAAAGGAATATTTAATAACACCCCTTCTTGTCTGGTTTAGTTCTGAAATGGAAAACAAATTAGTAATTTAACCATCCAGGATTCTGAAAACATGTGGTCCCTAAGATTGTCACACCTTCCACTTGCATCTGCAGCTGATTAAAAACAAGGATCTGGGAGATAAACCTTTCCATAATATTTGACAGCATGCAGCTTGACCAAAGCGTCTCACTAAAATTTCAAGTATGTTAAGGTGGCATGGACCTGGAGATTGATTGGAAGAAAAGAGAAGTGGTATTTTAATTCATCTGGCATAATTTAGGATGCCATTAAATCAGAAATAAACTCAGTCTTTGAGTTATTCAGAACCTAAATGGCTCTCTCACTAAAACCTGCCATCTGAATATTTAAGAGGCACTCTAAAGAAGTGCTTTTCTTCCAGAGAGGAAAAGTTCCATTAGAATAAATATATACTGAAGTCATGAACATAACAAATAAGAATTGCTCTAATGGCAGCAACAAAAAGATATTCTCTTCAATGGCACGTTGAAACTCTTCAAACAAAGAAGTTACCCTTAACCAAACTAATGTGGTAGATGCATTTCTCTGTGATTGGTTTTTCTACCCTACTCACACCTACCCTACTCTGAATCTCCAAGCATCTCAGCTCCACAGCATCCAGGTCCTTCCTTCTTAGAAAGCCCACCCTATGGTTCTCAGACATGAGGATTCCCAGCCCTCCCCTCCTGCATGGGGTATAGCATGTGACCCTAGACTACAGTGATTGTTCAATGATGGACACATGACCTAAGCCAGGCCAATCAGAGCCAAGAAAACTCAAATCCAAGATTTTTGTTTGAGCTATCAGGGAAGTCAACTTGCTATTTCCTATAGTAGGCTTCAAAGCAAGTTTTTTGGTATAGCCAGTTTACAATCACAGGAGAAAGGTTGCAAAAACCAGGCCAACCCTAGCATGAAAATCCAGAAAGCAAGTAAAGACACTACTAAACCCCTGACTTAAAGCACATCTGAAGTCTTTTAAATAAGGCAGTAAATTTCCTTTCCTTAAATTGGTTTGAACTGTGTCTGTGACCTGCATAGAGCCCTGGTGTATAAATTTTAGACAGAAGCACACTTATAACTGGCAACTTTATGGCTTCTCAGGTTCAGTCAAATTACTTAGAATATAAAAATGATGCACTGGATTCCTAGAACTCCTTGCTATCTTCCTTGAAGGATGAGTACAGGACTGATGGCTTCTTGCCAATTGGTTGCTGACTTGGAAAGGGATCTCACTCAGGGACTAATGCTCAGGTAAACAGGTCTGGGGTAAGGACTATACACTGGTTTCTTAGCCACTCCTTGGTCATGGGACCTCAAATAAGCTCTTCTGTGCCTTGTTTTCTTCTTTGTGCTCTACCACTAGCATGGTCCTCAGGAACATGGTCTCTGAGTCAGGTAGATCTGCACTCAAATCCCTAGCCACCCTCAACAGGTATGTAATCTTAGGTAAGAGGCAAAAAAATCAGAATATAATTGCATAGGGTTGCTTCAAGGATCAAATAAGGTAAAGTCTGTAAGTGGTTTAGCAATGTACTGACATAGCATCAAAACACAATAAATGGTGGCTGTAACAGCCTTTATAACAAAGGAGAAAGAATGTGAAAGTGAGGCAAGAGAGACAGATGAGGAAACAGGCAAATCAAAATTAATAACTATTAAAAGACATTAGAATCAGGAAGTAAAAACTAGAACCTCCCATCCCAAAACAAAAAAAACTAACCAACAAAACCCCAGAATAGTTAGTTCCCTCCTACCACCTCCATTCAGGTTTTATGCTACAAGAACAGGGAGACATATAGGAACTAACTGTATCTGACTTTTCCTAAAGATGTTAAGAAGCTGCAAGACTCCTTGAATGGGTAGACAGAAAAATGGAAGGCATGTCTTATAAAAGGAAGCCCTAAAACTCATCTCTTGCGCCTATGTTTTGGGTAGGCCTTGATGACATCTCCATGTTTTAGAATAATAAGCAGCACAAATCCTGGCCACCCAGAGCCATTGTCTAATGAGCGGGGCTGATAGATGTTAACTTCATCATGTGCATTTCCCCAGCTCAGAACACATGGAACCACAAAAGGGTCACCATTTTTTAGCTTGTCTCTCATTTCTGGCTGGAGGTGCTTTTTCTCCCTTTTCAGATTTCTCCCTACTTTCATCCTGTTACACTAAAATAAATTCTTGCTAAAATGTACAGCTTGTGAGACTCTCTTTGTGTGTGAGACACCTTGAAATTCTATTCTCTTGTGTGGGGTCTCAAGTACTTGTGATTTGGGGTAGAAAAAGAGAGTCTGTGGTAACTCCCTCATTCCATCATCTGGTATAAAAACCTAAGGCACTACACCAGCACTAGGGATTACTGTTGGGCTGGAGGCTACAGTGGTAAAGCACCTGCCTAGCAGGGATTCAACCCTCCAGTACCACACACACACACAGACACAAAATCATCATCACCTGTCTCCTAAACTGGTTATACTTAGAATGTCATAGTGTGGAGTAAAGGCAAAACACTCAATGAAATGAGATTAACCAGGAAATTATACTCAGTCTGGGAATAAAGGAGAGAGGGAGGGAAAGAGTTGTCAGTGAGGCATGGGGTGCAAACACTATGCTATAACTGTCATTTTGTTAACAGTTAAGCACATTTCCCAAGAAATATGAGAGGGTCTCAAGGACACTACTGAATTGAGTGATTCATAAAAAATGCTATCAATAGCGACCTGTTAAATGTTCCTCTGGAGTCCTGGAACCGTTCCCAAGCTATGCACACTCAGGTCCCTGCTGAACTTTACCAGACCTACATCTGCAAAAGTCCAAGTAAGATCCTCTTCCTGACTTTGATTTAATGACGACTTCATGGGCAGGATGCAAATGGGCTTGTTTATGAATGAGAAATTTCAGCTGCTGGATGTGGCAGAAGAGAATTCCAAGAAACCCAGTCATGAGGAGTACTGCCTTATAGAAGGCCCCTCCTGTTTCCACTATTTCAATAAATGGGGGTGCTGGGTTTCATAGGGGGCTGCTCGCAGCAGAGACAGCTGTGGTGAAACCCAAAAGATAATCCTTGCAGGTGCTGGAGAGGAAATTCCCTCCCATTGAAGGGACTTTGATTCTTCTATAATTTGGAGGCTTTAAAACATATAAGTCTAAAAAGTGCGCCCCACAAACATATAAAAAGGTCACTTCAAATCACCTAAGTATTGCTTAATGTGGAAAAAATTAAAGCTTGAAAATCAGGTCTATAAAATGAAAGGAGTCTTGGAAAACAACCCCATTTGACACTGTAGAACTTGCTTAGGAAAATAGATGGACTGTTCTCTTGCTCTCTTTTCTAACTGCAGCCTGTATACCAGCCATGTATGTTTTGGATTCCTTCCCATCCTACCATGATTTCCTGTCTAAGTCTGGGTCCCATGGTAACTGGAGAAATTTGGCATGCTGGCTCCCTACACAGTGGCTGGCCACATGAGAGATGCCAAGTGGGTACCTCTTCCACAATAAACATGTATCTCTCTTCCAGCTCTAAGGCAGAGTTAGGCTCCTACTCACAAACTCTAAATAATAAAGTCTTCAATTTCCAAACAGATCTTCCCATTCAGCTTCTTTCACTTACTTCAGGGGGAAATGAAGATCATTTGCCGAGCCTTGTGTTCAAAATTACATTGCATGGATAGAGGAGCTGTAAATCAATGGCATGTCATCTAGCAAGTGTCCAGCATTTTACTAAAAGCAAAAGCTCATTTATGGGTGGGCAAAAATATTATCCTTGGAAATGTATTTCCTGGTGAGAGTCTCAAGGATACCCTGCTGACATGAGTCATAGGTTTTAGATGTACAAGACCTAACTTCTATTTATCTTTCAAATCTCAGCCCAAATGACACTACTTGCAGAACTGTGATCACCCCTAGTCCCCAATCTGGTTTAAGGTCAATGGTGTTCCTAGTAAAGCACATACAGCAGGCTTCACTGCAGCTGCCTGTTCAACACTTGCTCTCTAGCTCAAAGCTCCAGGGCAGGGCCTGTAACCCCTCACCTCTATTCTGAAACAGTGCTTGACATAAACTAAGTGTTTTATGAATGTGTGGAGAATGGTCTGTGGGTGTGGGCAGACCGCAGACCCATGACAGGTTCAGGAAATTTGCCCTCATAACCTCTCTGGGTCTCCTACCAACTGCACAGTCCTACCTTCTTCAGGAAGGCCTGCTCCCAGGAAAGGACATGATTTTTTAAAAATTCAGGTTAAAGCCAAATAGAATCAATACATCATAAAAGTCTTATCTTCCCAAGATGCAACTCCCCACCCAACTCAGGCATTATTCTCCCCATCTTAAGGAAATTAATTATAAATGTAGAATTTTGAGCACTCACAAGGGTCGGTGTTTTTGTTTCTGAGGAGCTAGAAATGGCCCTTTCTGTTGCTACTAAGCTACAGTGACCAACCCCTGGCACTTCAGCAAACCTGGTCCCCTGGGAACCACCTGCCCATGGGAGTGGGGTCAGTCCAGCCTGCTGTGTGCAGTGCATTTGTTGATTTGCTAATAGAGCAAACAGACCCTCTTTGAAACAGAGGCAACAACAGCAGAACTCTTGCTTTCTTACCCATTTCCTCTGCCTTCTTAAGCTAAAGAATGGTTTCAGTAAGAAACCCTAAAAACCAGTAGGGGAACAATCTGTAGCATGTTCAGAGAGTGACAGGATGTAAGGGACATGGAGGGCACAGGAAACACATGTATTACAGTTAGCAGGAGGGGAAGGTCTGCTTTTCTGGTGAGAAATAGGCAAAGTCTCTGAAGCCAACAATGGCAATCACAAACACCAGTTTTACCTCATCAGGTGTTACCTGTTTGACAACTCTTTCATAAAGGATGTCCACATGGGGCTGTATCAGATTCTCCCAACTCAGTGCTATAGCACAGCCCTAAACTTTTACTTTGATGCATGAAGACCCTCAGAAAGGTTTAATAATGTCTCCAATCCCAGAAGTTCAAGAACAGGCAAAAGTAGTTGATAGCAACAAAAACAGGGAAGGGCCAGGAGGGAACCTCCTCAGATCTTGATCATGACCTGGGCACTTTGCACAGGTTTGGGCCTGGGTGAAAATTCATCAAGGTATGCACTTAAGATTCAGAACCACATACACCTTAATTTAAAATATAGGAAAAGCACAGAACACTAACCTCAAATCACACAATGAAGAGCCCAAAACCAAGGCCAGGCCTCCCTAATTCCAAAGCCTATGTTCTTGTTTCCTCTTCTTTGTCACAATCAGAGGAGAGGAGCTGGGAATGAGGGTCATGTATAGCCAGATGGGAGCATGTGACTGGCACCTGTCAAACATCCTCTATGCTTCCCCATCCATTAAGGTAGGAGAACCATGGGTAAAGAAAAGACACAGGCAAAGGTCATCAGGCTTGGCAATGGTAATGAAAGCAGAGAGAGCTAAGATCATCCCAAGACAAACACCATGGAGTCCAAGCCAAACGTTTCCTTCCCTCGGAAAGAAAATCTCCAGCTAATGTGAATGCTCCTAGAGTGACTAATGAAAGCCTTCCATCTGGTATAGCAAGGACAAAACAACCCTGTCTTTGTTCAGTGAGTTTGGACTCACAGGGAGCTTATCCCAAGCATTGCACCAAACCTGAGGAACGAACAACTTAAACATCCTGACTGTTCTGTGCTCCCCACATGGAAGCCACTGTGGCCAGAGGAGGAAAAACTTGGTTCTCAGGGTATTTTGCACAAATGACAGGCCATCTCAAATGGTGGCTTACGGCATGGTCCAGGTGGCTCACGGCACACTAATAATAGACAGCCACCACCTATTGAGAGCTCACTAATTTTTTTCACCTCAGGTGCATGGATTTGATTTATCACAATCCTTGGTTCATGACCACTTTTAATTAGTTATAATAATGTGAACTCACCTCTAAAAACAAAAAGCTAGAGCTGTGACCATCATCTACATTAACCATATGGTCCTCTTCTTACTCTCTCTCCTCCCCTCTCCCCACCAACATTCATGTCTGCTGTCCTCTCATTTTTCCTTTTATACTGTATTTATTCTACTTGTAATGTATTCCTCCAACTTTGTAACTTTTAAAAAGCTGCATCACAGATCATGTGATCTTTTGAGCTGATTTCTTCATTATAATATTGCTAAAGTTCATTCATTCCATTCATGTTTTTCCTCTTAGTTGCTCATTGCCAGGTGAGCCCAAGTGCCTCATAAAAGCTTTGCTTTTGTTTCTGCACTTCACCTTTATAACACATAATCATTTTATAGATTGAAAAACAAAACAAACAGGCTGAGAGACCTGCTCAGCATCACATTAAGAAAGCAGCCTAAGTGGGGTTGAACCCACTTTGTCTCCAAAGCCCCGATCTCTCCCTTGATATTCAAGATGTGCTAGTACAGGGGCTCCCTCTGCATTCCAAGGGAATCCCCTAGTAGTCAATAGCATCTTCATAATAGCTAAAAACGTGGATACTCATGTGGCAGGACTATTTCAGTTTTCCTCATCTGTAAATGGGATATCTAATAGGACCTTCTGCTCCCATGCTATAATGAGGACTCCATGAGAATCACTGGAATCTTACGGAAGATGCTCAACAAACATCACCATTACCTTATCACATTTGGCTAAGAGCACAGAACAAGACTGTTGGCCACTGTTCCCTTTTCCAAGGCAATACCACTCCCCATCTCCCCCCTTCTTAAGTTGCTCTGATCATGGTATCCATCCCATGACTCAGAAGATACCCTCCCAGGGCAGCCTCAGACCAGCTCCTCTTTTGGTCTGACACACACTTCCAGTGGGGCCCACCACAAAATCTGACTGACTCCCAGTGATACACAATAGGGTCCCCAAATCTTCCTATTTACCCCAATCACCTGAGGAGTATTAAAAAGTATTGTCCAGCTATTTTGGACCCTCTTTTAAAAGTTTTTAAATTAATACATCCAGGATGAGTTCCAGAACATAAATTTTGTAAGTGCTTCAAGATGTTTCAGCAACCAGCCAGTCTTGGAAATGACTGAGTTAACTAAGAGTCTCCTGTATTTTAGAAGGAAGAGGAGATGTGTGGGCTCATGTGCCTGCATGTATGCCTGCTCACCAATCTCTCTCTGTCGCTTTCTCTCTCTCTCTCTCTCTCTCTCTCTCACACACACACACACACACACACACACACACATACACACAGTCCCTTTGAGGTTTGAGACTGTGCTGATAATGGAGGAGACCACAGCACAGATAACAGACAAAGCAACTATTTGGTGAGAAGAACCAGAGTTACCCATTAACCATGAGTGACTTGTCAGTTTCAGGGAAACCACACAAAGGACAGCAGCTTGGACACAAGAGGGGTCACAGTGGGGCCCAAGACACACAAATGGCAACACAATAGTATAATATTCTGGCCCGAGTGCACCCCTTCTTTTCTTGGATGCTTCTCTTTGTGAGTGGTACCTCCCTCGGGAGGTGGCATTTGGATTCCCCCAACTTAAATCCATTTCTTGCAAGGCTTATGATGAAAATTACTAGATTCCCTATGAATGGCTCCAAGTTACAGAGTTCATCACAAGCAGCAGATTTAGTGCATTCTGGATGTGGGCAAATGAATGGCAATCACATGAATTCATGGGCACTTGACACCACAAAGGAGTCCTATAGAAAGAAACCAGCTCTGATTCTTGTTACACAGCCCAAAGCAACAAAGGAAAGCAGGCTGGTGAGGTTCTAAATGACAACTGCACTGTCCTGCTTATCACCACCATCCATAGGAAGGCAAGAAAGAAGAGACTGCATGGAGTTCTGATACATTTAATTTACACATTCATTCTAAGTGCTAACCCCCACTGAATCACTTCCTCTGACTAAACAGATAACATCCTCAAGAAGAAAATGCAAAGCCCACATATCAAAAAGCACACCAAATGCCGTCACTGGGGAGCAGTGATGAAGGTGGCAAAACCAGCTCACACGTGGGGGTGCTGTGAAGCAGGCCCTGGGCTAGATGCTTTATTTTGCATCATCTCACTTAACTCTCACAACCATTCTGCCAGGTAGGTTCCAGTGTTGTCGTCCCCATTTTACAGATGGGGAAATGGAGGCATAGGAAGTTTAAATAATTAGCTGAATAATCTCAGCAAGTAAGTCAAGGTTCGTAGTCAAGGTTCGTACCCAATCCCCGGATGTGGCCAGATATCTTCTTTGCTCTCTCTACAGCTCAAGAAAGGTTTCTTTTGGTCCTCACTCATCTTAAAGACACTCTTCCCAAAGCCACCCTCTACCAAGATCCCACCAAGGGTTTTGTTAGGCTCCCAGCAAAAGATGCAGAAGGAGCATGGGGCACATGAAGTACTCAAAACCTGAACCTTTTGGGTATGCTGCAAGTTCCAAGAGTCCACGTTTGCAGCAGTAACTCTCCCAGTGGCAGCTATCCAAGGGCATGCTGACAAACTGGCTTTGGGCAAAATGCCTCTGAAACAGAGCTCATGTGGTAGGGGTGGAGGTGGGGGTGGTGGAAGGAACAGACAGTTCAGGAGTGAAAGTGAGCTGACAGGTCCAGGAAGAAGGCTGAGAACAGTAGCAGCAGCAGCAATAGTAGCAAGCTCACTCCCTGGGGGGCTGTAAGGATACTTTGTACCATGCAGAAGCCCTCACTAGGTGTCAAGCACTGTGCTCATTGTTTTAGATGCCTTTTACCATTTGGTTTAGTCTTTACAGGATTCCCCTGTAGTGGTTCCCATGTGGTATTTTTGAAACCACCATTTCCCTAACAAGGCAACTATTTCAGAGAAGCTAAGTGACTTGCCCTAGGCCACACAGCTTGGAAATCATAAACCATGACCTCGTGTCAGGGGTCCAAAGGTTAGAGCCACAAGAGTCAATGGCCTTAATCTCTGCTTCCATGAATCTTCTCTCTTCTGCAAACAGAGCTTCTGAGACAAAAGCTAGGGAATGGTTCAAATGTTTAGACATGTGAAAACCCAGAAAGCTGGCCCTATGTGACCGGCCGGTGACCCAGTCTAATGGCCATGCTATCCCACTGAACTGTCTCGTGATGATGGAGGTGTTCTATATTTGCATTGACCAGTATGGTAGTCACTGGGCCCACTGGATGATTGAGCACAGGAAATGAGACTTGTGGGACAAGGAAAGATTTTAACCTTGTCGAATTTTACTAAATTTAAACTTAATTAGCCACGCATGGTGAGTGGCCACATTACAGAAGAGAGCAACTGGGAGGCTTTTCTCACTCACCGTATGTCAGGTTTCCCTAAGCACACAGGGTAAAGGCTATCCTGGCTCCCCAGGGCAGCCTTTCTGCGAGTGAATAAAGAGCAAGAAAATTCCCTCACTCCAGAGACAAGGTCATTGCCACTATCTTAGAACCTCACAGCTGGAAGAAAGAAATGGCCAGTTCCAAACAAATGGCTTCTCATTTTTCCCCCTTTTAAAAGAAAAAAAATTAAATGTGCAAAAGGACCCCCAACTAAATTACTTACAGAAAAGATGCCAGTTTTTCTGGTGACAAATGCCTTTGGCTTCTGATGACATGAGGACTCAAATATGTTAGAAAGGAAAAGCCAGAAGAATAAACAAGAAGAGGCCCAGCGCTCTCCAAGGTGTCATAAATCCAGAGGAAATAGACTCAAGAGCTAAAAGCTTCCAAACATTCTTCTTCTGAAACTATTTTAAGCAGCCACTATGTACCATTTCTCAGAGGTTATTTCATTCACTTCAACAGAAGGGAAGCAATGTGTATCTTTAAACACACACAGAAACAAATACTTGTGTGTTTGTAGATCAGGCTGGCACCCCAGTGACCTACTATTTTAAGGCACCTAAAATGCTCAGTTTGTTCAGAGACTCAAGGGATGCTTTGGCCTGGCTTCACCTCCTTGCACTCTGTGGGACCAACCCACGTATTTCATGGCTCAGGAAATCACTGCATATGCTTAGGTCCCACCTGGGACAACTACTAAGGACAGGAGAAGTGGGGGAGATGGCAGGGCAAATGAGGACTCCAGCACTACAGAACTTAGTTTGACACTTGCTATGTCTTTCATTAGCCAAATCACCTGGGCTTCTCATAGTTGCAGGTTCTTTAGCTGCAAAATGGGAAGAAAAAGAACACATATGCCAAAAATCACAGAATAGAACACACATGAAGCACACAAACTGGCACCTTGTGCTTTGTATAGATTCCACACAGGATTGTTACATACTGGGGACAGAGTGCAGACTGAAGCGTAGAGAATCAGAGGAAGGCTGTCTGGGTTTGGTTATAGTCTCTACCACTTATGACCTGTGTGACCTTGAGTGAGTTACTTAACCTTTCTGTGTCTGTTTTATCCTTCTACAGATGGAATTAACAATAACCCACTACCCATGGGGTAAAACCATGATGCTGTGGTACCATTGCCATTCTGGGTTAACTTTGCCCATTCCAGGTAAACCTAACAATTCAGGCTTTTTTTGGTTTTCTTTGGGGATCTCTCCAGATGAGGAGCAAGCCAAAGCAGCATAGCTGTGAAGTGAAGGAAAACCACCGACCTGGGTGGGGCAGCAACCAGCACTCCAGAACAACGATGCTTTTGCCACTAATAATAGCTAATGTCTGAATGCCTGCTGCGTACCAGACACTCGCCCCGAGAACTCTGCCACATGGTCTGGGCCCTACTCCAGACCATTTATTTCAGAATTTCTGGGGGTGGGGCCTTAAGACAAACAGACAGACATACACACACACTTTTATTTTTAAGTTCTAGGTGATACAAGCATGAATCTAGGGTAGAGAACTTGAGAGATGTCAATCCTATAAGAGGAACTATGACACCCCCATTCAACAGAAGAGAAAAACTGAGGTTCAGAGACACCAGGTAACTTCCAGCAGTCAGGCAGTGACAACTTTCAGATTCCATGTCTTACTTACGTTTCCCCTGGTCTTCCTGAAAAGCAGAGTTCAAACTGTCTAACAGACACTCAGATTCTGAGACTGCTCCAGGACCCTGCTCCTTCTCAAACTAACTAGCAGTGTCTCTTTCTGACTCATACTTGACCTCTAGGAATCTGATGCTGCCTAAAAATGGAGTCACACTTTCCCAGAATTGAAGGACACATGTGTAAAGTCATAGTGATCGCAGAACAACTGGACCCAATTAAACGGACCACATGCTAATGACAGGAAACAAGGGAGCTGATGATCTTCATTGAAAGCTGCTGGTTGCCTGCAAAGAAGCCAGAAAGCAAAATTCAGGGGCTCTTAGGCCATCAACCAAAGAAATCTCTATTGTCCGAGGCCCTGCCCAGCCCTGTTGAACTGTGGCCACCCTCTGGAAGGGTAAAGGAAGGCAATGTTCAAATCCATCATATGATTAATGAAGTTTAAAGTAGCCTTGCTTGCCAGCCAGCCTCCTATTTAATATCTTTTTGTTAAGTCTGGGACAACAACCAAAACCACCCTGAGATCTTTAGTTCAACTCTGCTCTCCCATACTTCAGTCTCCAGTAGCCACTCTTTTCTTGCAGTCCTCAGATCATAAATCTTGTATCACACTTAATCCCCCTCTTATACATCACTCATCTGAGTGGATACAAATGCCATTGATTCTAATTTCAAAACACACCCACAACCTCTTCCACAGGCACCTGGTCCAAGCCTCATCCTCTCACATCTAGATTTTCCAAAAGACTAACTGGTCACCCTGCTTCCAGGTTTGATGCTACAGTCCAATGCCAACAGAGGAGAATATAACCTTGTTAAAATTCAAATTGAATCATCTCACTCTGCTCAAGTTTGTTCAATGGCTCCCAGCTTACTAAGATTTAAAACTCAAGGTAGGCCAGGCATGGTGGTGCACACCTGTAATTCCAGCACTCAGGAGGTCAACACAGGAGAATCTCAAGTTCAAATCCAGCCTCGGCTACAGAATGAGTTCAAGGCCAGTCTGGATTACACAGTGAGACCTTGTCTCAATCTATCAATCAATAAAATAAAATTTAAAAATTAAAAACCAAGGCATTTCTATACAATGGCCTGGAGGCCCTGCCCAACCAGCCTATCATTCTTCTCCCACTGTATCTCCTACACTCCTCATGCCTAGGTGCTTTTTTAAGCCACCAGGAACACTTGTTATGCCCTCCACCTGGAGCTCCCTTCTCTAGCCATGAGGGCCTCAGTGTGATTCCTCTGTACCTACTGTCCTCATTATCCTCAGGGCAGGCACCCCACCCCTCCCTCAGGTCTTATTTATTTGTTCTATCACCACCACCTAGAACAGTGTCCATCCAATCCACAGTAAGTCCTCAATAAATATTTGTTGAATAAACAAATGGACATACCCCAGACTGAACTTTCTCCCCTGCTCCTAAATCCGGGGCCCCTGCCACCCTAACCACCATCTGTCTTCTCAAGGACCAGCTGGATAGACAACACTGCTTAGGATATTTGACAAGTTGATGCTTTTCAGAGGCAGCTCTCCCTCTGAAGCCTTGTCACCCGCTATTGAACAGGATACCAACATAGCTCTGGCCTGCCCGGCTTGTCCTGGGAGGATTAAGTCCAGAAGAACAGCTGCGAGAACTTGCTCACATCCCATGTGCAACTTGACCTACTGGGCTGTCCAGGTTTTCACAGAGGCCAGCCTTTTTTGGACATATGTTTTGCCTTCTCCAGAACATTTCATTGATTTTCAACTTGCAATTTGAAGGGTGACTGTAGAAGAGGGATAAACAAGCTATTTCATTTCCTTGCCTCTCATCCCAAGTCCTGCTCAAACCTGAGGACTGTGAAGGAAAGCTACAGCCTGCAAACCTCAAAACACTGAGCTCCAAGTCTTGGCCTTCTGAATTCCTGGCAGCCTATCATCCTCAGTTACTCTCATTTTCCCTCCTCAGCATTTAAAAATATCTTGCTGGATTATACAGTGCTGCCTTCTAACTTCCTCACAATGCCCATCTCTGTCCCACGTAGGATAAAGAAGGGTGTAGCATATTTAATTTTTTTCTAAAGCTGCTCCCCAACTATAAATACCCAAGTCTGGAGAGGCAGGCTTCAAACACTGGCTATATGAAGTCACCTCAGAGTTGGATCTCACCATAGCACTGGCCTGCCAGGGCCTGGACACAGCTGTCAAGTTGTTTAGGTCAGCCAAAAGCACATAGAACATCCTTCTGAGAGAAAGGGGAAAGCAAAAGTCTAAGTACAGTAATCACAGTTAATGCTAATATAGAAAAGATGGTGTTTAGGCCTACTATGCCTGAGTCTTCAGAGACAGCATCCCGCTCCATCCAGGGCTGTTTCTTTTCCTGAGGATACTAATTACAGGACTTGACCTTAGGAAAATGATTTCACAGTGCTCTTGTGGGGTCCAGAAATATTATCAGATGCAGAAAGGCCCTTAGAGAATCTAATCCAACATCTTCATACCAGACAAAAAAAGAGATCCAAGAAGATGAAGTGATTCACTCCAGATGCAGAGGGGGGAAGTTCTAATCCAGAACTTTCTGGATTCAAATCCACAGTCTACACTGGATTGTTCTAGGCACTTGTGCACATACACTTGCTTGCTGTGTGAGCTTTTGTTCAAGTTTACTAATATCTTGCCACACAGCAAATACTGATTTTCATATTTTAGAAGGTATAAGGTTTAAAAAAAAAGAGCTTTAAAGTTTTCCACAAAAGGGGCTGGGGTGTAGCTCAGTGGTAGAGCACTTGCACTGCAAGCATGAGGCCCTGGGTTGGATCAGCACCACAAAAAAAAAAAAAAGAAAAGAAAAATTCAACAAAAGCTTGGCTTCACTTGTAGGAATGGAGTTCCTAAGGAAAAGGCCCTTTTGCTCTTTGAGGCTCAATGCAATTTCTCCCAGCATAGCTTTGTATCTCCAGTACATCCAAGTTCAGCTCTCCTATTTAATTTTCTTCCCTCATGAGACTCCTTAGCTCACTCTTAGAGAGCAAATAATGGGCCCCCAAATAGATTTGAGGTTTATCTTTTTTAAGTGACAATAATATTCTTTCATAACACTGTGGCCAGTAAAAGGACAAACACTCAAGTTATTAGCTA
This sequence comes from Castor canadensis, assembly GCF_047511655.1. Taxonomy (NCBI): domain Eukaryota; kingdom Metazoa; phylum Chordata; class Mammalia; order Rodentia; family Castoridae; genus Castor; species Castor canadensis. Next base: position 171,301,153 of record NC_133386.1, read on the forward strand.
AGCCATTCATGATCTTTCACATTTTGCTGTCAGCAGAATTCAGCTGGACCCTGGGAAGTCCAATCCAGATGAAAATGAACTAAAAGGTGGTCTGCAATATCAAACATTTAACACAATTAAAATCTTTACCCATGCTCTAGAAACACCTTAAGAATTAGAAAAGGACTAAACATCAGAACTGAAATGTCATCTGATAAACCCTTACATTAAAAATTGAACTCATCAACTTATATTTAAAGCCAGAAAAATTTCTGGAACCCTTTCGTCTCATCTTGTTTTATGCTTCTTGTTTTATGGTTGAGAATCCTGTTTTGGCAAGAGTAAATTCATTTGTCTCATTCAACAAGTTTGCCAGTCCCCAACCTTCATTTGGCCTAAAATGCTGTACTTAGGGTCATGGAAGAAATAACCAAATCAGAAGCCAACTTTGACAAGCAAGGCTGATTGAAGGTTTTCCATGTTTCCTTGGCCCAGGTTTTCTGGTGTAAGGTCTTTTGGGGGTGGGCATTACTTTTACTGGACAGTGGACAGATGCATTTTTGAGGTCAAGCTTTCAGTCAACAAGAGGGTAATGGGAGGTCTGAGGCTGTGGTTAAGATGGGCTGGGGAGCAGACACACTCCATTTCTGAATTATAAAAATAAGTTTTGGAAAACTCTTGTCCTGTACTCTGGCAAGCTTCTTAACATCTTAACATCTGGATAAAAGATGTGGGAAAATTTTCCTTTTTCCTGTGTTATCGTTCCTGCTCCTCCTTATTAGTATTTGAGCCTCTCAGCCAAGCAGCCTTACTTGCTCTTCTCCAACACACATGCATTGCCTTCCAGGTCTTTCTCACATTCTTCCCTCTGTCTGGAAGCCTAAGCCCTGTATCATCTCCCCTTTCTCAGCCAAAGCTCTCAGTTGCCCATATCTACCTTTCAGAGAGGCTGGGAGGTTTGAAAAAATTTGCTCATGGAAAGTATCATGATGGACACTCACATGTAATAAATGGAGGCCATCAGCACTGCCCCCCACCCCCAATCACTGTTTGATGCAATGATGACAAACTTCTTTGCAACTATCCATGTGCCCACTTTGCTGTCCCTGCTAGATTGTAAACACCTTGGTGGGCAAGGACTCTTGTCCTTCTCCAACCTCTCTCCTTTGCCTTGTACATAGCTGGTGCTCAGCAAGTAGATTAATGAGGCCTGCGTGGCATTTCTCAGGCTTACATGGGCTGTTTCTCAATCATCTCCTCCCAATCCAGCAAGCAGCTCCAAACAGACAAAGCTGCAAAAACATTTAGGCCTTTTTAAAAACAAGCAAGATGACCACAAAAGTGTGTTTACATGACAGACCAGCAGAACACTAGTCACCTGCTATTGCTGTGACTCAGTTCTTGGTGGCTACAACAAGCTGGGGGCCTGACACTTTGAATAGGCACTGTTGCTGGCATCCTGGCAGGGTGGGCATGAGCTCAGAGGGAGAGGTCCAATCTTACTGGCCACTATCAAGCCACCTTGTCCTGGGGACAATGGAGCCATACCTGAGGAGGGGGTGAGGATACTTTTTCCAGATTCCATTACTTCCTCCTACCTCCTCACACAAAGTGTTAGTCATTAAAGACAGCCTTGACTACCACTTGTCACCCTGAGATTCAGATCATAATCCTCTCCTGCACAAGAGACTCCTACTTTAGCAAAAGTGAACACACCCAATGCATCCAACACAAGTCTGAAAAACAATGAGAATTTTACATGCCAGGCACAATGCAAAAAAATCCCTTGCAGAGATGCTTAAATCTTCAACCATCCTGAGTTCGGTACTACTTTCAGTCCTAGCTTAGAGTGCAGTGTTTCTCAATTGGGGTGAATTTGCCACCCAGGGGACATCTAGAAATGTTGGGAAACACTTCTGATTGTAGCAACTGGTGTGTGTGTGGTGTTACAAAGTATCCTACGATGCACCAGGACATCTCCACAAAAAGAATGATCCAGCCCAAAATGTCAATAGTGCTGAGGTTGAGAATCCTTGCACAGAGGAAGAAGCTAAGGCACAGAACTTGCCCTGCCTGCCTCCCAGCTCACAAGTGAGACTTGGAGGTCTCACCCCCAGGCAGTCCACCTCCATTCTGTGCCCTTCTTATCAAACCTCAGCATCTTTAACTTCCCTGGAGCACTGAGTGTTAGGCATAATAGTCCTAGGCATAAGAATGGGGCCCTTACTGGGCAACAGAGGAAATTGAGACTTGGAGTGATTTGCTTGAAGGCATGAATCAGCAACAGGCAAAGCAAGTGAGGACCCAACCTGGACTCCCAAGCCAGGAGAGCGCTTCATCACTATGCTAGGCTGACTCCTTCTCTCCCTGTAGTTCTAACACTGAAGTGCAGTCAGAACCTGGTCATTGTGGTGGACTCTAAGGAAATCAATGTATCTTCAGAGAGTCTCTCCTACCAACTCCAAGGCAAGCGAGCTGACCCTCCCCACACACACCCCAAGAGCGGTGGCCCAAATTCATGGTTGCTTTTGGAGCTTTCCCTTCCCTGTGTGTCCACCTGTCCCAAGCTGGCCCACCCTCCTACAGAGGAGCATCACTATAGTGACTCTACAGCTTTTCCATTTAGCTAGTTTATTGATCATCTAGCAGCTGCCACTTGTAAGGCCCTCCCTGGGCAGCAGAGTTCCCTATTCCCTCAGGAGCAGCAATAATGACTTCTTCAAATCAATGGCACCTCCAGGGCACACTCCCTGGGCCTAGAGAATCTTGCTGGCCTGACAAATTTAAAGTGCCTGGACACAGTAGGCCATTAACAAGTGAGATCTCTAGGAAGTAATGCTGCTACTATGAATTTGACCCTAGCTGCCATTTGAAGAGGGTCAAATACTGATCTGTTCCTTCTACCTTTGAGTCTGTGATTCTTTACAGAAAAAGCACAGGCTTGGGGCTTGAACAAAATAGGATTTAGTCCTGGTCCAGTCATTACTGGACTCCCGGAGACCTCTCTGTGAAAAGACATCCCATTCACAGGATTTTATAGGGATCCCAGAAGATGACAGATGAGAAAAACTTTCAGCTCAGTCTTCCCATTGATTTATCTGCTACCCATTGGACTTCTGCTGTGAAGCCCTTCCTCTCTGGGTACTGCACATCAAAAGGCATCTCCCCAACCTGAAACCTCCACCTCACATCTTACTCCTCATAGAAGGTCAAGGGCATCAACTGGCTGCAGGAAGTCCCTATGGAATGCTGCCTCTGTTCATCCAGAACAACTTGGATTTCTCTGCTTTGATAAAAGAAGGTGCTTCCAACAGGTCAGAGGAATTCAAATGCACAATTTGGAATTAAACCTACTGCAGAGTGGGTTATGTCTTCTGCTCCACAAATGTTTCCACAGCACCTATTGTGTGTTAAACTCTGCAAGAGGCTTAAGGGAGACAGCAAAGCCTATGAAGTCACAGTTTGATGGGAGAGACAGACAGAAGCAGGAAATGGTTCAAGAATAAGCTCTGGGTGCTGTGGAGGAGGGGTGGCTCTTCTAGTGGGGGTAGGGAGTTGGGCAAAGCTTTCTGGAGGAAGTTGAACAACTCCAGCTTGTTCTTACACCTAAGGTTGGGGTTTCATTTCTTTGACAAGCAAAGGGAAATAAAATCATTTTCATTTCCAAAACTTGCTTTGCTTCAGTTTTGCCAGCTTCCAGTAGTTTCAATAAAATGCTCAAAGAGAAGGGGAGTAGCCCTCCTCCCTTGGACTACCCAGGTGTGGAAACTGATTAAACAGCAACTCACAGCTCAATTAACCCTTGCTCCTTAGTTTATTATCTCAGTGGCAATCCGTCTACAATCTCCTTGATAAATGAATGCTACCGCCAGAGCTTTCATTCCTGCTTTCTACACAGCCCCTTTATTCCTTGGCTGCAAATGAGATGTTGAGACTTGCCTCAGCTGGTAAATAAGTGAATAATACAGAGAAGTCCTCCGTCACTAGTTGTGGTTCAATGCAATGTCTTACACAACGTTGATATTGTTGGCTAGTACTAATGAAACTTTGGAGAGGCCTTCCTTGACTGTCGTTTAAATTAGCCCAATCACACTATCCCATCACCCTGGCCTACCACAAAACACTAAGAGTAAATCCTTATTTACTGTTCTCTTGTCTCCTCCACTGGAAGAGACCAACTTTATGAAAGGAGGGCTTTCCCCACTGAAGCAACAGCACTTTTTAACAGTAGGGGCATAGGGCCAGTGCTGAGTAAATATTTGTTCAATGAGTTGCTACTATTTATTGAGCATTTATTATGATCGTTAAAGCGATGATCACAATCCTCATACCAAACTTATGAGCTAGGTGCTATTATCCCCCATTTTGCAGATGATAAAATTGAGGCTTATCATGGTTAAGACATCTGCCCTAGGTCATTCTTATAAATGGCAGAAGAAGCTTCAAAACTCATGTTTGCCCCATGATAGAACATTCCCAGCAATGTCCTACCATTAACTGAAACTCGAAACCAAAGACACTGAAATACCATGGACACTCATGGAGGCTCATAAGAAACTCAGAAGTGAGACTCTACATCGAACTCTCACACAGAGAGTTTCTTGAGAAGGATAGAGGGAAGGCAAGGGAGGGAGAAGTTTCTATTTTTTACCAGTCCTCTGTTTATAAATACTACTCTATTAAAATGGTTTCTCTGCCTCCCATAAGGAAGTCATGAAGATATCATCGTTTAATGACATCGTCCTGGGATCCAAGACATCAATACCAAATGAGCAAAATATATAACTCCTGCTGCTCTGTGAAGCTGGGATCAAGTTTTATAAACACTGCAGAACTTTTATCATCCATCTCAGGCTGAGCAAAACCATACTTGTGAGGCATTCTGTGTAATGGACAAGAATAGATGGATTACAGCTCTTAAATTCCTGCTTGGAAGACATTACAAGTTTAAGAGCCCTATATAGCTGAGTCAAATGCATGTGACCATGATGTATAATTAGCAGGCATAACAACAATAAATATATAATTTAAAGGGAAGACCAGGAGGATAAAAATACTAACCAGCACTCTCCCTCCCATACACAGCCAGTCCCCAGTTGGTCTTCAGCTGTGTAAACTGTTACCTTGCTGGTCTTGTAGTAACTTTAACATAAAGAAGACTTGGATCGCTCCATTTCTTTCTTAAGCCAGCCAGCCTCCAGGCATATGCAATTCATTTTTCCTCTACTAAACATCTATTTCACTTTGTCTAAAGGGACTTAATAAATCAACCTAGTTATTGTTTAGTGAGGCCACCCCCTGGTTTTCATGTATAAGAAATGAGCATCAATGTTACTAAGTGGAAGTGAACGGCCACTTCTCCTGTTAGAGCATTCCCTGGAGACCAGAGAAGGCATAGAGGGAGACACTTAGGCTCTGTATCTAGGGAGCTTTGCTGTCTGTCACATAGGGAGTCCTGCTGCCTTGACTACCATGGCTTAAGAAGGACTACTGGGGAGGTGGAGTAGGAGGAGAGGTCAAATCTTGGGGTCAAAAACCCATCCTATAAAGACAATCCCAAGGGATGCTTACCCTCAATAAGAAATGCTCTTTGGTTGTAAGCCATTTAGATGAATGCACCTGTTTTGTAGTAATTTCTGGCCACTGACACTTTCAGGGTACCATGGAAAGGCAGCTGCTCTTCCTAGCCTCAATGTACAGTTAGAAAAAGTTCCTGGGTGTGGTGGACCAGTTGGGCACAAAAGGCATGTTTGGGTTTGGTTTTGTTTGATTTGCACCCATTGTTCCACCTTTAGTCTAGTTTGGTTTATAGGGTTAGGGCTTCCTCTTACCCATGAGCCTTTACTTCTTTGAGTAGTAAGACTGATCTTGACCTCTTCTCAGTCAAAAATACAAAACTCTTTCCCTAGGCTATGACAACTAGATGGAAATCCCCCTACCCTTCACTTCCTCTCCTGGAGCTGGTGTTCCTGGTGCTGACGCCACAAATTTGAAGGGCAAGGCACAATTATCAGCTGTGACATCATCAACTGAGCTTCTGGACGGACCTCAACTGTGATCTAAGAGGAGTAAAATGAAAAGGCAAATGCTTTTGCATTGCAGGCAAGTCCAGTGGCAGGGCTAGGATTGAAAAACTAAAGCAAAGAATGTCAAAACAAGCCATTCTGGGTAAACAGACAGTGTTTTCCAAACTCGAATGTCAATTTCTCTTCTTGGAAGCTGGGTCCTCTCCACCAGTGCTTGGAATCTGAAATTCTCTGGAGCATGCCAGTGTTCAAATTCCATTTTCATTACTTAAGATCTGTAATCTTGGGTAGATACTTAACTGTTGGGTACCCTATTTCCCCATCTGTATATATAGGTACTCTTGGAAAAACCAACCATGTTTCCTCTATTCTCACACCACAATCAACACAGAAGACTTCTTTCTGTGATCTCAGAAGGTGCGGGCATTTCTCCCCACTAGCAAGCAAGCAATTCAGTAGCAGACACTCCTGGGTGTCCTCTAAGTCAACTCATACTCTGTTGCTATTTGCTTGGAGATAGCATCAGGTCTCACAGGTTGAGGACTGCTCTCCTCCCTTCAGATGCTAATGGCAAGCTCCAGGTTGTTTTTATCTGTGCTTCTGACCAACTGGCTATAAATCAGGGTTCTGAAAACTCCCTTCTCTGGTTTAATTTGCTTGAGTGAACTAAGAGAAACACTTAATGTCTATTGGGTTATGATAAAGGATATTACAGAGAACACAGATGAAGAGATGCATAGGGCAATGTATAGAAGAAGACATGCCACCCTCCAGGAACCTAACTAGAGTACTCTGAACCCTATCCTTTTGGATTTTTATGGAGACTTCATTATACATTATACATGCATGATTAATTAAATCCTTGGTATTGATGATCAACTTAATCTGCCTCTCTCCCCTCCCTGGAGGTTTGGGGGTGGGGGCTGAAAGTTCTGCCTTAGTCTTTATGGTGGCTAGCCCCCACTCTATACTAACTAGAGGTGGCCAGCTGTCAGCACTCTCTTTAGAGGATTTTAGAATTTGTATGCCAGTAAGTCGAGACTAAGACACATATATATATTTCACAACACTGAACTACCAACTAGGTTGCTAGCATGTAAAAGTAGCTACCATATAAAGTGCCAAGAACAGTGACTAACACACTAAGGGTTATTTTAAATTTTAGCTATCATGATTATATTAAATCACATTTGAATTTGGCTCCCTTTATTCCTTTCAAGTATCCACCTGGCCTCTTCCACTGCCTGCTCATTCGCCACTGAAAGCTGTACCCAAAATGAACTTTCCAATCAGATTGCAAGGATGTCTAACTACAGTCCATTCTAAATAATTTATGGTGCCTGACTTCTGAAACTGGAGTCTGATGGGTAGTTTGCTGTTGAATGCATGTCACACCCTAACCTTACCATGGACAAGGTTAAGTAGATTGCTTTCATCCTTGGCACTGAAGCCATGTCATCCTTCAGAGAAATGCAGCTACCCAATGGTTCCTTTCTCATACTTGACACCATGCAGTTGTCCACTTCCCCCACCTTGTCCCCATAACGTGGTTTGCTGAGTGGGTCATCCTTCAGGAAAGCCCAGAAGGAGATGCATTTAATTCAACACAGGGTTTTTAATCAATCACGCACTTGGTTAATGACAGCTAGGAATATTAAGCACTGGGCACCAGCGTGTGGCTCCCTTTCTGGGAAGGGGATTAGGAGTCCCCAGGCTCCATTACCCGCCCAGGACACATAGTGTTAAGAAACTGCCACTTCCCCCTCCCCCACCTCCATCTCCAGTGAGGGGCCCGACTCTGGCACCCTGCAGCCCATTGAAGCTCAGAGCACAGAACCAAGTACTGAGCTTCCCACTCGCCTCTGCTCATCCCACTTATCTCACTTAAGACTCAGGCCTTGGAGTTCAGACACTTTGGCTGCTGCTATTGGGCTGGAGGAAAAAGCCAAAAACCAACACAAGAGGGACAACCACAATTGATCTGCCCAGCTGTTGGGAAAGACCCAACACCTAGAGACCCAATCAAGCAAGGCAAATAGTGACAAGGCAGTAAACTTCACTTGGAGAGAAGTTCAGGAATGGCTCGATTCAGAGGCCCAATCAGTGAACACCCAGAAAGTCGCAATGCCACCCAGAACAGGACAAAGTTCCACAGCAAAACAGTTTCTGGCAAGATCCATTTAATGAACTCCTCCACCCTTGGACCAAACACTCTCCCAGTGTCCTCCTTATCAATACACCGCCATCAGCTTCGTCCTAGGAAATTCACTCCCCGGGTTAGCCCACCCCGTTGGTGGGTCAAAGCTCCACGTGCTTACCATTGGCGTTCTTGCCGCAGATGAGATGCTCATAGGGCTGCAAGACGCCCCAGAGCTCGGCGTCATTGTTGATGACTATCTCTAAGGCCTCAGCGGACACCTCTCCACATCCTGCCCCTCCGCCATCGGGGCTTTGGCTGGCCAGCACCCTGGTCCGGATCTCCTCCACTAGGTTCTCCATGCAGGCAGTGAGCGAGATGGCCGCATACTCGTGGATGCGCACGGAGATGCGGGTGTCCACCATCCAACGGAAGAAGCGGCCCACGGAGAAGGTGAGGCCACAGCGCGCAGACTTGCCCCGGCGCAGCCCGTCGCCGGCGCTCATGCTGTACAGCGACAGCGCCTTGACCGCGGCCAGCGCGCAGCTCTCGGCCAGCGCCCAGCTGTGCACCAGGCGCACGGCGCTCTGCACCTCGAAGCGGGTGCACTTGGCGTGAAGCACGCTCAGGCGCTGCGCCTCGCGGGCCACTCGAATGAGCGCCCTGCGGAGCAGCCCCGCCAGGCGCCTCACTGCCTCGGCCGAGAACCCCGGCAGCCGCCGGCCACCCGCGCCTTTGCGGAGCACCCGGGCCACGTCTCCCTCGGTCCAGGGGAACTCCTCCAGCTCTGGGAGCCTCGGGCAGCGCGAGAAGAGGTCGGCCACTTCGGGATCCTCGGGCAGGACTGTGTTGACCGTGTCCCAGCTGTTGTGGCGGCTATTCATGGAGCCGGAGTAGCACCACCAGGCCGCCCCGCGGTGCTGCTGCGCCGAAGAGTTGAGCGCCTGCGAGTTGGACTTGGAAGATGAGAGGCTGAGTGAGCGGCACGAGTCCCCGGCCCCATAGCCGGAGTCCAAGGTCAAGTCCTCCAGCGTCTTCAGTGTGGAGCTGTACGTCCCGGCCATGGGGAGCCTGCCGCGGGCGGCCTCGCCGAGCGAGGGGCGCTCACAACTCCATGCCCCCCTCTTCCCCAAGTGGGCAGAAACAAGCTCTAGGCTCTCCGGGGCGCCCTCCTTCCTCTCTGCGCCTCGGGGCTCAGCGGCCGCATCGCCCGCCCGGGGGCCGCGGGGAAGGTGGGCGAGATTCGCAGCCAGCCGGAGCCCTGCGCACCCGGCGTCCCGAAGCGAAGCTGTCAGTGAAAATGGTTCCCCGCCTTCCTCCTCTGCACTCCTTCTGGTCCACCTTAACTTCCCGCAAACAGAGCGTCTGCCCTCAAAAGAAAAGAAATCCCGAGAGAACAGGGCGGCGGCGGCGGCGGCGGCGGCGGCAAAAAGGAGGAGACGGCGCAGCGCGCGTCCGGGACCAGCCGGCGAGAAAGCGCTGGGCAAACTTCTCCGCCGCGCCTGCCGCCCGCACAGCTGGGTACCCCACCGCTGCCCGTATGCAAATAGCCCCCTCCCCCCGAGCGACTCACCAATCATCGACCGCGACGGGCAAGAGCTGGGCCAATGACCTCCGGGGGGGCGGGCACTATGCAGATTTCACTCGGCCGGGGGTGAAACCCAGTGGAGGTGGAGGCGGGGCTGGAGGCCCGGGGTCGGGTGTAGCCGCTGTGTTGATGGAGAGGGGGAGAAAGAGCGAGCCAGCTTGCGAGAGGGAGAGCAGGCTGGGAGGTGGGGGGGATCAGAGACCGGGATAGGCGGGGTGGAAATGTTAGACTCCGGAGCTGATGATTTAAATAAAAACGTAAAGGAAAAGCCACTGTGTGTTGTCCCCTTCCCGCCATCCAGGCTTTGGACGTTCGCAGCTCCCTTTAAAACCCTCTGCAGTCTTACGTCCCGGTGTTCAGGAATAGGAAAAAGGGAGAGGACTCACGCCAGGCGCTCCGCCTCTCTCCTAGACTTTCTGCCAAGCCCCTCCCGTTTTCCGAGATGAAACGCTAGTTGCATTTGGAGGGAGGCGGGGGTTGCCTTTCTTCACAAATGCGACTGGTTTTCTTTACGTTGCCATTGGGCTCCAATCAACAGAACTTCTTAACCTGGGATCTGCTGAATGGACTGGCCCTAAGAGGCCTGTGATGCCCTCCGCCCCTTCCTCCTTTGTAGTTTCACACCCAAAAGTTTTCCGAGCATTACTTTGGAGGGAGAGTCCTAACTTGTCAGATTCTGAAAAGAATCTATGACTTCCTTGTTACCACTGTTATGACAGCACTTGCTGTCAGGTGAACCTTCTCTTCACGGTTTTTACAGGAAGAACAAGAAGGAGAGACAGAGTTCCCAACACCGGCCTGCCCTCGCACACCAGGCTGAATGCAGGTGATCACCTCTTAACAGTGGGGTATTCATGTGGGCGAGCCGTCTGCGCCCACAGGACTTGGTTTCCTCCTGGGTAAAACAAGTGGACCGCTGCCCGGTCCTGCCATGTGAGTCCAGAAGCAGTTGGTCAGACAGCTATGGATGGGTTGCGGCAGACCCACGCCCGGCCCATGCAAGTCCCGCTGCTGCCCCGTAACTGTTCACACGCACGTGCACACACGTACCTTTGCTCTCCTGAGGAACCGCAAAATCAAGAAGAGGACTGTGCGCACGCTTGCCCAAGCCGCCTCCCCTAGTCCTGAATGGCTCCTTTGTGTTGTGTTTGACGCAGTTCTGACCTTGGGCCGTGAGTTGGATACGAACTAGAAATGTCTGGTTTGTTTCTTTCCTTCTTAAAATTAATGGTCCTTTCCCCTGTGAAACTGCTTTGTGTTTGGCAGTTCTACTTAATTTTCCTTTCTGTAGGTCTTTATTTATCCAATATTGCCGCCTGATGGTTAGTATTAGGAACCGAGTCAAGGATGGAAGAAATGTGAAAAGACACGAGTCGGCATCAAATTAACAGAGGAGAACACATGCTTTAGAGGTGATATTAGAGGTCAATTTAAATAATGAGGTGCTTGTCAAAAGTAAGAAAACAAATTCGGTGCAATCCAAAAACATCAGGAGAAATACAATGAAGGAAATTTCGCCCCCTAGAGGAAACTAACTGCAAAAGGTTTTTTCTCCCCTTTTTTCTTCGTGCGCGCCTTTCACAGGTAAAGAAAATTCCTTAACTGGAAAGTGCAATGGGGGACTACTGAATGATTTGGGGGACTACTGAATGATTTGGGGGAATTATCTGAAGTGTTTCTTCAGGATAAAAGAGCAGATGGGGTTTATGTTAGTATATTAAAATTACTTGATGACTTAAAATACAAATGTACACATGCCTATAGCCAAATTTCAGAATGCCTGATTGTTAAACTGCATCACAAGGATTCTACACAAACAACTGAGTTTCTTTAATAAATAAATTTCAAGGCAACTAAGGATAGGAGAAGAACACCACACATTAAAAGAGACTTAAAAGACATTAACCAAGCACAAGGTGTGAAATTTTAGATTTTGACTAAAAAAAAGTAAGCATTCGATATTATGAAACCACTGGAAGTAAGAACATTGCCTCAATATTTGCTATTGCAAAATCCTTTCTGATGTCGTCAGAGCAGTGTGGTTCCGTTTATTAAATGCTCTTATCTTTTACAAAACACGGAAGTGTTTTGTAATTTCTTGCATTTGGAAGGAAAATCCTTATGAAAAGTTCTAGTACAGAGACTAGAAAGTTACAAAAGATTGTAAATCTTTTGTCTTTCAAATTTCCTCCAAAGTCTTCTAGTTAACTTGAGGAATGGAGGTACCAAGTGAATCCAGAGTATCTGTGTTTGTGTTTTGTTTGACAAGACAAAAAGGCAGAGATGGAAAGGAAAGATACATCCAGGCATCTTAGAAATGAACCAACTGATTTGGAATTTGGCAGGCATACTGAAATACAAAACTTTGGATAAAAAAGAAAGGGTGTGGCTTCGTATGTGTGTGTGTGTGTGTGTGTGTGTGTGTGTGTGTGTGTGTTTGATCAAGGCAATCTGTTAGTAGTATTTAACTTTAGGGATACAAATTATGTTAGAAGAAGAGAGAATGTCATCCTAACACAGGCCTGGGCTAAATATAATCCTTGAAGAAAAAGAGCTGTCACATAGCTAGACAAGTTGAACAAAACATAAGACCATGGTAAACACTGGGGAAATTCCCAGTCCAGAGAGCAATTAAAAAACATATTTGGGACTGCCCATGCAAAAATCATATCAGAGAGGTAGATTAAAATAAACTTTGGAAATTTTACCTTGGTGAGGTCTCCTATTTGGTCATACAGCTTTTTACAAAATCAAAAGTGACCGGGAGATAAGGGGACAAAATACCTTAAAATTTATCTTGAAAGTGAGGGGATTGTAAGCATAGATTATGGCCTTGGCTTTGCAGAATGGCCAAGTTTTAATTTACTTTATGGATCATCTTTGAGGCATTTGGCATGTATATGTGTGTGTGTGTGTGTATATATATATAGATAGATAGATAGATAGATAGATAGATAGATAGATAGATATCCCTTTCATTCAATGCTGGGGGCCTTGTGCATGCTGGGAAAGCACTCTATCATTGAGCTATAGCCTACCAGAATCTCAATATGTAACCCAGGCTGGCCTGGAGTTCTCCTTCTTCCTTCCTTCTCTTCCTGAGTGCTGGGATTCCAGGCATGCACCATCATGCCCAGCTTCACAGATGGTCTTAATCATCTCTGCTAGGCAGGATGGAATGTCATTGAAGAGGGTTTTATTTTTGGTTTAAATGTACTTTATTTTCAGACAACCTACATGACATGTCTTTCTTGAAAAACAATGCCTCCACTCCACATAAGTCACAGTCAAGAGAAATGAGGACTCAAGATGACATCAGTCCCATTTGTCTTAATGCCTTGCATGAGTAGATGACAAGCAGCAGTCAGTTGTGATGACAGGTGATAGATCCAACATAACTACCCAGTTTGTTAACATTTTTCCGTTCTCAACCATCCTTAAAAAAAAATCACATATGGGGTCGCCCCATCCTCATGGTAGTCCAGGAGAACAACCATGTCTTCTGGATTCATGTTTTCACCTATAAAAGAACAGTAAAGCACTGGGAACCCGAGGTTGACAATGAGAAAGTATTTTATAGTCAAGAGACACTTAAAAACTGGAAAACAAGAGTCAGATTGTGATGTGTTCTTTTTTTAAAAAAAAAAATTTAAATCTTAGAGGTAAGGAGAAGTCACTGAAGTTTTCTAGTAGCTGGACTAACAAGCTCAGGTGTTTCAATACACCAGTGACAGTGAGACACTGGAATCCTTAAGGAAGCAATTGAAGACAGGAAGAACTGAGAGTCATCTGAAGACAGTAGGGGTGAGGTGGTAGGGTTTTTATTTTATTTTTATTTTTATTATTTTTTCACTATATTTCTTTTATATGTATCATACCCATTATACACAATGAGTTCTGGGTTGCAAAAGAGGATTTTTTTTTTTTGCATCTGTTTTTATCATTGAAGAGTTTTAAGCAGAGAGCTGATCAGTGTTCAGGTTTAGAGAAATAGATCTGAAATTTATCAAAGAAAATTAAGCTTTTTTTAATGGCAGGGAAGTAACAGGTTGCTTAGATGGGAGAAAGGGTAGAAGTAGAGAGCAAGTCAGGCCAGGAATGGCTCAGATTCAGAAATCCAATTGGCTTCTGAATTGGGGGTTTGAAAGTGCTCAGACCAGGTAATTGGCAGAAGAAATAGCATTCAGGGAGCAGGCCCCCACCAGAGTGACTGGTAAAAGACTCCAGGCCTTTAAACCCAGGGATGGGGATCAAGGAATGAAGGACAAATAGAGAGAGTCAAGACAGGGACTTAGTTATTGTGATTGTGGGGTCCCAGGCAGGGGCTTGGGCACTAATTGTCAGAGCCAGGAAAAGGGCAGTGTAGTCCAATCCTGAATCTCAGATGCCAGTCTTGGTCCCAGAAACTAGGATGAGATGGGGTTAGCCCCAGTTACCAAGGTCAGAGAGTCACTGAGAGAGAACCAGAGATGATTACAAAAGACTCCTTTGTGACTTTTTGACTCTACACAACTGTTTAGGCTCTTGGGTCACTTAACTACTAAAAACCTGAGAATGGGTGACCATTTAAACCAGTGTGCTTTGAATTGCTTACACAAAACAGTCTATGAGAAGAAGCAGAGGGCTTGCTTTGGGGATTTGGGTGCAGCCTTAGAGCTATATCTCCTCTCTCTCAACTCCTGACTTTTCAGGCAGCCTTTGAGGAATTCATAGGAAACCTGATAACTGTTCAAAAATCACAGATGTCAGTCGTAGTCTCTTCTCTGACTCACCACACAGCTTGGCGCATCTAGGAAAGAAATGGTAAACAAAAGGAAAAAATCTTCCACAAAGTGCAAAGGGCACTGAATAGGGAATAGGTAAAGAAGGGAGCCATGCTAGCAGAGCAGCTGTGCAGTTGCAGAATCAAGCAGGATACTCAGTTGTTGGAAAAGGAACCAACTGTGGGGGAAACTGAGGTAATTTTTCATTCCAACAACCAAGATTAGCCCACTAATTGTTTTGGGACCTCCTGACTAAAGAGAAATACAGGTATAGCCACCCCTCTGCATTACAGGTCTGAATCTGGGATTCAATCAACTGTAGAAAATATTCTTTTAAAAAATTATGCCTGTATTGAACACTGGCAGACATTTTTCTTTGTTATCTTTCAAGGAGATTTGAACATCTGCAGGTTTTGGTATGGGGGAGTGGATCTGGAACCAACTCCCTATGCACAGTGAGAGATATGACAGCAATTTGAAACAGAGTCTTCAGGATGATTATGGAGAAGTTAAAAAAGAAATACATTTCCCCAAGCTATGTTTTCAGAATGCGTACTCTTGCGAGATGGCCGGTGCAGAAAGGACGTGGTGGTTAAGTTTGGGAACTTTTGTATGATTTCTCCCTCTCATATATTCATGATGCACAATATTTTATGTAAGGCTCTGTTTATACTTCTTTCAACTCACTCTATCCCAGGTGTAACTAGGTAAAGAATTTTTTTTTAATCTTACAGGGCTGCTCTGAAGTGACTGGGACTTAACACTTGGAGAAGACAACGCCCCTTTTTCATGTGTCTGATCAGGCAGTTTGTGGTAGGGCAGGAGCTTTGGAAGAAACCCAGAAAGATCTTAGAACAGGTCCCGCTCATCATGTGATGACTGCACAAAGGCCTTGTATACAAATGTGATTCCAAAGGCAGGTCCAAACGAGGGTGAAAGGGGGAAGAGGTTCAGTATAATACAAAGGTTAAAAAGATTCACAAAGCAAACAAGACTTGGGTTTCTCATCAGGCAGCTGGCATCACAGATTCATAAAGTAAGTCATTGGGAGCCTAGGGTTTAAGGGCAAGAATTTTAGGGAATGGACTAAATCATAGCACTACAGAGCTAGACAAGGGCCACCAGATTCCCACTTGTAGACTCTTCTTATATTGTTACAAACGGCCCACATTTGTGCTTTGCTTTCTTGATCTAGATAACCTCTAGAGTTAAGTATGACCTTCAACTGTGCAGTATTTACCAGGTGTTCATCTGGAGAAATCTAAAGTCCTAGGCCCTTTTCTTGGTATTTTAACAAGTGATTCTTTTTTTTTTTTTTTACCATTGTTTTTGTTGATACTGGGGTTTGAACAAGAGCCTTGAGCTTGCCAAGCAGGAGCTCTATCACTTGAGCCATGCCCACAGCCCTTTTTTTCTTTATTTACTTTTTAGGTAGGATCTGGCAGGACCAGCCTCAGACCTCCATCCTCCTACCTATGGCCTCCCAAATAGCTAAGATGATACGCACTTGCTACCATGCCCAGCTTACAGGTTGAAATGGTGCGAGTCTTCCTAATTTTTTTTGCTCCAGCTGGCCTGGGCCTGAGATCCTTCCACTCTCCGCCCCCTGAATAACTGGGACTGCCTGGTCAGGCAGGTTGGAGAACTGCGTTTGTTTCTTAAGCCTCAAAACACCTACAAACTTTCTAGTCTTCAGGCTTCACCTGCAGAAATTCTAAGTCACTAGTCTTGGCGACCATGGATCTTTATTTTTTTAACCATCAGGTCCAGATGATTCAAAGTCCCGGCAATTTGCTATTTAACATGCAAGTCAAATGTCACCAGAGAAGATGGCGGCAAGAGGTAGGAAGCAGAAAGCGATCCTCCTATAGTGAAATCTTGGAGACGCTGGAGACACACTTTGCAGGCATAATCACTGAGAAGAGGCATAACTTTGACCCCTCCACATCTCCAGCCAGCGCAGAGAATCTCCACTTCACGATAAACGGAGAAACAAGGAGGGCCCCCGGGCCGCCAGTGGCCAGCGCCCATAGGGCTTGGGAAGACGCGGACCAGGTGAACTTCGCTGTACCGCGGTACTCCCACAGACAAGCCTGGGCCAGAGCAGCATAGTCCCCTGGACAGACTGACCTCCACCCCAGGAAAAAAGAGAAACTGAGTAATAAGCAATAAGAACAATTAAGACACGCAGGAAAGAGGGTGGGGCGCCCTGAGCGCTGAAGATTGGGGGAAGGGAATCCTTCCCGGGACTGTAAATAAACAAGCCGGGCAGGCCAGAGAGCCTGTGGCGGGAGTGGGGGTGCGCACCCAGCAACCAGGAGCGGGGAAGCTGGTGAGAGTGGCGGAGGGAGGAAAACTCCACAGGAGAGGAGGGAAGACCCACTTCCCAAGTGAACTGTAAACAAACATGGCGGCTGGCAGGAGCAGAAGCACCGCCCAGTACGCAGGATCGGGAAAGCTTGTGAAAGTGGCGGTGGGAGGAAAACTGCACAGGAGAGGGGGGAAGACCCACCTCCCACATGAACTGTAAATAAACACTCAGGCCTGACAATGCGGGGGCAGTGTCACCTTTCCCAGTGCTTGGAAAGGGGAAAGCCTGTAGCAGAGGCTCCCGCACAGGAGAAATCTGAACAAACAAAGCCTGTGGGACCAGGTGAGTACTAAGTTCACCCAAGAGATCTGCATAAATAACGCTGTCAGCTACAGCAGGCTGAGAGCAGCAGGCAGGCAAGCCACAGTTGCAGATACCATTCTCAGAACTGTCTCCAGACTCTTTTTTTTTTCTTTTTCTCCCTACCTTTGATGAGAGAACAAACGAATTACACCTGCAAGCTGAAAAACTTACTGAAACTGTATTGCATTTGAACTGGGGACACTTGGTGGGCTTTGTGTGTGTGTGTGTGTGAGTGTGCAGTTTTGTTCTACTTTATGCATCCCCTTTGATGAGACAACTACAGAACAACATCTGAGCACCATCTCCAGGACTGGAGACAGAGACGGACACCCAAATTATTAAGACTGAAACTGCATTGCAAATAAACTTGGAAGTTTTTTGGTTTTTTCTTTTTTTTTTTAATTTTCTATTTTCCATTTTATTTTAATTCATTTTTATATATAGATATTTCTTTCATTTACTTATTTTTTTTATCTTTGATTTTCAATCCTCTCTCTGTCTCTCTAATGTCTGTTCAGCTTACTGTCGATTAGTACACTAACACTCCCTGTTTATACCTTTGAAACTCTCTTGTCTGATACCTTGTTCTGCTCTCTCCCTCTTGTCTGTATATTTGTTTTCCCCTTTTCTTTAACTTCTTGCTTTCCATCTCAGCTCACTCTTCCATTCTAAATATTACCATTGTTATTATTACAAGCTAGAAAATACTTAATTGCACACAGTAAGGGACAGTAACAACACCAAAGACAATGACGGGAAGACAGAAAAAACAGGAAAACCAGTTTCCCCACAGCAAAAAATTAGTACAGGAACCAGAGGGGAATGAAGAGAACAGAAACTCAGATCCAGACTCCAACAAAATGAAGATAAACTATGCCAAAGGACCCAATGAAGCCGACAAGAATAATTTTTTTTTTGCTTTTTATTTTTTATTTTATTTTTTTCATTTTTCTTTTATTATTCATATGTGCATACAAGGCCCACAAGAATAATTTAAAAGAAGACATACTACAAGTACTCAATGAGAATTTTATAGAGATGATACTGGATAGGGTCAACCAAAATGTACAGGAGACACTCAAGAAATTCCACGACAACAAAAATAGAGAATTTGAAAAAGCAAAAGAAGAAATAAAGGAAACCATAGAAGCACTGTATAAACACCAAAGTGAAAGAGAGAACACAATGAATAAACAGATAAATGAACTCAGGACAAAAATAGACAACATTAGAGAGGAAAACTGCCAGGATATGGAAAACCTCAGAAAAAAAGAACGAAACAGAACTGCAAAACAAAACGGAAGGCCAATCCAGCAGAATAGAACAAACAGAAGACAGAATCTCAGAACTTGAAGATGAAAAGGTAATTAAAGGAAAAACTGAAGAACTATTAATTAAACAACTCAAGACCTGTGAAAAAAAATGCAAGAACTCACTGACTCCATCAAAAGACCAAACTTGAGAATCATGGGCATCGAAGAAGGAGAAGAGGTGCAAGCGAAGGGAATGCGTAATATAGTCGACAAAATAATAACTGAAAATTTCCCAAATCTAGAGAAAGATATTCCCATACAGATGCAAGAGGCCTCCAGGACACCAAACAGACCAGATCAAAATAGAACTACTCCATGACATATCATCATTAAAACAACAAGTTCAGAAACTAAGGAAAGAATATTGAAGGCTGTAAGAGAGAAAAAACAAGTAACATACAAAGGTAAACCCATCAAAATCACAGCAGACTTCTCAACAGAAACATTAAAAGCAAGAAGAGCGTGGGGTGAGATCTTCCGGGCACTGAATGAAAATAACTTCAACCCCAGGATACTCTACCCAGCAAAGCTATCATTCAAAATAGACGGAGCAATAAAAGTCTTCCATGATAAGCAGAAACTAAAACAATATGTGACCACAAAGCCACCATTACAAAAGATTCTTCAAGGGATTTTGCACACAGAAAGTGACACGCAACTTAACCATGAAAAGGCAGGCAGCACCAAACCACAGGAAAAGAAAAAGCAAGACAGTAGAGAGTAACCTCAACTTAGCTACACACAACCAAACCTTCAAACAACTAAGACAACTAAATGGCAGGACTCACCACATACCTATCAGTACTAACACTTAATGTTAACGGACTTAATTCACCCATCAAAAGACACCGTTTGACAAAATGGATTAAAAAAGAAGATCCAACAATTTGTTGCTTACAGGAGACTCATCTCACTGACAGAAATAAGCATATGCTTAGGATGAAAGGCTGGAAGAAGATTTACCAAGCCAATGGCCCCTGAAAACAAGCAGGAGTAGCAATACTTATCTCTGACAAAGTAGACTTCAAACCTACATTGATCAAATGAGATAAAGAAGGACATTTCATACTAATAAAAGGGGAAATAGACCAAAAGGAAATAATAATCATCAATCTGTATTCACCCAATGTCAATGCACCCAATTTCATCAAACATACCCTGAAAGACCTAAAAGCATATATAAACACCAACACAGTGGTTGTGGGAGACTTTAACACTCCATTATCATCAATAGATAGGTCATCCAAACAAAAACTCAATAAAGAAATCCAAGACCTAAAATATGCAATAGATCAAATGGACCTAGTAGATGTCTACAGAACATTTCATCCAACCTCTACACAATACACATTCTTCTCAGCAGCCCATGGAATCTTCTCCAAAATAGATCACATCCTAGGGCACAAAGCAAGCCTCAGCAAATATAAGAAAATAGAAATAATACCGTGCATACTATCTGATCACAATGCAGTAAAAGTAGAACTCAACAACAAAAGTAAAAACAAAAAACATACAAACAGCTGGAAACTAAATAACTCATTACTTAATGAAGAATGGATCATCGATGAAATAAAAGAGGAAATTAAAAAGTTCCTGGAAGTCAATGAAAATGAAAACACAACCTACTGGAACCTATGGGACACAGCTAAGGCAGTCCTGAGAGGAAAGTTTATAGCCATGAGTGCATATATTAAAAAGATTGAAAGATCCCAAATCAATGACCTAATGATACATCTCAAACTCCTAGAAAAACAAGAACAAGCAAATCCCAAAACAAATAGGAGAGAAATAATAAAAATAAGAGCTGAAATCAATGAAATAGAAACCAAAAAACCCATACAAAGAATTAATGAAACAAAAAGTTGGTTCTTTGAAAAAATAAACAAGATCGATAGACCCTGGCAAACCTGACTAAAATGAGGAGAGAAAAAAACCCAAATTAGTAGAATCAGGAATGCAAAAGGGGAGATAACAACAAACACCATGGAAGTCCAGGAAATCATTAGAGACTACTTTGAGAACCTATATTCAAATAAATTTGAAAATCTAAAAGAAATGGACAGATTTCTAGATACATATGATCATCCAAAACTGAACCAAGAGTAAATTAATCACCTGAATAGACCTATAACACAAAATGAAATTGAAGAAGCAATCAAGAGTCTCCCCCAAAAGAAAAGTCCAGGACCTGATGGATTCTCTGCTGAATTCTATCAGACCTTTAAAGAAGAACTGATACCAACCCTCCTTAAACTGTTCCACGAAATAGAAAGGGAAGGAAAACTGCCAAACACATTTTATGAAGCCAGTATTATACTTATCCCAAAACCAGGCAAAGACACCTCCAAAAAGGAGAACTATAGGCCAATCTCCTTAATGAACATTGATGCAAAAATCCTCAACAAAATAATGGCAAACCGAATTCAGCAACACATCAAAAAGATTATTCACCACGACCAAGTAGGCTTCATCCCAGGGATGCAGGGGTGGTTCAACATATGAAAATCAATAAACGTAATAAACCACATTAACAGAAGCAAAGACAAAAACCACTTGATCATCTCAATAGATGCAGAAAAAGCCTTTGATAAGATCCAACATCATTTCATGATAAAAGCTCTAAGAAAACTAGGAATAGAAGGAAAGTTCCTCAACATTATAAAAGCTATATATGACAAACCTACAGCCAGCATTATACTTAACAGAGAAAAGCTGAAACCATTCCCTCTAAAATCAAGAACCAGAAAAGGATGCCCACTATCTCCACTCCTATTCAACATAGTACTGGAATTCCTAGCCAGAGCAATTAGGCAAGAAGAAGGAATAAAAGGAATACAAATAGGTAAAGAAACTGTCAAAATATCCCTATTTGCAGATGACATGATCCTATACCTTAAAGACCCAAAAAACTCTATTCAGAAGCTTCTAGACATCATCAATAGCTACAGCAAGGTAGCAGGATATAAAATCAACATAGAAAAATCATTAGCATTTCTATACACTAACAATGAGCAAACGGAAAAAGAATGTATGAAAACAATTCCATTTACAATAGCCTCAAACAAAATCAAATACCTAGGTGTAAACCTAACAAAAGATGTGAAAGACCTCTACAAGGAAAACTATACACTTCTGAAGAAAGAGATTGAGGAAGACTATAGAAAGTGGAGAGCTCTCCCATGCTCATGGATTGGTAGAATCAACATAGTAAAAATGTCTGTACTCCCAAAAGTAATCTACATGTTTAATGCAATTCCCATCAAAATTCCAATGACATTCATTAAAGAGATTGAAAAATCTACTGTGAAATTTATATGGAAACACAAGAGGCCACGAATAGCCAAGGCAATACTCAGTCAAAAGAACAATGCAGGAGGTATCACAATACCTGACTTCAAACTATATTACAAAGCAATAACAATAAAAACAGCATGATACTGGCACAAAAACAGACATGAAGACCAGTGGAACAGAATAGAGGACCCAGATATGAAGCCACACAACTATAACCAACTTGTCTTTGGCAAAGGAGCTAAAAATATACGATGGAAAAATAGCAGCCTCTTCAACAAAAACTGCTGGGAAAACTGGTTAGCAGTCTGCAAAAAACTGAAACTAGATCCATGTATATCACCCTATACCAAGATTAACTCAAAATGGATCAAAGATCTTAATATCAGACCCCAAACTCTTAAGTTGATACAAGAAAGAGTAGGAAATACTCTGGAGTTAGTAGGTATAGGTAAGAACTTTCTCAATGAAACCCCAGCAGCACAGCAACTAAGAGATAGCATAGATAAATGGGACTTCATAAAGCTAAAAAGCTTCTGTTCATCAAAAGAAATGGTCTCTAAATTGAAGAGAACACCTACAGAGTGGGAGAAAATATTTGCCAGCTACACATCAGACAAAGGACTGATAACCAGAATATATAGGGAACTTAAAAAACTAAATTCTCCCAAAACTAATGAACCAATAAAGAAATGGGCAAGTGAACTAAACAGAACTTTCTCAAAAGAAGAAATTCAAATGGCCAGAAAACACATGAAAAAATGCTCACCATCTCTAGCAATAAAGGAAATGCAAATTAAAACCACGCTAAGATTCCACCTTACCCCTGTTAGAATAGCCATCATCAGCAATACCACCAACAACAGGTGTTGGCGAGGATGCGGGGAAAAACGAACCCTCTCACACTGTTGGTGGGAATGTAGACTAGTACAACCACTCTGGAAAAAAATTTGGAGACTACTTAAAAAGCTAGACATCGATCTACCATTTGATCCAGCAATACCACTCTTGGGGATATACCCAAAAGACTGTGACACAGGTGACTCCAGAGGCACCTGCACACCCATGTTTATTGCGGCACTATTCACAATAGCCAAGTTATGGAAACAGCCAAGATGCCCCACCACCAACGAATGGATTAAGAAAATGTGGTATCTATACACAATGGAATTTTATGCAGCCATGAAGAAGAACGAAATGTTATCATTCGCTGGTAAATGGATGGAATTGGAGAACATCATTCTGGGTGAGGTTAGCCTGGCCCAAAAGACCAAAAATCATATGTTCTCCCTCATCTGTGGACATTAGATCAAGGGCAAACACAACAATAGGATTGGACTTTGAGCACATGATAAAAGCGAGAGCACACAAGGGAGGGGTGAGGATAGGTAAGACACCTAAAAAACTAGCTAGCATTTGTTGCCCTTAACGTACATAAAGTAAAGCAGATACCTTAAAAGCAACTGTGGCCAATAGTAAAAGGGGAACAGGAACTAGAGAAAAGGTGAGATCAAAAAGAATTAACCTAGAAGGTAACACCCACACACAGGAAATCAATGTGAGTCAATGTCCTGTATAGCTATCCTTATCTCAACCAGCAAAAACCCTTGTTCCTTCCTATTATTGCTTATACTCTCTCTACAACAAAATTAGAAATAAGGGCAAAATAGTTTCTGCTGGGTATTGAGGGGGTGGGGAGAAGAGGGATGGGGCGGAGTGGGTGGTAAGGGAGGGGGTGGGGGCAGGGGGGAGAAATGACCCAAGCCTTGTATGCATACATGAATAATTAAAAAAAAAAGGAAAAAAAAATGCAAGTCCAGGGATTTCAGTATTCCCAGCAGGTGGCGCTACACACTCAAATCTGAATGTATCTTTGCCCTTAAGCTTGAGGCACAATACCAGCATTAGAAACAGCCTCAGCCCAGGGATGGGCTGAACCGCAGGTGGAATTAGTGGAATTATCTTCAGAGTTCAGATGGGGGCCTCTTTACACTTTCAATATAGAATTAATTTAAGAACAATTGAGGCTACACATTTGTGAGGACATGTCTTAATTCAGCAGCAAAGGGTTTAAATCTGAACCCTGTTTTAATCTTTTTAAAAACATTCCAAATCAAAGCAAGTGATCAAATGGCAATTGAAGTTATTAGCAGTTGTTAGAGATGATCCTGTTTTCGAGATGAAGACTGGAACACATAATATTTATTTTAACAAACTCGATCAGCAAGCCAGGATCAGACACCAGGTTAATTGCCAAGATATGATTTCTAATTGAATGGTCTAAGCCCCATACTTTAAAAAAACCCAACTTCTTCTTATTGAAAATTTCAAGCATATATCAAAATACAATTTCATATCAAGCCTCCATATACCTATTTCCAAGATTTAATAGTTTTTAACGTATATCCAACTTGTTTATATTATAACTAAGTTACCTAGTGCCAGTATTTTGATTTTAAATCTCAGACATCAAAACCCAAGAAAAGGTGAATAACCCATTTAGATATGCTTTGACTGCTCTTCGTTACTTCCTGTTAGTTGACTATAAATTGCAATGTCAGAGGTGAACATAACACCTCTGATGTGTGGGTCTTCATGGTAACAGCAGCTTAAGAGGGGCTTGATTATACACGCACAGAACATCAAGTACTTCCCAGTCTCCAATTCGCCTTCCCCACACCTAAGTATATCAATATCCAACCCCTATCTTCCAGGAGCAGATTTGAGACTTGCTCTTCCATATCCACATCTGACCACTTGACTGCCTCATGAACAGATTCTTTCTTCCTTACAAAACTCCTATCTATTTAGTAAGAACCTAATACCATTGAGTATCTTCCATTTCTATCTTTGCTTGGCTATTGGACTCAGTAGCTTTGAACCATTTAAGTTGAGTTCTGGTTTCACGTTAAGGAAATATGCTTTGGAGTCAAAGAATATAGCCCTGATACCAAGAAGACATTTGCAAATGTGGCTGTGCTCTAGATTATGGGGCCCAATGTATACCTGGCTAGGTGTGAGTGTACCCTCCTATGTGAAACTAACTATAAGTTATTATATAAGTATGAATAATTATGATTAGTCTGTTTCCTTTCTTTTTGCTTTTTCTTTTTTCTTCAGTGCTGGGGTTTGAACTCAGGGCCTGTACCAGACCTATTTTGTGATGGCTTTTTTTGAGATAGGGTCTCATGAACTGTTTGCTTAGTCTGGCTTCGAACTGTGATGCTCCTGATCTCTGCCTCCTGGGTACCTGGGATTACAGGTGGGAGCCACTAGCAGAG
Source organism: Castor canadensis (assembly GCF_047511655.1). NCBI lineage: Eukaryota > Metazoa > Chordata > Mammalia > Rodentia > Castoridae > Castor > Castor canadensis. The sequence goes on from NC_133386.1 coordinate 171,326,205, forward strand.
ACTTTTTTTTTTTTTAAATAAAGAGTTTTATTAGGAACTGTTTAAAGTAGAGAAGTCCCTGTCAAGACAGGCCAGTTGGAAAATGGATTCCCCATAAAATGAAATTTTAGGGCAACAAAAGTCGAAAACACCACAAATGAGAAATAGCTCCACCATCATTTAAACAATAGCTAGTTACTTGCATTTTTTGGCATTGTTAATCAATGAATCAGGGTTTTTCCACCGAATTCCAGACAGAGCATGTACCACACAAAAATTTTATCATAAAATACCTGTTTTCTACATGCATTTTAGGACAAGCTAAAAGAAATAACAGGCTGGGTACTGGAGTAATCCTAGTTATTCGGTAGGCTGAGATTGGGAGCAATGAGGTTCGAGGCCAGCCTAGGCAAAAAGTTTGCAAGACCCTGCCTCAACAGAAAAACCTGGGCATTGTGATGCACACCTATTATCCCAGCTGCTATGGGGAGCAAAACTAGGAGGATCATGGTCCAGGCCAGGCCAATCAAAATGCAAGACCCTATCTCAAAAATAACCAGAGCAAGCCAGGTGCTGAGTAGCTGTAATCCTGGCTACTAAACTGAGATAAGAGGCATCGCAGCTGGAGACCAGCCCAGGTAAATAGTTCATGAGATCCCATCTCTAAAATAATCAGAGAAAAATGGACTAGAGGTATGGCTCAAGTGGTAAAGCACTTGCTTAGTACACATGAAATCCTGAGTTCAAACCCGGTACCATAAAACAAAATGAAACACACACATTAGGGGTTGAATAATATCAGTAGTGGGTGAAATACATTTCACAGAATTTTGCCAAACAAAGGAACTGACAAGGCTGTGGGCAAAGCAAATGAGGGAGGGTTAAGGAATGAAATCTTTTAAATATTAATAATTAATTCAGATACAGTACTATTTTCTGCAAGAGAAAATTAACATTTACGCACTTACTAATGAATCTTATCTCAAGATTAGTGCGCTGGCACTAATGGTATTTGGATAACAGTGGAGAGCTGTGAACAGCAGATTCTGAAAACACTCCAGCCTTGCAGCTCTTATAGTAATGATGGCCTTCACCGATCACTGCCTTTGCAGAGCCAGTAAGAGCTTGCAGTGTGATCACCTGCCTGCAAACTTCCAATGCTAAGCAGCAAACTTAAGGAGCCAAAGAGGTGCCCCCAAAGAGAAGAGGAAACCCTAAGTGTAAAATGGGACCCACTCTATTTAAGTCCCAGAGATGTGGCCAAGTCCCCAGAAGCGATTGTTAGTTAAAAAATAGGACCCACCTCATTTCCCAAAAAACATGATATCATGAGGAATACTCAATGAAAATCAAACTCTTCACCTGGAACATCTTGGGGCTGAAACACATCCAGGAACCATGCCACTTGCGTTTAGCAAGGATGCAACTAGTCAATGACACCAAATGGCTTTCCAGAGCAACTTTTTTTTTGACAGTACTGAAAACACCAAAAAACTCAGGGCCTCACATTTGCTAGGCAGGTACTCTACTACTCGAGCCACTCAACCAGTCCTGTTTTGTGTTGGGTATTTTCAAGATAGGTTCCCAAAGACTGTTTGCAGGCTTCAGACCTCCATCATCCTGATCTCTGCCTGGGGAGTAGCTAGGATTACAGGCGTGAGCCTGGGGGCTGGTCCAGAGCAACTTTTTTAAAAAAATTTTTATTTTATTCATATGTGATACAATGTTTGGGTCATTTCTCCCCCCTTTCCCCACTCCCTCCCTTCCCCCCCCACACCACCCTCTCCCCCCCCTCAATACCCAGCAGAAACTATTTTGCCCTTATCTCTAATTTTGTTGAAGAGAGAGTATCAGCCATAATAGGAAGGACCAAGGGTTTTTGCTACTTGAGATAAGGATAGCTATACAGGGAGTTGACTCGCATTGCTTTCCTGTACATGTGTGTTACCTTCTAAGTTAATTGTTCTTGAACTGACCTTTTCTCTAGTTCCTGGTCCCCTTCTCCTATTGGCTTCAGTTGCTTTAAAGTATCTGCTTTAGTTTCTCTGCGTTGAGGGCAACAAATGCTATCTAGTTTTTTAGATGTCTTACCTATCCTCATATCTCCCTTGTGTCCAGAGCAACTTTTTAATTTTCCTTTTGGGCCACTCTGGTGACCAAGCTTTTATCACATGAGCCTTTGGGGGACACTTAATATCCAAACTGTAACAGACCAATTCCTAGAAGCAGAATTATGAGTCATCGTACATGGACTTCAATTTTTTTTAAAAAAGATACATCAAAATTTCTCCCTAAATATTATGCCTGTTTATATGCTGTCCTTAAATCCTAGATTTCTTCCAAAATTCAGCAAAGTTCCTCCTTCTCTGACCACACTCTGAAAATTCCTCAGGAGTTTTAGTCTGTTTTAATCTGTGACATTATTAAACCACGTTGTACTTTTATTGCATACAAGACTGCACAGTGCACTTTGTTAAGAATCCAAGGAACAAATTTCTGCCCTAACCCAGACTTACCTTGCACTTTCCTGTCTCAAAATTAGACCTGCCACTTCTCCACAACCTCTGGATCCTTTTAGGGGAACTTCCATTTCTGTTACTGTTGCCCCTTATCACAGTCCAGTGTAACTGTTGTTTACTTGTCCATTTCTTCCATTTTAATGGGAGCATCTTGAAGGCAGAGATTTTATTTCATTTAATTGTGTGTTCTCACTACCCACCAAGCACAGGCTCTGACCCACGGAAAACATTCAATACTTTTGTGGTGTGAATGAAGCAATGACATTATCATATATGCCCAATCATTGCTTTTTTTGAGACAATGTCTCCCTTTGTTGCCCAGGCTGGTTTCAAATTTGCTATGTAGTCCAGGATGGCCTCCAACTCAGGAGCCTCCTGACTCAGTCTCTTGAGTGCTGGCATTACAAGGCATGCACCCGTACCTCTGACTCCAATAATTGGCTTCACAGGTATTTGTCTTTCCTTCTTACTGTATTGTATTTCTTGAAGATAAGAACCCTGTTTTATATCTCTTCCTCCATATTCTTGCATCTCCAGAACCTAACCTGAGTATAAGTCCCAGAGAACAAGTTGCTCTTTGTTTAGTCAGAGCTAACAAGCTGATGGTCAGCTTGGAGTAGACCAAGATCATGTAGGAGTTTGCAGCAGGAAACATACCCATGGTTTTTGGTAAGCTGCAGCTGAATGTGGCCAAGCAGAACCTTACCAAGAGTGCACTAAGATAATTTGCAAATGCTGATATCAGAAAAAAAAATCACAAAGAAAAATAACAATCAGGCTTCAAGAAAACATTACACTTGAGGAGTAATAATAATCTTGTAACTTACAGCAGGAAGATATCCTCCAGTCTACTGCAGGAGTGAAATCTGTTGAACTTCAACCCATGCGACATGCACTTTTACAATATGCCACATACACAGTTTTTGGTAAAGAAACGTTTTATTTTAGAACGGTTATAAAGAAAAATTGTGGAGATAGTCCTGAGAGTTGCTATGTGCTCCTTACCCAATTTCCTGTATAATTAACATCTATGTTAGTATGCTACATTTCACATAATTTATGAACCAATATTAATATATTTTCAAAATTCTCTGGGGGAATAATCTATCATGTGATTTCTCAGTTCTTTGAAATATAATTAACAAATAAAATTGTATTTATTTGAGACATACAACTTGATTTTTTTTTTGCAGTGTTAGGATTGAACCCAGGGCTTTGCATATGCTAAGTAAGCAGTGCTCTATTGCTGAGTTATATTCCCAGCCTGTGATATTTTGATGTATGTATACTTTGTGAAATGATCACCTTGATCAGGCTAACAGATATTGTCACCTCAAAGAGTGGCCCTTTTCTTTCTCTGTGTGTGTGTGAGTGTGTGTGCGTGTGTGAGTGTGAGTGTATGTATGTGAGTGTGTGTGAGTGTGTATGTGTGAGTGTGTGTGTGAGTGTGTGTGTGTGTGTGTATGTGTGTGAATGATTATGGTGTAACCTCTTAGCAAATTTCTGGTAACTGTAGTCACCATTTGTATATTGTATTTATTCACTTTTTATGGCTGAAACTTTGTACCCTGTAACAGCATCTTCCTATTTCTCCCTCCTCTCATTCCATGACAAACACCATTTTATTCCTTCATCCGTGAGTTTGACCACCTTAGATTCTACATATAAGAGAGGTCATGTGGCATGTGTCTTTCTGTGTCTGGCTTAATTCATTTAGCTCAATGACCTCCAGTTTCACCCGTGTTGTTGCAAATGGCAGCATTTTCTTATATTATCCTTATTTTCATGTGTGCATGTGTGCACTTGAACTCCATAATGTGTGACTAGGTAGGTTGTTTACTTGATGATGTCCCATAAATCCCATAGGTTGTCTTTATTCTGCATTCTTTTTTCTTTTTCCTGAGACTGAATACTTCACAATGACTTGTATTTAAGTTTACTGATCTTTCTTCTGCTTTTAAATCTCTCTATTGCATTTTTACAAATATCTCATTTATTACATTTTTCAGTTTAAATTTTTTGGGGGTATGTTTTAATGATTTTTTTTCTCTTTATTGAATGAATTTCTTTTGTTAGTGTATTGTTTTCCCGATTTTGTTGATTTGTCTACCTGTTTTCTTGTAGTTTACTGAACTTTTTAAAAACAATTATTCTGAATTCTTCATCAGGCAATTCATAGATTTCTATCTCTTTGGTGTTGGTTACTAGAAATTTGTTGTGTTCTAAGGTGGTGTCATGATTCCCTGATTTTTCACATTCCTTGTTATCTTGTAGAGATATTTGTGCATTTGAGGAAGCAGTCATCTTGTCCAGATGTGGCAGACTAAATTTGATAGGAAAGACTTTCACCTGTAGGTGGGCGTGAGGGCACAGCTGGGTAGGGTGCAATCGTTTCCTGCTCTGGGTGGGATATGCAGCAGTTATTGCCACCAGGTGGCTTTGGCGCTTGGGGTCCCTGTTGGTAAAGACTGTGGTGGTTCTCAGGGAGATGGGGTAAATTCAGCCAAAGTGTCCATTGGGTTGCTGCATCTTTTTTTTTTTTATTATACTCTGGATCTCTCTTATAGCTATTATAGCTATTTTTCATCCATGGATTTTGTTAAATTATTGTTTTTGTGGAGACGCAGGCTGGGATCATCTTGTTTACCATGTTCTTCTTGTCTAACATTACTTAGTATATGCACCTTTGATCAAGTTTAAACTATAGTAAGCAGGAATAAAATTCAAGACCACAAAAAGCAATTGAACTATTATAGCATAGCTATTTTTTCTAAACCCTACTACAGGTAAAGCATTACAAATATTATATAATTTCTTGTAATTGTGATAAGGCAATAAGAATGAGAACAAATATTTAGTAATCAAAAATCCATTGCAGTATTGTTGGTCATTTTTTTTTTTGTGGTACTGGAGTTTGAACTCAGGACCTTATTCTTGCCAACCCTTTTTTGTGTTGAGTATTTTCAAGATAGGGTCTCTTGAACTATTTGCCTGGGCTGGCTTTGAACCATGTTCAAACCATGATCCTCCTGATCTCTGTCTCCTGAGTAACTAGGATTACAGGTGTGAGCCACAGAGCCCCAGTATTGTTGGTAATTGTAAAAACAAAGAAACAATATAAATGTCTAACAGTAGTACATTACTAAAATAGTAATAGAATATCCCTATAGTGGAATAATATATAGTCATTTAAAAATGATATTGCAGAAACATATCTTTTATCTTGAAATATATTCTTGGCAATTAGATTAATAGATTATAAAACATGTATGTTTTGATTCCACTTATGTTGGAAAAGACTTAACATGCTAAAGTGTTTATAATGGCTCAAGGTAGACGAAATTACAGTTTAAAAAGGAAATTTTTGAGGGTTAGAGGCATGGTTCAAGGAGTAGAGTACCTGCATAGCAAGTGTGAAGCCCTGAATTCAAACCCTAGGACCACCAGAAAAAGTACCTTTTGGAAACAATTCAGAACATGAAAGTAACAGGGGGACATTAGGGATATGAGAAAGGTAGGGAAAAAGGAGGAGGCAGATAGGGGGATAAGAAAGGGTAACAGAGAGAGTAAATATGATCGAAGTATACTTATTATATGCATGTATGGAAATGTCAGAATGAAATCCATGAATTTGTACTATTAATATGCATATTTTTAAAAGTACCTTCTAGAAACATTTGTGATACACATCTGTAATCCCCCACTCTGGAGGCTGAGACAGGAGGATTGTGAGTTTGAGGCCAGCTTGGGCTATATAGGGAGATCCTATCTCAAAAAAGAAAAATCACCTTTTTGGGCTCATTTGCATGTTTTGATGTTTTAAAATGAGCATGTTCTTTTTCAACAAAGGACACATTTTGAAAATAAAAGTGAGGCCTGGTTCTATTAAATATTATTGAGATGAAAGAATTAAAGGCTACTTAATGTCTAGTTTTCTTTATGTGATAATTTGTGCTATCATGATATGTGATAAACATGTTTTATGCATTCTGCATTGCATTGTGATTTGTCTGTTTATCTGTCTGCCTCCCTTAGTCTTAAGGTCCTCCAAGTCAGAAGCTATTCATGTTCATCTTAGTATCCCTAGCACATAGGTCATAAACTCATTAGGTGAAAAATAAATGTTGAATAATTGAGTAAACAGCACTCAGAAGTGTGTTGAAAGACTTATATTTTAATTTCAAGAAATGTGGTGATAATCATACCATCTGTCTTGCCCTAACAAAGAATGTAATGAATGTATCCCTTTACATTAAAACATACTTTTTGTTGTTGTTGATACTGGGGTTTGAACTCAGGGCTTTACACTTTCTAGGCAGATGCTCTACCACTTGAGCTATTTCCCCAATCCTTTTTGCTCTGGTTATTTTAGAGATAAGGTCTTGCTTTTTGGCTCAACTGGCCTGGACCCTGATCTTCCTAGCCATGCTTCCCGCAATAGCTGGGACAACAGGGCCCAGATGTTGGATGAGATGGGGTTTCACAAACTTTTTGCCAGGGCTGGCCTCAAACTGTGATATTCCCAATCTCCACTTCTTGAATAGCTGGGATTACAGGCATGAGCCCACCCAGTGCCCAGCTAAAAACAAACTTTGATCTGAAAAAAAAATTTTCTCAAACCTAGCTAATATCTAGGACTCCAGTCCCAACCACATCAGAAACTGACATAAAGACTCTCTAGCACAGGGCACAGGGTGGAGGTAGGGTGGAGGTAGGGTGGAGGTGGGGTGGAGGGGTGGGACGGTTTGGTGCTGGTGACTCATGCCTGTAATCCTAGCTACTCAGGAGGCAGAGATCAGGAAGATCAGGGTTTGAAGCCAGCCTGGGCAAATAGTTCTTGAGACCCTATCTCAAAATTACCAGACACCCAGACACCCAGACACACATACACACACACACACACACACACACACACACACACACACACACACACACGCACACACACACATACACGGTGGAGTGGTTTAAGTGGTACAGTGACTGCCTAGCAAGTGTGAGGCCCTGAGTTCAAACCCTAGTACTGCAAAAAAAAAAAACCTCTTTAGCTATAAAAGCATCATGGCAAAAATCCAATCCACAAAAAACAAAGTCCTTGAGGTATAGCTAAGATAAAATGTCAGGGGCCATATAGGCAAATAGTTCATAGAAATCACAGATGAGTGTTGGGCGTTCTGTATCAAACCATTATCATGTTTGGGAATCTTAGGAACTATTACAGGAAAACTGAATAAAACAAATAAGGGAATGAATGGGTACTTAAGTGCGTTTTTTTTCTGAAGATCCAAGCCTTAAAAATATGCTTTTTGAGCTAGTAATTTTATTTGAAAATATATTCTAAAGAAATCATCTTACATGTACATAGGAAATTAGCCATAAGGATATTCATTACAGTGCAAAAACAAACCAGCAAAGCAAAAACAGAAACAGTATCAACATTTGGTAACAGAGAATGGGCAGAGTTAATGATAGAATGCTCATTTAAAGAATACCTTAGAGCAACTACAAAGATTTTGTGGAAATGTATTTCTAGATATGGAAAAATGTCCTTAACCTATTGCTAAATATAAAAGGACATGCAGAGTCGATCTCATTTTGTAAATAAAATCTATAGACAGGTTGGGGATGAAGTTCAATGGTAAACACATGCCTAACATAGACAAGGTCTTGGGTTCAATCCCCAGAATGACAAAAAAAATTATAGAAGGATCAAATACTATATGTTGGTAGTGGTTTTCTCTGCAGGAAAGAAAATATGGGTTCTTAAAAGCTCTTTCTCTGTCTTTTCTGAGTTCTTTGTAGAGAACCTGCACTGCTCTTAGAATAAGAATTTATTTTTTATTAACACATTAATTATAAATATTAATGGGGCAGTGTGACATTCCTGTATGTTCACAAAGCATAGAGAGATCAAATCCAACCTACTTTTTTTCTGCTCCATCCTCCCCACTTCCCTTTCCAATCTGTAGTAATTACTATTCTAATTTCAGTTTGCCTATTTTTTTTTCAGTTTCTACATGTAAGTGAGCTCATGCAGTACTTGTAGTGTCTGGCTTATTTCACTTAACCTAATATCCTCCAGTTTCAGCCATTTCGCAGCAAATGACAGAATTTTATTCATTTTTGTGGCTGACTAATATTTCATTGACTAAATATACCACATTTATCTAGTCATCTGTGGATGGGCACCTAGGCTGATTCTACATCTTAACTCTTATGCATAGTGTCCCAGTAACCATGGCCATGCAGATATCTCTTTGGTATGCTGATTTTATTTTCTTTAGTTAGGTATCCAGAAGTGGGATCGCTGGATCATAAGGGAGATCTATTTTTAGTGTTTTGAGGAACCACCATACCTTTCTTCAGAATAGATATATGAATTTACATTCCCACCAACAGTGTATTAGAGTTCCTTTCCCTCTATATTCTCACCAGCATTTCTTCCTTTTTGATAATAGCCATTCTAATGGGGGAAGATGGCATCTCGTTGCAGTTTTCATTTGCATACCCCTGATGGCTAATCATATCGACCGTTTTTATTTCTTCTTTCGAGAAGTAGCTATTCAGGTCATTTGCCCATTTTCAGTTACATTACTAGTTTTTTGTTGTTGTTGTCTTGTAAAGTGATTTTTGTTGTTGTTGTTACTGGGATTTAAACTCAGGACTTTGTGCTTGTTAAGTAGGTGCTCTAGTGTTTGAGCCATTCCTCCGCCTATTGTCAAGTTTTTCAAGTTCCTTAGATACTCTGGATATTAACCCTCTGTCTGATGAGTAATTAATTGGCAAGTATATCTGCCATTAGAATAAGAATTTTAAAGAAGAGTTTTCCCCAAGGCATACACACATAAAAGCATAAAATCAGCCAGTCATGGTGGTGATTGCCTATAATCCTAGAATTCAGAAGGCTGAGAGACAGCGTCTTCCTGTCTCAAAGCAAAGCAAAACAAAACAACAAAACCCCACAATACCAACATCATCATGGGATAAAGGCTTTATTTTACTTTTTAAACCGTCTCTTACAGCTTCAAAAGCACTTCCTATGCGCCATGTATGATTTCAAGTAAGTTACATTGATCAACTTGCTTAACCTCTGACCTTTCCCACTGAGAAGAAACTAAAGCACAGTGAGGTTCTGGAACCTGCTAAGGTCACAGAACTTGTAGAGTCAGGATCTGAACCACAGCCATCCAGCCAGCTCTACAGCCTATTCTAGTGAGCACCCTACCATTCGCAGAGGAATTGCTGCTCCCCCATGCTGTCCTCTTTTTGTGCCTCCCTAATTCTGGGCAGGCTGCAGGGGAATAGTAGGTCAAATACTAGAGAGAATCTGCCACATCCTTCAGGAGCTGGCCTTGAAACTGATCCCAAACCCAGTACATTGGGTGAACCTTAGCCCTAAGTGCCTCCTCCCCTGACCTGACCTTCTGCTAAGTTTAGCCCTTCCTCTGGTTGTTGATCTTGCAGGTCCACAATTAGTGTCTGGGGTTTCCCCAATATATTTCTCCTATGTTAAATCTGTTCTTTTAATTTGGTTTTGTTCCAGGCAAATGCTAACAAATAGTCAGAAACAGATTATTGCATAGGTGTGCTGTTATGCCATCCTTCTGGACAACGTGTACACACGAATAAAGGCCTTCTAGAAATTACTCCTAAAGCCAAAATTTCACTCTTGTGGTAGACATTGTGAAGGTTACAGAGAAGGATTTTAAGCATTAAAGCTCAGCTGACTTAGCTGACAGCTGTTCCCAGTTGTGACATCCCTTGCCAACTTCCCTGTAAAAGCTTAAAAAGCTATATATCTATGCTCACGGCCTCCTTGCAGCCAGGGGTGGTGGTGGCACAGTTCCAGCCTAGGAGATATAGGCAGTGGTCTGTTGGTGTGAAGGAATGATTGTGCCTTGCAGTGCCTCTTCCTGTCTTCCCTCAGGTGCCCTCAACTGATACCTGGTTCTGTTGTGGTCAGTTGTGACCAGGAGGAAGAATCCAAAAAAGAATCCCAGTGATGCCAGTTCTGATATCAGGGAGACACTGAATCAGCACTAGCAGCTGCATTCATCCAGATTCTTAAAAACAAAACAAAACAAAAAAACCATGAAAAATAATCCTTGTATGTTAAACCAGATTGTCTTTCACTTTCAGTCAAGGCATTTCTGGCTGACACACACATTTTTGAAAAAAAACCGCAGTTCACATTCCTGAATCTGGTTTTACCCAGAAGGCTAAAGTGCAGTTCTAACACTGTAAGAAGGCAATCTGAATCAAAGGCCCACACAACCATGTTTGTTTACATCATTTCTGAGAATCTCATGTGTCTTTATTTAATTTCTGGTTACTTTAGAAAGAAAGATGTTAAGATTAAAAAAAACCACAGAGGTTATTGTCTAAAGCTCATCATGGGTAAAGAAAGGCAATTGATAAAATTTCTATTGTTTTACTGACTTTATAAAAGTGTTTTATATCATCATTTATTCAGACTTTTGGTTACTATTTTTTTTCCTTTTTCTTTTATTATTCATATGTGCATACAAGGCTTGGTTCATTTCTCCTCCCTGCCCCCACCCCCTCCCTTACCACCAACTCCGCCCCCTCCCTCTCCTCCCCACCCCCTCAATACCCAGCAGAAACTACTTTGCCCTTATTTCTAATTTTGTTGTAGAGAGAGTATAAGCAATAATAGGAAGGAACAAGGGTTTTTGCTGGTTGAGATAAGGATAGCTATACAGGGCATTGACTCACATTGATTTCCTGTGCATGGGTGTTACCTTCTAGGTTAATTCTTTTTGATCTAACCTTTTCTCTAGTACCTGTTCCCCTTTTCCTATTGGGCTCAGTTGCTTTTAAGGTATCTGCTTTAGTTTCTCTGCGTTAAGGGCAACAAATGCTAGCTAGTTTTTTAGGTGTCTTACCTATCCTCACCCCTCCCTTGTGTGCTCTCACTTTTATCATGTGCTCATAGTCCAATACCCTTGTTGTGTTTGCCCTTGATCTAATGTCCACAGATGAGGGAGAACATACGATTTTTGGTCTTTTGGGCCAGGCTAACCTCACTCAGAATGATGTTCTCCAATTCCATCCATTTACCAGCGAATGATAACATTTCGTTCTTCTTCATGGCTGCATAAAATTCCATTGTGTATAGATACCACATTTTCTTAATCCATTCGTCAGTGGTGGGGCATCTTGGCTGTTTCCATAACTTGGCTATTGTGAATAGTGCCGCAATAAACATGGATGTGCAGGTGCCTCTGGAGTCACCTGTGTCACAGTCTTTTGGGTATATCCCCAAGAGTGGTATTACTGGATCAAATGGTAGATCGATGTCTAGCTTTTTAAGTAGCCTCCAAATTTTTTTCCAGAGTGGTTGTACTAGTTTACATTCCCACTAGCAGTGTAAGAGGGTTCCTTTTTCCCCCACATCCTCGCCAACACCTGTTGTTGGTGGTGTTGCTGATGATGGCTATTCTAACAGGGGTGAGGTGGAATCAGCGTGGTTTTAATTTGCATTTCCTTTATTGCTAGAGATGGTGAGCATTTTTTCATGTGTTTTCTGGCCATTTGAATTTCTTCTTTTGAGAAAGTTCTGGGATCTTCTCCAAGATGGCGGCTAGAGGTAGGAAGTAGAAAGCGACCCTCCTATAGTGAAATCTTGGAGAGATGCTGGAGACACAATTTGCAGGCATAATCACCAAGAAAAGGCATAACTTTGACCCCTCCACATCTCCAGCCGCTGCAGAGTATCTCCACTTCACGTTAAACGGAGAAACAAGGAGGGCCCCCAGGGTTGCCAGTGGCCGGCAACATACGGCTTGGGAAGACGCGGACCAGGTGAGCTTCGTGGTACTGCGGTAGCCCCACAGACAAGCCTGGGCCAGAGCAGCATAGCCCCCTGGACAGACTGACCTCCACCTGGGGAAAAAAAAAGAGAAACTGAGTAATAAGCAACAAGAACAGTTAAGACATGCTGGAAAGAGGGTGGGGCACCCTGAGCACTGAAGATTGGGGGAAGGGAATCCTTCCCGGGACTGTAAATAAACAAGCCGGGTGGGCCGGAGAGCCTCTGGCGGGAGCGGGGCGTGCACCCAGCAACCAGGAGCGGGGAAGCTGGTGAGAGTGGCGGAGGGAGGAAAATTCCACAGGAGAGGAGGGAAGACCCACTTCCCACGTGAACTGTAAACAAACATGGCGGCCAGCAGGAGCAGCAGCACCGCCCAGTAAGCAGGAGCAGGAAAGCTTGTGAAAGTGGCAGTGGGAGTAAAACTGCACAGGAGAGGGGGGAAGACACACCTCCCACATGAACTGTAAATAAACACTCAGGCCTGACAATGCGGGGGCAGTGTCACCTTTCCCAGTGCTTGGAAAGGGGAAAGCCTGTAGCAGAGGCCCCCGCACAGGAGAACTCTGAGCAAACAAAGCCTGTGGGACCAGGTGAGTGCTAAGCTCACCCCAGAGATCTGCATAAATAACGCCGCCAGCTACAGGCTGAGAGCAGAAGGCAGGCAAGCCACAGTTGCAGATACCACTCTCAGAACTGTCTCCAGACGCTTTTTTTTCTTTTTCTCCCTACCTTTGATGAGAGAATAACCGAATTACACCTGCAAGCCAAAAAACTTACTGAAACTGTATTGCATTTGAACTTGGGACACTTGGTGGGGTTTTTTGTGTGTGTGTGTGTGTGTGTGTGTAAGTGTGTAGTTTTGATCTACTTTATGCATCCCCTTTGATGAGACAACTACAGAACAACATCTGAGGCACCAACTCCAGGACTGGAGATTGAGACGGACACCCAAATTATTAAGACTGAAACTGCATTGCATATAAACTTGGAAGTCTTTTGGTTTTTTTTTTTAATTTTCTATTTTCTATTTTATTTTAATTCATTTTTATATATAGATATTACTTTCATTTACTTATTTTTTTACTTTTTTTATCTTTGATTTTCAGTCCTCTCTCTGTCTCTCTAATGTCTGTTCAGCTTACTGTCGATTAGTACACTAACACTCCCTGTTCATACCTTTGAAACTCTCTTGTCTGATACCTTGTTCTGCTCTCTCCCTCTTGTCTGTATATTTGTTTTCCCCTTTTCTTTAACTTCTTGCTTTCCATCTCAGCTCACCCTTCCATTCTAAATATTACCATTGTTATTATTACAAGCTAGAAAATACTTAATTACACACAGTAAGGGACAGTAACAACAACAAAGACAATGATGGGAAGACAGAAAAAACAGGGAAACCAGTTTCCCCACAGCAAAAAATAAGTACAGGAACCAGAGGGGAATGAAGAGAACAGAAACTCAGATCCAGACTCCAACAAAATGAAGATAAACTATGCCAAAGGACCCAATGAAGCCCACAAGAATAATTTAAAAGAAGACATACTACAGGTACTCAATGAGAATTTTATAGAGATGATACTGGATAGGGTCAACCAAAATGTACAGGAGACACTCAAGAAATTCCAAGACAACAAAAATAGAGAATTTGAAAAAGCAAAAGAAGAAATAAAGGAAACCATAGAAGCACTGTATAAACACCAAAGTGAAAGAGAGAACACAATGAATAAACAGATAATGAACTCAGGACAAAAATAGACAACATTAGAGAGGAAAACTCCCAGGATATGGAAAACCTCAGAAAAAAAGAATGAAACAGAACTGCAAAACAAAACGGAAGGCCAATCCAGCAGAATAGAACAAACAGAAGACAGAATCTCAGAACTTGAAGATGAAAAGGTAATTAAAGGAAAAACCGAAGAACTATTAATTAAACAGCTCAAGACCTGTGAAAAAAAATGCAAGAACTCACTGACTCCATCAAAAGACTAAACTTGAGAATCATGGGCATCGAAGAAGGAGAAGAGGTGCAAGCGAAGGGAATGCGTAATATAGTCAACAAAATAATAACAGAAAATTTCCCAAATCTAGAGAAAGATATTCCCATACAGATGCAAGAGGCCTCCAGGACACCAAACAGACCAGATCAAAATAGAACTACTCCACGACATATCATCATTAAAACAACAAGTTCAGAAACTAAGGAAAGAATATTGAAGGCTGTAAGAGAGAAAAAACAAGTAACATACAAAGGTAAACCCATCAAAATCACAGCAGACTTCTCAACAGAAACATTAAAAGCAAGAAGAGCGTGGGGTGAGATCTTCCGGGCACTGAATGAAAATAACTTCAACCCCAGGATACTCTACCCAGCAAAGCTATCATTCAAAATAGACGGAGCAATAAAAGTCTTCCATGATAAGCAGAAACTAAAACAATATGTGACCACAAAGCTACCATTACAAAAGATTTTTCAAGGGATTTTGCACACAGAAAGTGACACGCAACTTAACCATGAAAAGGCAGGCAGCACCAAACCACAGGAAAAGAAAAAGCAAGACAGTAGAGAGTAACATCAAGTTAGGTACACACAATCAAACCATCAAACAACTAAGACAACTAAATGGCAGGAATCACCACATACCTATCAGTACTAACGCTTAATGTTAATAGACTGAATTCACCCATCAAAAGACACCATTTGACAAGATGGATTAAAAAAGAAGATCCAACAATTTGTTGCTTACAGGAGACTCATCTCACTGTCAGAAATAAGCATATGCTTAGGATGAAAGGCTGGAAGAAGATTTACCAAGCCAATGGCCCCCGAAAACAGGCAGGAGTAGCAATACTTATCTCTGACAAAGTAGACTTCAAACCTACATTGATCAAATGAGATAAAGAAGGACATTCCATACTAATAAAAGGGGAAATAGACCAAAAGGAAATAATAATCATCAATCTGTACGCACCCAATGTCAACACACCCAATTTCATCAAACATACCCTGAAAGACCTAAAAGCATATATAAACGTCAACACAATGGTTGTGGAAGACTTTAACACTCCATTATCATCAATAGGTCATCCAAACAAAAAATCAATAAAGAAATCCAAGATCTAAAATATGCAATAGATCAAGTGGACCTAGTAGATGTCTACAGAACATTTCATCCAACCTCTACACAATATACATTCTTCTCAGCAGCCCATGGAATCTTCTCCAAAATAGATCATATCCTAGGGCACAAAGCAAGCCTCAGCAAATGTAAGAAAATAGAAATAATACCGTGCATACTATCTGATCACAATGCAGTAAAAGTAGAACTCAACAACAAAAGTAAAGACAAAAAACATGCAAACAGCTGGAAACTAAATAACTCATTACTTAATGAAGAATGGATCATCGATGAAATAAAAGAGGAAATTAAAAAGTTCCTGGAAGTCAATGAAAATGAAAACACAACCTACCGGAACCTATGGGACACAGCTAAGGCAGTCTTGAGAGGAAAGTTTATAGCCATGAGTGCATATATTAAAAAGGTTGAAAGATCCCAAATCAATGACCTAATGATACATCTCAAACTCCTAGAAAAACAAGAACAAGCAAATCCCAAAACAAATAGAAGGAGAGAAATAATAAAAATGAGAGCTGAAATCAACGAAATAGAAACAAAAAAAACCACACAAAGAATTAATGAAACAAAAAGTTGGTTCTTTGAAAAAATAAACAAGATTGATAGACCCCTGGCAAACCTGACTAAAATGAGGGGAGAAAAAAACCCAAATTAGTAGAATCAGGAATGCAAAAGGGGAGATAACAACAAACACCATGGAAGTCCAGGAAATCATCAGAGACTACTTTGAGAACCTATATTCAAATAAATTTGAAAATCTAAAAGAAATGGACAGATTTCTAGATACATATGATCATCCAAAACTGAACCAAGAGGAAATTAATCACCTGAATAGACCTATAACACAAAATGAAATTGAAGCAGCAATCAAGAGTCTCCCCCAAAAGAAAAGTCCAGGACCTGATGGATTCTCTGCTGAATTCTATCAGACCTTTAAAGAAGAACTGATACCAACCCTCCTTAAACTGTTCCATGAAATAGAAAGGGAAGGAAAACTGCCAAACACATTTTATGAAGCCAGTATTACACTTATCCCAAAACCAGACAAAGACACCTCCAAAAAGGAGAACTATAGGCCAATCTCCTTAATGAACATTGATGCAAAAATCCTCAACAAAATAATGGCAAACCGAATTCAGCAACACATCAAAAAGATTATTCACCACGACCAAGTAGGCTTCATCCCAGGGATGCAGGGGTGGTTCAACATACGAAAATCAATAAACGTAATAAACCACATTAACAGAAGCAAAGACAAAAACCACTTGATCATCTCAATAGATGCAGAAAAAGCCTTTGATAAGATCCAACATCATTTCATGATAAAAGCTCTAAGAAAACTAGGAATAGAAGGAAAGTTCCTCAACATTATAAAAGCTATATATGACAAACCTACAGCCAGCATTATACTTAACAGAGAAAAGCTGAAACCATTCCCTCTAAAATCAAGAACCAGAAAAGGATGCCCACTATCTCCACTCCTATTCAACATAGTACTGGAATTCCTAGCCAGAGCAATTAGGCAAGAAGAAGGAATAAAAGGAATACAAATAGGTAAAGAAACTGTCAAAATATCCCTATTTGCAGATGACATGATCCTATACCTTAAAGACCCAAAAAACTCTACTCAGAAGCTTCTAGACATCATCAATAGCTACAGCAAGGTAGCAGGATATAAAATCAACATAGAAAAATCATTAGCATTTCTATACAGTAACAATGAGCAAACAGAAAAAGAATGTATGAAAACAATTCCATTGACAATAGCCTCAAACAAAATCAAATACCTAGGTGTAAACCTAACAAAAGATGTGAAAGACCTCTACAAGGAAAACTATACACTTCTGAAGAAAGAGATTGAGGAAGACTATAGAAAGTGGAGCGCTCTCCCATGCTCATGGATTGGTAGAATCAACATAGTAAAAATGTCTGTACTCCCAAAAGTAATCTACATGTTTAATGCAATTCCCATCAAAATTCCAATGACATTCATTAAAGAGATTGAAAAATCTACTGTGAAATTTATATGGAAACACAAGAGGCCACCAATAGCCAAGGCAATACTCAGTCAAAAGAACAATGCAGGAGGTATCACAATACCTGACTTCAAACTATATTACAAAGCAATAACAATAAAAACAGCATGATACTGGCACAAAAACAGACATGAAGACCAGTGGAACAGAATAGAGGACCCAGATATGAAGCCACACAACTATAACCAACTTATCTTTGACAAAGGAGCTAAAAATATACGATGGAGAAATAGCAGCCTCTTCAACAAAAACTGCTGGGAAAACTGGTTAGCAGTCTGCAAAAAACTGAAACTAGATCCATGTATATCACCCTATACCAAGATTAACTCAAAATGGATCAAAGATCTTAATATCAGACCCCAAACTCTTAAGTTGATACAAGAAAGAGTAGGAAATACTCTGGAGTTAGTAGGTATAGGTAAGAACTTTCTCAATGAAACCCCAGCAGCACAGCAACTAAGAGATAGCATAGATAAATGGGACCTCATAAAGCTAAAAAGCTTCTGTTCATCAAAAGAAATGGTCTCTAAACTGAAGAGAACACCCACAGAGTGGGAGAAAATATTTGCCAATTATACATCAGACAAAGGACTGATAACCAGAATATACAGGGAACTTAAAAAACTAAATTCTCCCAAAACTAATGAACCAATAAAGAAATGGGCAAGTGAACTAAACAGAACTTTCTCAAAAGAAGAAATTCAAATGGCCAGAAAACACATGAAAAAATGCTCACCATCTCTAGCAATAAAGGAAATGCAAATTAAAACCATGCTAAGATACCACCTCACCCCTGTTAGAATAGCCATCATCAGCAATACCACCAACAACAGGTGTTGGCGAGGATGCGGGGAAAAACGAACCCTCTCACACTGTTGGTGGGAATGTAGACTAGTACAACCACTCTGGAAAAAAATTTGGAGACTACTTAAAAAGCTGGACATCGATCTACCATTTGATCCAGCAATACCACTCTTGTGGATATACCCAAAAGACTGTTACTCCAGAGGCACCTGCACATCCATGTTTATTGCGGCACTATTCACAATAGCCAAGTTATGGAAACAGCCAAGATGCCCCACCACCAACGAATGGATTAAGAAAATGTGGTATCTATACACAATGGAATTTTATGCAGCCATGAAGAAGAACGAAATGTTATCATTCGCTGGCAAATGGATGGAATTGGAGAACATCATTCTGAGTGAGGTTAGCCTGGCTCAAAAAACCAAAAATCGTATGTTCTCCCTCATATGTGGACATTAGGTCAAGGGCAAACACAACAAGGGTATTGGACTATGATCACATGATAAAAGCGAGAGCACACAAGGGAGGGGTGAGGATAGGTAAGACACCTAAAAAACTAGCTAGCATTTGTTGCCCTTAACGCAGAGAAACTAAAGCAGATACCTTAAAGCAACTGAGGCTAATAGGAAAAGGGGAACAGGTACTAGAGAAAAGGTTAGATCAAAAAGAATTAACCTAGAAGGTAACACCCATGCACAGGAAATCAATGTGAGTCAATGCCCTGTATAGCTATCCTTATCTCAACCAGCAAAACCCCTTGTTCCTTCCTATTATTGCTTATACTCTCTCTACAACAAAATTAGAAATAAGGGCAAAATAGTTTCTGCTGGGTATTGGGGGCGGGAGAGGGAGGGGGCGGAGTGGGTGGTAAGGGAGGGGGTGGGGGCAGGGGGGAGAAATGAACCAAGCCTTGTATGCACATATGAATAATAAAAGCAAAATGAAAAAAAAAAAAAAGAAACAGAGACTTAAAAAGCAACAAATTGTTGGATCTTCTTTTTTAATCCATTTTGTCAAACGGTGTCTTTTGATGGGTTAATTCAGTCCATTAACATTAAGTGTTAGTACTGATAGGTATGTGGTGATTCCTGCCTTTTAGTTGTCTTAGTTTTTTGAAGGTTTGATTGTGTGTACCTAACTTGATGTTACTCTCTACTGTCTTGCTTTTTCTTTTCCTGTGGTTTGGTGCTGCCTGCCTTTTCATGGTTAAGTTGGGTGTCACTTTCTGTGTGCAGAATCCCTTACAAAATCTGTTGTAATGGTGGCTTTGTGGTCACATATTGTTTTAGTTTCTGCTTATCATGGAAGACTTTTATTGCTCCATCTATTTTGAATGATAGCTTTGCTGGGTAGAGTATCCTGGGGTTGAAGTTATTTTCATTCAGTGCCCGGAAGATCTCACCCCACGCTCTTCTTGCTTTTAATGTTTCTGTTGAGAAGTCTGCTGTGATTTTCATGGGTTTACCTTTGTATGTTACTTGTTTTTTCTCTCTTACTGCCTTCAATATTCTTTCCTTAGTTTCTGAACTTGTTGTTTTAATGATGATATGTCGTGGAGTAGTTCTATTTTGATCTGGTCTGTTTGGTGTCCTGGAGGCCTCTTGCATCTGTATGGGAATATCTTTCTCTAGATTTGGGAAATTTTCCGTTATTATTTTGTCGACTATATTACGCATTCCCTTCACTTGCACCTCTTCTTCTTCGATGCCCATGATTCTCAAGTTTAGTCTTTTGATGGAGTCAGTGAGTTCTTGCATTTTTTTTTCACAGGTCTTGAGTTGTTTAATTAATAGTTCTTCGGTTTTTCCTTTAATTACCATTTCATCTTCAAGTTCTGAGATTCTGTCTTCTGTTTGTTCTATTCTGCTGGATTGGCCTTCCGTTTTGTTTTGCAGTTCTGTTTCGTTCTTTTTTCTGAGGTTTTCCATATCCTGGCAGTTTTCCTCTTTAATGTTGTCTATTTTTGTCCTGAGTTAATTTATCCATTTATTCATTGTTTTCTCTCTTTCACTTTGGTGTTTATACAGTGCTTCTATGGTTTCCTTTATTTCTTCTTTTGCTTTTTTCAAATTCTCTATTTTTGTTGTCTTGGAATTTCTTGAGTGTCTCCTGTACATTTTGGTTGACCCTACCCAGTATCATCTCTATAAAATTCTCACTGAGTACCTGTAATATGTGTTCTTTTAAATTATTCTTGTGGGCTTCATTGGGTCCTTTGGCATAGTTTATCTTCATTTTGTTGGAGTCTGGATCTGAGTTTCTGTTCTCTTCATTCCCCTCTGGTTCCTGTACTTATTTTTTGCTGTGGGGAAACTGGTTTCCCTGTTTTTTTCTGTCTTCCCATCATTGTCTTTGTTGTTGTTACTGTCCCTTACTGTGTGTAATTAAGTATTTTCTAGCTTGTAATAATAACAATGGTAATATTTAGAATGGAAGGGTGAGCTGAGATGGAAAGCAAGAAGTTAAAGAAAAGGGGAAAACAAATATACAGACAAGAGGGAGAGAGCAGAACAAGGTATCAGACAAGAGAGTTCCAAAGGTATAAACAGGGAGTGTTAGTGTACTAATCGACAGTAAGCTGAACAGACATTAGAGACACAGAGAGAGGATTGAAAATCAAAGATAAAAAAAAGTAAATGAAAGTAATATCTATATATAAAAATGAATTAAAATAAAATGGAAAATAGAAAATTAAAAAAAAAAAAACCAAAAAACTTCCAAGTTTATATGCAATGCAGTTTCAGTCTTAATAATTTGGGTGTCCGTCTCAATCTCCAGTCCTGGAGTTGGTGCCTCAGATGTTGTTCTGTAGTTGTCTCATCAAAGGGATGCATAAAGTAGAACAAAACTGCACACTCACACACACACACGCACACAAAACAAAGCCCCACCAAGTGTCCCAAGTTCAAATGCAATACAGTTTCAGTAAGTTTTTCTGCTTGCAGGTGTAATTCAGTTGTTCTCTCATCAAAGGTAGGGAGAAAAAGAAAAAAAAAAGCATCTGGAGACAGTTCTGAGAATGGTATCTGCAACTGTGGCTTGCCTGCCTGCTGCTCTCAGCTTGTAGCTGGCGGCGTTATTTATGCAGATCTCTGGGGTGAGCTAGCACTCACCTGGTCCCACAGGCTTTGTTTGCTCAGAGTTCTCCTGTGCGGGGGCCTCTGCTACAGGCTTTCCCCTTTCCAAGCACTGGGAAAGGTGACACTGCCCCCGCATTGTCAGGCCTGCGTGTTTATTTACAGTTCATGTGGGAGGTGGGTCTTCCCCCCCTCCTGTGCAGTTTTACTCCCACTGCCACTTTCACAAGCTTTCCTGCTCCTGCTTACTGGGCAGTGCTGCTGCTCCTGCTGGCCGCCATGTTTGTTTACAGTTCACGTGGGAAGTGGGTCTTCCCTCCTCTCCTGTGGAGTTTTTCTCCCTCCGCCACTCTCACCAGCTTCCCCATTCCTGGTTGCTGGGCGCGCGCCCCGCTCCTGCCACAGCCTCTCCGGCCCACCCGGCTTGTTTATTTACAGTCCCGGGAAGGATTCCCTTCCCCCAATCTTCAGCGCTCAGGGCGCACCACCCTCCTCCAGCGTGTCTTAATTGTTCTTATTGATTATCACTCAGTTTCTCTTTTTCCCCAGGTGGAGGTCAGCCTGTCCAGGGGGCTATGCTGCTCTGGCCCAGGCTTGTTTGTGGGAGTACCGTGGTACCACGAAGCTCACCTGGTCCGTGTCTTCCCAAGCCGGCTGGGTGCCGGCCACTGGCAGTCACGGGGGCCCTCCTCGTTTCTCCATTTAACGTGAGGTGGAGATTCTCTGTGCTGGCTGGAGATGTGGAGGGGTCAAAGTTATTCCTTTTCTCAGTGATTATGCCTGCAAAGTGTGTCTCCAGCATCTCCAAGATTTCACTATAGGAGGCTCGCTTTCTGCTTCCTACCTCTAGCTGCCATCTTGGAATCCCCCTGGTTACTATTTTTGAGTTTTGATAAACCCACTGGATTCTTACCAGTACATAATGCAGGACCCTGCTGGTCAGACATGTTCTGTTTCCTATCTATTCCCTTCCTTTTCTTTCCTCTTTAATCCTTTTTCTTTTCACTCACTCTCTTCATCTCTTTCTCCCTCTCTCCCTCCTTCCTTCATTTCCTTCCTTCCCTCATTTCCTTCCTTCCTTCCTTCTTTCCCTACTCTCTTTTTTATTTTCAATTTTGTGCTTGGAATTGAACCCAAGGCCTCACTCATGATAGACAAGCACTCTATCACTGATCTATACCTCCAGCACCCTCTTTGCCTAAAATATAAGCTATAACCCCATCTAGAAAAAATGATCCAATGTAGTAATGAAGCAGTGTATACCCAAGATAAGAGCCATGTTCTGGATGTCTTCTCTCTGTCTCTCCTGCTATTTGTCTGGGAGGTTGATTTGTGTGGACCTGAGAGTCTTCTTGCCCTCTCATTCCCTCTTGGATTTGGTTGTGAGGAAGGAAAGTGATTATAGAATACCTATCCTGTAGCTCCTATTGTAAGGTCATCTCAGGCTGGCTGTGTTTCTCGACTAAAGGTTACTGGTCTCCTAACATGGTACAATCGCCTTCTCTCCTTCTAGTTCCAGGGACCACTCCTTCCCCTGTCTCTTCAGGCCTAGGGCTGGCAATAGCTTGACTGTCAGTACCTTCAGGTTGTAAAGCCATTTCTTATGGGTCCCCCACACTTGCACCGTGGTGACTAGCTGTCAGTGAGTCCTCCTTTTGAGTGAGCCCTTTGTTTCCCGTTGTAATCTTGGCAGTAAACTGGATACTGCACTGTGCAAAAATAGTAGACAATGGTCATATGTGGCTATTTAAATTTGCATTCCCATGAATGGAAATGGAAAATGAAATATTAAAATTCAGCTCTTCAGTCTCGTTTGTCACATTTCAAGAACTCAATATAGTCTCATATGATAAGTGGCTACAGGATTGAACTGCCTAGTTCTAGGGCATTTCCATCATCACAGAAAGTCCCACTGGACATTACTGATAGAAATGTACATTGTGTAGCCCAGGCTGACCTTGTACTTGAGATCCTCCTGCCTAAGCCTCCCAAGGAGATCAGATTGCAGACAAGAATGTCTGGCTGCTTTCCTTTTATAATAACCACATTGCTTTCTTTTAAATGTTGCCACCATTTAAATTTAAAATTTAGATTCATATGTAGATAGCTATTGTTTATTCATTTTCATTGCTTACGTAGTATTTCATTATAGGAACATATCACACACACACACACACACACACACACATCCATTCTATGATTATTGGGTGTTTGGATGATTTCTGTCTTCTGGTTGTTTCCAATCATGCATATGCTCTTTTGATACACTCCTGTAGGTTCTGCTAGGTTATAGGCAATGAATTTCTTCACCTTTGATAGATTATGTAATCTATTTTCCAAAGTGAATGAGCCAATTTACACTCTTATGAACAGCATACTGAGATACTTATTGATTGGTTCATGCCTTCATCAAAGCTTGTTTAATACTTTAGTCATTCTGATGAGTGGGTAGTTGTACCTCCTTGTAATTTTTAAATTGCATTTCCTGGCTTGTCATGAAGTCAGCACCTTTTCAAGTCCTTTTTCCTTTTTTCCTACATCTACACTGGAGTGTCTCAGAAGTATTTTAGAAATATTGTCCTTTCTCCATACCCCGAATTGCCACTTCTGTTTAAATCAAGGTCCACACATTTGTGGGTCTGTTTCTAAGTTCTGTATTATGTTATGTACTAGTTTCTTTGTCTTTCACTGTGTCAGTTTCACAGTTTTAACTATTGTTGCTTTGATATCTACAAATCTTGATATGTTTTAGAGCAGCCTCTGACATTTTTCTTTTTTATCCAAGATTGTCTTGGATATTTTTGATCCTTTGCACTACTATATATGTTTTAAAATCAATTTGTCAAGTTCCAGAACATAGCAAAGCCAAAAACTCCCTCCAAATCTTGGCAAATCTTTCAGTCAATGAATATAGTATCTCTCCCCATTTAATCAGGTTTTTAAAAATACACTGTAATTACATAATGTTCCCTATAGAAAATTTACATTCTTTGATTCCTTTCTACATACTTAATATGCTACTGCTGATAGTTTCACTTTAAATTTTTCATCTGATAATGGTTTGTTTTTGTTTTAGAAATGCAGGTAGTATTTGTAAATTTTATTTATCTTTAGCAACATTGCTAAAATCTCTTCCAACTCTAATAAGGTGGAGGTAGATTTTTTGGGTTTTCTATGTATATGACTATAATATCTAGAAATGACATTTTATTTCTTATTTTCTGATTGCTTCTCTTAGTGTGTCTTTCTCTCATTCTTTCCTGCACCAGCTAGGGCTTCTAGTACAACAACAGTGTTAAGCAAAGCTTATGATCGGAATTATCTTTGTTTTATTTCCAGGCTGAAACAGAGAGCTTTCCATGATCTACCATTGAGACAATTATTTGTCAGATTAAGAAAGATTCATTCTGAATACAAATAGGTAAAGAAACCGTCAAAATATCCCTATTTGCAGACAATACGATCCTATACCTTAAAGACCCAAAAAACTCTACTCAAAAGCTGGTAGACACCATCAACAGCTATAGCAAGGTAGCAGGATATAAAATCAACATAGAAAAATCATTAGCATTTCTATACACTAATAATGAACAAACTAAGAAAGAATATATAAAAACAATTCCATTTACAATAGCCTCAAAAAAAATCAAATACCTAGGTGTAAACTTAACAAAGGATGTGAATGACCTCCATAAGGAAAACTATAAACTTCTGAAGAAAGAGATTGAGGAAAACTATAGAAAGTGGAGAGATCTCCCATGCTCATGGATTGGTAGAATCAACATAGTAAAAATGTCTGTACTCCCAAAAGTAATCTACATGTTTAATGCAATTCCCATCAAAATTCCAATGACATTCATTAAAGAGATTGAAAAATCTACTGTGAAATTTATATGGAAACACAAGAGGCCACCAATAGCCAAGGCAATACTCAGTCAAAAGAACAATGCAGGAGGTATCACAATACCTGACTTCAAACTATATTACAAAGCAATAACAATAAAAACAGCATGGTACTGGCACAAAAACAGACATGAAGACCAGTGGAACAGAATAGAGGACCCAGATATGAAGCCACACAACTATAACCAACTTATATTTAATAAAGGTGCTAAAAATATATGGTGGAGAAAAGACAGCCTCATCAACAAAAACTGATGGGAAAACTGGTTAGCAGTCTGCAAAAAACTGAAACTAGATCCATGTATATCACCCTATACCAAGATTAACTCAAAATGGATCAAGGATCTTAATATCAGACCACAAACTCTAAAGTTAATACAGGAAAGAGTAGGAAATACTCTGGAGTTAGTAGGTTTAGGTAAGAACTTTCTCAATGAAACCCCAGCAGCACAGCAACTAAGAGATAGCATGGATAATTGGGACTTCATAAAACTAAAAAGCTTCTGTTCAACAAAAGAAATGGTCTCTAAACTGAAGAGACCACCCACAGAGTGGGAGAAAATATTTGCCAGCTACACATCAGACAAAGGACTGATAACCAGAATATATAGGGAACTTAAAAAACTAAATTCTCCCAAAACTAATGAACCAATAAAGAAATGGGCAAGTGAACTAAACAGAACTTTCTCAAAAGAAGGAATTCAAATGGCCAAAAAACACATGAAAAAATGCTCACCATCTCTAGGAATAAAGGAAATGCAAATTAAAACCATGCTAAGATACCACCTCACCCCTGTTAGAATAGCCATCATTAGCAACACCACTAACAACAGGTTTGGCGAGGATGCGGGGGCGAAAAAGGAACCCTCTTACACTGCTAGTGGGAATGTAAACTAGTACAACCACTCTGGAAAAAAATTTGGAGGCTACTTAAAAAGCTAAACATTGATCCACCATTTGATCCAGCAATACCACTCTTGGGGATATACCCAAAAGACTGTGACACAGGTGACTCCAGAGGCACCTGCACACCCATGTTTATTGCGGCACTATTCACAATAGCCAAGTTATGGAAACAGCCAAGATGCCCCACCACTGACGAATGGATTAAGAAAATGTGGTATCTATACACAATGGAATTTTATGTAGCCATGAAGAAGAACGAAATGTTATCATTCGCAGGTAAATGGATGAAGTTGGAGAACATCATTCTGAGTGAGGTTAGCCTGGCCCAAAAGACCAAAAATCATATGTTTTCCCTCATATGCGGACATTAGATCAAGGGCAAACACAACAAGGGGATTGGACTTTGAGCACATGATAAAAGCGAGAGCACACAAGGGAGGGGTGAGGATAGGTAAGACACCTAAAAAACTAGATAGCATTTGTTGTCCTCAATGCAGAGAAACTAAAGCAGATACTTTAAAGCACCTGAGGCCAATAGGAGAAAGAGACCAGGAAGTAGAGAAAAGGTTAGATCAAAAAGAATTAACCTAGAAGGTAACACACATGTGCAGGAAATCAATGCAAGTCATCTCCCTGTATGGCTATCCTTATCTCAACTAGCAAAAACACTTGTTCCTTCCTATTATTGCTTATACTCTCTCTACAACAAAATTAGAAATAAGGGCAAAATAGTTTCTGCTGGGTACCAAGGGGTAACGGAGGGAGTGGGGGGGTGGGTAAAGGAAAGGATGGGAGGAAGGGGGGAGAAATGACCTAAATATTGTATGCACATATGAATAAAATAAAAATTAAAAAAAAAAAGAAAGATTCCTTCTGTTCTGTGGGGCAATGGTGGCTCTTACCTGTAATCCTAGCTACTAAAGATGCAGTGATCAGGAGGAGCCAGGTTCAGGGCCAGACCAGGCAATTAGTTCAGGAGACCCTATCTTGCAAATACCCAACACAAGGCAGGGGTAGCAGAATGGCCCAAGTAGTAGGGTGCCTATTTAGCAAGCATGACGCCCTGAGTTCAATCCCTTGTACCACAAACTCACAAAAAAGAGTCTTTCTGCTCTTATTCCTAGTTAGTGAAAATGTTTATTTTAAAGTAATGTATATCAACTTTTGAGTCACTCTTTTGTACCTATTGAGAGTATCACATTCATTTCCTCCTCAGTCTATTTATATGTTACCCTTACAATATGAGCTAGGAAGTTTCTAGCTCTATTTTCTAACTTTTTTTGTAGTACTGTGGCTTGAACTCAGGCCTCAAGCTTGCTAGGCAGGTGTTCTACCACTTGAGTTACTCCATCAGCCCTTTTTTGTATTGGGTATTTTTGAGATAGGGTCTCCTGAATTATTTCCAAAGGTTGGCTTTGAACCTCAATCTTCCTTATTTCTGCCTCTCTAGTAGCTAGGATTATAGGAGTGAGCCACCTGTGCCCAGCTAACATAACTATTTTTAAAACATGCATCTGGATATATTAGTTCAGGCCCTTTGGATTGCAAAAATGGGATAAGCCAAAAAGGGAACTTATTGTTTCACTTAAGCATAACTCAGCAGAGGTGAATGTAGGCATTAAATTATGTTCACTAGGCTATTTCTCTTCATCCCTGTGCTCTGCTTTTCTTTGTGTTGTCTAACTCCTTCCCCCTTTTTCTTATGTAGAGCAAGATGACTGTCAAAAGTCACACCTTCCTCAAGCTTCACATTTAACAATATAAGGTTAAATTTCTCAGTTTCCCGGCACAATTGTCGTTCCATTCCCAATAGCTGTTGTTGGGTCATGTTTCTACTCCTAAAGCCGTTGCTCTGTCAGTGACCTAATTGGCCAGGCTTTAGTCCTGTGTCCACTACTGAATTGAGGTAGGGTGGTATCAACCATCCTAACACACGTGTGTGGAGAGTAGGGGGAGGGTACGGGTGGTTCCTTAGAGAAAAACTGAAGTACAGTTACCAGCAGTAGAATCAGAGGTTATCTCTCTATACTAACTTCATACTAACTATACTCTCTTCATACTAACAGTATCCTTGCTGTATCTATTTCAGGCCAATCTTAACATGTGGATTATATTTTTTTTATTTAATTTGATTTATTAAATGTTAGACATTGTTATAAGTGCTTTAGATGGTCTCCTCCTATGATTCTCATAAAACCCCTAAGAAGGTTTGGCAGAGTGGCATAGTTAGTGTGAGTTCCTGAGTCCAGTACTATCAGAAAAATTATTTAATATGAAAAAGTGTTTTTTAAAAAATTCAGAGGGGTAGGTATAAATATAATCCACATTTATAAGATAAGAATGAAGTGTGACTATTGAAGAACTAGAATTGGAACCCAAATATGTTTCATTCCAGGTCTGAGTTGTTAATATTATCTAACACTGCTTTTTAAATTTTCTAACTCTAATATACAAGGACAGTGACACTGGTAAATCTAACTTCCTAAATTTGAGACCCGTAATTTTATCCCAACAGAACTTTTGAAATATCCCTGAATAATGATTTGTAGTTCAATGAGTCTCTGAGGAACATACTTGAGGAAGGAATTTAATTACTACATAGAAAGTGTGTCAGTGAGAGAGTTAGCTCAAACAGGGATCGGTAGCAACCTGCCCTGTTACTCAGCCTTCACCAGTGGCTCGGGGCCGTTTTTGATTTTAGCTTCCTTGTAAATAGTTGACTAATCCCAGAGCTTCGCATTAAGAAAGTTGGTGCATTATTTAGTTGGTCACAGTGGCAGAGTGAGAGTAAAAGGCTCTCAGGTCAGGAGAGCACTTTCTTGCTTAAAATGCTAGATATCTTAGCATCCAATGCCTTGTAGACGCTTAGATGGGATTCCTGTATGTCTCACTAAAAACAACTCCTCTAGTCTCTGGTTGCCAGCATCCAGTAGAAACAATTGTCTTAGATAATTACTGTAATTGGAGAACAAAACTCTGCTGTCATCCATCACTAGTGCATCACTTCTTTCATCATGGAAGACTTGCATAAAGGTGGTTAACTGGATTTTTGTGCTCAGTGTCACAGCCCATTTGCCTTCTGCAGCAAGCTCCTGCCTCACCACAGAGCACACAAGATACAGTTCATGAACTGACACTACTCACTTGGAAGCAGGCCCAGTGTTTCCCTGTGAAAGGTCCACATACCACTTATGGGCAAGTCATCAGTAGTGCTAATTTGAAAAATGTAACCCAGGGCTGGGGCTGAACTGGTAGAACACCTGCCTAGCAAGCACAGAGTCCTGAATTCAAACTCTAGTATTGCCAAAAAGAAAAAAAATGTAACCTGTCAACATTAGGCAGATTTCTTCTTGTTATTTCTGTTTTTTGATGGTACTCAGGGTTTCACACTTGCTAAGCAAGCATTCTACTGCTTGAGCCACACCTCCAGCTCTTTTTGCACTGGTAATTTTGGAGATAGTGTCTCACTTTTTGCCTAAACCAGCAGGACTTGTTTTACGCTTCCCACTGAAATTGGGATGACAGGCGTGTGGCACTATGTTCAACTTTTTCTGTTAGGATGGGTCTTTCAAACTTTTTGCCTGGGTTGGACTCAAAAGGCAGTCCTCTAGATCTCAGCCTCCCAAGTAGATAGGATTACAGGTGTGAGTCACTGGTGCCGGCTGAATTGGCAGTTTTATGATTAACACAGAAATTTTGTGCATATTAATATCAGAGATCACTGATCAACTCAACACCTTATTTACATAGAAGAAAATGGAAGTAACTTACCCAATGTGTAGAGCACATATTTTGGCTTTACATTCCCTCTTCCTCCTTCCTAATTGCTCATGAGTGTTCATGTGAGGATATACCCTTCCATAGACAGGAGGACCCTGAACAATATCCAACCAGGGTAGCCTCTCAATTCCCCCAGAACATAGTCATTGTTTCAGAGGTAGACACATGACCCAAACTAATCCAGTCAGAGTGAATGTTGAAATGCTGACATTCAAACCCCTTGTCTCTTTCTGAATAGCCTGGGGTAGTTTAAAAATCTGGAAAAATTGCAGCAATTTTACATTCATGAGGGATGCTGGATATAGGCTAAGACTCATGGAGGAAGGCAGATAGAACAGTAATGGTATCATTGAGTTACTGAATCAAACTAATCTTGAATTAGATCCTACTTTTGGACCTTCTTGTTAGGTTTGTGATTGATAGGTTGCCCTTACTATTTAAGTCAGTTAATTAGATTTTCCGTTATTTACAACTGAATATGTCCTAAAGGATGTGTTAATATGTACAAAGCCAAGAACTTAAACATTTCATCTCTCTGTTCTTCAGTTTTGTAATCAAATATTATATTTAAAAGTGTAAAACTAATGTATTAGAATATTGCCAGTGTTTTAAAACACCTATTTTCAGCAGTGAAATTCATTTCAACAAAGTCTTACGTGGAACATACAAATATGTAAAATACATTTAAATATCAAATGTGCTCCTCATTTAGTGATTTTCATTATGCTGGCAAACATTTTTCATTGTTTGTGGAGTCCATGGAAACCTTTATTTTCTCAGAGCACATTTTGGAAACCATTAGTGTAGATAAAAAAACACACATATAAAGTAAAATAATAAAAATGAGATATATGATATATATACATATATATACAGATTTGCATGTATGCAATAGATAACATTTCTTGTTCTTACTACAGATCTTGCTGAGTACTTTTTGTTTTTTGGTGCTGGGGATGGAGCCTAGGGCCTCATCCATGCTAGTTCACCCATTCCTAAGTTGAGTGCTTTGAATTCATAGCACCCCCATGAATAAGGTACTTGTGTGTATTAAAGGGAACAAACATATCTACCTCATGGCAGCTCTTGGGGAATTGAACTAAGATCCTAGGCTTCAGAACAAGTAACTGCAGAGGACAAATCCCCTTTTCGTTGAACTTGCACCTAAAAGGACATGAACCTAGAACTCTTGCCTATCCATGGACTGACTTTCTTTTATTTTGGTGGGACTGGGATTTGACTAAAAACTTCATGCATGCAAAGCAGGCACTCTACTGCTTGAGCCACACCTCCAGCCCATTTTGTTCTGCCTATCTTGGAGATGGGGGCTTATGAACTATTTGCCTGGACTAGCCTCAAACTGCGATCCTCCTGATCTCAGCTTCCCAAGTAGCTAGGATTACAGGTGTGAACCACCAGCACCTGGCTCTATAAACTTTCTAGTCCAAGTCAGTAAATTCCTCTTTCCTGCTTTAGTAAGCCTTAACTGAAGAGATTGCTTCTGAACTCTACCTCAATATTCTTGCCTGTAAAAATGAGATTTGGTTTATGTCTCTTCTTTTACTCTGTGATATATGTGCTGGTTCTTCTGGTGACAAACAATAATACCATCAACATCAGTACAGGGAGAGAGAAAATAATAACATATTCACAGACAACATAGAATGCTTGTGTTGAAGTGTTGAAGTCTTTGTAATCATATAAGTTTTTAAAATTGAAAGTTAATAATTTATAAGTGTATGGTTTTGTGGAGTACAAAGGAGAGGTTGTGGTTTATGAATATAATGTGGAATATTTTAAATCAAGCCAGTTAACATATCCACCACCTCAAATACTACTCATCTTTTTGTGATGAAAACATTTGAAATTTACTCTCTGAACAATTTTGAAATGTACACTACTCTGTTATTAACTGCGTTTTCAATGCTGTGCAATAGAACTCTAATGAAGCAGCCAAACAAATTACTCCTGTCTGAGTAACCTCTGATCACCATCAGCTCCATTTCACCAGCCCAGATCTCTAACTTCTTTCCTCTCTTTGCAGCTATATTTTTGCACATTTTTTTTAAACATTCCATATGTGCCTGGTTTATTTCACTGAGTATGAGCTCCTCTGGGTTCATTTATGTCGTCACATGGCTTGACTGTCTTCTTTCCAAAGGCTGAGTAGTTTTCCATTATGCAAACATGCACCATATTTTCTTTATCTCTTCATCTATTAATGGACAACTTAGTTTGATTTCATAATGTAGCTATTATAAAAAGTGCTGCAGTGAACATAGGAGTGCCAGATATTCCTTCAACAAAGTGATTTCAAGTATTTTGGGTAAATATCCTGAAGTATTTGGGCAGGTTTTGTGGTCCCATATGAATTTTAGGATTTTTTTTCTATTCCTAGAAAAAAATGACATTGAAATTTTGATAGGATTGCATTGAATCTGTTAATCTCTTTGGTTAGTATGAATATGATAATAATATTAATTATTACAATCCAAAAATATGGGTTATCACTCCATTTATTGGCGGTTTCAATTTCTTTCATCTATGTTTTATGGTTTTTAGTGTACATGTCTCTCACCTCTTTGATTGAATATATTCCTGTCTTAATTTTTTGCGGCTATTGTAAATAAGGCTGTTCTACTGAGTTCCTTTTTATTGAATAGTTTGTTGGATAGAAATGCTACTGATTTTTGTGTTGGCTTTGAACCCTGAAACTTCAATATCTTCATTTATTAGTTCTAACAGTTTTTGGTGGAGTCTGTAAGATATACATACACTGTTGGCCAACAGTGACAATTTCACTATTCCTATTTATTAATTCCCTTTTCTATTTGGATGCTTTCCACTTCTTTCTCTTGCCTTCATGCTCTGGCAAGCATGCTGCTTTAATTTAAAGATTAACCACAGAGAGATTTAAGGTCACAGAGCTTATTTGAGTCTAGAATTGAGACTAACATCTGGGGATCTGACTTCTGGAGTAATGCCTTCTATACTTCACACTGCCCCTAACCAATCTGGATGACCTTGGACTTTAATAGCCACTGACTTTAGCCAATAAGAAAGAAATTCTGCCAGATGTGGTGGTGTACAACTGTAATCACAGCATTTGGGAGGCTGAGCAGGAGGATTGTGATTTTGAGGCCAGCCTGGGCTACACAGTGAGACCCTGTCTCAAAAAACCAAAGGGTAGGGATATAGCTCAGTGGTCCAGTGCCTGTCTGACATGCACAAAGCCCTGGGTTTGATTCCCAACACCGCAAAAAAGAAATATCAGATAAGTATTTAAAACAACAATATCAAAATTGCCTGGCCAGGACCTCCTAACCATTTTTTATTTTTAAGAAAACATTTGGCACTGGTGGTTTTCTGTGTAAAGGAGTTGTGACTCATTTTGTAATCTTATCCTACCCTTCAAGCTAAAAAAGTTCAAGTACAGGCCATTGAAATAATAATAGTTTTGTCCTTTCTCTATTAGCTTGGAAATGAAAGTAACTGCAATGTTCTCAATGTTGCAGATATTGTTTGGTTTATCTGAATATTCGATAGTCTCTCTTGTGCTTCAAAATATGAAACAAACTGTTGCTAATATATTGTTTCACTGTGTTTCCATGTTGTCAAATTTGATTGTAAGTTTTCTGGGATGAGGCCATCATTTTTCCAGTTCAGTCTTAGTATATTTTGATACTTTCCAAACATTTTAATGTAACCCAGATGTCAGCTCAGGCCTCCCATTGCACACTTATGCCAGGATTTCTGCATATTCTTAGTGAGATTTTGTTCTGGCTGGTTCCAGCTCCTACACTCTTGCTTTGCCTTGAGGTATGTCTTCTTTGCCCAGGCCTGCCCCCTATATTTGCAGAGCCCAAGAAAGTACAGATCAAGAATAAGAAGGGAAGTTCACAAATCAAGGACTAAATAGATAGCAAGCTACCTTGACAAATGTGCCTTCATAAAAAACTGTAAGACCAGTTTGAAATTTAAAGTTCTTGAACTTCTGGTTCCCTCCTGGAATTCAGCAGAGTGAAGAGAGCTGGACCCTGTCCAGCAACTGCATCCCACTCCTATCCCACCTCCTTTTTTTCTTCCCATGCTCTCCTCACCCACTATCATGCACAGGCATTCAATGCACACTGCCCAGTCCACTTACCCTCAAACAGCCACCCCTTGGGCAAATCTTAGCTCTAGTGACATGTGTATAAGCAACATGGGCTAAAATCAGGATAGAGGGCCCATGGACAAAATTTGTATAGTCCTGGAGATGGGCTGGGGCCACTGGGCAAGACATCTGGAGTATGGTTTGCAGGAGGGTTAGTCCTCTGACTGAGCCCATCGGCAGCATCTGGAAGCTTGTAGGAAAGACAGAGGCTCTACTGCAGGCTCACTGAATCTGAGCCTGCCTTTTAACACGCCTACTGCATCTCAAGGATGGGAGAGAGGACGGTCATTTGCACTGCAGTATGAATGGCACTTTTTAGAACAGGGCTTAGACTGGACTAGGCCTCTCTAGCCCAAGTTCAAGGGTGTTACTGTCTTTGCTATTATTCTTCTCTGCTCAGTTACAACTCAGTCACATTGTCTTGATGTCCATTGCTCCCACAAGAAGGAAAAAACTCACTTGTAGAACAAATAATTTGGAGTAAGGGGCAAAGGTGATTATATTACAGTTCTCTATAGAGCACATAAAAAAATGGAACAAGGTCTCTTGTCTTTCAAAATTCCTTGACCATTTCTAGGTTTCTGTCTTTCACTCCCCACACCACTGGATCCCAACAACTTAAAAGTTGTTTTTGATTGCTTTGTTTTTTCACTATGCTCCTTTCCCTGTCCTTAAAGTCAGTTCCAAGTCCTCTCCTTCCTGCCCCTTACTTAGCTACGGACTCACTGATGTTTCTGCTGAACTGGAGGCTAGAGTCTGGATGTGGTCTCTCTCCACA
Organism: Castor canadensis; assembly: GCF_047511655.1. Classification (NCBI taxonomy): domain Eukaryota; kingdom Metazoa; phylum Chordata; class Mammalia; order Rodentia; family Castoridae; genus Castor; species Castor canadensis. The sequence goes on from NC_133386.1 coordinate 171,361,112, forward strand.
TCCTAATCACCTCCTAACCACCTTAAGAGGTGAAAGAGAGGACAGTTAATGTTTTAAATAATTGTTTTCCCTCCACTGAGCAGGAACTTCTCCAAATTAACCAGGTCTTTATATTTGCAAGAGTTTCCCCCCTTCTTATAATCATTCACTGCTTGAAATTCCTCCTATTGCCAGTGCCTTATTTCTGTATGGTTATATATCCACATTCATAAACTCATATATGTATATAATCTCCTCATGTGGTCTTATCTTTAATCTCATTTCTAGAAATACTATTCTAAAATGCCATTAGTGGTGAGGTGTAGGGGTACACACCTATAATCCCAACTACCTTGGAGGCAGAGATAGGAAAATCGTGGTTCTAGACCAGCTGGGAAAAAGTTATGGAGACCCTATCTCAAAAAGAAGCTGGGCAGATGGCACATGTCTGTGGTCTCAGCTTCTCAGGAGGTGGAGGTAGGACATGGTCTGAGGCCAATGGGCAAAAGTGTGAGACCCTATCTGAAAAAACAATCTAAAAAAGGGAAAAAGGGCTTGGGGGCATAGCTCAAGTAGTAGAGTGATTGCCTAGCAAACCAGAGGTCCTGAGTTTAATCTCCAGTATCACCACCAAAAAACCAAAAAGGTACTAGTATAAATAATATGTTTTTGCACTCTGCAGCACCAAATGATTCTGTCTTCAAAACATGTTAAGATGTTACAAAGAGAACCAACCCATGCAAGAAGTGCTGCTTTCTGTTTTCTTACTGAAGGAATGCAATTGGTCAGTATCGTTTTTTGCCTCTATGGAAGAGACTTCTAAGAACAAATAGATTTGGGGCATGTTTTATTCTCTATATAATTACTCCTTGCTATCCAAATGAACTCTGTTCCCGGATTCAGATAGTATGAATTTGGAGAGTGAATTTAATTAAGAAAGGAAAACTGTATATCATTGCTCTGTAATCAGAAGCTCTGTGACAGAGCACAGTGACTTTGACCATCAAAATCTATACTGCATCTAATCCATTTGATAGTCAGATTGAACAGATTTAACTCCCGAGGGAAAGCTTTGATCTGAATCACGTGCCTGTCCTCTGGTTAAGTATGTTCAGAGTTTAAATATTTACGTTGCACAATCAAGAGGCTCAAAGTCACCAGGAATTACAAAAGATCTGGGGGAAAGGTGTTTGATTTTAAACAAGTCTTCAAGAAGGAAAGAGATTAAGTAATAATGGAGTAATAATCATTTTGCTAAAATATTAGAGATTTTTTTTCAAAGATTACCATTCTCTGTAGAGAACTCAATTCATTTGCAGAAAATCACTCTCATCCAGTGACTAAAAATGAGTGTGATTAATATGAATACTGGGATGGGAATGTGGCTCAGGTGGTTAGAGTGCCTGCCTAGAAAGTGTGAGGCTCTGAGTTCAAACCCCAATACTGCCAAAAAAATGGTATTACTGCTAATAAGAATTTTTAGAAGTGCTGTGAAGTTTATAAAATGCCTTAATAAACATGATTTTATTTTCTTAGTTTTTTTTAATTTTTATTTTTTTAGTTAATTAATTAATTAATTAATTAATTATTCATATGTGTATACAATGCTTGGGTTATTTCTCCCCCCTGCCCCCACCCCCTCCCTTACCACCCACTCCGTCCCCTTCCTCTCCTCCCCACCCCCTCAATACCCAGCAGAAACTATTTTGCCCTTATTTCTAATTTTATTGAAGAGAGATTATAAGCAATAATAGGAAGGAACAAGGGTTTTTGCTGGTTGAGATAAGGATAGCTATACAGGGAGTTGACTTGCATTAATTTCCTGTGCATGTGTGTTACCTTCTACGTTAATTCTTCTTGAACTAACCTTTTCTCTAGTTCCTGGTCCCCTTTTCCTATTGGCCTCAGTTGCTTTTAAGGTATCTGCTTTAGTTTCTCTGCGATGAGGGCAACAAATGCTAGCTAATTTTTTAGGTGTCTTACCTGTCCTCATATCTCCCTTGTGTGCTCTTGCTTTTTTCTTGTGGTCAAAGTTCAATCCCCTTGTTGTGTTTGCCCTTGAGTAAACATGATTTTATATCATCTCAGTTGAGATCTAGATCCATGGTATCCAATAAAGCGTTTGCAATGATGGAAATGTTCTATTCTGCTCCATTCAATAGGCAGTCACTGGTCACATGAGCTGCACGGAGGACAGGTGGATACTCACAAGTTAGGATACTTCCAGCAGCAGACTACAGGGATGCTTGGGAAAAAAACAGCAGATGCCCACAGTGAAACTCAATAAGTTTCAAAATAGAATAAAATCTATTTTACTCACTAGTCACTGAGTTACAAAATTTGGTAATTATGGAAGAATTAAGCAAGCAAACTTTAAAAAAATTTATAGTTTTATTGCTGGATTTTTCTGGCTATTGGGTTCTCTGTGTATTGAGCAATGGTATGATCAGAGTTCAGCTCATCTGAGTGAATTATGCCATGTGATTCCTCAGCAATTTTTTTTCTTTAAACTTTGGTGAAACTTTGTGCACTGTAGTTTTGACCTCTACCTGTTGTGAATGTAATTGGTATTATGCCTACTTATTCTTGTACGATTAATTTGCCATAATAAAATTACTTCTCTGCATTGTCACGATGGCAAAGTCTTCTATTTAAGTGGTGCTGCCAAAGGTCACCTGAAGGTCTTTGGTTCCACCATAAGCTCTATTTGCCCCAGCCACCAAAATTAACATATAAATTAAATTAAAACTCTGCTTGTGTCTATGGCCATACCACCCTGAACGCACCCTATCTCGCCTGATCTTGGAAGCTAACAGGGCCAGGCCAGGTTAGTACTTGGATGGGAACTCCTCTTGCTTCACTAATGAAGCTTTGAGAAAATTCATATTACTCCTAATTCCAACCCAATAAAACCATTCGTTTCTCCTAGATCGACATTCTAGAGTTGCTACTGTCTTGACATGTTAAATAACTTAATATTCTAAGATTTTTTCAGCTATGAATGATTACTGAAGAAGAAAAGTTTATAATTTAAAAAAAACCCTTCTTGGTACAAATGCAGAAGAGTTACAGTCAATTTGACCAAAGGGCATGCCAATTCAAAGGTAGCCAACAAAGTTGCCAGCTAAATAAACACTGTCATCATGAGTATAAACAGGAACATAAATGCCTGCACTGGAACTTCATTGCATTGCTTGGTTATCCAAAATGCCTTCTGTAAAATCAGAGTACAAAATTTAAAAGTTCTTAACGACGATGTTCAAGCTCAGAATAGGCCCATAATCCCACAGTGTCTGCTTCAGCTGCACTGAAATGATATGAAGGGCGGAGCTGTGCACTCAGTGAAGTACTAAATGCTCACTCTGCCACTGTGGGGCCCTTGGCAAAATGATGTCACCTCTCCGAGGCAGACATCTCAATTTTGTAATTGAGAATGGCCTCCATTTCATGGTCTCATTATGAGAATTAAACACAATGTTGGATGCATCACGCCTGGCACAACTGATAGTCTCCACGCCTGGAGAGTGGAAAGCAAGTAGGACTTACAATTAGGAGATAGAAATGAGATTAGGCTTTGCAATTCTGGTCCTGTGATCTTGGGCAAGTGACAATTTGAACTTCAATTTCTTTATCTATGACATAGGAATGGTATCAGTGTTCTCCTCACTGGATTGAGAAAAAAAACAAACAAACATGGAAATAGGGTGCCAGTGGCTCATGCCTGGAATCCTAACAACTAACAAGACAGAGATCAGGAGGACAGCCTGGACAAAAAATGAGACACTATCTCATAAATACCCAGTACTAAAAAGGGCTGGTGGAGTGGCTCAAGTGGTAGAGCACCTGCCCAGCCAGTGTGAAGTCCCGAGTTCAAATACCAGTACCACCAAAAACAAAACCAAAGGTACAGAAGTAAATGCCAGTGCTGAGCATATGGTAGATTTCATTTTCCTCTTTCCTTCTTTCCATTTTCCCACCTCTCTCCTCACTTTTTGGAAAAACAGACACTTTCCTGGTGTTGCCTACAATCTTCCTGAGCATTCAAGCTTTGTCTTGGCAGTGTTTTTCCTGGGCCTTCTTTTTGAAAGAAAAATCCTTTTGAGACAACCAGAACAAGGAATATTCGACAATTTTCTCATGAATTTAACTACTCTACTTCGTACACTGGGCTAAAAGACATAGAACCCCCTGGATAGAAGAAGGAGAAAAAAAACTACAGCAAAGTTCCTACTACAAAAGAGATTGCACAATTTCATCCATCTAGAACATTTTTTAAAATCCCTTATCCAAAGATTATGTTAAGTCCTTTTACTAATCTGATGAGCCAATTTAAAGGAATATTTCATGTTTCTGAGAGGCAAGCTTTGATGAGACTTTCCTCACATACAAAATAATAAAGATTGATGCCACTATTTAATGCTTACCTTTTAAATCCATCCATTGATCAAACTTGCATGTGAAATATTTATGTCCAGCTTTCTGTTGGACTTTGGTTTTGAAAATAGAGCAAGTTTTATGAAAAACAAATTTATGTCACAACTCTCTTCCAAGCAGTTGGCAAATATACCAAATAAAGTATTTCTTTTGCCAGAGTCAATAATCATTATTCCAGCATAGTCAGCAGAAATTTATTGGGATAAGTACCTTAAACATGAACTTAGACTTTCTGGGAGGGAATAGGAGAGAGAAAGAGGGAAGATCTGGAAGTGAGATGAACTGGGTTCTAGTCCTGTCTGTCTAACTAGCATTGAATCCCAGATACACAGATACAGTCTCTTCAAAGTTATTTTTATTTTGGGTGCTGAGAATTGAACCCAAGGCCCCATGTATGTTAAGCATAAGCTCTACCACTGAGCTATACTCCCAGCTCTGAGAGTTATTTTTAAATTGGCAAATTGAGTGAATTGGATGGTTTCTTCTAGCTCAGTTAGTTATCCTTTGAGAATTGACTGAGTCTTGGAACTCTAATATTGCTAACTGGAAGAAGAGGAAATCATAAGGTCCATAGGGCAGGAATCATGACTATTTTATTAACTGTTGACATCTGATGCCTGTCCATGTAGATCACCAGTAAAACCCTGGGAATGTAGAACAATGAGGATTGGCAGGATTGGGTTACTTCCAATTCAAAGCTAGCTATACCTAAAGTTCTTATGCTATGAATCTAAAAGTTAATAGTCAGTATGCATTTGGAGAAACCACAAGGGGAACTGAATTCTGAAATGACAGCTTCCATTGATGGTAAGGGTGAGAATTCTGACATTTTAGCCTCCTATAGCTAGGTTAGATCTTTTTATGACAAACCCAGAGAACATGACTTATTCTGACAGTACCATAAACGAAACAAAGGTCTTTTATAAGCAAACAGATGTTCATTGTGTTGATGTTGCCTGCCCTACTTGTAACTAACTTGTCAGTGGATTCTGACCCTCCTTCCCTCTTACTCTTGCAATCTACCAGTTACCACCCCAATGTGCCAGTGGCAGTTTTCTGTGGGTCCAGATATAAGATCAAGTACCAGGGAAAATAAGAAAAGGCAAAGAAAGGATTGTGCTGTTGGTACACTTTGCTCTCAGGCTGGCAAAGTGCATCCCCAGAGATCCAGTCTAACTGGATGTTCCAGACAAGATACCTCAATGGTTTGGACACATCCCAGGAAGGGTGGGGAGAGTTACAAAAGCTCATTCTTACTCTTGGTCCATATTTGTAAGTAGAAGAGACTGGGTTTCCTAAACTTAGTTCTTAACACATGTAAACTTCTCTGAGAATTTACTAGCATTGTTTTGTCCATAGTTACTTTTCTTGTTTAGAACTCAAAACATTTATGCTAAGTATCATTGAGGTTAGCCACATGCCATGTTTCTAGCTAATGGAAAGGTGGAAACCATTGTTGTAATTTTCCCAGGGAAAATTACCATAAAAATGCCTCATCATAACCACATCTTATCTTTGTGTGGTAATGTAGAGATTGAGAGTTCCAATATGCATGTTAGTTTCTCAAAAACTTGAGTCATAATTGATTATTTTCTGATACCTGCCTTCAGAAGTGAAGTTTAACTGGGTATGGTGGTGCATGCCTGTAATCCCAGCTATGTGGGAGGCATAGATAGGAAGATCACAGTCTGAAGCCGGCCCTAGGCAAAATGTGAGAGCTTAGCTGTGTGCCAGTGGCTCATGCCTATAATCCTAGCTACTTGGGATGCTGAGATCAGAAGGGTTGTGGTTCAAGGTCAACCTGGGCAAATACTTCACGAGATCCCAATCTTTAAAAAAACCAGAGCAGGGCTGGCAAAGGGGCTCAAGTGATGGAGCACCTACCTAGCAAACAAGAGGTCCTGGTTCAAATCCCAGCACCACCAACTAAAGGAGCAGAGCAAAATGGACTGGAGGTGGGGCTCAAGCAGTGAGTACCTTCTTTGCAAGTGTAAAGCCCTGAGTTCAAACTCCAATCCCATCCCATCAAAAAAAAAAAAAGTGAGATCCTATCTGAAAAATAGCCTAAAGCAAAAGGGGCTGGAGGAGTCATACACACACACACACATACAGTATTTTAGAGATGTGTCAGTCTTTAACAAGATATCACGCGATTTTTCTGTATTTTGTGATCTATACGGTATTTGTCATATTATTCAAGTTTGTAAACTATGGTTTCTTTTATTATTGCAAATAAAAATTTACTTTTGCACCTTGCTTTGTTCTTGTTTCCTTAAAGGGTACTGAAATTGCATAAGCTTTGGACCCCCAGATATCTGGACCCATCCCTGCCAGGCTTACTCCCTGACTACCTGATCATGGCTCCTTGGAGGAGCTGCCTCCTACAGCAGCAGGTATAATTGGTTCCAGAAACCTCTTTTTCTTTGGCTCTTTAGGCTCAGGGGTGGTGAAGGCTACTAGATAGTCATGGCTGCCTCCTCCTTCCTTGTTAGTTTCCCTTAACTCTGCTCACATACTTTGTATTGTCCCTTCATGATAATTTCTCAGTGGTGCCTTTAGAGTGTGCTGATTGCTGATAGGCTCTTGACTGATACAACTTTTATAAAGCAAAATAATGCAATATGTTCTGAAGAAAAATTTCTGGAGATATCACAGCCCTGTCTCACACAATGAAATGTCCAGCCAGCCTGATACAGGGCAATAGTTCTCAAATCTTGGACTTTAGAACCAACTTATACTTTCTTAAGTTACTGAACTCTCCAAAAGTTCTGTTTTTAAAATCAGAAAGTACTTGTCTACCCAGCCATCTATCACATATATATGAGAAATTTAAAATATTTATTATTTATTTGTTTCATAATAAAACAATAAGCCCAGTATGTGTTAATATATAAAACATACTGCTATGAAAAATAACTCTACATTTCTTAAATGCTGGTGAGAATAATTGTACCGTTTTAGTTTTGGCAAGTGTCTTAGCTGCCTGACACAATGGAAGGCGATTAGATTCTCGTATCCCATCGTGCAACTTTGGAAACCGCCACTGTCCACTCAGGAGAGGAAGAGAGTAGAAAGGGAAATAATAACTTAGCAGTAAGAAGTTTGACCTTACTGGCCCTCTGGAAGGTCCCTGGAGAACAGAGGATTTTCTAGATCAAACTTTGGAATCACATTTTGGGAACAGAGAAATTGGTCCGGATTAGAAAGTTAAGGTCCTTGGTTGGGTTTTAATTCTAACTCTGCTGCCCCCTAGAATGTGGTCTGGAGGAAATCACTTAATTTTCCACACCTACTAAGTGAAGTGCCTGAACAAAAGACTACAGAAATTGCTAATATTAACCATTTTAAATCCTTCAATTTGTAATCTAATGTTTCCTGAGACAAATAATAGCTGCCTTTGAGCCATCTTGGAAGTTAAGTTAGCTAATGAGATGTCAGGATGTCCCCTCTGAATGTTAATGGGAGTCAAATGCCCTAATGTTAAGCTGCATATTTTACCCCTAGTACTAAGGTTCAAACTCAGAGCCTTGTGCTTTCTATGCAAATGCTGTACAACTTGAGCCATACTCCCAGTCTTTTTCACTTTAGTTTATTTTTCAGGTAGGGTCTTTTACTTTTTCTCCTGGTTGACCTTGGACCACAATCCTCCTACCTCTGCCTTCCATGTAGCTGGGATTACAGATATGCACCACTATACCCAGGTTGTAGGTTGAGATAAAGTCTTGCTAATTTTTTGCCCAGGATGGCCTGGAACCTCTATCTTCCCATCTATGCCTCTTGTGTAGCTGGGATTACAAAAATTTGCCACCACCCCAGCCCTTATTTTCTATAATTTTTGATCGCATACTGTTTGATCATCTATTTATACACCAGAAAATGTCACAATTTTAAATAGAAATAGGAAGATAATTGTCTTTCCTCTAACTTAATTTACCAAAAATTTGTTTGTTATTAATATTTTAGAATACTTTTGTTTCAGCTTCATAACTTCTTACTGGTCATGCCATTTAAAAATTAAAGATTGTTGTCAAATTTAGGGGTATCCATACCAATTTTTTTCATCTAGACATTGTAGGAGTTCAAGGTAGTTGAAGTTTTCTTGTATAGTGGCCAATGGTGAACACTCTTTGACTTGAATATACATTTATCATTTGTGCTGTGATACTATATATGAAATTTTATGTTAAGAAGAAGTTGAAGTGATTGCAATTGGGCCAGATCATTCCAGGACAAGGCCTACCAAAAAATCCTACAGCCACTCCAGTGACACCCAATAAGAGAGGAAGCGCAGTAGAAAACAATGGTCATGTTGAATTACATTGCATGTGAACACATTGTGAGGACTGCACCAAAGGTTTGAAAGGAACACAGGCAAATGAACTCTAGAGTTTTAGCCTCATTGGCTTCATGGTAAATCCATTTTTGGAGCTGAGATAATGAAAACACTGGCCTCTCCCTTTCCCTGACTGTAATCTCATTCTGGTCTCCCACTGGCTAAACCTGGCAAGAAGCCAGGATGCCATGGAGTCAAATGCATGGTAAAGTCCAGACGCCTAGAGAAAAGCTCCATGTGGTCTTGACAATGATTTTTTTTTATTTGACCCACAAACAGAAGTAAAAATGGACAAATGAGATTATATCAAACTAAAAAGCTTCTACAGCAAAGGAAACAATCAACACAGTAGAGACAACATATCCAATGGAAAACGCATTTGCAAGCCATATATCTGATAGTTAATGGCCCAAATAAATAAGGAACTCAAACTGTTGAATAGCAAGAACACCTGAATAGACATTTCTCAGAAGAAGAGACACAAATGGCTAATATATATATATATATATATATATATATATATAAAACCATTGAGGAAATGCAAGTTAAAACCACAAGGAGATGGTTAGAATGCTATTACCAAACAGTTCACAGGGAGAGGGGGAGAGCATAAAGAAAAGGTGAAGGAGGACAACTATGTTGGAAGTATTTTGTATTCAGGTATGAGAACAGAAAAATGAAAACTGTAATAAAAATATGTTGAAAGATAAGTATTGAAGAAGTGGAAAAAAGGCAACTCTTGCACACTGTTGGTAGGAGTATAAAGCCTCTTAACAGCTATTATGCCATCATGTACAGCCATTATGGAAAACTGTATCCAGGTTTTCAAAATTTAAAATAGAGCTATCATATGATCCAGCACTCCCACTTCTAGTTACATACCCAAAGGAAATGAAATTAGTATGCAGAGGAGACATTTGTACTCCCATGTTTACTGCAGCACTATTCCCAAAAGTTGAGATATGATTCTGAATTGTCCATCAACAGAGGAATGGATAAAGATGTGGGATAGATATACAACAGGATACTATTTATCCATAGAAAGTGTCAAATCTTGTCCTTTGTGATGACATAAATGGAACGGGAAGATATTAATGAAATAAGCCAGGCACAGAAAGACATAATGAAGCATGATCTCACTCAAGCAGAATCTAAAAAATATATCAAATTTATAGAAGCAGAGAGGCTGGGGGTAGGGTGTTGGACGATGTTTGTCAAAGAACACATTTGAGGACAGAAGGAATAGGTTTAATAGATCTATGTACATCATGGTCACTACTGTTAACAATAATGTATTCTTGAAAATTGCTGAGAGTAGATTTTAAGGAATAATTGTGTGAGATAATGCATATGTTAATTAGCTTGATTTAGGCATTCCATGTAACATATATGAATTTCAAAACATCATGTTTTATCTTTAAAAAATACATATAGTTTTTATTTGGGGAGAAAAAGACCCCTGAGAGTACATAGTAGAATGGAGAAGGGTAGAGAATGATTCTGGAGGAGCAAATAGAAAATGTCAAGCCATCATGGGTAGTGTAAGCTAAGCCAGGACCAGTAGTATTGCCATTGATCCCACTTGCAGTAGAAACAGAAAGGACTATAAGGCCTGGCACTGAACAGCGGAGGCCTTGGGACAAGGGGATAAGGAGACATGAGAAGCAGAGGGAGCCCAAGATGGGGACTGACATAAGACCCCTCTGGAGAAACTGTATCCATTGTTGTATACCCGAAGGGTCTCTGTGGGTGCTTGTTTTTCTTATGTATTTTTTGGTGTCGTCTGTAGGGTTCTGTAACAGATCTGGTTGTAACCTTGAAAGCTTCAATTCTGCTGCCACCCAACAAGAGCCAGGGACTTGTGAGACAGAGTGGCAGAAAAGGAAAAGCTTTTTTTAGCAACAAGACAGCAGGTTGGAAAATAAACTCTGGCATCTGGGCTCATCTTCCCTAGCACTTTGGAGAGAAAGTTCACGTAGCATCTTTTGTGGGAATGTTGTCTCAGTCTCAAGACCAGTTGGCACCAGTGTAGTTGGCCAGTTCTGGAACTGAGCATCTTATCTAGGTTCCAAGGTCATGGGGGTCATCCTGGACCTGTGAATGTGAGACAAGGCCATTGTTCAGAGGTTTGCTGTTTGAAGAGCTGTGCCTCTGGATGCTGTCACAGTCTCTGCTCTATACTTATTACAACTACCTTTTATTTTTATTTTTTAATTATCATATTATTATTGTACTGAGGGTACACTATGATATTTGTAAAATTTCTTACAATATATCATAGTTGAATTCACTCCTCCATCATTTTTATTTATCCCTCATTCCCCCATTCTTAGAATAGTTTCAACAGGTCATTTTTCTATTTTCATATGCGTATATAATATTTCTACCACATTTACCCTCCTACACCCTTTTCTCCCACTGGTACCAACCCCCAGACAGGACCTGCTTTACCTTCCTGTTCTCCATTTTTGAAAAAAAAATACAGGGAGTTTCATCATGACATTTCCATGTATATATGTATTATAACCTGAACTGGTTCATCCCCTCTATTTTTCTCCTTTCTACCTTAGTTCCCTTCTTATGGTGATTTCAATAGGTTTAAAAATTCTGTTTATTCTGTATAAAAATCACATTAACCATATTCATTTTCTTAACTTCCTTCTTTTACCCTCCCTCTCCCATTAGTGACCTCCCCTTAGTGTGGTGACCTGTTTCTATAATATTGCTTGTACTTGTATTGTGTCTAGCTCCCACATATGAGAGAAAACATGTGGCTTTTGTCTTTCTGAGCCTGAGCCTGGCTTATTTCACTTAACATGATGTCCTCCAATTGCATCTATTTAACTTCAAACCACATGGTTTCATTCTTCATTATGGCTGAATAAAACTCCATTGCAAAAATATATATGATCATATTTTCTTGATCCATTCATCAGTTATAGGGCATCTGGGCTATTTCCATAGCTTGGCTATTGTGAACTGTGCTGCAATAAATACCAATATGCAAGTGTCTATTGTATCCTAACTCACATTCCTTCGATTATATCTCTAGGAGTGGTATTGCTGGATCATAATTGAGATCTTTCTCCAGATAACCTAGGAAAGAAAGAGTGTGCTGGGAAAGGGTTGTTCATTTTAACTGACTCTACAGTTAATTGTTAAGATATGGAGCAGGTGCAGGGGGAAAAAAGTCATGCTCATAAATCAAAAAGAAGGAAGAGAGAAAAAAAAAGCTTTCCAACTCAGAGTTCAATGTCATGATGACTTGGCAAAAATGTCTGGTAGTTCCAGCTCCCTCTTTTCTCTGATATTTGACCTTGGAATTCTCCTCCTCATTCTGCCAACACAGATGTGAAGGAGACTTTCTTATGACATCTGGTTATATTGCTGTTTGACCAAAGTTGAAAAGCACATGAAGAACCAAGAGAAATGTCAGATAACAAAGAGAGAGAAGGAAGGCAAAGAAATGAGAAGGTAGTGGGCGACAGCAATTGGGAACCGTCATTTCTGGGGTTAGATAATTAGTTCTTTCTTTCTTTCCTTCCTTCCTTTTTTCTTTCTTTCTTCCTTCCTTCCCTTTTCTTTCTTTCTTTCTTTCTTTCTTTCTTTCTTTCTTTCTTTCTTTCTTTCTTTCTTTCTTTCTTTCTTTCTTTCTTTCTTTCTTTCTTTCTTTCTTTCTTTCTTTCTTTCTTTCTTTCTTTCTTTCTCTGTCCCTCCCTCCCTCTCTCCTTCCTTCTTTCTTTCTTTTTCTTAAACAAGTTTATTAAAGAAATTTTTTGCATAGTTTATCTTTCACCAGTCTGTTCTGGCAGCTTCTAGAGATATTAGAATCCCCTGGATCAATGACAGTCAGTGCATACTCTGTAGCATTTTCCACATTCTGTGCCCAATTTATTATTATTGTCACTGTAATAATGGACACCAGTTTGGACCAATGCAGCAAGTCTTTGATTTCAGATTTCCTCAAAGCTGGGCAGGTGCTGGCAAGGATGACCAATTTAATTTTGTTCCATCTGATCATCTTCAAAGTCTGCTTGTACTCCAGCATACTTTCCTCTTTTCATTACAAATTGGAACCTAGAGTTGATCTACTCCAACTCTACTTTTCGTCTTCATTGCAGTCACCATCTAATCCTGTCTTAGGTGTAGGATGCCTTCCAACCTAGAACATACAGGAGGTTTAGGATCCTGAGTTTCAAATGGCAATCTGCCACCCTACCTAAAACTCTGCCCAGTGGAGCTCACTCACCAAGGCCCAGTGTATTTTCATAATTGGTCCTGCACTCAGATCATGGCAAAGCAATGGCACAACGTGTTATGACATAGGGCCTCCTTTTCCCTATTACATTCTACTTTTTTGCATTACATACAGCAGCTTATACTCAAATGGCAGAGCAAACCAGCTACCTTAAGAAGCAGATAACCCTGGGAGATGGATTCAAAGTGTCCTCTCCTAAAAAGCAAGTCAAAAGTATAAAAAAAATTATGAGTCAAATCTTAAAAGAGAAAATGGATTTGGAAGGAAAGATGTCATGGTTTAGACCATTTATATTCTAAGTCACCTTATCACATGGGTAAATGTGACAAAAGGACAGAGCTTCCTATTTGTGCATACATGAATGCCTCAAATGCTGAGGTTAGTATAATATGGCACTCAGTGGGATTAGTTTTTGTTTTTAAGACACTAAGATGTCATTTAAAAGATAACACCAGTATCTATTTTGGAAATTTATTTGGGGGAAGATATTTTGGGAATAGATTTTGGATGGATCCCTTTATTTACACAGTGACCTGAATGACCATAACTCTAGATTAAGATGTCAAGGATTATTGTGATATTACATATAGTAAGAAAGAAATGTGATTTTGGTTCTTGGTACAGAGTTCCCCAAACCCTTGAATTCTCTGTAGTGAAAAATGTCTTTTGTATGCTAATAAAATGACTGTTGGCTAGGGTCCCTTAGCTTCAGGACGGGGGCTGGTCACCTAAAAGATCAAGGTGTGATTAGAAGGTTGGAATCTAACATCCTGCTTCGCCAACTTCTGGGGAGGAGGAAGGTAAGAGCTGAAGAGTGTGTTGATCATCAATGGCCAATGACATAATCAATCATGTCTACATAATGGAGCTTCCAAATAATTCAGAAGTTCTGGGTTCAGAGAGCTTCTGGATTGCTGAACACAAGGTGGCTCTTGAAGGTTGGTATGAACTTGGAGAATGGAATCTCCAATCCCTTCTCACATACTGTTGGGATACTTTAACTTGCAGCCCACCTAGCCTAAAAATCAGCTATAACTGGCATGACCCTTGGGTAACCTCATGAAGAGGAAGATAGCCTTGAAACAGGGTTGTAAAACATGGTAAACTGTCAATTAAAAGCTGTAACCTCGGACAGAGCTGTGAGGAATTGCCCATTAGAGCCATGCAAAAGTTCGGGACTGAGATGAAAGGCACCATGCAGAGATAAGCACCCATTCCTGCCTTTCTTTGTCTCCACTTGTAAATAAACTTTCCAAAACAGGACTCCCCTGCTGTTCTTATCTAAACCTTAGGTTTCTATTCCACTACTAGCCCCTAATTTATGGGAGAACACATTCCTTGTAACCTGATAAGTAAACCTCTGGTGTTTCCCCAGTTCCCAATAAATAATATTACCCCACCACCAGGATGTGGGCAAGATCAGGAAAATGTGACCCCAGGGGCATGAGGAATTCCTATGTGATGATGATTGATGCTTTAAAGAGTATAAGACCTGCTTAAACTTTGCTTTCAGGGTCCTTGTTGAAACCTGCTGCATCAGGTGGATGCTCGGACCCTAGCTAGCCAGAAAATAAACCTCGCCTTGTGACTTCCGTTGTCTCGAGTGTCCTTTGTCCTCTCAGAAAGTGGCCGGCCTCGTACCCTAACAATACCTTTCCCTATTCATCTCTTCCATCTGGCTCTTTTATCTGCATCCTTTGTAATATTCTTTATCACAAAGCAGTCAACATGGGTGTTTCCCTGAGTTCTCTGAGCCATTTTAGCAAATTAATCAAATTAGGGGATTGTGGGAACCTAGATCTATAGCCAGTTAATCAGAAGCACAGGTCACAGCCTGAGGCTTGGAATTGATATCTGAAGTGAGGGCAATCTTGAAAGAATGAGCTCTTAACCTGTGGGATCTTGTGTTATGTCCATAGACACATACTGTCAGGATTGAGTTAGACTAGGGACATCCAGCTGACATCTGCTGAAGAATTGCTTGTTGGGCAGGAGGTGGGGGGGTAATTCCTCACACATCTGGTATCGGAAGTGTTGTAAGAATTGGCCAGGCATTGTGGTACATCCCTGCAAATTCCAGATACTTGGGAGGCAGAGGTAGGAGGATTTAAGTCTGAATGCAGTCAAGGGAAAAGTGTGAGACCCTATCTGAAAAACAAACTAAAAGCAAAAAGGACTGGGGATAGGGGGAAGTTAAGTGGTAAGCCACTTAAGGAAAAACTCTTTAGTGTTTTGTATCCCAAACAGTTATATTTGAAAATATAATTTGATATATCTTTAAAACCATGCCTCTTTTTCCTAAATCTTGAATGTGAATGCCCAATGCCTAAACATTACCTGTTTTTAAAAGGTGTAAATAGTTTCATGTCTAAACTGATAAGAGATGAAAGACAATCTGGAATGAAGGCATACACGGAGGGGCTGTTGTCTGATTGTGTACACTTCCCAGTGGAGGAAAAACCATGGTAAAGATCTGGTTGTACTTGAAGGCTCAACCTGGACTGAACTAAGGTTGCTGTCTATGGAGCACCAAGTAAGATGGACTATTTCTGGGAAATTTGCAATCATTATAATTTTCTAGTCTGACTTGTGTGTCAGATTGTACCCCTCATGGGGATAAGAAGGTGAATTTCCCCCTTCAGAAAATGTTTGTTCTCGCCATTGACCGTCCTGGAGTAAAAAGGGAGTGCTGGACCATGGAAGGGACAGATTTCCTCCCCTTCTGAGGGACTAGGGTGTGAAGGGGAAGGAAGAGAGGTACTCCTCTTTCATGAGTTGAGCAGATTCCTCTCCATATGGAGGGTTTTCAGGAGCTATGGCAAGGCCTTAAGTTCTATTTTAGACCTCTGGCCTCAACATCTAGCAGTATTTGAATTACCAGTGCATTCAACCAAAGTATTATGGTAAAGTCAATTCATTTTTTTCTCCACAGGAGTGGCCCTTTCCCTACTCCTGTATGAAAACTTGGGTAGTCAGTGGTTACACATAATAAACATATGGTCACATTAAGTTGTAAGTTCAGTCTTACTGTGGTATTAGTGTTTTTCCCTTCTCCTTGTCTGGGCCTGTGGCAGACAAGAACATGCCTTCTAGGCAGGAGGGACAATTGAATTGTTTCTCTTTCTTGCCTTCTTCTTTCCTTATCCAGCAGTTGTTCTTACTGAACCTTCTGTGTTGAAGCAACAGGAGGGAGGATAGGTTTGAGGATTGGAAAGTCCTTTCTTGACCAGAATTATTATAAGATAAGACAGATGCAAATCTTTCTCTCATGAGTACTTTTACAGTGTCTTAAGGGATGCTCCTATGTGATCCCTTTGATTTTTGCCCCTTTGGCTATTTCAGATTCCTATCAGATCCCCAGGATTCATGTTCTTCTGTTTTGTGGTGGAAGTGTAATGCTGTTCCCTACTCATGACCTCCATTCTCTCCCCCATGCCATGCTAGTTTCCTCACATTTGAGTCAGACCTCCAATGATCTCTATCCCTGAATTGTAGAGGACACATGTCAAGTTGTCTGGATGGTCCTTTTGAAGTCTGTCTCTTAAAACTTCCTTTGTTTTTTGAGTTCCTGTCTATGGGCTACTGTCTTTTGATTGTTGAAGTACATCCTTAAGTTGTTCTTTCATCAAGTGTTCGTGCAATTCTGTAGGTTTCAAATGTCTTTGTTATGCCAGTGTTCTTGGATGGTTTTTAGCTGGGTATAACAATTTACATTACCATTGATTTTCCTTTAGTGCTTTGAAGACCATCCTTCGTTGTCTTTGAGCATGTGTTGCTGCTAAGGACAGTCTGCGCTATTATACTTTTTAATTGTGTAATTACTCTGTCCTTTAATTTGCTTAGATTTTATGGTTTCCTCTTTATTCTTTTGTTCTACAACTGTGCTGTAATGTATAAAGGTTGTTTTTTTTTTTTTTTTTTTTTTTTGGTGGTACTTGGGTTTGAACTCAGGGCCTGTCTTACTACACAGGAGTTCCACCACTGGAGACAACACCCCCAGCCCCTTTGAATTTGGAGAGGAAGTTCTCAATTACAAGCCTGCTTTGTGCTCCATGCATTTACGAAGCTGGATTTCCTAAATGGCTAAGTACACAGGCTCCTCAATTTATGATGGGGTTATGTCCCAGTAAATACACTGCAAATTGAAAATATCCTAAGTCAAAAGTGTGTTTTGCTGGGTGCTAGTGGCTCATGCCTGTAATCCTAGCTATTTAGGAGGCTGAGATCAGGAGGATCAAGGTTTGAGGCCAACAGGGCCAAATAGTTTGCAAGACCCTATTTTGAAAAGGGTTGATGGAGTTTATCAAGTGGTATAGCACCTGCCTAGCAAGCATGAGGCCCAGAATTCAAACCCCAGTACAGACAATAAATAAATATAAATAAAGTGTGTTTCACCCACCTAACTTAGCAAACATCATAGCAACACAGTACAGTGTAGAATATTGGTTGTTTGCCTTGTGACTTCATTGCTGACCGGGAGTCATTGCTTGCTGCTGCCACACGGCATTGTGAGAGAATATCATTAAGTGCATTGCTTACCTAGGAAAAGACCAAAATTCAAAGTGTGGTTTCAACGGAATGTGTACCATGTTTGCATCATCATAGAGTCAAAAAATTATAAGTTGAACCATTATAAGTTAGGGACCATATGTAATCAAGGCTATTTTTCATTTTTATTAGCATATGTTCATTGTAAAGGGATTCACTGTGACAACTATACATTAGTTACATTGTACATTAGTTGATCTCCCCCCTCAACTCCCTCCCTGCCCCACTTAAAACAATTGCAAAAGGTTTCATTGTTCTATTTTGGATATGTATAGGAAACCCATCAACCATATTCCCTCTTTATCTCCTCCATTCACCCTCCCCCCTCTCACATGTACCCCCCAGTACCTATTTTACAGTCCTGTCCTTCTTTTGTAATTCCAAAGTCCATGTTTAAAAGGGTTTCTTAATGTATCTCAACTGTGAATGTACTGTACTTGGGCAGTTCAACATTCTCTATTATTCTC
The DNA here is from genome assembly GCF_047511655.1 of Castor canadensis. Classification (NCBI taxonomy): domain Eukaryota; kingdom Metazoa; phylum Chordata; class Mammalia; order Rodentia; family Castoridae; genus Castor; species Castor canadensis. Next base: position 171,379,131 of record NC_133386.1, read on the forward strand.
TCTTACTCTCTACCCCCTATTATTCATTCGGTCCTGGCTTTTATTATTTACGAAGCATGGGTTTCTGTGGAAATACATACCCTTAAAAAATGTTTCATTCTTAAATATGGAAACTGTGCACAGGGAAAGGAAATAACATTGCACTTTATAAGCACTAAAAGTGGAAAATACAATGTCTTAAGTTAAAAAAAAATTAAAACTGGAAAAAATGTTTCAACTTATTTCTGCTTAACTCCAAGGTCAAGGAACCAAAGTCCTGGAAGTCATCAACTCTGTCGTCTAGCTTGAGGATTTCTTTCTTAAAAATAGAATGGACTTTGCCCATATCTTAGCCCTTGATTGAACTGGCTTCTGCTTTCATGTTGTGTTACCTGCAGAATGGGGAAAGGGCTTTCCAAGGCAGTGCTGATATCTTCTTCAGTCTCTATTTTCACATGGGTCAATTTCTATGTCTTAGTGAAACTTTACAGAAAGTAAAAATACTACAAATAAATGCAAGAAATAATGTAAAAAAAGATCTGGCCCAGAGATAAAAATACTTTTTTCTCTAGATTTCTTTTTTATCTTAGGAGGAGTTACCTGTAAAAGACTAACTAACCACTTTCCTGGGAAAGTGGTCTAGAGTAAGACTGTGACAAGTTTGATGTCAGGTGATTTAGAATCCTAAGCCTCATTCAATAGTGGAACAAGTTACTTAACCATTGCTGAGCCTCCTTAGATCTTCCGTTCCTTCCCAGGATTATCATGGTGATCAAATGAAATTCCGCATGAAAAAGAACCTGTCAACATGCATGATGAGTAGTTGGTACCAGTTTACCTGTCTCTTCTGATAAAGGTGCCTGACACAAGTTGCCTAATGAAGAATCTACCAGTGAGAAAAGACAATTTACCAAGATATCTGGAGTCCAACTTCTTTTCAGCACTGAGCATCTGAAGCAATGACTCTTAAGAAACCATTTAGACTACTTTATGATCTGAAATTACCCTTTTAGTTATCCATGATTTCACTGTGCCTCCTTCAGTCCATCATTTTGAAAGCTCATTTTATATGGCACTAATTCTTGTTTCTTTTTGCTCAACCACATTCCCTGAACATAAAACCAGTGGTCTGTGAAACAAGTTGCCTCAAAGGATAGCAGTTAGTGATAGCATGTGGTTGAAAGTGGGAGGTGAAGGGAGACTGGGTATTGGGTTTGATTGAGGGTTACCCAAAGGCCCATGTGTTAATGGCTTGGTCCCCAGGGTAGCACTATTGGGAAGTGGTGGAACTTGTGAAAGGAGGGGTCTACTGGGACATCTTTAGGTCATAGGGTTTGTGCCCTTGAAGGGGATTCTGAGACCCTGTTCTCATCCCCTCTCTACTTCCTGGCTCATGAGGTGAATGGTTTGCTCTGCTACACTCCTGCCATGATTGTGTCATACTTACCAGAGGCCCAAAGTGATGGGGTGGCCTGATCTTGGACTAGAACCTTAAGAATTGTAAGCTAAATAACTTTTTCTCTTCATAAAGTTAATCAGCTCAGGCATCTCACTGAGATAATAAAATGATGTCTCCTACAGTGGGGGAAAGAAATAGTGGATGTCCACCTTTAAGACTGGTATGATGGGTATTTGGCCAGTGTGGGATCCTTTGGATAAATAAGAGTAGAGTGTTGTTCATAAAACAGGAGAATTTTCCAGTTCAATTTCTGGGAATCTGTCCTGTTCAAGACTTATAAAAGCACACGTGATATTCATGGCAACATAGTTTGCATTAGTGAAAATTGGAGTCAACCTAAATGTCTGTTAATATGGGAATGGTTAAATAAATTAAGGCCTGCTTATAGCATGGAATATTTTATGTGACCACTAAAAAGAACAAGGTGGCGTTATACAGCAGTCCTCTCTTTTCCACAGTTTTGCTTTTCATGATTTCAGTTGCCTACAGTCAACCATGGCTTGAAATATTAAGTAGAAAATTACAGAAATAACTAATTCATAAGTTTTAAATTGAATTCTGTTCTGAGTTGCATGATGAAATCTTGTGCTGTCCTGCTCTGGCATGCCCAGGCCACAGGTCGTTCCTTTATCTAGTATATCCACACTGTATATGTTACCCCTAATGTGTTTAGTTCTCTTGGTTATCAGGTCAACTGTTGGGGTATCATAGTACTTATGTTCAAGTTACCCTTATATGGTAGCCTGGCACTATGTCACACTGCCTATGTCATTCTCTTCACCTCATCACATACGCATTGATAATTGCACATCATCAGAAGAAAGTTAAGAACAATAAGATATTTTGAGAGTGATCACATTCACATAATTTTTATGATAGTATAGTGTTTTAATTGTTCTGTTGTATTATTAGTAATCATTGATAGTCTCTTACTGTACCTAATTTATAAATTAATCATCAATATGGGGATTTCATTGGCCTTTAAGACACAGGAAGTCCAAACCTCTACCAAATCTCCTCCTAAATAATTCTGAGAATTCCAGCAGTGTTCTCAAGTGTTGAATGGTATCTGAACTGGCCAGGCATGCTGCTATGATAGTTCTCTCTCATCCCTGGGGGCTGTGTTCTGAGATCTGGTAGATTACTGTGCTTTGCCTGCCTGTGTGCCAGGAAGACTCTCATTGTTTCTGGTTGGTAACGTTAGACTTTGCTATATCCTCCTAATATGTGCCCTAAGCCCTCAGAGTGAGGAAGAACCTTTAGTTCTCTTTTATGTCACAGCAGTGTTGCCTAGACTCCAATGTGTTTCAGGATATACAGGAAGAAGTTCCTGACTTTTATTTTATAGCACTATCTCTCCCTTGGTACTAAATTTATACCCAAAGTGCTATGTTTAGAATTGCCACTTCTTTTTCCTACCTCAAATATTGTTTCTGGGTCCAAAAATTCAAGCTTGGGTTCTTTTTCTTTAAAGATATGAGGTTCCTTAGGGCCTCTGCAAAGAAATTGTGGTGTCCTTCCTACCAGTTACCAGATACATCTAACTTCCAACAGGGCACTCAGCATACATTCTTAAATAGAAATATCTTAGCATTCAAACAAAGAAAGCTGTCCCACCATGTCATCAGACATACTGTACTAGCTGTCTGTCACTATAATGAAATAGCTGAGACAAAGGGAACTTACAAAGGGAGAAGGTTTATTTTGGCCCATGGTTTTGGAGGTTTCAGTCTGTGATCTATAGGCCTGTGATGAGGAGTGCATCATAGGAGAGGTGGGTAGTGGAGCACACTGCTCACCTAATGGCTAGGAAGCAAAAGAGGAAGAAGGAGAAGACAGAGTCCTGTAATTCCCTTGGGGGCACTCCTCCAATGACATAAGGACCTCCACAAGGTCCCTCCTCCTAAAATTCCACCACCCCACCAGAGTGCCACCTGGGCAGCAAGCCTTGAAAACATGGACCATTGAAGGCCACTTATTCATATCATAGCAGATATCCAGACACCCTATATCCTAAAAGTGGACTCTTTAGAGAAGCAAGTGTTCTGTTTGCAAAATAACACATACAGTATGAAAGCATTTATATAAGGTTCAAAATCATGTAGACTGGAGTGTGACTGTATATAGATCAGTGGTAGAGCACTTGCCTAGCATGTGCGAGGCCCTGGAAAACAACCTCCCTCCAAATATATTATCTATATATATTGTGCGGCTAAGCTATAAAGTAAAGCAAGGGAAAAGAAAGGAATGCCAGGGAGGGAAATACAAAAGGCCTTACCCGTATTGACCATGTTGTTTTTTTAGGTTGAGTGATGGTTCCAGATGTTTGATTTTATTATTCTTTATCATACACACATACATTGCATATATATGAATTCATCACATTCAAACATTTAAATATGAAATATTTCACAATTAAATTTGTTCTGACTTAAAACATGAAGTACTAATTTACACTCCTGCATTTTGTCTCTCCTTTTCCTTTTTTTGCTATCTACTACAATCCCCAAGTTCTGAAGAGCCATTACTGTTTTCTCTATGATTTCACTTACTCTCTGCTTCCCGATTGCTCTTGTCATGCTCTAGTCCCTGTGATTTTTTTTTTTTCACTGATTTGTTCTTGCTTTCTGGAATGATTCCTACCTACAGCATGTGGAATCACTGGGGTGCTTTGGGTTTTCTAGTTCCTCCTTTCAGTGATATTAAATCAAGATATATTTCTAGATATTTTATTTTATGGATTTATTCAGTAAACTATTGTGGAAAATTAGAGTTATGGCAGGTTTTTAAAGGGTGGCATACTACCAGGAAATGGAGGTAGCTTCTAAGGAAAATGCTTTCTAAATGGCTTCTTTTTGGGGAATTTTTTTCTGTTAACTACTCATGCTAAAAGTCTGGAGGAAATATCCATGAGCTGCCATGGAACACATGGAATATCATGTTGCCATTACACGTGATCTTATAGATTATTACTTATCAACATGAGACTATGTTCATGATATATTAAAAAGTGAATAAAGAAGTTATTATTAGAACATGTATATATACATAATATTTATATATATGTTCTCATTTTTATTTGAGACCTTCTATATCAAAATACAAATATAGTTATACATAACAATAGAAGGATATTAACAATGATTATCTTAGAATGATGTAATTTGGAACAATTTGGGAATGTTTTTCTCTATTTTCTAAAGCAGTTGAAGTAAGGACATATGAGTTTTTAAAGACCAGCAAATTAATCTCTATCTTGTTTTTTTAAAAATTTATTCATATGTGAATACATTGGTACGTTGGGGATTCCTCCTGCCTGCCCACCCCCCCGCTCCCATCCTCTCCCCCCAACCCCTCTTGCTTCCAGGCAGAACCTGATCTCTGCCCTCTTCTTCAATTTTGTTGAAGAGAAGACATAAGCAATAATAAGAAAGACATAGTGTTTTTGCTAGTTTGACATAAGGATAGCTATACAGAGAGATTCCTAGCATTGTTTTTTTTTTTTTTTTTAAAGAAAGCTTTTTGGTGAGATTAAGAAATTTCTTCTTGAAGATTTCATTTCTTTTTCAAAAATTATCTGAAAAATGTTCTTTTCCTACCTACCCTTTAGCATTAAACACAGCACACAAGCGATTTTAAGGGGGAAAACATGAGCATTGTGCTGGGCTGAGGTGCACACACTAGACAATTGCAGGAAGATTTACACATCTCCCAGGATGTACAATGAGGGCCCTCCCCAAAGATAAGGGCGACATGGGCAGACTTAGTCTGGAGGAAGCATAGCTGGCATAGCTGTGGGGAGGTGGGATGGGTAGAGAGGGGGTGGAGAAGGCAGTGGGCAGTCTCATCGGGTTACACAGTTCCACACAGGGATGTGAAGGTGTTTCCCAGGGAGCGTGGCAAGATAGTAAAGACAAAGTGAAAAGCTGCAGCACTTTTTCTTGGGATAGAGCACTATTTCCATCTTGAATTTTTTTTTTTTTTGTAGTACTGGGGTTTGAACTCAGGGCCTACACCTTGAGTCACTCCATCAACTCTTTTTTAGTGAAAGGTATTTTCAAGATAGAGTCTCGTGAATTATTTGCCTCGGCTGCTTCAAACTGCAATCTTCCTGATCTCTGCCTCCTAAGTGGCTAGGATTACTGGCACCAGCCACAGGCCCTGGGCACATCTTGAATTTTAAGACACAAGCCAGAGGTGGTCACAGTTGTGGCAGCTGTGGTGGTAGCATGACCAACTATCTAGTTTCCTCAAAACCTACCCCATTTTAGTTCTGAAAGCCCCACATCCCAAGAACCACTGTGCCCCAGACAAATTGGTTGCTTGGTTTTCCTAAATGGTGGACATCCGTAGTGACCAGGAGAGGAAACTGGATGAGGCAGCAAAATATTGCGGAGGAAATAGTAACTAAATGAGAGGCGTGGTGGCAGGTGCCATGGTGACAGTGGTGCGGTCTACTGGAAGAGTACAGTGATGCCACTGGCAGCGGGGACCTGGTCTCCAAGTGAAGAGCTACACTGACAGCTCTAGCAAGGATGCTTTTCTGTTTTCCCACTGCTGATGTAACCAGGAACTCCAAGATGCTGGATGGAGATGGGACCCTGCAGTGATGTCTGGAATTCCAGGAAAGACGTTCTGATTCCTGGAGATCAAATATCCCTTCCCATGGCTGTATATCTACATCCCTTCTCCCACAGTTGGCACTGGGGAGCATTAGTCAACCCTTTTCTGGCTCTCCCTGATTTCATAGGGCTTTTCTGGGGCTGAAGTCACCTTTAGTTCCTAAACCCATGGTCCCTTACCTTTGACTGCTTAAGAAAGATCCTTAGCACTTCAAAACAAATTAAAGTTTCTTTTTTAACTTTCCAGCACACATCTTATAGAAGAAACTGACTGAGTAGTTTTGATAAGGGGAAAAAAATCACACATTAAGGATTAAAAACTAACACTGTGAGGGCTGGGGTCATAGCTCAGTGGCATGGCACTTCCCTAGTGTGGTCACGGCCCTAGCTCCTTCCTCAGCAGAATGGAAGAGTCCACACAGCTGTACGTTGGTTAAAACAGGTCCCGTGGCTCATTGGCCAAGAAACAGTTAGATTTGAGGGTTTGGCCTACTGGGCTCACTCCAAGTATATGGTCCGAATTGTGGCCACTGCTTACAAACGGTTATGGTGAAACTCAAAGGTCAGTTTAGCTACTTCCTAGGCAACCGTTGCTCTAAGTGGGTTTATTTCCTCTTACACTTCTTTGGAGTCAATGCTCACTTTGCTAACCAAGCAGAAAGGTCTCTTGTAGCCAGGCCTTCCTTCCTCCACCCTTTGAGAATTGTGCTCCTAACTGAAGCCGTTTCTCTGCCTGCCTCCCCCATGGTTCCCTGGACTTTGTCCCTATACATTCCCTCCTTTCATTCTGGACATAGTGCTTTCTCCAGCATTTCAGAGTTCAGATCTAGTCAGAAAGCTTTTCTCTAATGTTCTTTCTTCCTCCTCCTTCCCCTCCTCCCCCCTCTTCTTCCTGCTCCTCTTTCTTCTTTTTCTCTCTCAGTTGGTGAGGGCAGATTCTCTGCTGCCCATTAACTCACTCTTATCTGTTCAGTTTCCTTCTAAGGCTTCCTTTCTAACCAGATCCTCACAGCTCAATCTATCCTCGGATTTGGCTCTGTCAGGGAGACACTTTCTTCTGGACCAGGTTTTCCTTTAATTTCTTTTAGATCCGCAATTGTGTAAAATAATTGCACATCTGCATTTAATTATGAGACTGTTTTTCTGGTTCCACATTGACACATTTCTAGTGCTTTGGAGGGAAAGGACATTTGCAACAGATGTTGACTACGGTGACTGTGTTGCCAACTGCTTTTAATTTCCTAGGCTCTGCCAGACCCAGATGCAAAGGGTGGCTGATAGAGTGGCTGGGAGTGGAATGTTCTAACTACCTGGCACAGTGTAGATAGGACTCTACACATTTTTCCCCATCTTTTTAGTTTCTATCTCCAAAAAACATGCCTCTTTAAAAAAACAAAGCAAAATAAAAAACGCTGGCACAGAACAGATAGAACTTTGCCTTTGGTTTCACAACTTATGGGTTAATGTTTTGACTATTATTTTTCAAGTTATATAATTCTTCTGATGGTTACAAATATACATGTTTAAATATATATGAAATATGTGGAAGAATATGTACATATATATGTATTTTTTTTTTCATCCTTAGGTCATAGGGGTTTTGTGTCAGAATGTTTGAGGGGCAATGACATGGGGCCTGTGCCTTTCCGGGTACAACCACACACCACCCCCGCCCCCACCCAGTGCAGGCTTTTGACCATGTGCCCAAGTTGAAGTCCAGGTTCCTTAGGCCTGCGGTCAGCACTGCTGAGTCACGCTGCAGACTGTGAGGCTCCCCGTGGGGTTCATTGTGCTACATGGGGAGTCTTGGCGACTGGTGTTTTTGGCGCCTTCTGTTTGTTGTGGACTTTGGTGGCCACAGTCCCTTTCCAACATCCTGATACTTTCCTTTGCTTTGATTGGTTATAACTATAGACACTCAGATAACGGAGCTCAGAATGTTTGAGAAACGCATGTTGTTATAAGGCAGGGTGCTTTCTTGGGGTGTCAAGAGTTGTGTTCTCAGGGTTTCTGCCAATAGAACAGTATACAGAATAATCTTTAAACCTAACAGTGTGAACCTACAGCAAGACAGGTTGTGTTCTTAACACCACTGAAGGTGGCCATAAAATTAGGACCTAATTGGAAGATAATAGCTGATCTTTGTTAAACAAATAACTCATACAGTCAGAAACATATGTTCTTCTCAAGCAGTTCCTTAAGTTAGGGTAATAATATAATATAGGCTTAGAGTGGTTTTTGTCAGATGACCTCAGAGTTTTATAAGTATCAACACATTAAACCTCATAATACATATATAAGAATTAAATCATAAGGCCATTTCTCTGTATTGCCTGTCAGTAATTGTGTTTATATCTTCCTACTTTTTAAGTTCTATCTTTGTGTCTTAAGTTATTCCTACCAAAAAAAATCACTGCATCCAAGGCAAAATTGATGCAGATGAAGTTTAAATTCAATTTCCTCCTTTCTTACCTTCTTCTTGACACTTGCTCCCCATGACAGATCTAACCTGGGTCCCATTCTGCTTCTCAGCCACTGTCAAATAATTATAATTAAGGCACTGAATGAGAAAATGTTTGCATATGGCCTCTTCTAGGAATATATTTACATTTTGGGTAAATTTTTATTTTGATATTGTTGGCAATAATGGCGCCAATAGGTTTCAGTTCTTACTGCACCCTTAAGCTTCTGTTTTCCTGGGTCACAGTCCTGCCTCAAGTCTAGCTTGAATCCTCCTTCTGCCCCAACCTCCAATCAGCATGAACCATAAGATCCTAACCAATCAGATCATGCTGAGTCCCACTGAGGGGTATTTAAGCCCCTGCCCCTCTCTCCCTCTTTCTCTTGGCTCTCTCTGCTCTCTCCCTCTCCCACATGGCAATAAAGAATCTCTTGGCCAGATCACTCCTCTCCACGTGGTCATTTTGGGGCCCACATTTCCTTCCAGATATAATACTACAATTGCAAAAAGTTACAAAAATAGTACAAATAACTTCAGTTTACCTTCTACCCAGATTTTGCCCTGTTTATTATTTGCTTGTTATCTTTATATCACTACAGGCATATGTGCTATTTTCTCCGACCCATTTAAGTATAAAGTGCAGACACTGAGCCTTTTAAAACCCCAACTATTTGACCTTGTGTTTTCATGAGGCAATTGTTTTTGACACGTGGCAGGGTTAGAATATTGCTTCATGTCACAAAGTCTCAGAATTGAATTTGTTTATGTCCACATGTCCTGGAGCAAGAGCTGCCTACAAGTGGCAATGTCACTAGAGGGTGGGTGAGGGGACTCCCACAGCTTCCCAGTTTCCATGCAAAACCACAGGTCCTTGAGATCCACAAACATGAAAAGCATTTCTAGGTGTCTCACAACAAGGAGTCTTTGTGGTGAAAGTTTTAGCAAAGATTTATTTTAGTATAACAGGATAAGATATAGACACAGGAAATGGGAGCAAAGACTCAAAATGGTGGCCCACATCTGTTAGTCTTATACCTAAGAGCTGGGAGAATATACATGGTCAAAGATAATGGATCTGGGTGGCTGAGCTGGCTGTCAGAAAAAAGGAGGGGTCATCCTGGACAACCCAGAACACAGACACATGAACTTTAGCACTTCCCTTTGCTAGACATGATTATTCTCTACCCATCCAAGGATTCTTGCAGCTTGTTAACATCTGAAGGAGGAAAGCAAAAGCAGGAAACTCCTTTATGCTTCCTTGTTCCTGTGACTTAGCATCTAAAAGGAGATAGGAAGGGGTTAGCTGCTCTGGCTCTTCAGCCTTTACTTCCTTATTCCAGTGTCTGGCCCTTTAAATATTTATTAAAATAATTTCCCTGTCTCCTCATCTATCTATCTTGCCTCATTTTCCCCCTAAACGACTTTTGTCCCTTTTAATCTTAAAAGGGGGCAGAGGAGCAACAGTTCAATCTTCTATAGCTGCTTCCTGTTGAGTTTGGGTGCTGGTCCTACCTAAAAATGGAACCAAAAAGTCATTTCCATATCTTAAATTTAGGAGGTGGCAAGGGAAATTTACTTGGCTGAAAATTTAGTCAACTGGTTGCCAGAATCAGGATAAGGAGACATCAAATTATTCTTTTACTAAAAGAGAAATCAAAACGAAATTAGTGAAGTTCATCCTTTAAAGTAAAAAATGTTTTTACATGGATAAAGTTAATAGAATTTGTTGGAAATGTAGGCCCCAAAAATGACCACGTGGAGAGGAGTGATCTGGCCAAGAGATTCTTTATTGCCAGGTGGGAGAGGGACAGAGCTAAGAGAGCCAAGAGAGAGAAGCAAGAAGGGCAGGGGCTTAAATGCCCCTCAGTGAGACTCAGTATGATCTGAATGGTTAGGATCTTATGGTTCATGCTGATTGGAGGTTGGGGCAGAAGGAGGATTCAAGCTAGATTTGAGGCAGGACCTTGACCCTGGAAAGCGGAGGCTTAAGGGTGCGGTAAGAACTGAAACCTATTGGCGCCATTATTGCCAACAGAATTTTTCAGAAGAATCATGAAAATATTAAGCACATGTATAAAGTCTATAGATTAAACATACTGAAAACACCTGCCATCCATAGAGACAGTGTAGTAGATAAACAGCCTCTATGAAGATGGCAACTGGATCCATCCATTGTCTGTTTTTACATTGTAATGGTCAAGTCATCATCCTCTGAAGATAATGGGTTTTTTTTTTTCTTTCAAGTGGGTGCTATTAGGAGATAGATTTCTATGAAAAAACTAACTATAATTGTTTAATTGCTAAGAATAAAACCTCTAGTTAAGTTGCCTGTCCAAAATACCCACATTTAAGAGCCCATTCTTTTTAACTTCTTGGCTTTACTTTGGAAGGGCTGGCAGGAGTAATTTCATTTGTTGTTGGGTTAGATACAGGGTCTCATATAGTTTAGGCCTGAAACTCACTATGTAGTCCAGGCAGGACTTAACTCATGATCCTTGTTTTAGCCTCCCGATCACTGGGATTGCAGCCATGTACCACCGTGCTCAGCATGACTTTATCTTTATTCTGACAACTTTTCACTTGTTTCTGAACCATTTCCTTTTGAAGGTATCCACTGATCAGTCACTCTAGTCTGGTTGTAATTGTTGTTGCCAGGATGAGATGCCCTAGATGGTCTGATGTGATCCATGATCCCAAGTTGGGGGACAAGCGCCAGATAGGTTGAGAGTCAGTGCCAATAAAAACCCTTTTGCTGGCCAATTTAAGCAACCTGAGAAGTTTAGAAGTGGCCCCTAGGCTGGGCTTATAGTGTACCCACTTTTAAGTTTAATTTTTTTGTTCTGTAGATATTGTGGTGGCATTTAAAAAAAATGCTATTTGTGTCATATTTCTGCAAAATGTCAACAGAGAACAGTTAAAGTTTTATAAGGAAAATACAAAATAAATGAGAGCAAATATTTAAATAGACAAATGTTTGAGAAGTAAATACTTGCTAGAGATGTTTTCTGGGAGTTTGATTATAAATGCTTTAGAGAAGGATCCAAACTATAGATGACAAAAACTTAGAACAATTACTATAGAATGTTTTTAAATGTTTAGCAACTGACAAAAGAATTTTGATTGCATATACCATTTTAGGGTAATAATGATGGACAGCATTAATTAGTACCATTAAGCTCTCCTTCTCAAGTATATATTTGAGACTCTTATTTCAGTATAAAAAATGACATAATATACATCTTATTAATAGAATAAGTCCCCCTTTTAATTTTGCTTTTAAGGTAAATGAATTTTAAAGAAGTTACAATATGCTTTTTTTTAATATTACAGATGTACTTTATGGGTGACCAATGTCCAATCCTTAATCAAATGACACTGCTTTTAATTTTAGAAAATGTATACTTAGGGAATGTTAAGTACACTGAACATTTAAAGACAGCAACAGTTAGCATTACAGCTACACAGATGTCTTACATGTATTAACTCAGATTTTACCTTTTGAGTAGAATCTAGAATCTTTGGCTAAGTAAGATAAGAAGTGCATAGCACTAAGAAAATCAATATTTTAGACCTCTTATAAGCTTAAGGAGACAGTGCCAGTGTCACAAAATAGACTTGCTGTCTATTGAAAAATTGCTGGTCACTTTGTATTAAACTTATATAACTTTAACCCTTAGACTTTTGTATAGCATTTAAATGAAGTTTCGACATAAGCCTACACATTTTTAGGGTGTTAAATACATTAAAATCACTGAAAAGACAGATACTTAAATAAACTGATTTAGTTAAGACTCAGTTTCCTACAGAGTCAAAATTCAATGAATTCCATAAGCAATTATCTTGATAAAAACATAAAATCTCTCCTTTAAACCAGTTTTTAGCAAATATTACTAAGAGCAGAATATTTTAAGATAAAATTATATGCTAGCTTTTCATTAGTTTACTAAATTTTGACTTTAGAAAATCATTTATACAACCTTTTAAATTACAGTCACATTAATTATACAAACTTTATGAGTTTTAGCTTTTATATTCTTAAGACTACTCATATTTTGCTACCTTTTGAACAATGGATTTTGTCCTTTTTTATTTTGGAACAAGCCTTTAGGACAAACTTAACCTATAAAATCCTTTATTTAAAAGTCATTTCCTTGTACTTTTAACCTTTTTTTTAAAATATCTAACACCTTTTTATATTTTTCTTATTTCCTGAAATCTTTTAATTTCTATTAAATGTTTAAGAATTTAAACAAAATTGCTTCTTTTCCAATAAAATAGTTTTAATCTTATAACTTAATGAAGATTTGTTAAAAAATCAATCTTATTTCTTTAAATGAAAACTTATAAAAAATACATTTGCTAGTTGACTCAAATATTTTGAATAGGATCTAAATTATAATTTCAATAGAATGAAACACATTAAAAGATCACTAGTCCACATACATTTAAGCAGTTTTATGTAGCTTCATTTAAAAATAATTTTTATTTTTGGTGGGACTGGAGTTTGAGCTCAGGGCCTTCATACTTGCTAGGCACGCACTCTACCACTTGAGCCACTCCACCAGCCCTAAAAATAATTTTTATTTTAATTCTAAATACTTAAAAGTTACCTCCTTTTTGTTAGCTTTGAATATCACATTAACCTTATAACAGCAGTTTAAGAACCATTTTGAAGATATTTACACACACACATGAAAAGTTTTATAAGTTAGGCATGCTGAAAAAAATGTCAATTTAATTGTGCCTAAGATGAGCTGGAATTTCAGGAACAAATTAAATTTTGCCCAGTGCTGTTCTAGCACTCATGTTGTTGGAGGCTTATCTTAGTGGCTGAAGCAAAAGTAAATCTCTAGCAAGACTGTTATTGCAACCTTTAGAATCTTAGCCTCCATTAAGTCGATCATAAACACAAGACCAAAACATACTTAAAACGACACATAAAAACAATTAAAGTGTACTCTCAGAAAAACCTTTTAAACCATATGTATTTTAAGTTAGAATTTTCCTTAGTGTGTCAACAAGATAGGCTCAGGGGTTTTAATTTTTATGCAAATCACAACAGCTCTTCTCAAATCTCCTGTTTTAGTATGTAACATACCTTCTTGCTAAAGACTGACACAGAATCCAGATTTCCAGGTTAATCAAACTGGAGACAATTAAAATCAGCTTAAAAGTACACAAAATTGCAATTGGAGTATTTTAAGGTCCAATTTTGAGGTGTTTTAATGTTAGGTTTGGTCATATATTATTTTTCTTAATTTCTTCCTTTTTAAAAATTTTACACATTTAGTAGTACCCTTAGCACAGTAGGCAGTGCTCATAAAATCCTAAGGGAGCATTGCCAGTACTGACATGCTCTCCTATGCTGTCTCCTATTTGTGCCTGGAAAAGAAAGATAGAAGGAAGAAAAGAAAGAAGTGGAAGCATGCATAGCTGCATCATTCACTGTGGGGTTAGGAAAATTTCCTCCCCACCCCTTATGTACCCTGTGCCCACATTGGGAACAATTCGCTGGGAGATTGGGGAAGTTATTTTACCCCCATTCCCATGTTCCCTTGTTCAGAACAATCAATCTATACCCTTAAGGACGGATGTCTCCTTACACCTTAATGAGTGTGATTACTAAACCTGCAGTGATTTTTATGGAAGTATCCCATCCTAATCATTGCACTCTGCAGTTCTTATTGCTGGGTTCTGAGGTTCCCTGTCATCTATGGAGTCTACTTAATAGGCACATTGAGACATACAACTAGGATCAAGGAGTGGAATGTTAGCTTATAATGACCCCTTTTAATATTAAAAGCCTTCAGATTTACTCCTAGAGGGTGCTTCATAAATAATCTCCAATAATAGTTGACCTTGGGCTATAGCAACCTTGTTATTAGGCAAACCTTTTAAAGTCAATTTAGGGAGCCTAGTTTTGGATGCAGAGGTGGCATCCTATATCCTCCTCCTGAAAGAGGATACAGATTGTAGCAATCCACCCTCTTAATTTACATCAAAATTTGTTTTCTTTTCAAATCAGACATGCAAACATGTCAGACAGGGAAAGAGGCAAACTGTTGACAGTGAAAAAGAATTACATCCCCATTGAAACTGGTGGTATCTGGCTATCTCAGTAAGCATGGAAAAGGTGGGATGAATTAGCCCCTCAAGAGTTAATTTCAGGGAAGAGGCCCCTCATAATCATAAACTCAAATGCCTTATTAGATCCATAGCAGAAATTTCTTGTCTTTTAGCTAATATTATAACCTGAAATGTTAAGATTCCAATTTTAAATACATGGGGATTAGACAGAAAATTAAAATTTCCTCTTTGGTCTCTCTAGCCTGTGTGCACATCAGACTGAGGGCACGGGTCTGTAACCCCAACCGCATGGTGACTTAGCCAGGAAAGAGGATGGGCCAGCCCAGGGTCACTGTCTGCAGTGACCTGGACATGACCTGTTCCTTCTCTTGTTCTTGACATGTCTGGAATGGGGAAGCCAGTCCATTTTGAAACCAAGTCTTAAAGGAGAAAATTGTTAGTATAGTTTAGGCAGATTTAGAGGTTTAGCATCAGGTGGAAAAAAAATCCAGGTCAATCTGTCCCGAGAAGCAGCTCCAATCCTCAGCCATAAGCCATTTAGATTTCCCTTTAATTTTGTTTTTGAACCCTGGGACCATGTGAGTCACTCAGGAGGCTGAGAAAACTGACAATGCAACTTGATCAGGACTTTTCTCCCTTCCCCCTTCTCCTTGTCCATCTTTGCTTCTGTTGTCCTCACTTGGGTGGCCAGTCCAGGAGAGAAGACAGGAGCAGGCTATGGAGTAGAAAACATGAAAGAAACCTCCACCATGGCTGAGACAGATTTAAACTGAGATGTTCCAAAGCCAAATGCCTTCTATACCTTGTGAGATTCAACTCCAACCTCAGGCTCACCAATTTATGTCAATAGAGGGGACTCCCACTGCTTCCAATTTCCATGCAAAAATCACAGGTCCTTGAGATCCTCAAACTTGAAAAGCATTTTCAAGTTGTCTCACAGCAAGATGTCTCACAAGGTGGACGTTTTAGCAAGGATTTATTTTAGCGAAACAGGATAAGGTATAGACAAAGTGGGGGAGGGAGGAGAAAGAATTGCTTCCTATTCCCCAGGAAGGAAATAGGAGCAAAGACTCAAAATGGTATCTGTAGTCTTATACTCTGCTGGAATGGGAGAATCCATGTCACCAGAAGTCTAGCAGTCCTAACCATTAGATAATGGTTCTGAGCACCCAAGAAGGGTGCTGTTTATTATTGTACAATATAGAGATGTTACCTAGACTCACCCAAAACACAGAGACAATTGGTAAGCTTTAGGATTTTCATTGCCAGACAAGCCTTTTCCTTTACCCATTCAAGGATCCTAAAACAATATAATTTCCCTGTCTCCTCATCTATTTTTCCTGCTTCAATAAAGCACAATAATGGTTCTTCTTGCGTGGTGGAAACTGAGTCTTAGAATGGACATGGTTTCCCAGGGACTATTCATTCTGCCTGCCCTTTGTGGTAAGGAAGGAGGGTGGCTGAGGATCTTTTTTCCTTCCCCTTCATCTCTTCTGCTCAGTAGGGGGGCTTCTTCTCTGGCACTCTTACCATTCCCTTGGGCTGATCCTCAATCCTATGTGGGTCTCTAAGCCTGTCGTGCTCTGGTGTCATAATTCCAAAACCACTTCCCAATCTTTCTTTCAAAGTCTGGAATGTCTTTTTTTTGTGATCTTTCTTAATTATGGGGTATGCAAACTATGGATTTCACAATTGCTTTACATTAGTGTGCTTCCCACAAAGTGGGGTTCTAGGTGGGTAGGAGATGGTACAATGCTTTAGGTGGATTCTAAGAATGTACAACACTCACCCCAGGCTCCCTGTCTTCCTGTCCACTTTATTGCAGGAAGAACAATGCAGGAGTTGAGATGTGATATCCAGAGACACTTCATAGTCTGAAGCCTCATCACTAACTAGTGATATAACTTTGGGAGATTACTTCACTTTTCTGTACCCCAGTGTCTGCCTATGTGGAGCAAAAAGAATTAGGGTTTATTCCTTATTGGATTGTTAGAGGGATTAGATAGGTTAATATAGGTAAATCTCTCAATGCAGAGCCTGGACATGGTAGGAACCATGTAAGTTTTTGTTAAAATATGTTTTGAAGTGGGGGGTGGTGTGGGATGGGAAGGTTTGGTGTAGGACACTGCCTGTTCATCACAGTGATTTCAGAGTCACACTTTCAGTAGCTACATCCCATAAGGATGAATGTAATGTAACTCAACATAAAGTTTGTTATATTTTCTGAACAGTTGAGGCAGCACATAACAATATGTGGTTTAAGAGCAATGGAAATTCTGGAAACTAGAATACTGATTATTAACTCTGCATGTCATCTCTCAGCAGTCCCAGGAGGTTGAAGTAGCAGATGCTGCTCACTGACCATTAACATCCATTCGCCCTTCTTTTAATACAGAATGCCAGCCAGAGACTACATTTCCCAGTGTCCTGTGTAGGTAGGCCTGGTCATGTGACTAAATGTTAGCCAATGGAATGTGATAGGAGCAGAAAGGAAAATGCTATTTCCAGGTTATGCTCTACAAAGAAATGGGCATGTGCTCCATATGCTCCTGTGTCCCCCTTCCTCCCAGTTGGCATTCGCAGGTATTATCATGTGATTGGAGGGCTACCTTGGCCCCAGAGAGGGAGACCACTTTTTGAGGATGGCAGAATTGCCTAAGCCAGTCCTGCACCATTTAGGTCTGAGAAGTTTTGTGTGGAGAAATAAACTTTCATTGTGTTTAAGCTCTGCTATTTTTTTGGTGTTGTTATTTTTGTTATAGCAGCTTAGATTATAACTAAAATAGAAGGAGTTACCATCTCCATTTTACAAAGGAGAAATGGAAGTTTAGAAGATTAAGTGACTTGCCTGAGGTCACACAGTTCATGAGTGGCTATGGTAAGACCTAATACCCAGTGCTCCAATGCTAGTGCTGGGACTTTTAACTACGAACCACCTTATTTTGCCTTTTGAAGTCCTGCTGGTCTATGATCTGGGTTTATGGGGGAAAAGAGATGTAAGAGACATTTGTTCCATTCCTCCTTAGATGACCATGTTAGTTACAACAGGTGGCTTCCCCAAAACATACTTCTTCTATTATTCACATCTTCATGGATAACTGAGTTTCAGTGCATAGTGAATGTGTTGACTTGCTATTGAAACTAGTGTTGTTGGAGTGTAAGAACCCACATGTAGTTTTGACATACAGAATTCAGCTCAGAGTCAAGCACAGATGCAGTGCTTACTAGCACACACAAAGAAGGAAATCAAATGGCTCAAAGAGGACAGCCCTGGAATAATTCCAAGCCAGGCATATCATCTCAGTCTTTAAACATGACTGGCTTACACAGGCATTGTATTATCCCATCTGGGAGGAGGGAACACTGTAAACACCAGAAGTCAAAGTCAAAGTCAATTACAGAAGCCAGTGTACCTGGGCCAACCTGAAAAAGGCTTTTAAGCCAGTTGTAAATGTTTGCTTCTATCTCAGTCCTATTGGTGTCCTCACAATACCATCATTAATGACATCAGACTGTCAGGAAAAATGGAAGAAAGTCTTCAGATCTCTGTGGTGCTGGGTGGGCCATAATTTGTTTTCTCTGGTACTGTATCTAACACCTAGTTATTCCTCAACATTCATCTGTCTGTTTCTTCCTCAAGGAAGCCTCCCAAGGCCTCTCAGTTTCAGGCTAGACACCCTTCTCGACTATTTCTAAAGCAGCTGTCCTTCCCCTCTCTCAGCATGCTTCACCGTGTCACTGTCTTACTCTTTGCCTACGTTTATCTCCCTCACTGCTGTACTCTGAAAGCCTAGCAGGCAGAGGACTGAGGATGTGACAGTGAGTAGGTTAAATTCTGTGGGGTCTTGGTGATGGCTGGACCTAACATGAGAGGTGCTGTCCATTCTGAAGAATCTAATATGAAACTTGTAGACATCTCAAATGCAGCTACTCCTCTGCCTAGTCACTCAGTGCCAGTGAGTGTACGCTGTTACAAGAGCCTTACTGTGTCCAAATGCAGCCGGGTGCTAGTGGTTCATGCCTAACATCCTAGTTACTTGGGAGGCTGAGATGGGGAGGATTATGGTTCCAGGCCAGCCCAGGCAAAAAAAAAGCTTCTAAGACTCTACGTCAGTGGAAAAATCTGGGTGTGGTGACCAAGGCCTGTCATCCCAGTGAAGGCAAGAAACTTAAAATAGGAGGGCCCTAGCCTTGACTGGCCTGAGAAAGGAGGTACTACCTCCAAAATAACCAGAGCAAAAAGGGCTTCAGATGTGGCTTAAGTGGTAGAGCCTAGCAAATTCAAACCATAGTAATGCTAAAAAGAAAAAAGAAAAAAAAGAAATATTTAAATGATTTGAATCAGAAACTTTTCTGAAAAGGACCGTAAAGAAATAAATGCAAATACACATGAAGGTCATTACACTATTATAGTAGAAAAAGTTTAATATTCTCAGTAAGGGAATATATAAATAAAGAACAATCTTTGACCACAGCCGTGGGGAAAAAAATCATATTTTTGGAAGAATATTTAATAACTTGGGAAAAACTTCATGTTATAATGTTAAGTAGAAAAAAACAGGACATAGGATTATATATTCTACACAGTGCATTGTAAATCTCTCTCTGTCTCTCTCTCACATGTACCTGATAGACATAAGATTATATATTCCACATGGTGCATTATAAATAATCTCTCTCTCCTTCTACCTCTCCTATATATAACCTTGCAGGTACACACACATGATATAAATGAGATATCTCATATGTACAAGAGAAAAATATTAGTGAGACAGATATCTATTTATTACCACCTATAAATGATTATTTATTTGATATATTATCCCTCATCTTCCAAGTTTCCTAATGAATAGAAATTCTACTATCTTGCCAGTATAAATTCACTGTCATCACTTGCAAACTCACATCATATTTTAAAACACAAGATACGACAAGATCAGAAACCAGTCTTGTTTCTCTTTCTCTGGAAAAAAATTCTTTGGGAATCCAAACTAACAATAATTAAAACAGAGGGAAAAAAATAAACCCAAACAGGACAATGTTCATACAAACTACAAAGATTAACATATGACTCAAAGTCTCTTTTTATTTACTTTGTTGATGCTTATCCTAGCTAAAGAAGAAAAGGACTTGTTTGATTTTTCATCATTCACTTATTCATCAAGCCATGGCTTCTACAGATGAATGGACAAGGCTGGAATCTTGACTGTATCCCTTAG
Organism: Castor canadensis; assembly: GCF_047511655.1. Taxonomy (NCBI): domain Eukaryota; kingdom Metazoa; phylum Chordata; class Mammalia; order Rodentia; family Castoridae; genus Castor; species Castor canadensis. The sequence goes on from NC_133386.1 coordinate 171,398,958, forward strand.
TAAATGTGTAATTTCCTCAGTTTCCTAATCTGTAAAATTGGGGAATATTAGTATTAACTCATAATGTAATTAGGAGAGCTAACAAAGCAAATAAATACAGACAAAAAGCTCTGAGCAGTCTCTGACACACAGTAAGTGCTCAGTGGCAGTTCATGCCCTCATGGACTTTATAGTCTCGCAGCAGTAAGAATGGGGTGAGTAGCAGAAGACAGCAAATAAATCACACAGCTAACAACATCTTTACAATTGTGCTAGGTGCCGTATAGGAAAAGTATAGGTGATAAAACCAATTTGTGGTCTGTTTTCCCAACGAACTTCAAAAGTTAAACTTTGGCTACTAAGATTCTTAGTGTCACACTTCTGTAAAATCAAGAACATCTCAAATTTTCATGATGATATATCCACCTATTATATGTAATTCTACTGAAAAAAAAAACAACCCAAAAAACAGAGGTAAAAGCTGAGAACTTTTAATTTGAAGTTGATGATTTATTTACATGTATCAAGGTATTTAAAGATAAAATCCTAGCACCCAAGTGAGAGAAAACATTCAATCCTCTTGGTTAAAATGGCAAACTAGCTAGTAACTTACTAACTGTGACAAATATTATTAAAATTTTTATTTTCCAACATAGATTCTTACTTGTTTGGGAGAAGATGTGGGGGAAGCATGTATCACTGCAGTATTTTTCAGGGCTAAGTTTTCTTTATTACTGTGTTACATCGCAATAGTTAAAAGAATTTTTTTATTAGTTATATGAATCACTGCAGTTTTTAAAGAAGCCAGTTTGACATAATGGACAGGCGTTCACTACATTTTTGCAATTAGATGCCTATCTAAGTTATTCTTCTCTGGCAGAAGAGGAAACCCACACCTATGTGTGGCGAGACAAAGTTTCAGAGTGTTTTGATATTAAATAATTAATATAGTAGATAAGTGATAATCCATGAAAAAGAGTTAAGTAAGTATTCATTCCATCCTTCGGTAACAAACAATACTTATATTAGGGTGTGACACAATGTAACTTTGCACAGAGGAACTTAACCCAGGACTTCTGACTCTAAGAGCTGAAGTTGCAGTCTCTCCACTTCGTGTGTCACCGCGATCCGTCCTTTTCGACCCCTCCCCATTCTCTCCCCATCCTTGACCCCGCCTCCAGCTAGGAGCCCCCGCTTCTCGCCTCACGGGGCTTCCAATCCCATCCCTCCAAGCTCTCCAGCGGCCAATCAGGAGGCGGCCTTACAGAGGGCGGGCAGTGGGCGGGGCTGATTGGCGGAGCCTGAAGTCCTCTACTTCAGCCGCCGGGCTGTGGACGCGATCGTCTGCCGAGGGTGGAGACGCGCGAGTCGAGGCCGCCTGCCAGCTTGTGCAACGCCAGTCGGACATCATGGCGGACAGCCGGGACCCAGCCAGCGACCAGATGAAGCTGTGGAAGGAGGAGCGGGGCTCGCAGGTACACCCGTGCTCTCCCAGCTCGCTACTCCCGGAACTGCGCAGAAAGAGGGGGCGTCGGCAACTAACGGCCCCAGCTCCCGGCTTCCCTGCGGCCGTTTCCCCCGGGGCTGCGCCATCGATTGTGGGCGCGGGGGCAGCCGTTCTGTGCAGGTGGACTGCTACTTTCGGGGAGCAGGGGTGCGGGTTCTGGGGCGTGGGGAGCAGACCCGCAGCGGATTTGTCGTTGGCTCTGAATTTTGCACCTGTGCCAGCTGGGACAGAGGTCACAGCTTGAGTGCAGAATGAAGCCACATGGGGAAAGAGACAGCTGCAGCTGCAAAAAAGGAAGTGGCAGGGAGTGGGAGCAGGTCTAGATTAACCTTCCTGAAATATACCTACATGCTCTCACGTTTGTTCGGCACTAGGGACCGTGTCTTATTATCTTCATGTCCGCAGCAGCATCCACAGTGACATATGTAGTATGCGCAACATTAAAAGACCAAATAAAAGAATTGTTACATCCATTATTTCACTTGCACTTACAAACATCAGCCCTGGTATTTCAGAGCTGGCCCTGACATTAGGCCAGCTAATTGTTGTGTAGATTCGCAGAATTCTTTGAGTGCCTGCTTTGTGTGGGACACGGTGCGTGGCCAAGGTGTACAAATTCCAGTGAGGCAAGGACCACGCCCTTGAGGAGGTTCCGAAACAAGACACATAAACACATCTCACCGCCTAGTGCTAATACAAGCTGCCTGTTAGTGTAGAGGGAGTGACTGGCTGCAAGGCCTCCCAGAGCTGGTGCCATCCGAACAAAAGAATCTTTAAAGATGAGGAGATTTCAGCCCAGTGGTGGTGGGGAAAGACGTTCCGGCCTGTGCCCAGGGGTGCAGCATCTCAAAGGGTATCTTTGAGAGGGTTGGATTAGGTGAGTGTGCACCTGGTTGGCGTGTTCTTTTGGCAGAGTGGACAAGAGGGTCATGCCCGCTTCCCATTGCTGCTGGTTAACATGGCAGAGAGAGGACCACAGCCATGCTTTCTCCTAGGTGCCGGCCTAGTGCTGTCTCAAAACCGTTCTAATATGCATAGTGTGGAGGTTGGATTGTCTAGTGCTCATGGATTAGGTTAATGGTGCTCTGTTTGTGAGAAGACTTCCATTCCCCTCTAACCTCTTGCTCCGTTCTTTGGTATAGACCACTAGGAAGGTTCGATTTTTCATGATTTCTTGGAGAACTAGAGAGAATTAGAGTCTTTATCAAGAGCATGCAGCTAGCTGGTTGCAGAGTCAAGATTAGAACTGAGCGTGAACCTGTTGCATACCCAGTGGTTGCTAAATCTTCTTCACACTGAAGTTTTCCTGAATACTTGGTGAATTGGGGAAAAGATGGACAATGTAGTGAGATTTTTATAAAACACAACATATTCATTTTTAAAGGACTCCCCTTTATTTTGAGACTAGTTTGCATCTTCCTTGTTTGGGAGAATAATTAACTGTGGTTGAATCATTAAGTCCTTGCTCTTGACTTCTGGACACAGTTGTCCATGTAAGAAACAGATGGCCCACAGCGCATGTCTGTACTTGGGGGACTCAGCTGAAATACTATCTCCTCTGGCCATGACATTTCTGCATTGTGTATGTCATCCTGATTGGCAGTTACGTAGAAGTTTTGGTTCTCAGTTTTTGCTAAGTTTATTTCTTGGAGGTGACTCCTTTATTCTCCAAAAGGAATTTTGCATATGCCACATAGCCTGTATAGTTTTCCAACACTTTATTATGAAAAATTTTAAATAACAAAAAAAAGTTGAGAGGATTGTACAGTGTCTGCCCATACAGCTACCATTTAGTGTCTGCAATTCACATTTTGCTATTTATCTTTTTAACAGGTTGTTCCACCTGTCCATAATCTATTGATTTTTTAAGTGCATCTCAGAGTGGGTTGAAGACTTCAGTATACTTGACCCTTAAACACCAAGCAGCAAATTAATAGAGTCCAAAATATGTTCATGCTTTTAAGGTGGTATTCACATGCAGGGAAATACATGAATGTTAAGTGTACTATTCCACAAGATTTAATAAGTATCTATACCAGTGAATCCCAAACCCTTATCGAGATGTAGAAGATGATCATTGCCCTGGAAAGTTCTCTCATGTTGTTTCCTGGCCATTATCAGCAGATCCCTACAATGTTGCCCCAGGAAACATGGTTTGAATGTTTTCTAACCATTGATTTATATACTGTTTTGTATAAGGCTTCTTTCATTCAGCAAGAAACGTTTTAAGTCACTCATGTTGTGGCATGTATGTAGTCTGTTCTTTCTATGCTGAGTTATATGACATACCACTATTTGCTACACACCTGGGCTATTTCCAGTTTTGGGTTATTATGAATGAAGTTTATTTGAAAATTCTCATACTAGTCATTTTGTACACTCATGCTTTTATTTTTCTTAGAAAATGCCTCACTGGGTGTGGTAGCCTGTGGTCCTAGCACTTGGAAGATGGGGGCAGGAGGATTGTGAGTGCCAGGCCAGCCTGGGCCATCTGGTGACACCCTGTCTCAAAAGCAAAACCCAAAGTAAACAAGCAGGAAATGCCAAGGAGTTGATTTACTGGGCCACAGGGTAGGTGAATGTATTAGGAGAAACTCCCCAGCCCTTTTCCACAGTGGTTGGACCATTTTACACTTCCACCTACAGTGCATGAGAGTCATTACACTGGTTAATTTTAGTCATCACAGTGGTTATGAGATCATCCTTTCCTGTGGTTTTCATGTGCACTTCTCTGAAGACAAATGATGCTGAGTATATGACCACTGGCATTGGCTCCTTTGTGCTATTTGTTAGCAAGTCTTTTGTCCTTTTAGAGGTTAGATTATCATTTTAGTGTTGGTTCATAGCTCATATTTTAAGTTAAATCATGTGTGACTAAGTGCTGTAATAATAGGTTCCACTATGAGTGATGATGTAGACATAATTAGAAATTTATTTCGCTATTACATTGGTGGCTCAAAGTGGTTTGGGGGTGGTAGCGGTGTTGATCCTCACAGTTATTGAGGTCAACACATGGCTTTTACCTGAGGCATCACTGGTCAGTGACAGTATATTAAATGCATGGAAGAGGGGGTTTGGGAGGCTTAGGGGTAAGGGTCACTTCCAGTCACATTCTCTCAGCTAAAACTATGTCACAGATCACCGGTAACTGTAAGGGGGTCTAGAAAATGTAGTCATCTCCATGCCTAAGACAGTGTATTCCGTACTTAGTGAAAAATCTATCCAACTAGTTTTTGTGATGTGGCGATGGCTAATAGACATCAAGAATGTGTTCTTTTTACTTCCTGACATTAAGATGTCCTTTGTTTTGCTCTTTCACTGGACTGTGAGTACTTTAAATTTTGCAACTATAGAAGGGCACTCTGCTGTCTCCTCCCTTAAGAACCAGATGCTGACTGCCAAGCTGGGTGGTTCAGCCCTTGGAACCACAGTGGCAGCCAGTATGCAAGCAATTTATTGGGTGTCTCCTTGTGGACAGGTGTTGCTGCTGATGAGTGAATTGGGAGCTTTGGAAACTTTACTAATTGAGCATTGAATCAAGTGTGTTCATAGACTTGACTTGGATCCACCTAAAAATCTTTTTCTCTTTTCTTCTCAAAATACCTTGGCAGGAGGGAGGCAGTTCTCCAGTATCCCCACTCACTTTGAATGGAGCAACCTGTTTAAGATGCTCTTCTTTGGGAGATGTAGGTCAAATAAGTAGCCTCTGACCCCTGTGATCACATTGGAGAATCTGAACGTTGAAAGCCTGACCCTGTCACACAGTTCCCTTACTACCAGGGAGAGGTTGAGTCTTAGCCTGTCCATCCTGTTAGGGAGTTGCCTATAGGAAGGTTTATATTTTTGAGGGTAACCTAATAATAAGTGTGCTGATGATATACTGCTAACATTGTAGATGGAGAAGGATGGAGAGGGAGTGACCGTGTGTCACATGTTTTCATTTCTTGTGGGAGTAACTAGAAGTGGAAATGCTAAGTCATAATGTGTCAGTAGGACAGATACTATGAGAGATGGAGTCTTTCAATGCTCTAATTTCTACTTCTTAGTAATATCTAGATCATTACATAAATCTCCAGGTAAGAAAGGAGAAACTAGTTGCAAAATGTAAAATAAGCAAATATTAATTTATATTTATTTTCTCATTTTTGTTCTTAATTTCCTAAGGACTATGACTACAAAGAGTAAAGGAATCTTTTTAATTTGTGGGTCAGCTATCCTTCATTTTTTTGGAGACTATCTCTTCAAACTTTTCCCTGTATTCCTTGCCTTTTTTGAAAGATTGAAGGACTAGGCCATTGCTTATTGCTACCAGACTTACCTACTTAAGACAGTTTTAAGACAGAAAAACCTCTTTTGCAAGAGCTATTATTTTGTATATTTTAAAGGGTTTATTTGCTATAGGATTATTTTAAGTGTTTCTAGTTATTGAAAACCAGTAGCAATGTTTTAGCTGTTTCTGGCTGGAAACATTGAAACAGTGAAGTGAATGCCTTGGCAATTCACTAAAGCACTAGCAACTGTTGTATCATGTTTACTCTTGTACAAATAAAATGACAGGGCTGGAGAAAGGAACATTTCTCATTGGATGAGGGAGTAGCTGTATTCAGGCAGGCTGAGTTTAGAGGCTCAGCTCTGTGAGTGTGGAGTTGGAAGTTAATCATTTTCCTTGAAAAAACAACTATTATTTTTCTGTAATTAAAGTGGTTTCCCTTCCTGGGGCTCCTTGGAATCACTTAAAAAATTTTTTTGTGTGGTACTGGGGTTTGGACTCAGGGTCTTGTATTTGCTAGGCAGGTGCTGTATGACTTCAGCCACTCTGCCAGCCCCTTTTGTGATGGTTATTTTAAAACAAAAATTTTTTTGAGGTGTGGTTTTGCTTTATGCCTGGGCCAGCCTGGACTGTGATCCTCCTATTTGTGCTTCCCAGTCATTGCTTGGGATGGGCTCTTGTGAAATGTTTGCCCTGACTGGCCTTCAACTGCAATCCTCCCAATTTCTACCTCCCAAGTACCTAGGATTACAGGCTTGAATTACTTTTAATTTTCTTCTGCATTTTGTTCTCCCTAGCAGTCAGACACCAAGAACAGGCAATTCTTTGCTTGCCTGTTACTTCACTGTTCTGCTTTGTACTGTGCCTGAGGCCTGGGAAAGCTGTCAGAATCAAAATGGAGTTGCTTGTGCTAAACCTTGACAACAGCAAAACTGATAATAAAGCTGAGAGGTGATGGAGTCTCAGGCTTCTGTGCCTGATAGCAAGAGTCTGTTAGAACTGCCACTTTTCCCAAAGGCCACTACAGCCTTACACACAAAATAATTCTGCGAGGACATCTGTCTATAACTGTCTGCTTAACCTTGGATGGGTTCCATCCTTCCTCTTGATCCTTGAACACCCTTGTTATTAATTCTTTGGCCAGAGATAATTGTTGCAAAATAATTTATGTAATCCTCCTCATTTTGCCTTTAGAAGTTTTTCTTTCCCTGGCCCCTTTGCAAACACCCATGGTTTCCATGATGCATGCTCAGTGTCGCAATGCACCTTGCTTATTCTCTATAAATGTGAATATTCATTAGCTCCCCCTCTCTCTGTATTTAGGTCGACAGGCCATAGAGGCTGCACACCCAGTAGCAGTTAGCAAACTATAGAGATGGCTTTCCCTACACTTTGTTTCCTTCCAACAGTTACTTACCATTTATGTTCTTCATCAAGGGCTGGTGGAGTGGCTCAAGCGGTAGAGAGCCTGCCTAACAAGCATGAGGCCCTGAATTCAAACCCCAGTGCTACCACAAAAAAAACATTATGTTCTTCATCAAGAAGATAGTTTTTTTTTCTTCCTCTTCTTAGATTTCACTTTTTCTATGATATATTTTATTCAACATTTTGTCAAATACCATATTTATTGAGTGCTTTAATATCTTAGGTAGTACCTTATTTATTGAGTACTTTACTTACTGAGTACCTTAGGTAGATTGTATAGGATAACATAGGCAATGAACAAAATAAAATATAAAGTTCATTTTTTGCCTATTGAGTTTAGGATATCCAATTCACATTGACTTGTAACCAAGACACTTGTTGCCTTAATCAGGATGAAGTCAATTTACATTGTATAATCTCAGAGAAAAAGTCTTATGGCCCAGAAAGAATAATTTTTTCCTTCCCTTCCCTTCCCTTCCCTTCCCTTCCCTTCCCTTCCCCTTCCCCTTCCCCTTCCCCTTCCCCTTCCCCTTCCCCTTCCCCTTCCCCTTCCCCTTCCCCTTCCCCTTCCCCTTCCCCTTCCCCTTCCCCTTCTTCTTTCCATTCCTCTTTCCCTTTCTCTTTCCCTTTCCTCCCTTTCTTTTTTTAAAGAACAAATATCCAGTTACTCTGAAGAAAAGAGTGATCCCTGGGCTGGAGGTACCTGCCTAACAAGCATGAGGCCCTGAGCTTAAAACCCAGTTCCACAAAAAAAAAAAAAAAAAAAAAAGAAAGAAAGAAAGAAAAGAGCAACCATGCCCAGATTGCTATCCCCCAGAAGATCTCCTCACAAGGCTGGCTAGCCCTTGCCTGGTGTCTGGAGGCTGGATTTTAGGACTCTCACCACCTTGACAGCTATGTTAAGCTGTGCCAAAAATGTAGTGTATGCTGAACGCCTGCTGTCCTTCTGGGGCAGAGCAGGGGGTGGCTTAGGAGGGATCTGAGTGGATATCATGAACAACGAGCAGCCAGGAAGATGTCCACATGTGAACATCTGTGTTCCAGAGACAGCCCTTGCAATTGTCCAGCAACAGAGAAGTTTTTCTTATCTTTAAGAAATTCTAGTTCTAAAGTGATCTTTCACTGAATTAAAAAACAACCAAATAAACAAGAATTTAAAGCTACTGATTCATCCTTTGTGTAGTTACCTAAGTTCTCTCAGTAATGTCACCCATTAAATTGAATTAATAACATTTCTCTCACAAGGTTATTGGGAGGCTTAAGTGAGATATCTTGTGTAGTCCATTCTCTGGCCCCACCCATTCAGATTATTTAATAAACCTTCATTGCATGATGATATTATTATTATTATTATTAGCAGTGCTGGGGATTGAAGCCAAGACCTCTGCTCTAACACTGAGCTATGCCTTCCTTCATTGCATTATTTTCATCTCAACAAATACACTGCATTCTGCTCCCACCTGCTAACAAATACTGCACCTTTTAGTTTAGATTAGTTCCTTTTATCAGTGTCCTAAACATCCCCTAAGTCAGGGGATCTTTTCCCTGCCAGTGTTTGCCCACTGGCCTCTTTTCTATACTCCTGACTGCTGAAGCTTTTCCTGCCACCCTTGTTCTGAAGGTAAATTCCCTGTCTATGAGCTTGTGTGAGGGAAATTGCTATCATTTAGCAATTGATCTATTTAAGTGGGGAAGTGGAAGAGATTCTGAATGCTTCATTGTAACAGAGAAGCCCAGGTTTCATTTCTTCACAGGACGATGTCAGAAAGGAGCAGTAATAGCATAATTGCAGCATTCCCATTCTAGGCTTCCATGTTTTGCTGTCATCAGGAAGGACCATCCATGCTGTAATATTTTATTCACTCATCCAGCTTACCTGCATCTGCCTCCTTTGAGCATGGCTTTTATTCTTGACCATATCACCCTGACTCTGTAATCAGGATATATATATATAGATATATCAGGAAGTTATATCTATATCTATATATCTATATATATCTATATATCTATATCTATATGTATCTATCTATAGATGAAGATACATATATATCTTCCTTTAATGCTCACTTATGTAGTGAAAAGGGCATCTGAAGGATGGGCAGGCTTATTTTGCTCCAATTAATTTATTATTTATTATTTTAATTTTGAATCATCCCACAGCTGTAGGTCAGTGGTTCCCAATTCCGGCTTCACTTTGGAATCATTCAGGAACTTGAGAATATCCTGGACCTCCCCCAAACTGCTTATATCAGAATTTTCCAGAGTGATGACCCAAGCATCAGGTGCTTTAAGAAGCTGTTGAGTGATTGCAGTGTTTAGCCAAGGTTAAAAACCAAGGCTTTAGATTTCAACTAAAGAGGGAGTTGTAGTTGTGTAGTTTCACTCTTTATTTTTCTGATTTACTTTCTACTTTAAATGAAAACTAAAGCCATACAAGGTCACGTGTATTAGCAACATGAGTATCTTCAAAAGAAAGAGGTGTGGTCAGGTGGTAACTGCTGACTGGACCCTTAAACTTTTTGACAGCTTGGAAAGGTCTGCTGCTAGATGGGCACAGGGACATGGGTGGTGGGGTGTGAGTCTGGAGGGAAGAGTGCACATTTGTCATGATTGCTAGAAAAATCTAAAATGCTTTGAGCTTCTGCCGTCAGGTCACTCTTTCATGGCCTGGAAAGTGGTGGTATGTACATGCTAAGCAAGTGGCTATACTTTGCCTATATTTAAGCTCTTTTAATTCACATCTTAATCCTGGGAGGTAGTTCTGCCTTTAATCTTACTCTTTATCTTAATATGCAGGCCAGGTATGCATGGGGACTAAAAATTACACATCCACTCCAGGTGTGGGCAATGCTAGGTGCTCTTCTGGGTAGGCAAAGCTGCACTATTGACTTTTTATCAGTTGACCCTGTTGGGTTGTTCTCGCAAGAGAACCAAAGTGACTTTGCTTCATCCCTATGTCTCCTGATTTCCTAGTGACCAGGGGACACTGAGAGGCAGTTGTCTGTGGTCAAAAACACTATGGAGGGGGTGAATATGAAAAACTATGTGGTATACATATATGAAAATGTCATAATGAAACTCATTATTTTGTACAATTACTAAACACCAATAAGATGTTAAAAAATGCCATTGACCATGGAATACAATGAAGCTAGGGGCTGCCCAGTGTCACATGGGGCTTGAAGAGCATTGTTGCCACCCACGACGAGGGGCAGCTGAGAGGTTTCTGATGTAATTGAAATTGGAGAATTGGCTGGATTAAAACTAGTTTTTTATTAATAAAATTACATGTTCCACTCCAGAGATATTCAGCATTTTTAGAACATTAATACTGTAATCCACCTTTCCAGAAACAAGTTACTTTTAGTGATAATAAAAGACATTGACTTTTGCTTTAATTGAAAACAGATATTCTCCATAGTTGGCATATACTGCTTGAGAGAAATAAATGTGCTGTCCAGGAAGTGCTTGCAAGCTTCCACAGTGTGACAAGTGGAGACTCTGAGTAAAGCACCAGCCAGCGTAGCTTCTCTGGAGACCCATCTTCTCATGGTTAATTTGGACATTCACTGTTAAGTACACATGACCATTTTGGGGGGCAAGTTTCCCTGTCTAGGGGTTCATGTGTGGAGCCTGGTACAGGAGAGCAAGCACTGAGCCAATTGGTAGGCTACTTACATATCTCTGCTCCTCAGAGCAAGTGTCTGAGCAGATTAGGGTTGAGGTTTGTTAGGGATTCTGGGAGCTGACTGTAAATTTCAGGCAACAGCATATCTTATAGTATTTCAGCACTTTGGGCACAGAAAAATTAAGAAGAGGTAGAGCAGAAGGTGTTACCTTGCAAAGTGATACCCTGTGACAGTGTAAGTTAAAGGTTTGATGCTACTGATTCTCTCATGTTTCTTTTCCTTTTGTGTTCCCGTAGAAGCCTGATGTCCTGACCACTGGAAGCGGTAACCCAGTAGGAGACAAACTTAACCTTATGACTGCAGGGCCCCGTGGGCCCCTTCTAGTTCAGGATGTGGTTTTCACTGATGAAATGGCACACTTTGACAGGGAGAGAATTCCTGAGAGAGTCGTGCATGCTAAAGGAGCAGGTGAGAGCTTTGTTCTTTTTTTTAATAGATCGTTTCATAACATCCAAGTCAAAATTATTTCCCAAAACACTGGAAGACCTTTAATGGAAATGCCGAATATCTGTTTTTGGGAGAAAGTACAAATGTCTATCAACAGGGGAACTAGTAACTAAGTAACAGTTATTTTCTTGGGTTGAACATTAAATATAAAATAGTTTTTAAAACAGTAATTTTCCAGTCAGGCATGGTGGTGCACATCTATAATCCCAGCACTCAGAAAATAGAAGTAGGAGGACCAGGAGTTTAAGATCAGCCCAGGCTACATAGCAAGACCCTGTCTCAAAGAAACCCCAAAGGCTGGAGTTGTAACTCAGTGGTAGAGTGCTTGCTTAGCAGGCACAGAGCCCTGGGTTTGATGCCCAGCACAACCTCTCTCTCTCTCTCTCTCTCTCTCTCTCTCTCTCTCTGTGTATGTGTAAAATAAATAAAAATAGCCTTCCATTTCTTCTATCATGCAGTTGATCGAAGGAATAAAAGTACAGTCATACAGATACACAAGCGTACACTGTAACTGCAACCAGGTTTAAACCATGCAGAATGGGAGCATAGTTGTGTTGGAATGGTGGGTTTGTGATGATTTTTCCTTCCCTTTTGTTAAAAACTGTGTAACTTTTGATCTTGCTTTTATGATGAAAACAAAAGATGGTAATGGTGTTTAAAAGAAAGCTAAAAAATCAAGAGGAAAAAGAGCTCTCCAGAAAGCAATGAAAGGTGTTTTTCAGAAAGAAGTTCTGCTTCTTGAACTTCCTAATTTCATCTCTTCTCCCTAGATAAGAGGTCGTCCCTGTATCCAGAGTATATAATAAACTCTCTTAATGCCATAATCAGATAACAGTCAAGACATTTAAAATGCACAGATTTGAATAAACAATTTCAAAGAAAATAAAAGGATGACAAATATGAAAAAAAGATTTCTTTTCATCTTTTTCATGTGTCTTTCCATCATGACTGATATGCTATTCAGTTTGTTCTTTAGCATTTTGTATTCTTTACATTTTCTTCTCTCCTCCTTATTCTCTTTCTCTCTTAGGCCCTGCCTGTACTTCAAGACCGTCTAAGGTCTTGTGTCCTTGGGTCAACCTCGACCAAGGTCAGCTATGTGGTACTCAATGGGCACTGAATGATAATTGGGTTTTGCATTTTATTCTTATTTTGTATTTGCCTATCCTTCCCACATCATATTGGATCACAGAAACCCAATGCTAAACTCTGTTTCTTCTGTCACTAGGTGCCTTTTGAGGGCCTGATGAGCTGAGTGATGGTCTCATAGTGAGGATTTCTGTGTCTTTCCCATTAGGTGCCTTTGGCTACTTTGAGGTCACACATGACATCACCAAATACTCCAAGGCGAAGGTGTTTGAGCACATTGGAAAGAGGACTCCTATTGCAGTTCGATTCTCCACTGTTGGTAAGTGGATCTAGTTGCATGACTGGTACTGCTTAATTCATCCTGCACCTTATTTGGGGGCACTTAAAACTTAATTTCAAGAAAAACTCATTAAGAAACAGGAAACAAACTGTTCTCCAAATTTCAGCGGGTTCTACCACAGAAAAAGTATTTGGAGACTTATAGGAAGTTACTTAAGTTTGTTGATGTCTTAGGAAATCACGGGGCTACCTCTGCAATTCTGTGACATTTAGAAATAGCTTTCCCCAAGTGGTTACTTCAATGGGAAGCAGGGAGTGTCGATCTTATTCAATAACCATGATAGTAGCTGCCCTTTACTGAGAATTAAGTATGCCAATCATGGTTAGGTGCTTTACAGACGTTGATCTGCGTATCTGCTTTGCAAGGTGATATTATTTTACTTCAGAAAGGTTAAGTGGTTTTTTTCATATTGCAGAGCTAGTAAGTATTTAGATTTATCATACTATATCTCAGCATATCACAGCACCTAATTAAGTTTCTATGTTAGACTCTGTGCTTTTAAAAAATATTATGTAATGCAAAAACAAATGAAATTAAGAATAAACCTGTATTTTAACTAATCTTTTTAATATTAAGCCTCACATTTTATATAACTCATTGTTTTAGTAGTTCACTCCCTTAATCTTTTTTTTTTTTTTTTTTTTGCTGTGCTGGGGCTTGAACTCAGGACCTATACCCTGAGCCACTCCACTAGCCCTTTTTATGTTAGGTATTTTTGAGATAGGATCTTGGGAACTATTTGTCCCGGCTGGCTTTGAACTGTGATCTTCCTGATCTCTGCCTCCTGAGTAGCTAGGATTATAGGAGTGTCATCGGCACTGGAACTACCTTAATCTTAATAATCATTCTCTTCCCTTAATTTAATTACCTGTTTAAACAAAATTATCTTATACTAAATGAATAATCTTTTCAGCTGCCATTATATATACTCAGTTATTACTCTCAATTAATTCTTTTGTAGACTGAATTAACTGGTTGATTATAGAAAAATACCCCAGGCATTTAATTACCTAATTTACTTCTATGGATAGGAAACCATAGATCCTAACATTTCTTTATAACTTTTGACTACTTGGATGCAAAGTACTTTGGTTTGTCTTCATTTTCTTATTCATATCTTCTAGCTGGAGAATCAGGCTCAGCTGACACAGTTCGTGACCCTCGTGGGTTTGCCGTGAAATTTTACACAGAAGATGGCAACTGGGATCTTGTTGGGAACAACACCCCCATTTTCTTCATCAGGGATGCCATGTTGGTAGGTGATAGAGTATTTTGTATTCTGCAAGTGTTGATTTAAGTTGACATCAAATACTCTGTGTAGATTGGCATTTGAGGACAGGCCCTGGGAAAAGTAGAAGAGAATTTGAGTTATCTGGATTGCCTTTTTAAGTATATTTTTCTGAATTTAGTGTGTTTTATAAGATCAGATAATAATTATGATTTATCTTAGATTTGGCATTCCATTGACTTGATGGAAATAGTCCAGTTTTCCTTGCAGAGCGTTGAAGATTAGTCAAAAGAGGGGCTTTGCCCTAGAGACGAATAGAAGATCTTCCTACATGTGCTGTGCTCCTGGGTCAGCAGGATGTGTGTGTGTATGTTTGTGCATGTGTACGTGTGTGCGTGCATGTGTGTGTGTGTGTGTGTGTGTTTATTTTTTCTTTAAAGGGAGACTTTAGCTTTGAATATATTTGAAGAACTTTAGGGTATCTTAGGTACTAGTTGTGTATGCTGAGTACATTTCATTTTAGGGTTCAGCAGTTTAAAATTCTAGGATTGTATTATTTAGGATTGTAATCCATAAAGGAACAATAGGCAATGCATTATGTAAGACACTAACTTCTATAAACTTAGTTTTTAGATTTCTCTCTCTCTTTTTTCTTGTTTAGTTTCCGTCCTTTATTCATAGCCAAAAGAGAAATCCTCAAACACACCTGAAGGATCCTGACATGGTCTGGGACTTCTGGAGCCTACGCCCTGAATCTTTGCATCAGGTAGGAACACTTTCTTTTTTCATATCACCTGGGATATGATTGTTTATTTGGCCTCAGAATGTGTTCTGGATGTTTTATTTGAATTGTTTTCTGACTCTCTCTCTCTCTCTCTTTTTCTCTATTGGCTGAACTAAGGGTTGAAATCAGGGCTTCTCACTTGCGAGACAGGTGCTCTGCTACTGAGTCATTTGGTCAGCCTGGCTTCTGGCTTTCTTTTCAAAATGTTTCCCCTTTTTTCAGTACTGGGGATTGAACTTGGGGCCTTGCACTTGCTAGGCAGGTGCTCTACCATATGAGCACTCCACCAGCCCTCCTCAGATTTCTTGATTATGAAGAGTTTTATAATGATTGATTTTGTTATCATTGATCGTCCATAGATGATAATGCTAGATAGCTGGAAACATAAGTTGGTAGTTAGCAATATCAAAGATTAAAGTCTCTTGGTGAGGCTCAAGTGGTAGAGCACCTGCTTTGCAAGCATGAAGCCCTAAGTTCAAATTCTAGTAGAAGGAGTAAAGTCTGAGGTAAAGCTATGTATTAGGGAAATAAGGGGAAAGTAGCACAAAGCTAGTATGCTAGTAAGGTAAATTTTGCACAATGAGTTAGGCTAGTTTTCATGTTTGTTTTAGTTTTCCTTCGTAGAATTTTGAGCTATGACATTAATGATTTTTATATCATCATGCTTTAAAATTCTTCTGTTTGTTATTTTCCATAGGTGAAATAATAAAGGTAACTCTTCCCAGGGGAAATGGGCTGGAATGTTCCATGTCAGTAAGGGATCTTCTGGAAGCTCAGGAATGTCTTAAAAAATCTAGGATTCTCTGACTTAAACCGAAAGATTTTAGGCTATATATTTCTGTTCCTTAGGTTTCTTTCTTGTTCAGCGATCGGGGGATTCCAGATGGACATCGGCACATGAATGGATATGGATCACATACTTTCAAGCTGATTAATGCAAATGGAGAGGCAGTTTATTGCAAGTTCCATTATAAGGTACACATTGCCTTTGGGGCAGAGGGTACAAGGCTTCTACTGCCCACCTCTCCTTACTTCTCCTGAAGGATTGAGCAGAGATTAAGGGTTCTCCCACCTTTTCCTTGCCTCCACCCTCAAGGATGTAAAGTATTGACCAGCACCATGAGTATTTTGTTGGCTACTGACCCAGTGGATAAGTTCAAAATAGTCTGTCTTTAGTTCTTTACATGTGGCCAGAGGTAAAGGCAAATTGCTACCATGTCTTGATAGGATATCAACATTTATTACAATAAGCAATACTACCAGTGGACTCCAGAGGGTTAGTGATATTTCCAAAGAACGCCAGAGGTTAGCCACAAATAGAAGCTAAATACTACTGCTAAAATAAGCAGAAGGAAGTGGGCTCATCACATATGTAGTCTTCTTCTTAATGACACCCAGAAGCCCTGTTTTCTTCTATCGTGTCTAAGTCTTTAGTCAAATTATGTTGGTATATCAAACGAGAAAGCTATCACCTGTCTTTATATTTATGTCTTAGAATGATTTTAGAAACAGTTGACCCTTTAGTTTATAATTACTAGAAGGAATTGTGTAGTCTCTTGCGCAATATAAATGACTGTATATGGGACAACCAACCTAGTTTGGAGCTTTGGAGTTAGGCCAGCCTAAACTCAGATCTTCACTTTTGTGTATGACTGTGAAAAGTTCTCTGAGCTCCAGTCTTTTCACTGTGAAGTTGGGATTATACTACTAGCAGTCCTGGAAAGATTGGATTGTTATGGCTCCATTTGACCATAAACAGGCCAAACAGGCTGCCTGAGATGTGCACAAATGCATCAGTCTGCGTTACCCTGACCTAAGATTACTATTTTCTGAATCCAAGGGATTCAGTCAAAATCACAAAAGTGTTATAATATTGTCTCTTAATTTAATTTGTTAGCTCTTTGGGTGATCTACAGATGGTGACCTTCATTTCTTAATCCTGAAGGTGGCTTCCCTTCTGGTCCAAAGCAGGAAATGTTCAAAGCTCATCACTGACTTCCGTGGTAGAAACGGATCAGCATTCCAGAGTTGATTTTGCTAAGGAAATCTCTTCATGACACTTGGCTTCTGGGTTTTTTTCCAAATAAGGCACATATGGTCAGGCTTTTGAGGAGCACTATGATTTGATAATAGGAGCACTTGTGAAAGTGACATTATGTCTTTCGTTTTATTGATTTGTTTAGAGAGTCACAATACTAGTGTTACCTGCTCATAGAGAACTGGTTCAGAGCTCTGTGTTGATGTTCTTTTAGTTCTTATGAACTGCTTAAAAACAAAAGGAAAAGTATAGGGGTGGAGGGATACCAGGTGAGCACAATTTCAGTAACTTATTTGAGCAGTTATAAAATGGGGATTAAAAAATTAGTCTCAGCATTCCTGGGGTACATCCAAAGCAAATGAAATCATCATGTCAAAGGGACTTCTGCCTCCATGAACACACAATAAACACATTATAGAATCACTACTCACAACAGCAAGAATTAGAGCAACCTCAGTGTCCATCCTACTGAAGAAAGGGTTGAGAATACGTGGTACATATACCCAACAGGTATTGTTTAGCCATAAAAAAGAAAGAAGCCCTGTCATTTATGTCAACATGGACAAAATGGGAGATCTCTGTGTTAAGAGAAATAAACCAGGCACAGAAAGACAAATGATTTCATGTGGAATACGAAAAGGCTGACTTCATTAGAAGTTGAGAATAAAATAGTGCTTACCAGAGGCTGGGGAGAGTAAAAGGCAAGGAGGGATGGGGGAAAGTTGGCCAGTAGGTACTAAGTTATAGTTAGATAGGAGGAGAAAGGAGTTCAGCTATGCTATGTGGCACAGTAGGTGGCTATAGAAAAAAAAAACAGCTAGAAGAAAGGATTTTGATATTTGAAAACCCTTCAATTTTACCAATCTCTTGCATATTAAAATAAGTATTTGATTTTTTTCTGATTCAAAAGATAACCTGAGTATAAAATTTCAAATAATAGAGGATACATAAAGGGAAAGAGAAGACTGATTTTTAAATATAAATTGTGTGGATAGAATTCCATTGACTTTTTTTTTTTTGCAGTATTTTTTTTTTTTTAATATTTTTAAAAATATTTTTTATTTCTTTTATTCATATGTGCATACAATGTTTGGGTCATTTTTCCCCGCTTCACCCCGCTCAGTTCTGGGGTTTGAACTCAGAGTCTTTACCTTGAGCCACTCCACCAGCCCTGCTTTTGTGAAGGATTTTTTCAAAATAGGGTATTGTGAACTATTTGCCTAGGCTGGCTTTGATCTCTGCCTCCTGCGTAGCTTGGATTACAGGTGTGAGCCACCAGCACCCAGCTCTTTCCCTTGACATTTAAGAGAATTGGGATAAACAAATTGAATTTTTTGTTAGTTAATTCATTAGCATCAGACTTGAACACTGGAAGTAATGTAAAGAAAGTCCAGTCATAATCCCTCGATGAATTACTTGTTAAATTTTTGATAACCTGGCCAACCAGTTTCAGTTTGAGCTTCTTTCTTTCATTCTGTAGACTGACCAGGGCATCAAAAACCTCTCTGTTGAAGACGCAGCAAGACTTTCCCACGAAGATCCTGACTATGGCCTCCGGGATCTTTTCAATGCCATTGCCAAAGGCAACTACCCCTCCTGGACGTTATACATCCAGGTCATGACATTTAAACAGGCAGAAAACTTCCAGTTTAACCCATTTGATCTCACCAAGGTAAGTCAGAAGCAATTATATTGTTTTTAAAGATTCTTCTTACCTAGCTAAAAAAAAATCCCTGTCAAGCATTCACAGTGATAGGGTCATGGTAGACAAGTGGTGGTAGCTTTCCAGGTCTTTTAGTTTTTGAGTGAATGTTCACCAGCATCTCATATCCATTTTCTGTTCAGGAAGCTCATTGGATTCAAATAGGTGGCAGGGAACAAATTTTCTTTCTTTTTGTTTGTTTTGGTGGTATTGGAACTTGAACTCAGGACCTCACACTTGCTAGGCAGGTGCTCTACAACCTGAGCCAAACCCCAGCCCTGTTTTCTTTAGTTCTTTTTTCAGGTAGCGTTGCAGTGTTTTTTAACCAGGTTGGCCTGGATCCCTATCCTCCTACTTATGCCTCCTGCCCTGCTGGGATAATAGGCTCACACCACCACGTCCAGCTTTTTTGTTGAGATGTAGGTTCTTGATAACTTTTTGCCCAGGCTGGTCTTGAACCTTGATTCTTCACATCTCCACCTCCCAAATAGCTGGGATTTCAGGCATGTACCACTCTGTCCAACCTTCAGGGAATGAATTTTGAAAAGGTGATGTACTTTTGTCCTAGGTAAGTGTCAATATTTACCATTTACTGTTGTGCAAGGTTTAACTAATGCAGTCAGCTAGAGTTCTTAACTTGTTTTATTTGGGTTAAAATTTATTATTTTTGCTGGCTCGACTACATGTGAAAGTTGGTATTGCTTATGGGAATCTTTTATGCCCCTTAGCTGGTTGTCTGGTAATTGTGAATATGGCATTATTTTCAGGTTTGGCCTCACAAGGACTACCCTCTTATCCCAGTTGGCAAACTGGTCTTAAACCGAAATCCAGTTAATTACTTTGCTGAGGTTGAACAGATGGCATTTGACCCAAGCAACATGCCACCTGGCATTGAGCCCAGCCCTGACAAAATGCTTCAGGTAAGTCTGATGTGTTGTAGTGCAGGCATCCATGTGCCTGTAAACACACACACACACACACACACACACACACACACACACACACACACACACTCTCTCTCTCTCTCTCTCTCTCTCTCTGTGAAATTTCCCATGATTTTTAACTGGAACATTTACTTGAACTTTAACCTGGATGCATAGTTGCTTGTGGGACTCAGTGGGGTGAAGCACCATTAGGTGGGGATTCCTTGAGTAAAGCAGTTAGTTATAAAGCAAATTCCATAGTAAAGTCCCTCTATATGTGAAGACATGAATATTTAACCTCTTACCGTCAAAAAATGATACATTTGAAATGCCTTAGGTATTCGTAGAGTGCTGTTTGTTTGCTCTGTAACTGACAGGAGGGAATATCGTTAATTGATTATAGCACTTTGATCAACATATTTTATCTAGTTTTTATTCTATGGTGATGCTTACATTTTTTTCCATCTGTGAAAACAGATCTGTGGATATTTTTTTTTCTTTTTGAGATGGGGTCTTACTATGTAGCCCAGGGTGGCCTTGAACACTCTGTCCTCCTGTCTCTGCCTCCTGAGTGCTAGGACTACACGTGTGTGTCACCATGTCCAGCCTCTGTAGATGACGTGTATAAACCAAATTTATGTGCCAGTGATTAAAGGCAGTGGGTTTGTTTAACCAGCTGCCTTGCTAATGTTGCTAGGCATCCAGCATATTTTAGTCACTTCCCAATGTGCTCTTCCAAGAGTACACAGCATAGAAATTCTACTTTGGGCCAGAAATCAGTAGGAAACAAGTGGTTTAATAATTACTGTGTAAATCAATCTTTTGTGTCTTTGGACTTTGAACATGAGACAAAGGTTAAAGGTTATACCCAGGATCAGACTGCAGGGACTGCACGTTGCTGCCTATATAAGTTCTGATTCCAGGATGGGCATTAGTGTCCATGGAGGGCAAGCGAAGATTCTCACATTGTTTTTTAATAACATTGTTGCTTTGACATTGGAAACATCAGAGGCTTTTTATAGAAAGTAAGTTTTTCATTAGATTTTGATTCAATTTAACTAATACAGATTGAGTACCTTCCTATTGGGTATGATAGGGTGTCCTGGGTGCTGTGACAGATATAAAACCACAAGATAATCACAGTGTAAGATAGAGTGCTGTGGTGAATATGAAGCTGAAATTTTGTCTGGGAGGAGGCTGATGACAAAGTTTCTGGAATGAGGTATCATTTGGAATGGGTTTTGAAGGATGGATGGGATTCTGATTTTATAGCAAGTGAAATGGAATAGAGGGGCGTGAGGACAAGTGCAAAGGTAGAACATGTTGGCAATACTTAAACCACATAGTCACCCTGTCCTGAAGTTTGGGCAAATTCACTGGGGAAATGTCAGGGGAGACCGTAAATGCTGGAAATTTGTACAGTTGTCCTTTCTGGGAAAAATAAAGTTTTGTTTAGTTTTGAGAAATGTAGGCTGGTAGATAGCAAGTAGAATTACTCCTCCTGATGATAAATAGAAAAAGAAGGATCTGGGGGTGGGGGGTGACTAGGAAGGGGAACTGGAGCAGACTGCAGAGGGTGATCACACTGGGGAATGGAGGAAGCTGAGATGTGTGACCGTGGACCTCCCACTGTCCCTGCCTAGTGGTTGAAATAGAGCTGCGCTGTGTGGTGGAGGGACAAATGGGGTTCACCAAGACAGGAAGTTGGCCCAGCAGAGCTTACACTATGTAACCCTAGTACTGAGGGAGAAGATTGAAGAGTAAAAGGTGACCCAAAGTCTTTTCACAAGAATCTAAGTCACCACGGGTGTCTGGGACTACAGTGAGACCCGGAGGCAGACAGCAATCTGAGTCACACAATTTAGGAGAACACTGATGATTTGAATGTAGTACTGGGCCCAGGGGAAAGGATCATATAGCAAATCCATGTTCTCTACAACAAAAGAAAGTGAATGTATATGTAAGATATCCATCGAAACTGTGGAGAAGAAAGTCCTGAATAAGGATAACAAGTGGAAATTAATCATGAATTTCTACTAGTATTAACAGTAATTTCAGTTCTGAGATATACACACACACACATGTGCATACATATTTTAAATTTAGCATGTCCTGTATAGTTTTTAAAATGAGTTTTTAAACAGTATTTGAAAGTGCCAGGTGCCACTGGCTCACATCTGTAATCCTAGCTACTCAGGAGGCAGAAATCAGGACTGCAGTTTGAGGCCAGATTTGGCAAATAGTTCAGGAGACCCTATCTTGAAAATACCCAACACAAAAAGAGCTGATATAGTGGCTCAAGTGGTAGAGCGCCTGCCTAGCAAGTGTGAGGCCCTAAGTTCAAACCCCAGAACCACCAAAAATAAATAAGTAAATAAATAAAGTACTTGAAAGAGCTTTCATAGATTTCTAGTTGTCTATCATTCCTAGCCTAGTTTTTCTTATAACTTCCCAGCTCATTGTTGAAAGCTTTTTGAGTACATAGGGAGTATAATCTTGAGGAAGGTCTTATAAAGATTCTTTGGCAGGAATATGTAGATAGTATTGTTGGAGAAGGGACTGACAATGAGAGCAAGCTGGGGTGGGGTAGGGGGCTGAAGTTATTCCTGAGACATCTAACAAGTGCCGAGCATGGGCCATGGCAATTGGAGAGTGTTCTCATTTACTTTTCAACAAGGTCGTATGAATAGATTTTAAGGATAGCCAGATCACCATGAAAGGGATAAAATAGTATAACACAAGTCACAGAAGGACCATCCATCCTCTGAGTGCCCGACAGTGCAGGTGCAGCCTGTCTTTACTCCTGTACTCTACAGTTTGCAGTTATGGAAGATGTTGGGCCAATTGCCTGAGTGGGAAAGTCTTGTTCTGTTTTCTCCCCTAGACCCAGCAAGGGAAGGGGCCTTGAGTGAGGCCTACATTCAAGCTGGTGTCAGGGTATAACCTCATTGTGCCCATTTCACATTCTTGTGAATCTCCACACATAGATGGGGTAGGGTTGCCCAAGAAACATGGGAGAGGAGTAGGGGAGATAGAACTGAATAACACAATTGAGGCAACATCCAGGAACAGCTGGTGGCTCAATTGCACCTTCTATCCTGTCGATCAAGTTGGAACACAACTTCTTGAGGCAAAAAGTTTCATAACCATAGCTGGAGTTGAGTAGTGGCTGCAGGACCAGCCATCAAATGTTCCCTTAGACTATTTGAAATGACTATGAGAGGTAAAGTCATTCAGCTGAGAGGAAGTTATTGACAGAACAGGGCTCAGATTAGGCATATTGATGTGATTGATTTGGTACAATATAATTGCTTAAATTGCCAATTGAACTTGGTTTTTATTTTGTCTTAAGAATACCTTTTAAGATTCAAAACCAATGATAAAATCAAGGAAGAAAAATTGTAGAATAGAACGTTGATGCATGAGACTATTTCAATAATTGGATGTTAAACTAATGCAGAGTTAATCATGGAGCTTTTAGCTGAAAGAGATTTCAAAATGCTTATCATCCTGCCTTGGTTAATATGTAACATCAGTTAATCTTGGATCCATCACCTCTGACATTAGGTCCAGGATTTCTAGCCATGCCTTTGTTTGTGTAATACTTTGTTTACATCTAGGAAGTCTCAGAGCTCCAAGTATGATTCAGAATATAGGATGAGAGGTGCTTCTTTGAAGAATTTCCATGCAGTTGGTTTTGTAGAAATGAGCCATTGTTTAAAAGGCAAATGCTCCATTCCTTCCTCTAGAGTGGGAGATGGGAGGTGTAGAATTAATTCAGGATTCTGTCTAGATTCCAGCAAATCTATTTTATAATTTAATACTTCCTTCAGAATGGAAAAGTAAAAAGACAGGATACTATTGTTGTTTGGGGGCAAAAGCTAGAGTAGATGTGAAGTTTATGGTGGGCCACCTGTGTGGATGACTGATAGTTCAGTTATGGGAAGAGGAGACTGGTTCTTTAGAGGGGGCCAGGCATGGTTTTGTGGGAACCATGTACTTTAAATTTTAGAATGACTTTTATAGCCCACATCCTCTTTCATGTATAACTGTCCCCACTCAGTGTCAGCTGTGCTTGTTGCTGTAGGGCCGCCTCTTCGCCTATCCTGACACTCACCGCCATCGCCTGGGACCTAACTATCTCCAGATACCTGTGAACTGTCCCTACCGTGCTCGAGTGGCCAACTACCAGCGTGACGGCCCCATGTGCATGAACGACAATCAGGGTAGGCCTGGAGACACTGGGCTCTCCTGTAAGGGCTGAGGGCATGGAGAGCAGATGGGGTGTGATGCTGACTGTGACTGGTGCTCCACAGGTGCTGCCAGCATCCAAGGATTTTTTGTTCAGCATTGAGGTTTAAACTTCCTGAGGATTCTTCCCATCCTGTCTATTTTATAGACTTTATTGAGAATTCCCACCTCAGATTTTACTTGCTGTTCCTCCTATGGTTGAAGTCAGGCAGAAAGGTCTTGCACTCTGATTACAGTAGAGTGTATCCAATTTAAGTTACCAAATGTGCACTTTCTGAAACCACTCTTAAAACACCAGGACTTAGACTCTTGGAAATGCAAAGGCCAAGGGTTTCCTGTCTTTGCTTCTTTTTCAGGTCTGTTAAGGCCATGGAGGAGCAGTGGGAGGGGAGAAGGGGAAGCAGAGGAAATAAAGAGATTCTCACCCCTCTGTTTTTCCTGTGTGAATGTAGTTGAACTTATGTAATCAAGTGGTTAGATGAGACTCCACTGAAGTTTTACTTCTTAGAGCACATTTGTCAAATTTCTTTCTTTTTGGCTGGGTCTCATGCTTGCTAGGTGAGCTCTCTACCACTTGAGCCCTGCCTCCAGCCATTTTTGCTTTAGATATTTATTTTTTGAATAGTGTCTTGAGTTTTTGCCTAGGCCAGCCTAGTTGGTGATTCTTCAACCTATGCCTCCCATGTAGGTTGAATGGCTAGAATGTAGGAGTATGCTGCCACATTCAGTGTTTTATTGGTTGAGATGGGGTCTTGTTAACTTTTTGCCCAGGCTGGACTCCAACAATGATCCTTCCAGTCTCCACTTCCTGAATAGCTGGGATTACAGGCTTGAGCCACTTTGCTTGCAGACTGTTTTCTTCTTTTTTTCTTTTTTAGTACTGGTGCTTGAACTTGGGGCCTATTCCTTTTTTTTTGTTGTTTGTTTTTTCTTTTTTGGTGCCGGGATCGAACCCAGGGCCTCGCACATGCTAGCAAGCGCTGTACCACTGAGCTACATCCCAGCCCAGGGCCTATTCCTTGAGCCACTCCACCAGCCCTCTTCTTTTGATAGGTTTTTTCTTTTTAAAATTTTTTTATTATTCATATGTGCATACAATGCTTGGGTCATTTCTGCCCCCACCCCCTCCCTTACCACCCACCTTGCCCCCTCCCTCTCCACCACCCCCTCGATACCCGGCAGAAACTATTTTGCCCTTATCTCTAATTTTTTTGAAGAGAGAGTATAAGCAATAATAGGAAGGAACAAGGGTTTTTGCTGGTTGAGATAAGGATAGCTACACAGGGAGTTGACTCACATTAATTTCCTGTGCATGTGTGTTACCTTCTAGGTTAATTCTTTTTGATCTAACCTTTTGTGATGGGTTTTTTCGAGGTAGGGTCTTGAGAACTATTTGCCTGAACTGGCTTTGAACCGCAATCCTGCTGATAGCCTCCCAAGTAGCTAGGATTCTAGGTGTGAGTCACAGGAATCCAGCTTCTTTAGAATCTTAAAATCTTACAAGGAATAATAGTGCAGCAGAGTTCCATGTATACTGTGGAGGAAGAGATAAAAACTATAAGCTCTAATCCCCCACCTACCACTAACTCCTGGGTGATCTGGCAGCAGTCAGTGAGTATCTTGGAACTCCAAACTTGGTTTAAATGGAGTTCTCAGGTTGCTCCCAACAGTTCTGTGATTCAGTGTTTGAATGGATCCCAAGTCCAAATGAAACTCTCAAATTTGAAATGTATCTTCGGATCTGATCTCAGTAGTGGCCAGATCAAATCTTTAAAAATTCCTCCTTGTGTGGATGTCAGGAGACTTTATAGCTGAGAACCATTGAAGTGTTGAGCGACCTTTGAGATGTCTCTGTGCAGACTCGGTGAGGCAGCCCATGTGAGCGGCATTCTCCAAGGCTCTTAGCCCTGACTGTGGCTAAATCTCCGAAGTGAAAATTTACACGTGTGGTGTGAATATGCCTGTGTGGGGGTGTTTATGTGTTAGCTTACACTTGAATTTATGTCTTCCTACACCGATGGGTTGCAGACTTGCTTAATTTTTCTTCTTCCTAAGTTAATCTGTGGTTTCCTTTAAAGGTGGTGCTCCAAACTACTACCCCAACAGCTTCAGTGCTCCCCAAGAGCAGCGCTCGGCCCTGGAGCACGGCAGCCATTGCTCTTCAGAAGTGAAGCGCTTCAATAGTGCCAACGAGGATAATGTCACTCAGGTAATGGCTTCCTTGTCTGCTGTGGAGGTCACTTGCTAATGCTCCTTGTTCATGCAGATTTCCCCCTCTTAAAGTGTCTGATGTGTCTTGAGTTCAGGAAAGACTTATCTCTGATAGTAAATCCAGACCTTTATTGGATAGAGTCAAAGAGCTGTGTTATCATGTTTTTTCCATTCAAGATCTGGAGACTCAGCTCAGTTCCCCTAACTTTTATGGAAGGGGTACAGTCGGGGGCTGTTGGGGAAAAATGATCTAAGTACCGCATAACCTCTGCCAAATCTAAGCGTCTGGCAGGACAGCATAGATTCCAGTATGACCGTGGAGATCCAAAATAGCTGTAGAGGGTTGGGGATGTCGCTCAGTGGTGCTTGCCTAGCATGTAGGCCTTGCGTTCAATCCTTGTATGATAAAATATGAAACAACAACAACAACTAAAATAGCTGTAGGAGCCTCAGCAGTGAGATTGTCACCGTCCCACTGTAGGGTTCACCATGCATATGACTCAGCTTTCTCCAGCTGTCTGCTTCTGCTTTTCACTGCTTATTCCTTGTTCCTATTGTGGCCTCCCATTTTTCTGCTCTCTGCTTCATGGCTTCCATTGTACCATCACTGTGTTTTTGCCCTGCCCATGGCCTGATTCTCCTTTATTGCTTCTTTCTTCAAGTACTTCTTTTCTTTTCTTTCCTCTTTCCTCCTTTTACTATTCTCTCAATAATTTTTTTTTTTTTTTTTTTTTTGCAGTACTAGGGTTTGAACTTGGCTTTGCAGTTGCTAGGCAGGTGCATTCATATCACTTGAGGCATGCTACCAGCCCATTTTGCATTGGTTAATTTTGAGATATGGTCTCACTTTATGCCCAGGCCAGCCTGACAGTCATTGTCCTCCCTTGAAGGCATTTATTATTGTGTAAGAATTTTTCAAGATTCTGAGCACAGCCTATAGTGGTTTCATGGGCTGGAGGACAAAACTGGGAGTAGAGGATGTGCTGAAGAGGGGAGCCTCTAGTTAACCTCCCCAGCCTTCAGCTGGGGTCTCTGAAGGGCCACGCTAAGGAAGAAGATCAGAGCCCAAATCAACTTGCCCTCATGAGGGCTGAAACACTGCTTTGCGTCACCTCCATCTCAGACAGGATTAAGATGATGTGTTGGCAAAACCCAAGCTTTTTTTCCCTCTGCTCTCACACCCCCACAATCAACACACAGACTGCTGAGGCCTCACAAGGTGATTTCTCTCCACCAGCAAACCAGCAGTCCTCTCTGCTCTGGACACCAGCCAGGAGTCCTCTAATCTACCTCAGTCTGGCACTGTGTGCCTGGATGGAGATAGTGTAGATCCCACAGGAAGGCTTAGTGCCCAAGACACCCCCACTTCTGATGCCAGCAACAAGCCCCAGGTTGTTTTATCTGTGCTTCTGACTGAACCCCCTCCTCAGGTTTGCTTCTGTTAATTTGCTTAAGAATTCAGGGAGACATGTTTCTTAGTTTCTTATAAAGTTTAATACAAAGAGTGCTGATGAACCACTGCCTAGCACCAGGTATGGGAGAAGGGGCACGAGCTTCCATGTCTACTCCAGGAGCCCCACACTCCAAGAATCTCTGTGTGTTCAACTATCTGGAAGGTCTCCAAACCAGGCTCTTTTTTTTGTTTTGTTTTTTAGATTGGGACTTCATTGCTTATCTAACGCAAATAGACAGGAGGGGAAACCCAGTAAGCCCAGTCTGTGCAGCATTCTAAGGTGGGGGCATGACCTCTGTGGGATAAGGAGGGTGTTATGACTTACTGTCAGACAAAGGTAGATCAGACAGAGAATTTCTTTATGGCCAGATACAAGACAGAAAAGGCAATGATGACCTGTCTTGAGGAAGAGAAATTCTAGTTTTTAAGGCCTGCCTTGAGGAGGGAGCTATGAGTCAGAAAAAAACTGGATGAAAACCAAAAATATATATATCATAATACCATAAGTGATCTCTCTCCATCCTAACTACCTGCCAGAAGCAAATAAATCTTTGGTAGAAAGTAGAACCTCAAATGATCTTTAGACTTTTTCATAGGCAAATTTACAGCATTTAGTACTAAATTATCAGGCACACCTAATACATATGACCTTATGATTCAAGATAAGAAAAAAAATAAACTTGACAGTAGAAACAAACCCACTACAGATATTGGAACTGTCAGATTCAGGTTTTAAAATAACTGCAATTGTTGTATTCAAGAAAAGAGATGAGGCCAAAGCACAATGGCTCACACCTACAATCCCAGCTGTCTTGAGACAGGGGAGATGAGAAGGATTACAGTTTGAGGCCAGCCCTGGCAAAATTTTAGTGGCACCCCGTCTCAGATCTGTAATTTGAGCTAGGCAGAGGCATAGGTAGGAAGATCATGGTCTAAGGCTAGCCCTGGACAAAAAATGGGAAACCCTATCTGAAAAACAATCTAAAGCAAAAAGGGATGGGGGTATGGCCTAAGTGGCAGAGCACTTGCCTAGGAGCACAAGACCATGGGTTCAAACCCCAGGATGGTTAAAAAAAAAAGAAAAAAGGGGAAAAAAAGAAAGATGACAACTTGGAGAACTTAATAAGAGAACTTTAGTCTATTAACAAAAGAAGGTGAATGCATATTCTGAGCTAGAAAGTACAATAAATGAAAATAAAACTGTAGTGGATCAGTCTAAAAGGAGTTAGCACAGCTCTGAAGAGGGGATTAGTGATTTGTAAGTTGAGCAGTAAATGTCAAGTTCAGCTCCTGAAGACAGAAAACAAAAGCACTATTCATGAGACACCATTTAGAGATTGAAAAGGAAAGTCACAGCGTGGGAGAGTATATTTGCAATTCTTCTAACAGCGATTCATGTGTAGAATGTGAAGAACTCCTACAGAGCAATATGGAAAGAGACTGCTGAATAGGAAAATGGGCCACAGATTTAAAGAGAACCTTCACCAAAGTGATAGATAGCTAAATGACTGAAAAATGCTTGTCACCAGTGATATGCAAAAAAAAAAAAAAAAAAAAAACCCCACAAAGGAACAACTACATATTAGAACCTGCATATTAGAATGGCTAGACTTGAAAAGATTGGCCATCCCAATCTTTTGGGATGTCAAGGAACAGCTCTGACTGTCACGTGAGTACATTACTGGTTCAGCCATTTTGGAAAATTAAAACTGAGCATATGTGAGCCTTCTGATCAAGCAAGTACACTCTTCATTGATACCCAATCAAATTGGGTACATATGACTACCAGAAGACACGACAAAACTATTGACATTACCCAAATGATCATTAACAGAAGAATGGGTAAATAAACAGTAGTACATTCTTACAATGAGTAGCAGTGGAAATTAGTGAACTGATGCAATAAGCAATAAAGCAGGTGAATCTTACAGACATGACATACAGCAAAAAAGCCTAGACAAAAAGATTGTAAACTGTCTGAGTCTGTATATGTAAATATCAAAAAGAGCCAAAATGCATTTATGATATTAGAAATCCAAAACATTGTCTCTGAGGAGAAAAAGGGGATAGTGCCTGGGAGGGGCCATGGTGGGGGGATTTGTGAGATGTGAGTATTGTTCTATCTTGATCTGAGTGGTTGTTACACAGTTGTGTTCACTGAAATATCATTAACTTCACACTTGTGAGTATTGCCCTTTACTGTAGGCATGTTACACTTAAAAAGCCTATTAAAGGGAAACCCTCTTACTTTGTATTGATTAGTAAAAAGAGTCACTTTTTTAAAAAATGGAATTTGGTCCTGCCATTAATGGACTACAGTATAGAGCTGACAAAGTGGCTCAGAATCCTTAGTTGGTCAGCCAGCTAGAACAGCTGTCATGTTGATGGAGTCCATGCCTTCCTGCAGCGAGCAACTGAGCTGTGGAGAGATGGGTCCTTAGCCATGCGTTAGAATAAGTAGGTCAGATCACTGTGGAGTCCTCCAGTGTGAGTTCTTCAGAGCCCAGTCTGCCTTTCCCTGAACAGTAGTGAGTGCTAAAGCCAGGAACAGGTCCTAAGGACAACTGTTCAGACTATTCATGATGTCTTCTTAGGCCACATGCTGTTTATCTTTGTATATGCATGGTACCTTTTTTTTTTTCCACTTCTTAAAACCATAAATTGACCGAATGTCTAGAAGAGCAAATATTTTAGGTTGTCATGTTCATATGTATCTAATAGTTGTGTCTCTGGGGGAGAAGGCTCTGGTTTGCAGTGCTTATCATTTCTCATGTGGGACTATTCCCCAGTGCAAATTTTAAGGTCCCAACATGATATTTTGGAGCCTGTGGCATTGAGAAGTGATGCTCAATATCCCTGTTCTGTGGTATTTCCACCTAAGAGCATGGTAGATATAAATAACTTCAAATAGGTGGAATGTACTCAGTAGAAGGTATTTATTTTTGTTTGTGCTGTAACTTAATTGTAAGCATACATAATTTAATTGTTACAAAGGGCTGGGGATGCAGCTCAGTGGTAGAGTGCTTGCGGAGCATGCACAAGGCTATGGATTGTAACCCAGTTCACGCAAAAAAAAAATAGGGGTGGTAACTTGCTTACAAAATTCCTGAAAATTTGACCATCATTTTTATGACAAGCTGGCTGCAGTGCACCACTGGAAATGCAGTAACAAATCCCTTTTAGTCGAGGATGGTAAATTGAAGTGACATAGGCCACGTGGCCTTTCTTTTCTTTCTTACACATCAACCTATAGATTAAACATTTTGAAAAAAATGTTGCTCAGCTAAAAACTACACTATTTTCAAGTCCCAGAGATGAAAATAAGAGTCACAGTAATGAGTGAATATTGGAGGTATTTGTCCCATGGCGGTAATGTGAACTGATTTGTCCCTTGTGAAGATTTGTGTCTCCAAGGGTTGAGTTGAGGCTGCAGGATTCATGTGTTGCAGAGAGCTAGAACTGGTTTCTTGGTCTAAGGTGAGGACCAGGAAAGAGCACCCTGTTGGAGAAACTACCACCAGATGAGAATGCAGCTTGGAAGTGTGTGAACTCTAGATGGAGACAATCAATACTGAGAAACTGGGAGTCCTTCCCCACCCTGCTATGCTCAAGTGAAGTCTCTGCATTCTGTCCCACTTCAAGCCGTCTAGAAGCCCTGAACTGAGAAACAAGTACATCAGAGAATCCTTTTAGACCTTTGCAGAGTTGATGAAATAATCATCAACATCTTCACAAATAGGGTACATTTTGTACTAATGCCTAAAGTAATTCCTGTTGAAGATGTGTCACAGGGAAAAAATCATAATACATGCAAAGACATCTAAAGTCCTGATGGATGAATGATATACAGGATAATCTGAAAGTGGCTTAAAAATAAGTATGTATACAGATTCAAGGAGATACAAAAATGAGTATCAGGATGTGAGAAAGAAAAAAAAAAGGCAGAGTTGGAAAACCACCAAATAGAAATTTCTAGAAACAAAAAAATACAGTTTTTGAAATAAAAGTTGAACAGATGAAAGATGCAGGGGATGCTTACACAATATGTCAAGTACAGCTAGGAGGGAATTAGTGAATTGGAGCTAGATCTGAGGAAGTCTCCAAGGTGGAGTACTTTGGATTGTGTTAATATGGAAAGACGGATTTTTAAATTTTGGTATCAAACTTAAACTTTGATGCAAAATTTTAAATAAAATTTAAGTATAGTCTGATATTTGGTAACTTAGAAAAATTATGCATATCAATATTTTGTTAATTTTATCATTTGAATAAGTGGGCATTATTAGACTTTATAAACATTAATGGAATCATTCATATAGCAAAGTCTGGCATATTACAGGTGCTCAATAAATATTTGGTGAATGAATGAACAAAATGTTAGAATAAAACCATAGCTAGAGCCTAAAAATGGTTGATTCCAGAACTGAGCAGAGGTACTGGATTCATATACATGGCACTAAGTTATTATTTTTCATTTTAATCTATTGTACTCATTTTAAAGGTAACCCCAATGATCATGCAAAATATCATAGTTAATAACATCTTGCCCAAGAAATCTTGGCTTCTCAAAAATTACAGATATAAAGGCATATAAATGAATCAGTTTTTTTTTTTTAATTCTCCATGGTTCTGAGTAAATTGACCAAAGGTTGCATTCTGCCAAGTTTACACCAAAAGACAGCTTGCACCCTCTGGACTTGTCAGTATTAAGAATGTGCTGTGGCTTTTAATTGTAGGCTTGGTATTTAAGAGATTTATAAGCAGTGATTACAAAAAAAAATATGAAAAGTAGTGAGGAGTACTATCAACAAATGAATGCAAATCAAAGTAAGAACAACACAAAGGAAAGTTTAAATTATAATTTTATATTATTCTTAAATTAAACATTTCAAAACTGGCATTTGGTGAGTTTTGCTTGTGATAAACTGGCTTTCTGTTTTTTTGATGATACTGGGGTTTGAACTCAGGGCTTCACCTTGATAGGCAGGTGCTCTACCACTTGAGCCACTCTTCCAGCCTGTGTGTGTGTGTGTGTGTGTGTGTGTGTATGTGTGTGTGTGTTTGTGTGTGTTGGGTATTTTCAAGATAGGGGCTGGCTGGCAAACTATTTGCCTGGACTGGACTCAAACTGTGAGCCTCCTGCTCTCAGCCTCTCCAGTAGCTAGGATTACAGGCGTGAGCCACCAGTGCCCAGCTAAACTGGCTGTTTGATTCTTTGCTCTCCCGTGTGGCTGAGCAGGTGCGGACATTCTATACAAGTGTGCTGAATGAAGAGGAGAGGAAACGCCTGTGTGAGAACATTGCTGGCCATCTGAAAGACGCACAACTTTTCATCCAGAAGAAAGCGGTGAGTCAATCTTTATAAGCTGAAGGGTGACATCTGCTGGCTCAAGGAGGTAGTACAGCGGTGTGGGAGAACTTTGGAAGTATCGATTAAAATCCCCAATCAACCTCTGATTGCTTTTGTTCTGTGTTTTGTCTGGTGTGACATGTCTGATGATTCTTAGCCATTCATCCGATGTGTGATAATTTAGTTGAGTTCAGGATAAATTCTCTCCTATGTTGTCTAATTCAACTGCAGCCAAGTTCTATGCAAAACGGTCGGTGTCTGATAGCAAAATGTGACTCTACCACAGTTGTGCTTGAGGTTTAGATGATAAAAAATACATATTTATAGAAGACAGTTTTGTGATTTGAAGCTGTTTAAAGGCTTAGTATCATGACATCTTGACCCTCTTTCAGGCACAAAGTAGAAGCTTGCCTGTTTTTGCGTGGGTGAGAATTAAGCTGCTTTCAAAAGCAGGGTGAACTTTTGAGCTAAGGGGCTAGGGTATTTCTGACAGGTGCTCACTGAGTACATGAACCCCTCTGACCTCTGGTTTCCTGGCCTGCCACAGGCACATGCTTTTTGTAAGTCTAGGGATTCAGCTATTTCTTTGTGCCTTGATTACTTCTATGTCAGCTGTCTGGGATGTGTTCAAGGGCCTGCGTCATGAACCTGCAGAGAGACTGAGGCTCTGCAAGATAGGCAGGGCAGGTTTTGTCTCAAGTTATGATAAGAATGGGCAAGACAGCTTGTAAGTAGCAGGACTGGACTCACATTCATGGCAGTCATCTCTGACATATGCTGAAACTAAGGCTTCATATGGGTTGGTGGTGCCCCACCTCCTCCTGCCTGAAGTATGTGCAGTTGCCCAGCTGGTACCTGTGTCTTTGTATCCTTCACTTTAAATTCTGAAAATGCCTGGCCCATTTCTTCATATTATTTACTATAAAGTTTTAAGAAGATACTCTGAGGTCCCTCTTTATATGTAGTAAATACAACTCATCTCATGGGCATTTTTCTCAATATTCTATGTGTGGTTTTTCCCTCCAGTGACCAGCAGTCCTCTAATTCTCTGACGGTAACTGGGTATCCCACAATTCAATTCAATTCTGACAATAATCCCTGGAGTTAGTGTTAGAACTCACTGACTTAGGGGCCAGCCCTACAAGACTGTTCCCACTTTCCCACTTTGGATGGCAGATGAAGTACTTTGGCTACCTGTACTTCCGCAAGTTCTGGGGTTTGATAATTTGCTAGGATGAGTCATAGAACTCAGGGAAGCGCTTTAGTTAGGACTACCCATTCATTATAAAGGATACAACTCAGGACCAGCAGAATGGAAGAGATGTGTAAGGCAAAGTGTGCAACAAAGGCTTGGAGTTTCTGTGTCCTCTGGTGTGTCACCTCCCAGCACCTCTATGCATTCTCCCACCAGAAGCTCTCTGGTGTCTGTCATTTAGGAGTTTTTAAGGAGGTCTCATTAAGGAATGGCTGACTAAATCATTGACCATGGTGATTGAACACAATCTTCAGCCCCTCTCCCCCCGTGGGGGTCCAGGGAAGGGGCCAGAATCACATACCTGGTCTTTCTAGCACCAGCTCCATCCTGAATCTCTATAGGCCTCCATGAGTCACCTTAGTAGCACACAGATGACAGTAAATTCCAATGGTTTTCGAGAGCTGTGTGCCAGGAGTGTGAGACAAAGACCAAATATTTGATTTTTTCCTATGATACCATGTAGACACACTTACCTTGATCATTTAGGGAAGGGGACACTGAAGATGAGAAAAGCAACTTACCCAAGGTTACTCACCAGCTATGGCAGTTTTCTCTGGATCCCCAAGTCTTACTCTAAGATCTTGTTAAATACTGTGTGGTGCTCCTTCTGAGACATCCTTCCTCCTCTTGTGAGTACACACAGTGGGACAGAGAGAGACACTGGGGAATGGCATAGTGGAGCATTAGGGAATGCTTATGTCTGTTTTTCTTTGGTTCTAGGTGAAGAATTTCAGTGATGTCCACCCTGACTACGGGGCCCAAATCCAGGCTCTCTTGGATAAATACAATGCTGAGAAGCCAAAGGTGAGCCCAGTCCAGCTTGGCTGTGGCAGGGGATGTGTGGGCTGGCTTAAAGCAGACAGAGTTTGGTTTCCAGGTGGCATTATTATTTTCAGGGACCACTACCCACAACCAAGAGATCTCTCAAGCAGCTGTTGAGAAGCTCTTTTGAGATATAAGGAACTTTCCTACGAAATATATACTCTTTACTTTAGCTCTGGACAATAAAAAACAGTTTACAGTGAATGATTTCTGAATTATTTTTATTTGGGCACAAGTTAAAGTAAAGAGAGCAAGGTGCTGGTGGCTCATTCCTATAATCCTAGTTACTCAGGAGGCAGAGATCAGAAGCATCACAGTTAGAAGCCAGCCTTGGCAAATAGTTTGCAATACCCTATCTCAAAAATATCCAACATGCAAAAAAAAGGGGAGGTAGAATAGTTCAGGCCCCAGTACTGCAAAAAGAAAAGAAAAAAAAAAGAAGCAGAGAGAAATAGCAAGTTGCTGCTTGCTTTGAGTTCATTAACCTGCTGCTTTTGTTTTAAAACAGAACGCAATCCACACCTATGAGCAGGCAGGCTCTCACCTGGCTGCAAAGGAGAAAGCCAACCTGTGAGGCTGGCGGCCCATTCCTTGCTGAGCCCGGGCTGTGAAACAAGGCATAAATGCTCACACCTGTGAATCACTCGTGCCTGCATGGAAGATTCTCCTGTGCTTGATGCACAAATGCAAGCTAATCTCTTTAAAATGGTAATCCAGATTCCTATAGCAAATGATGTAGCAATGGCTTTTATAATGTTCTTTCTCTCCCTAGAGGAAAATGAAGGTTAGGGCTTAACAATCTTTTAATAGAAACATGCATTTGCCTTTGACAGTTGGTTGGATTATTCATTTAAACTACATTTAAAAGGAAAGTTTCTAGTCAGAAATATGACTTTATCGGACTAGAAAAAATCTTGGTGAGATTAGTATGTTTACATGTCACCTCTATGGCCTATTTTATAAAAATATGACTGAATTATACAAGAAGAAAAGATAAAAATGACTCAACTGGAAATTTTTATTTTTCTAAGATCCTTATAGGAAAAACACACTCAGTGCATCAGTGTCTTCTGAGAATAACTTCAGCACCATCATAGTTTGGTGTTTATTCCCTGATGTTTGTTGGTCAGCTTCATTTTCTCTCACTTGAAATTATGTTTATGTTAACACAGCATTGATTTTACAGTGGGTTGATTTGTAATTGCTTACATTTTTACAATAAAATAATCTATATGTAAGAATTAGAATGGTGTTTGATTTCTTTTGACCCCATATATAACTTGGAATGTGCTACCAGATAATTTGAGGAGCATCCATTGTTTACCTTGAAGAATGGAAGGACAATATCATGAAGACACTGTGCTGTTTGCTTAAACTTTTGAAACTTAGAAACTTATAGGAAACTTAGAAAACAGCAAACGGCTTGACTGATGATTACTTAGATCTTTTGTTCATTAGCTCGCTTACTTCTTGTGAGTTTTTAAAATAAACCTTCAGAGCCAGGTACTGGTGGCTCACATCTGTAATCCTAGCTTTTCAGAAGGCTGAGATCAGGAAGATCATGGTTCTAAGCCAGCCCAGGTGAATAGTTCGTGAGACCCTATCTTGTAAAAAAGCATCACAAAAAAATAGGGCTGGTGGAGTGACTCAATGTGTAGGCCCTGAGTTAAAATCTCAGTACTGCAAAATAAATAAATAAATACCTTCAGAACTATTAGTTATTTTCTGTTTTTTTTTTAACTCAGCCTATTATGCTTTCAAATCACATGGAAGACTTCAAACGTGAATTTTGAATACGAAATGAAAACTCATTTTTCTTGAAAATCCTCATTCCCTTCATTTTCAAAACCACTTTGTGTGCACACCACTAATCTCAGCACCCAGGAGGCAGAGACTGGAGGATCAAAAATTCAAGGCTAGCCTGAGCTACCTAGCAAGACCCTGCCTCCAAAAAAAAAAAAAAAAAAGGCCGGGGATATAGCTCAGTGGTAAGGCACTTGCTTAGATGCACAAAGCACTGCAAAACAAATAAAGAAAAAACCAGTCTGTGCCCGCTCTCTGGAATTTCCTGAGATGTGGACTTCACAAAGTCATGAGGCCACTAGATACAAACTCTTGCTCTTTTATCGCCAGTTTCTTGACATCCTGTCACACTCTCCTGCCTGATTCCTCCTGCATTTGAGCGCTTTCGAGCTGTTCTGTTTGTAGACAAAGAAAGTAAATTTGTAGCTGGGCACTGGTGGCTCACATCTATAATCCTATCTACTCAGGAGGCAGAGATCAGGAAGACCTTAGTTCAAAGCCAGCCCCGGCAAATAGTTCTCAAGACCATATCTCAAAAAAAACCCTTCACAAAAAAGGGCTGGTGGAGTGGCTCAAGGCTGGTGGAGTTCAAGCCACAGTACCACAAAAAGAGAAGGAAGAAAGTAAGAATTTATGCATTTGCACTCAATGGCAAATGCTGTCAAAACAGTGACTTTACTGTCTGTTGTGTTAGATCTGTAAGATAAACTCATAAAAATTAATGTACTTGACGATTGGGAGGGAGGTTATTTGAGTACACAAAGATGTAGAGTTCATGAGATAGTTTAGATCAAAAAGAATTAACCTAGAAGGTAACACCCACGCACAGGAAATCAATGTGAGTCAATGCTCTGTATAGCTATCCTTATCTCAACCAGCAAAAACCCTTGTTCCTTCCTATTATTGCTTATACTCTCTCTACAACAAAATTAGAAATAAGAGCAAAATAGTTTCTGCTGGGTATTGGGGGGGGAGAGGGAGGGGGCGGAGTGGGTGGTAAGGGAGGGGGTGGGGGCAGGGGGGAGAAATGAACCAAGCCTTGTATGCACATATGAATAATAAAAGAAAAATGAAAAAAAAATTATATTTTGTAGTCTAAAAATAAGTTGATATTTAAAACCACATGGATGTAGCATGTTCCTAGCATGTAAATATCCAATACTCCTCAGAGACTTTTTTGTTGTTGTGCTGGGGATTGAACTCAGGTCCTCACACATGCTAGGCAAATGCTTTACCACTTGAACCATGCCCCTAGCTCTTTTTGCTTTAGTTTGTGTTTGATAGGGTCTCAAGCTTTCACCTGGACTGGCCTCGTACTTCTATCCTCTTATCTCTGCCTCCCAATTAGCTGGGTTATAGATGTGCACCACCAAACCCAGCTCTCTAAAGACCTCTTATTGGATTTCAATGACAG
Source organism: Castor canadensis (assembly GCF_047511655.1). Classification (NCBI taxonomy): domain Eukaryota; kingdom Metazoa; phylum Chordata; class Mammalia; order Rodentia; family Castoridae; genus Castor; species Castor canadensis. The sequence continues at coordinate 171,436,938 of NC_133386.1, forward strand.
CAATTATGAAATTAATTTTTACCAGTTAGGTTTAACTTCCTGTCTAATTATGCAACTTTAAGATATATCCTAAGAGTTTTCAAACCAAATTTCTAAGGAGGATAAAAAGAGTGAGAAGCAGTATATTATAGTACCCTTAGAGTAAAATAGACCTTGGTAAACATGAAGCTCTGGCTGGGGAAACTTGAGAAGGTGGCTTTACTCCTGAGTGCTTGTTTCTCTCCTCTAAATGACAAATAGAGTTCCTGTCTCCTGAGGAACAACTGTGTCATGATTACTCATTACGTTTGACTTTGACAACCATATCTTTCTAGCTCAGTCCTCCCAGTGCCCTACCTTGGTCAGCCATTGCTTCATAACAAACCACTTCACTTGTGTCCAAGTTGGCTGGGGATTGGCTGATCTAGGCTGGTCTCCTCTTAGGTGACTAGTGCTTTCAAGCTTTTGTTCAAATCATGTCTATTAATGTTTCCTTGGTCAAAGCAAGTCACCTGGCTAAGCCCAAAGGCAAAGGGCGAGGGACCATATTGCACCCACAGAGGCCATGTATGCGTGTGGGTAAGCTACTTACTGCTCACTTCCCCTCCCACTCATTAGTTTTTCAGCTCTACTGAAACCTTCAATCTGTCAACCCAAACACTCTTTCTTTTCACATTTTTATTAGCATATATTAGTTGTACATGGGGTGTTATGATATTTACATATGTGCTTACAGTGTATGTTGAGAGGTTCACCCCCTCCAGGATTCTCCCTCACCACCTTACACCCCCACAGTTCAGTGTTTATTTACATACACTTATACAAAATGCATCAACTGTATTCACCTTGCTTCACCCTTTCCATTTACCCTGTCCCCTCCCACTCGTACCTATCCCAGCACCAAACCTGTTTTACCTTTGTGTCCCTTTTTTTTTTTTATTTTAGTGTGTGTACAGGGGTTTTGCTGTGGTATTTCACATGTGTACGTATTATACTTTAATCAGATTAGCCCCCTTTATTAGACTTTTTCTGTCACCCTGTTCCCCATTATTCAACAGTTTTCTGTTTCATTATACTATTTTAATACACAGATGAGATGTATTCATTATTATTTACTCTATCATTCTTTTCCTCTCCCACCTTCCACTTGTCCTCTCAGACAGACCCACTATTATAATAATGTCCTCTCTCTCTCTCTCTCTCTATATATATATATATATATATATATGTGTGTGTGTGTGTGTGTGCATTTATGTACACATGTATTTTTTAGGTCTAGTGCCTACATATGAGAGAAAACGTGACCTTTGTTCTTCTGAGCTTGACTCACTTAACATGATGTTCTCCAATTCTATCCATTTACCTGCAAACAACATAATTTAATTCTTCTTTATGGCTGAATAATACTCCATCGTGCATATATACCACATTTCTTAATCCATTTATCAGTTGTAGACATCTGGGCTATTTCCACAGCTTGGCTATTATGAATAATGCTGCAACAAATATGGGTGTGCAAGTGTCTCTATTGTATCCTGGTTTATATTCCTTCAGGTCTATGCCCAGGAATGGTAACACTGGATCATATGGTAGGTCTACTTTTAGTTGTTGTCCTAATTTGCATTGCTACCAACAGTGGATAAGGGTTCCTTTGTCCCATGTTCCCACCAGAGATTGTTGTTTGTGTTATTGATGGTAGCCATTCTGACTAAAGTGAGGTGGAGTCTCAGTGTTTTGATTTGCATTTCCTTTATGGCCAAGAGTGTTGAACATTTCTTCATGTGTTTACTGACTATTTGTATTTCTGCTTTTGAGAACTGTCTATTCAATTCATTTGCCCATTTATTTATTGGGTTGTTGATTCTTTGTGGGGTTAGTTTTTTGAGTTTCCTGTATATTCTAGTTATTAATCCCTTGCCAGATGTATAGTTGGTAAAGATTTTCTCCTATCCTATAGGCTATCTCTTCAGTCTAGTGACTGTTTCCTTTGCTGTGAAGAAGCTTCTTAGTTTAATGCAGTCCCGTTTGTCAATCCTTTCTCTTAATTGCTGAGCTATTGAAGTTCCATTCATAGGGTTATTACCATGCCTAAATGTTCCAGTGTTTTCTCTATCCTATAGTACTTTCATAGTTTCAGGTCTTACATTAACATTTGTGATCCACTTTGAATTGATACTAGTACAGAGTGAGAGAATAGGTTTGAGTTTCAATCTTCTACAGTTGGATATGCAGTTTTCCCAGCACCATTTGTTGAATGTTTTGGTTTCCTCTATCAAAAATAAAATGGCTATAGCTCAGTGGGTTTGCATCTGGGTCTTTTATTCTGTTCCATTTAAATTCTCATCTGTTTTTCAATGCAGGAGGTATCACGATACCTGACTTCAAATTATATTACAAAGCAACAACAATAAAAACAGCATGGTACTGGCACAAAAACAGACATGAAGACCAGTGGAACAGAATAGAGGACCCAGATATGAAGCTACACAACTATAACCAACTTGTCTTTGACAAAGGAGCTAAAAATATATGATGGAGAAATAGCAGCCTCTTCAACAAAAACTGCTGGGAAAACTGGTTAGCAGTCTGCAAAAAACTGAAACTAGATCCATGTATATCACCCTATACCAAGATTAACTCAAAATGGATCAAGGATCTTAATATTAGACCCCAAACTCTAAAGTTGATACAAGAAAGAGTAGGAAATACTCTGGAGTTAGTAGGTATAGGTAAGAACTTTCTCAATGAAACCCCAGCAGCACAGCAACTAAAAGCATAGATAAATGGGACCTCATAAAGCTAAAAAGCTTCTGTTCATCAAAAGAAAAAAAAATGGTCTCTAAACTGAAGAGAACACCCACAGAGTGGGAGAAAATATTTGCCAGCTATACATCAGACAAAGGACTGATAACCAGAATATATAGGGAACTTAAAAAACTAAATTCTCCCAAAACTAATGAACCAATAAAGAAATGGGCAAGTGAACTAAACAGAACTTTCTCAAAAGAAGAAATTCAAATGGCCAGAAAACACATGAAAAAATGCTCACCATCGCTAGCAATAAAGGAGATGCAAATTAAAACCACGCTAAGATTCCACCTCACCCCTGTTAGAATAGCCATCATCAGCAACACCACCAACAACAGGTGTTGGCGAGGATGTGGGGAAAAAGGAACCCTCTCACACTGTTGGTGGGAATGTAGACTAGTACAACCACTCTGGAAAAAAATTTGGAGGCTACTTAAAAAGCTAGACATCGATCTACCATTTGATCCAGCAATACCACTCTTGGGGATATACCCAAAAGACTGTTACTCCAGAGGCACCTGCACACCCATGTTTATTGCGGCACTATTCACAATAGCCAAGTTATGGAAACAGCCAAGATGCCCCAGCACTGACGAATGGATTAAGAAAATGTGGTATCTATACACAATGGAATTCTATGCAGCCATGAAGAAGAACGAAATGTTATCATTCGCTGGCAAATGGATGGAATTGGAGAACATCATTCTGAGTGAGGTTAGCCTGGCCCAAAAGACCAAAAATCGTATGTTCTCCCTCATATGTGGACATTAGATCAAGGGCAAACACAACAATGGGATTGGACTATGAGCACATGATAAAAGCGAGAGCACACAAGGGAGGGGTGAGGATAGGTAAGACACCTAAAAAACTAGCTAGCATTTGTTGCCCTTAACGCAGAGAAACTAAAGCAGATACCTTAAAAGCAACTGAGCCCAATAGGAAAAGGGGAACAGGTACTAGAGAAAAGGTTAGTTCAAGAAGAATTAACCTAGAAGGTAACACCCACGCACAGGAAATTAATGTGAGTCAATGCCCTGTATAGCTATCCTTATCTCAACCAGCAAAAACCCTTGTTCCTTCCTATTATTGCTTATACTCTCTCTACAACAAAATTAGAAATAAGGGCAAAATAGCTTCTGCTGGGTATTGAGGGGGGAGAGAGGGAGGGGGCGGAGTGGGTGGTAAGGGAGGGGGTGGGGGCAGGGGGGAGAAATGAACCAAGCCTTGTATGCACATATGAATAATAAAAGAAAAAATAAATAAAAAAATAAAAGTTCGTCTTGAGGGAAAAACATGCAATATAATTTGAAATAAAGATATAGTAACCTTAAGAGCATTATAACTGATAGTAGTGATTTGCTTTTACTTTGTAATTTGTAGTCCTTGAAAGACTTTTTTTTTTTAATAAAAGTCCATCCTTTAAAAAAAAAAAAAGACAAAAGGAGGTTTTTAAATCCCTTTCGGACTTTTGAAAGATGTGAAAGGTTAAAATAAATGAACTCAAAAAGTTCTATGCAATTTTGGATGTTTGAAACATTTAAACAATGACACATTAATATACTGAAAGTTTGTTATGGACAGCCGTATTTCGGATCCTTACTAAAGAAAGCACTTGTGCTCTCTGCTCCATAAGTGAATTTTGCATTGTCTGTTGTTTTCATCTTTTGCCCTTTTGATTTGGCATTGTTTGCATAAAGTATAATGGATTAAACATCCCTTGCATTTTCTGTCCTTTAATGAATGATATTATGGAGTCATTTGCTTAAGTAAAACTCTTGCTTTAAAGAATGTGGTGGGTTGAATGATGGTTATCCTGAAGATGTATCGGTGTCCTAACTCCTGCAGTCCTTTTGGAAGAGAGCCCTGGCAGATTATCATTAAGTTAAGAATCTCAAGATGAGCTTATCTTGATTATCCAGGTGGGTCCCCAATCCAGTGGTAAGTGTCCATCTAAGTGAGGAGGAGCAGGCCATGATGATGGGAGAAGAGATTAGAATTTTGCAGCCACAGGCCAAGGAATGCCTGGAGCCACCAGAAGCTGGAAGAGGCAAGGGGAGATTCTTTCCTACAGCCTCTGGAGGGAGTATGACTCTGGCAATACCTTGATTTCAGACTCCCAGCCTCCAGCATTGTGAGAATATTTTTGTTATAGGACACTAACTTTGGCAATTTGCCATGGGCAGGCCTAGGAAGCTAATACAACAAAGATGCTGATTTAATGCTTTCGTAAAATGGAAACTTCTTGAGTAGCAGAAGGATTAATTTTTGCTGTTGTTCTCTGGATTACTGATGTGTGTATGTGTGGAGGTGGGGCAAAGGGAGCAGCATAACTCAGCAGCATGTTACTTTCAGTCCTGTCTTCTTGGCCCTCTTCTGCCTGCCTCAGTGCCTACCACTCCTGCCATGCCTTCACTGCCAAGCTCTTTGCTCCAAAGCTCCAACTGTCCCCCTGTGAGCTAATGTCCAACTCCCTGGACAATTTCTTCTTTCGGCCTATTGTGGGCTTTTCTTCAGTTTCTTAATGTGGTAGTTACCTCTTCAGATGGCCAAGGAAGGGGTCCCAAATTCAAAATATAAAAGTGTTCTGGATGTGTGAAAAACCAAAGCCCAAACCAGAAACCATAGTGCAAGAACAAAGTAGAATGGCTGATGACCTCATGTCCAAAAAGCAGTAGGAAGTGACCAAATGCTTTGATCAAAGGTACATCTTCCACTGAGATCCAGAAAATTAATGCCACAAAAGACTAAGAGACTAACATTACTAGATCTGATTTTTTAAAAGAAGGTAGAGGGCTGGCAGTGTGACTCAAGTGGTAAAGTGCCTGCCTAGCCAAGGTGAGGCCCTGAGCTCACCAGTGAAGAAGAGAAGAAGGAGGAGGAGGAGGAGGAGGAGGAGGAGGAGGAGGAGGAGGGAGGAGAAGGAGAAGGAAGAAGAAGAAGAAGAAGAAGGAGGAGGAGGAGGAGGAGGAGGGGGGGGACAGGAGGAGGAGGAAGAAGAGGAAGGGGAAAAAGAAGAGGAAGAGGAAGAGGAAGGTTGAAACCTGGATTTTTTATGATGGTATTGGGGTTTGAGCTCAGGGTCTTACACTTGCTAGGCTGGTACTCTACCACTTAAGCCACACCCCAAGCCTTAAAAGTCTGGGTTTTTATGTAAATCTGACCTCTAAATAATATAATGAATTCTCAGGAAGAAATAAAACACAACCTCAAAACATTAAACAAAAAATAAATAAACGTGCTGTGTGTGCATCAAACAGAAATACATCTGTCAGTTACAGAAGCCCATGAGCTCCATTTTGTAATGGGAACCTGTACTTTATGATATTGAAGGTGGTAGACAGTATCACTCTGTATATTTCCTGCATCTCTTTTGGGCTCTTTAAAAACCAATTCCCCATCTTTTAGGAAATAGGTCATCAAAGGCTTTATAGGATGTCAGTACTTCGCTGAGCTTGCCATGCTGAATTGAGCAACACAGAGACAGTTGAATAACGTTAAATATTTTATTCACATTGTTTACAAACTATATTCACCTGGAAAATACATGAATCCAAAAATAGATTATTTTACAGTAATTCACATTTTTTTTTGAAAACAAGTTACTTTAGAAGCTAAACTCTAAGCATGGAGGTCGGCAGAGTGGATTGTGGTTCAGTGCCTCTTCACTCGACAATCCCAGCTCTGGTGACATCCAAGTTCCAGGGCCAGTCCACCTGGTTGTAGGTCACTAGCAACTAACACAGCAGTGACCGATGAGAAAACGTCAGTGCAGACGCTAACCCACGAACATTGATCGCTGTAAATTCACTGTTGTTATTTTTGTCAAGGAAATATGTCTTAGCGCTTGGGTACACATCAGGTAAGAAGACAAAACCAAAAGAGACTCACAATTTAATTGGCCATTACAGGTCATTGGGACATTTCCAGCTCTACAAAGTTTAACATTTTGACTGCCAGACAGAATCAGTGAGTTCTGATTTTCTCGCACTGACGCTTGAATCACAGAAAGAATAGTGATTTGGGAGTTGATGCAAGTGTCTGTTGGCCAGCTCTTTGCATGTCTGATGCCAAGGCACCAGTTAGAGGAAGAGGGAATTTAATTTCAGCAGTGGTTCAAAACGTGGCTAATTGTAAGTGTGTAGCTTCAGAAGGATGGTGGTGGGAGTTTTGCTAAGTGGCCAAAAAGATGTTCTGAGTAAGAAACTATGCTAAGTCCATTTAGGTCCTGGCTTTGTGACCTAGCTCTTTTATTAAGAAACTCACCTATGGAATTTGACTTTAATGATTTAAAATCTAAAGTATGCATGTCTTACGTCTTACCCTCTCTTACTATAAACTACAAGCTAACCATGATTTTTTTCCCTGTGTGAGTTGCCTCAGTTAACACCTGAGAACCTTTGAACTTTTGGGAAGGGAGGATTGGATAAGTCTTTAATGGAGACACAGAACTGAATCCTTCTCTCTAAACAGCACCAATGACCTTGGCTGCTATGCCTCTGAACACTTCATTAGGGAAATAATGTTTGAGCAAGGTGCCTCTTCCCCTTGCGGTGAGGGAGATTTCTTAAGAGATCCTACCATCACCCCAAGTAGATAATAACTGAATCCAAATGTAAGCTGAGATGTGGAGGTTTTATCAGCACGTTTGTAGGTTTGTTTTTTTTTTTTAAAGACTTTCAAATGTCTATTTCAATCTGATTGTTTGAAAAGATAGAAATTCATAAAATGAGTGATGCCTGGAGCAGATCATAGCTTGTCTTCTTGCCAGCCATGTGCGTTTTTTCCAAATTTGTACACTAACCTACGGTCAACCCGCTCCAATATTCCTGTTTTATAGTAGTATCTGTGAAAGCAAGCAGGAGAGAAATTCAGGGAGGGCTTGCACCCCAGGAAAACAACAGAACTTAAACACTCCTCAGTCCTCTCAGGTGACAAGGCTGGCTTTTGGTTACCGTGGTATTTTCACACCCTCTTATCAACTTACACTTAAACCTTTCCCAGACATCTTGAGGACTAAACTTCACCACACTCAGTTCAGAACATGCTTGTGTGTGTGTGTGTGTGTGTGTGTGTGTGTGTGTACACAAGATGGCCTGGATTCAGAATGATCCCTGGGGAATGCTGCCAAGAACAAAAAGGACATCGTGTCACCTTACAAACCCTAATCCCACCTGTAACTAATGACCTTTCCATTGTCAAGTAAAAAGCTGCAAAAACAGTGCAATTTTCTATGGCTGGTCATTTTATATAACCCGTCTTTGAAGGCTCATGGTATTTTATGCTATTAACTTACCTCAGAGCCCTGCTCAACTTTTCATACGTCATTCTGTCGTTTTTCTTCCTTTGTCCCCACATCTTTGCCAAGGCTTCTGATTTAACCACCCGAAAAATACCTTGTTCCCTGTCTTCCCATTCTAGAATGCCACAGTTTTCTTCAGGAGAGAGAAGCAAGTCGCGAACAAATTCCCACAGGTGAGAACTTTGGAGGCCTTTTGGGAAGAAGGGAAAAAGTTAGCTACTTAAAATATATTTAAAAAAATGTTCCCTTTATCAAGGTAAAATACTGAACTACAAAAAATACACATATTTTAATGTATATATATATATACATATATATATAATTTTTAAAGTGGAGAATTGTATGACTTCTCACGAACCCATGAGAATTTTCCTTAGTCTGACTTGCCTGCTTTACAAACTGTGAAATGACTTTTCCAACAAAGCAGTAGCAAAACACACATACAGAAACACCAAATTTCCACTGACTGAACCACTGTGGCTCACAGTGTTCTTGTCTGATAGAACTACACGTTAGTTCTTAATGGGCTGAGGGAAATGATCTTTTCATTCTCCTTTCTGACAGGCATTATTGTTGAACTGAGATCTTGCAGCCACAACTGCTCTGCAATTTCATTTTTCAAGAAAAGTTGGCATTTCGCTTGTTCCGTGAGAGTGTGGTTAGGACTGGGTGTGGGGTCTGACTACCTGGGTTTTTTGGTCCTGCATTTGTCTCCTCCAAGTTCTGTAACTGCGATCCCTCTAGTTAGTTTATCTGTGAAGTGGGATAATAAGAGAACCTATGCCATAGGATAGGTTAGAGGATTTAATGACTGAAGACATAGCAAGTGGTTAGAACCGTGCCGAGCATGGAATGATTGTTCTCTACACACCAATCTGTGGAGTGTGGCTTAACTCTGCCCTGGGGACATCTCTTAGTTCTGGGAAAGGCTCTCAGGAAGGCCAACACTTGACATTTTCTTCACTCTTCTCCCTTGAGTACCTCAAGAGAAGACCCAATAGTGGACTGGGAAAAATGAAAACCCTTACTCAGAAATACAATACGATTCGAACATTTCTTTGCGTCCCCACTTCAATTCTTACAATGCCATGGTCAAGTGAACAGAAATATCCCTGATTCTGATAACAGGTATGAAAGCAATCATTCATCCCTCTCCTGCTTTCCTGGAGAAGCTGAGTGTCCACTCAAACGCTCAGCGTTGAAGCTTGCTAAGGTGGAATGGTCTCAAGAAGTTAGAAATGAAACATGGCGTCTCTGCACTTACTTGTTCGACTATGACTGTGACAATCTTGACTTTTGATGCCACTTGTTTTCAAGCAGTTGGAATCAGCATCTGAAACAGAATGACTTAGAGCAGTGGAAAGAATTTTAGAGGCCACATGCAACCCCAAATTGCACCAGAATGAACTGTTCATTTGCAGCCTTTGTGGCAGAAGGTGCTGTTTGAGGTGTTTTGTGGGTGATTAGTGGATGGAAGGGACAAAGGGACCAAAGACACAATATATGCCTCTGGGGAATGTCTGCACTTAATCCTGGGGCCCTGCTGCAGTCTGGGATCTGGGATTGGTGCTAGGATGCAACAGCGAACACCCAGGCGTGGTCCCTGCTCACGTAAACTTGGAGGACTAATGGGCTAGCCGGGCAAGATCCCAATAGCCCATTGCTTTAAATGTTGTGAAGGAGGCAAGACATCAGATAGTGGATGGGGTGGCAAGATATCTACTTAAGGAAGTGGGGACTCAGGAACAGGGCACGTTTATGATAAGAGATAAAGATGAACAGAATGAGGTGAGGAGGCAGACAAGGTCCCAGGCGAAGGAGAAGCAAGTGCAAAGCCCGGCATCAAGAGAGCTCCAGTGAGGCAGGCACACCCTGTGCCAGGGAGGGCAGGAGTGGGTGATGCTGGGGATGTGGATGGCTGGCTGGCTGTGCAGGGGCTTCCTTGGAGGTCAGGTGAAGGTTTGGGATTTTATATCAAAGTGTAAAGCAAGGATCTGCATTTTAAGAAGATCCCTTGGCTACTGTGTAGAGAACAGATAGCAAAGGACCCACTAGAAGTGAAGAGTCTAGAGGTTATAAAGGTAGGAAGCAAGACATTAACTCAATACTGAGTTGAGTTTTTTATGTATATATATCACTATAATTAATAATCTGTATACTCATTGTCCCAAAGTGTATGATTTTTAAGAAATAGCACTATAGGATCCGCCCCCTGCTGCCTCATTTTTAAGTCTCTACCTCTTGTCTCAGCCTCTTCCTTGCTTTGCTGGAGCCACTCTGGCCTCGGGCTCTTTCTCAAACATGCAGGCGATTCCACTTATGGCCTTTGTACTCACTCTTCCCTTTTCTCATCCTCGGATGTGTGTGGGTTCACATCCTCATCTCAATATTGGCTCAAATCACCTTCGGAGGGCCTTGCCCGGGCTATGCAAGTTGTGGCCACACGTGCATGCCCCGTGCAGTGTTCCATATCCACAGATCCACTTCCATTACTTCCTCACCTTTGAGCTACTATGTGAGGCATTTATTTATGCAGTCCACTCTCTGTGCCCACTAGAGGGCAGGGTTTGTGCAGTTACTGTGTACTCCACTAGGTACACTACCCTGAATAAAGGAATAGCTATGCTGTCAAGGGAGGGACTGGTGTCCTGTGTGCCACACTGTTGCCCACACCGACTTGTCCCAGTGCCACTGAACACCTTGTAGTGGGTGTTCCCTGTTGTCTCCAGATTGAAGATGGTCACATTAGTTAGGCTTTTCACAAACTGGACCCTACCCAGTTCTCCAACCTTATCTCTTTCTGCTCCCCAACCTCTTCTCTTCTTTTGGGCCAGATGATCCCAATGGGGGTAAGGCTTACTCTTGCCTCAGGACCTTTATACAGGCTTCCCACATATCACTTGTGCTCTCACAAGACCTCTTTGGAAGCCTTCCCAGTGCCTACCCTCTGAGTTGGATCCCTTCTGAGTAGCGCCTGTGTGCTCCCCAGTATCATAGCATTAGTCCCACTACTGTAAAAATCCCTCTCGTCTCGTCCCCTTCTCTATTAACTGCTGATACTTATGCCAAGTGTTTGTTGAGTGCTTCCCATACAGCATTTCAGTCCTGCAGCAACCCTGCATGATATTGTTGTGATTTTCATTTTGTGGAGGAGGAATTTGAAACTTAGCATGTTTAAGGAGTTTATCAAATGGTGGGCAACCATTTTACAGCTGACTCACAACTACTGCATTAGGGTGTCTTTAGTGGGAAGCAACATGGGCACTTAACAAACACTTATTAGCTCAGAATTGATGAGCGCTTGTAATTGTCAGACACTCAGCACCAGCCACCCTTAGGATGCATGTCTATTCTATCTCTAGACCTATCCGTTGTTTTGATTTACACTTTGGGGAAGAGAGAAAACAAATAGAACCATAAAGAAAGACAAAGGTGAATTACTAACCATGAATAGAAAATCAACGTTCATTGAAAAGCCCAAATTGCAAGCAGGGGGGGAAGTGATCTGCCCTTCAGTTTTTACGATTCCCCTGTGTTTCGAATGGAGCGTGTTTGACTTGGTAGGACGAACATAGCACAGGTGCGATCATAGTGATGTCAAAGGTTATGGGAATGGTTGTCTGACCAGAGATCTTCCTGCTCTGTTCCAGGTTCATGGTGGTGGCTTTGAAGGCACTCATGGGTTGACTAGATTCAAGGCGTTGCTTGGTGGTAGTGGTGGTGAAGGTGGTATTGCACTGTCAATGTTGAAGCCGGTGCCCAAATCACACCCGCCACCATGATCAGCTGCTGGTTCTTCGGCAGCACCCAGAACCCACCTGGCTTCTCTGCAAATGCCAGTATGACTCTTCCTGCCTCACAGCATCTCTGCTGTGTTCCTGTGCCTGCTGGGGGACAAGGGGAGGCATGGCCCCACTCTCTGCTGTCTGTGAGATTTGGACATTTGGTTGGCCTTGAGACTGGAAACTTAAAGTGTAGCCTATGTCAAACTTAAAGTGTTGCCTACGATTGAGATCATAGTCAAGTCCCCTCTAGAAGTTGGGATGGGGATCTGGGGGACAGGCTTTTCAAAGGAAGCTAGTGTCTTAGGACACTAGTGCTCTAGCCATAAATCTCTACCTCATGCCAGGAGGTCACGGAGATGCTCTGCAGCTCAGGAGGCAGAGCGGTGCCAGATGTGAATCCATGGTGCAGACTTTATTCCCAGGTGTGGTGCAGCCCGCCCCTCACTTCCCGGATTTCATTTCTGCAGGGGAGGTTGGTGGAGGACAGGTGAAGAGAAAGGACTGAGTTGTTTTGGCCAGTTCTGATGGCTTCCTAACTTGCTGGGTCAGGGCATCATCAGTTGAAGACCACTCTGTTGTGAATCATTGTCAACATTGGCCCAAACCTAGAGGAGCCCTGGGCTTTGGGTCTTTACTGAGTGGGTAGAATAGAAGGGCCTAGAGTGGGCATGTGTGTGTATGCATGTGTGCGTGTGCGTGTGTGTGTGTGTGTGTAGGAGCAAGTGTGCATAGCTTAATGGGTAAGAGCAGAGGCTCTGAGGTGACAAGACGGAATCCCAGTTCTGCATTTACTATAACTCAGGTTTCCTTAGATGAAAATGGAGGTAACAGTGCAACCTGACAGAAACAGATGAGGATTATGCAGGTTCCTGTATGTAGGATACTTAGTACTACACCTGGCACATGAGAAGTGCCTAATAAATGGTAATGATAGCTGAAGACCCAATGGTAACACTGTCAGGAGTCCCAGGATGCCACCTTGTCTTCCTCTATAGGCTGTGGTCTCTGGTTGGCACATCAAAATTGAAAGGCAGCCTCTCACTTCTGGGATGGGAAAGTCTGAGGCCATGAAATGTTACCTGCGCCACAGTCTCTGTGGTTGTACATCCTAGATTTTCTAGAATGGGCTCACTGTATACGTTACCAAACTGTTGTCTCACATCAACCTCTGTGCTCATCAAACTATCCATAGGGCTCATATTTTGGGAAAACATACTCATTGGAGAGAGATCTCAGGAGCCTTGGGAAGGCCATGGTGTCCTGGTCATGAATATGGCTGGAATATGGAGAAGCTGTGGGACTAGCATTCAGGTGGACTCAACAGATGCCCCAACGCTGAGCTACATCTAAAAATTGTGCTACTATGATTGGAGGAGATGGGCAGAGGCACCATTTTCTTTAATGGTGGGGACCATTATGGTGCCATTTTCAGTGGCAGGAGCCATTGGTAGAGGGCTTGTGTCCATGGTTGGGGTTAGCTTCAGAGATGCTAATGCAGAACCCTCATCCCACAATTTCTTTCCAGACACTTCTTTCCATCTACTCCCCACTACTCGTGCAGGCCACTGGCATTACCATCCTGGACATAGCCTCCTGGCTGAACTCCTTTCTGATCCAGACACAGCAGCCTGAGAGATAGTTGAATGTAGCTGGGGTCTTACTGTTTCCATGCTTACCACCCTTCAATGGCTTCCCAGCCTGCTTAGCATGAAATTCAAAATTCCCTACTCACAAGTCTGCCCTGACTTGCTCTAAGCCTCAGTTTCTGCCTTTCTTCTATGGGTGCTGCCAAAGGTCTACCAGCACCATCCAGGAGAACTTTTGGTGATGATGAAATTTTAGCAGTTCAATATGGCAGCCACTAGCCGCCTGCTATCTCCTGCTATTGAGGAGCTGTATTTGAATATTATCTAATTTTAATGGCCACATATAGCTAGTAGCTACTGTTTTGGACAACCCAATGCTAGCCTCTCTGGTCTTTGGAGTTCTTTCTCAAGTACTCAGCTTATTCTTGCCTCAGGGCCTCTGCATTTGCCATTCACCCCGAAACCTGTTCCTTCAGTCCTATAAGGAAGCTGGGGTCCATGGGGAAGAAAGGGGGACCTGCTCCACAAGTGTCGTATATCACCTGGTTGTTCTTGTGCTATGGCTCCAAAAACAAACAACAGACAAAATTCCCAAGACTTTTCTTAATCAGGAACCAAATAACCTGAATCCTCAATTGATTGGATTGAAATATTAAGAAGAGAAAAAAATAACTTCTAAGAAATGGTCTCTCAGTGTCTGTCCCTCTGACTGGCACCTGTCAGAGCCCTTGGAAATCACCATGTGCTCCAATTCTTTGCAGATGGCTGGGCTGAAGTCCAAGAAGGAAGGGGCCTAACCAAGACCACATCTCCTCCTGGGTCCTGGATCAGGATCTTTGCATGGGACTTGGTAATCAATAACAACAACAATCATCTTTTAAAAATGGAAGATCCACAGTCTTGTTTTCTAAATATTTTTCACCAATGAAAGTGGAATGGGAGGGGCTTAATCTTCAGGCTCATAAGGCCATTTAAGATCCTCCATCATCTTATAATTACCAGCTTGACTTATTGAGTGAGCTCAGATTGAAACGTTACCAACCACAAGGGTGCTAAGTGGTAAGTAATTAGTTTTCTGCTAATGGACATCAGTTTTTGGAGCATCTGCCCTGCTGGCACCTACCAGGCTCTTTGTGTGCATTATTTCCTGAATTTACCACAACCAGCAGGTTCCTGCCATTTTATAGACAGGGAAATGGAGTCTTGAGGGAGGATAGGGACTCCACAGTCCAGAGCTATGATGCCACAGACCCATACTAATGCTCTTCTTACCACACTTCTCCCTACTCTCTTCTCCCAATCTTGGTTTTGCTTTGGTTCATTAACCTTTCAGGGTACTCAGACATGGTTAAGCCCATGTGCCCAACAATAGCCTGGGCATAACTTTGGACAGCTTGAGCTTCATTACTTACAGTCTTTGATGGTGGCCTTGGTCTCTTCAGCATCATTGAAAAAGGAATAACCTGGGAAAGAAAAAGAAATCCACGAACCATTCCATGGGATTCTGGTTTCCACTGGTCATGCCAGAAAAGGATGTGTTGGGGGAAGGGGAACAACTTTCCCCTCTGTGGGTTAGTTTTACATCAAAAGGAAACTTGGAGACTATGTGGCCACTCTGAAGACACTCCAGAGAGGGAACAATCTCTTCATTTTTGCAAGTCAATTGGAAAGAGCAGCTACAGCCAGGGATCCCAGCAGCCTCTGTGGATCTTCTGAGTGGCCCTGGGGAGCGAGTTCCAGCTGGGGACCAGGAGGGTGGGGCTCTGAGCTGGCTGGACCACTGACTCCTGTCCAGCCTTGCTAGTTAGTCACTTGGTCACTGGGCTCTGAATGGAACATGAGACAAACACTCACTTGGCTCCCTTTGGCTCCAAGTCTATGATCTCTGACATGGGATTGTAATTCCCGGAGATCAGAATGCCTGGAATGTGTTGGTCAAAGGGGAGAACAGGCCAAAAGTAGCACAAATCTATATAAATGCTAATTTTCTTATGACTTGGAAGACTATGTTGGTTCCATTCTGCAAAATAGCTGTCATTTATACCCATGTCCTGTGCCAGGTAATCTTTCACTAAATGCTTTTGAGAAGGTAAGAGGTTAAGCGTCTTGCCAGATCTTTTGGTTTCCAAGTGTTGGAGCCAGGGATGTGACACAGGTCTTTCTGATCTCCAAGGCCTTGCTTTGTAGAACTATCTGTGAATCAGCCCTGTGTGCTGGGTGACCTTGGGAAAGTCATCTAAATGCTGGGACATCAGTTCCTTTATCTGTGACATTGGGACATAGAATTAGATGCCAAAGAACCTTTTTGGTTTCAAAGAAACATGCTATCACACTTGATTCAGAAGGCATGTTGGAGTTAAAAAATGCTACTGGTGCCACCTTCTGGCTATTTGGTCCTTAACTATTTGGAATGCTATAAAATGAAAGGCCAATTGTTTGGACTCTTCTGGAAACGGGTAGGGAAAAGGTGTATTTAATTTTTTCCCTTTCAAAAAATACAAAAAAGCAGAAAGCTCTTTTTGTCCCCTCTTCATGGCTTTATGGCTGTGTGAACATTCTGCATTATTTTGTGATTATCATTCTGGCTCCTGGGCAGTTCTACATGTGTTTTAAGTTTCTCTTTCCTTTTTAAAAGTGTATTTAATTTGAGATGACATGCCTGTGATCTCAGCACTCCGGAGACAGAGGCAGGAAGATCGTGAGTTAGACTTCAGCCTAGGCTATGTAATAAGCTCACAGCCAGCTTGAACAACTTAAGGAGTCTCTGTGTCAGAAAACAAATGCACTCAACTTGCTTTTTTTGCACTTTCTTCCTTTTGCCTAAAATCTCTGTACTAGCGCTTCTAGTTACTGAGAGGTTTCGGCTATGAGTTCCAGTTAATAACATTTTGCTGTGCGAGTCACACGCAGGAAAAGGCCCCTTCATGGTATCTGGTCTCCACCCCAGGCTCAGCCCTTTGCCACTGACCTTGAGTGCGGATGTTCTGGAGGATGAAGTACAGATACTCCCCGCAGATGCCAGCCGCCTCGATGAACTCCTCCTGCGTCATGCTGCACAGCTGCAGGCCACTGATGTTGAAGTGACAGAAGGAGATGCAGTTGGCATCCAGTTTGTACTGGTCACAGCAGAACTGGAGCCATTCCCACACGTGGCGCTTAGTCCAGTATTCAGGGTGGACCGATGTCCAGTAGGAGTCACAGGCTGCATAGGAGTCACAGTGAGAAATGAGGGATGAGGGTCCCCTGAAGGAGACCCCGGTTCTACTAACATCTGTCTCTCACCCAGTGGGTTGAAAGGCTGCAGCCCTGAGGTGTTCTTTGGGGGCACAGGCCATCTTCTCTGCAGAGAAGACCAGAGGGATGGGATCATACAGATGGACTTCAGAGCCAGAGAGGAGTGAGAAATGAACAGACCTCGTTCTGGTGCTAAGAAAGAGGGACTGAGTGGAGAAGGAAAACAGAAGCGCTCTTCAATTATTTGGTTTTGAACATGGTATCTAAGCATACAAACTCAGGAGTCTACAGTCCTGAGTTCAAATCCTCACTTGGCTCCTTTCCATTTGAGCAAAGTCCTTAGATATTTGACTCTCCATTTCCTCACAGGAATGTTATAGAGTTTGTGGTTAATGTACATAGACTGGTAGCATAGAAAATTACCATCCAATCAAGCAGCTAGTAAGTGCCTACTGTGTGCCAGAAGCCATTTCAAGGTGGTTTGGTCCCCTCTGCTCAAATCAACAGCTGTCCAGGCTGGCTACCTGTTTGTATATGAGTTTTGGCCATCTTGTGCCAGGGTCTTGGGTTGGTTAGATGTTTCCAGCATTCTGACAGACCTTGGACCAGCATGGCTGGTGCCTCTGGAGAGAGAAAGTCATGCAAGAGTTGGTTGTACTGGTGTTCTTGTGTTTTTAGGATTTTTCTTTCCTAAGATCAGAGCTTCCCTCTCCTTCAGAGGAACCATGTACACAACCAGATAGTTGTGGGTGCCATCTTGTCTGGGAGGCTCAGAAGTGGCCATACCTAGTCCAGGGGCAGAGATCCCTGTCTCAGGAACATACTGAAAGGGAGGCAGGCATAGGGTATAGAAGACATGAGGTACTTGTCAGATTCTTTAATGAAAACAGTTCTTATAACTGCCATGGAATCCATCATGCATCCATGCATCCATCCATTCATCCATTGTTGCAATAAATGAGAGGTTCAGTTTCCCCACTGGTGAAATTGGGATAGTTATAGCACCTATGTCATAGACTTGTTTTACAGATTAAATGAGTTAATACATACAAAACTTCTTAGAACAGAGTCTGAACAATTTTAAGGCAGTGATTAACCTTATCACTATATACCTACTTTGTGTGTTGTAACAAATTTCATGTTAAGAATTCATGGCTAAGACACCCAGGAGGTCACAGATGAGGAACTTGAGGGTTCTAAGGGACTTTTCTAAGATCCCATGGTCAGAGTGTGGGAGAGCAGGGATTGAATACCAGATTAAAACAAAGTCATCTCTCTTCCTGTCCCTTCATACTGGTCCTCAGAGGGTCAGTCAGAGAAGAGATGGAACATGGAGAGAGAGACAGAGAGCTCAAGAGAATGAGGTGGCCTGAGGGGAAAGGCAGAGAGCAGAAACCTAGCTGAGGTGACTCAGGCTGTGTGGATGATAGGAAGAGTCACCGTCCAGTTAGGCCATACAGCAAATGGCAGTGGTGCTATTGCTATTCCCCCTTTAAATACTGCACTTGCTGTCACTGTCCCCAACAGAGCAGAGGTGCTTCTGAACCCAGCCAGGAGATGGCTCTCTGCCCTGCTGGGGGCTACCACTCACTAAGTACCCACTGCACAGTCTCCAAGGTGCCACATGTCATTATCAGCATCACCTCAAGTTTGTCAAATCTTCCCAAAAATCCTACCAAATAGGTGTGATGAAGCCATTTTATGAACTGAGGCTCCCTCTAAAACTCAGAACCCTTCTAGAAACCTCTTCTCCTACTGTGGAGTGGATTGAAGAGCAGTCAAGCCTAAGCAATAGATTTGTTTCATTTTAAAATTTTAACCAGTTTTTTTTTTTTTTAAACAGGGTTGGGAATTGAACCCAGGGCCTCACATATACCATGGAGCTATTCATATCCCCAGCCCTTAACTAGAATTTTACATGCGTGTAAAGAGTCAATATTCTGCCAGGCTGGTGAAGGCAGGCTCTGGTTGATGAGAACAGTGAGGGGTGGGTGAGACCCAACCACTCTTCTTACCCACTGGTGGCTGGCTACAGCTGGTTCCCCCAGACCCATGGCAGGTATCTTGCAGCAAGCAGGGTCTCCAGGAAAACAGAGGCCTTTCCTGAGTCCAGTCTACATGTTCATCTACTGATTTCCGGCTTGAGTAACATAAAGGGCCTTTGGACTTTCCTGATATTATAATAAGAGATGTTTATGAGCTTTGACATTCTTCAGCAGCTGGTTCTACTCTGGCCCATGATTGAGACGGCTATTTGTATGCTGATGTAGGAGTGCGCATGGAAAGCCTTCTTCATGGAAAGCTTTCACTGAGTCTCCTTGCCCTTCCCCTCTCCACTTCCACTGCTTCATTATTTTCTTTGGCACATGAAAGGGACTGTATTGTTTCTGGAAACCAAAAAGACCTTAAGGATTCGGAGAAGTGCTGAGTGGGGGGTCGGCTCTGACACCAGGAAGGTGTTGCTGGCCTGGCTCCCTGCTCTCAGCTTGCCTGTGGAGCTCACCTACAGAGCTGGCTTTGTGTGCAGCTCAGGGCCTGGAGGGGAGCCAGGGCCAAAGTGGTAGCTGACTCTCTCAACAAAGCCCTTCCCTCACCCCCAGAGTTGGGTGATAAATGGCTGTTCTCAGAGACATGGAGGGAGGGCCACAGGAGCCAGAATCCAAGGGGGCTTTCAGTCCTGCTAGGTTTCTGTAGTCCTATCCTCTGGAGCTCCTGAGGAGGTGAGGAGGCCTGCTTCATGGTCTCTGCCATCCTCCCCTCCCCGTCGGTCACTTCCTGCTCTCCTCCCACAGGTGCTTCACAGCTCAGTCTTTCCTCAGGTGCTTCTCCTCTCCCTCTGCTGTCTGCTGAGTGGTTCTTGCTCATCCCCAACACAGCCACCCTTTCACAGCACCTTCCTTCAGGCTGCTTTCTCAGAAGGCCTCAGAAGGATTCACAGAATCTCCCTCCCAGACCCTGAAACAGGAGTGCTGAGGGCACTGCCCAGCTCACAGTAGCTATTCAGTAGCTATAACTGAATCTCCAGTGATTATTGTCTTCATGTTGCAGGCGAGGAAACTGAGGTTCTGGGAAGTTACACAACCTGCTGAGGTCACAGAGGCAGTTGGTCAATAAGGGAGTCAGTCCTCTGCCAACTCTTCTGTCTTTGCATGTGGGAATTTTGTGTCATATCACTTTTCTTGGTTGAGGAAGTCAGGCATGCATGTCAAATGATTAAAGCAGGATTTGGATGAAGGTATAGATATTTCCACAGGCATATTACCTGTGATGTCTGTCTGTCTATCTATCTAAATTATAATAAGTTTAGATATAATCTACGTTTGAAAAATTAGAAAGTGTTTTCAATCCCAGAGAATGACATGAACAAGACCCTTTTAGAACAGCCTGTAATCCCGGCACTGGGGAAGCTGAGGTAGGAGGAGCGCAAATTCAAAGCTAGCCTGGGCTCCATAGTAAGACCTTGTCTCAAAAAAAAAAGGAAAAAAGAAAAAAAGGCCCTTCTGCTACTTGAAAGAAATGAAGTCAGGGCAAATAAAAGAAGGATTATATGCTCAAGAATATAGTATCTTTAATAGATCATTACGTTGTCTGGAAATGTCCAGTGTTTTCCTCAATGTAGCTATCACTCATAAAATAGGCTGAACTTTTTGGACAAGCTGAGCTATGAGGCACTTCTTCTTACATACTACTCAAGGCTGTCAGCATCCTGTTCCCGGTAAGCTTAATCCAAATGTCTACAGGCCACTATTAAGCAGCAGGTTTGCCTGCTCCTTTGAAGTCTGAAGTGGGTCAGGGCACTTTTTGGAGGGCCAGATGTATCGGGAAGACTTGCTGAGGAGGTCGAGGGAGGTTTTTTGGGTTTTTTTTGGCAATTTTGGGGAATTCTCACAAATGAAACTATCAGCTAGGATGTATTTGAATTAGCAGCAGTTTAGCTTTCAGATCTGGGCAGATGTGCTCCTATTCCCTCAGGCTCGGCTGATAATGTCCATCCCTGAACTGGCCTTGGGTGGGGACATGGACATTGGAGATTTCATGCAAAGTAGACAGTTGCTGCTGGGGGATAGGTGAGGGGAGACAGTCTGCATCAGAGGAGGCCTGAGTTAGACAACTTCAGACCGTAATAATTACCATGGTTTATTAGCATAAGGAGTTAGGAAAGTTTTTTGCCCGGGGCAGCACTGAAGAGAGGTGGTGAATGAACTGGGCAGTGTGGGGCACCACCAATTGCAGCTTTGTCACTGAAAGGAAGGACTTTATGAGGGAAAACCTGCGATGATAAATTGCTTCCAGGTTTCTTCTCAGAGCCAGGCTGGCCCCATATAATAACCTTTCTTGGTTTTCCATTCTAGCTTCTGGAATGACTTTGACCATGAGATGGGAAAAAAAAATAAAGCCCAGGAGCTGTGTAAGAAATTGGACGGAGAAAAAAAGGAGAAGGACTGTCTGTGTGTGTGCAAAGGGCCATGACCTTGAGAGTGTGGAGTTAGGAAGGGGCAGAGAGAGCCAAGCCTAGAGTGGTCTTGGGCCATGGCTGCCCTGAGGGCTCACAGATGTGTTGGCAAACCAGGGTTGGCCAGTGCGATGTGACAGCTGCCACATGGCTCACCTCAGGCTTTCAAATGATTTTGTGTTTGTTCCTTTGATTTTGATTTAAAATTCTTAGACGTGTACCCTTGTAATTGCTTATAAACGTCAACACCCAGTGCATAAATCTTGCTTAGAAAAGCACATGTGGGATACAAATGCCTTTGTCCCTGATTTTCTGGATATTAATATCTAAGATCAGTAGTTTTACACTTTTTTCAAAAAAAAAGCTCTGACTTCAAAGAAATTCTCACATTGAATAATAACAGCTTACACATTTATTGAGTGCATTGTATGTGCCAGTCACCTGTGGACACTGTTTTCTCATGTTATCCTCAACATGTGCTACAAGGTCTTATGCTGCCCATTTTAAACATGGAGAAAGTAAGGTCCAGGGGGTGACAATTTTCAAAATCACACAATGGATAAAGAGGCATAGCTAGGAGTAGGTGATATAGCTATAGTCCAGCTCCTATAGTTAAGCCTTAATAACCACTATTCAGCACTGTCTGCAGAATTAAACTGGAGGATCCTGGTTGGAGGTGGAAGTGAGAAGAATTGGTGTTCAGTCTTCTCAATGTTGTCCCAGCAACTTTGTAAGGTGGGCCTAAGGGACATTCAAGGACCCCAAAAGTTGCCCAATCTAGAAACCTCTGCTGTGGACAAAGCATAAGCAAAAGAGGCACCACGTGTTGGCATGGCCATCTTGGTAATCTTGGTACATCTTGGTGAGGTGTGTGGGGATGTGGTGGTCCAGGAAGTAGAGCTGAGGCCAGGATAGTCATGACTTGTTGGTAGATTGGCTACTAGAACTTGATTGGAGAAACAGTCTTTAAAAAATATTATATGCATGTAAAATACACAAGACTCCCCACTTGAATAAAAATTTCATCATCAGTAATTCATTATTTTGAAAAAGCTAAAGTCAAAGCCAGAATGACTAATGTCATTCTAGAGTATTTTGCAATCTGGGGTTGTCCCTTTTCCAGCCTGCACTACAGCCAGGCAGAAGTCCTGCTGCAAAGAGCAGGCCAGGATCCTTTGTGGTGAGCACATTTAGGGCCCAGGTTCAGCTGCTCTCGCTGAAGTCATTTGGAAAGTCATGAAGACCGCTGGTCTTCATAAACAGGCTGAGCATTCCTTCCCAGCATCACTTAAATGTCATTTATGTAGAGGGCCAATCACTGCTTTCGCACTTTCCTTCCCTTTGGTCCCAAAGCATCTATATTGTGAACAATTCTGAATTGAGAAGGTTGTGAATGAGACATATGCTGCTTTTGTTCAACATGAAGAATGAAGAGAGGAGAGCCATGGCTGTTTTCCTACCCATCTGGAAGTTGTGAGGTGCTCCTGGCTACTGTGAGCACTTTCCAGGCACTGGGCTTGATGAAACACTTTCTATCCTAAATCTTCCTCCATTCTCCCAACTCTAGGAAGCAGACACTGTTTCAGAAATGGAAAAGACATCTCAAAAATCTTTCTGGAGGGCTGGGGGTGTGTGGCTCAGTGGTAAAGCACTTGCCTACCATGCACAGTGACCTGTTTGATCCCTAGCACTGTAAACAAAACAAAACAAAACAAAATACCCCCAATAAAACAAAAAACCCCACTCAAACAAATAAACAGCTTGCTGGAGGTCAGTGCTAGTACTTGAAGCCAAACTCCAACAGGAAGCTGCCATTAAGGCAATCCCTAAGGCAAACTTTGATTTCAAGCTGGAGATTCCCATGAGGTGGGTGAAGACCTTAGGAGAGATGCCTCAGCTCTTCTGGCCACCAAGCCCTGAAAGTTTAGCAGAGAAGTGCCCCGGGCATCCTGGCTGTCCCTGACACATCCCTGATAGAGAAGGCTTTTGCAGAAGAAACTCAGAACCATGTGCCACCTCTCTGGATGAGATGTCCTTGTCAGGAAAAGACAAAAGAGTAACATCAAGTATTTTTTCCCACCAGTGTGACTCTGAGGAGAGCTAGGGACCATGGGGCTCACCTGGTGCTCAGGCAGCTCCAAGATAGGAGCTTACTGAAGACTAATTTTCATACTCAACTTCAACTTTTAGGAGATCAGAGACACTCAGTTTCTTCTGAAATCCAGAAGACCAGGTGATAGGTCAAGAGCCCTCTTCATCCCTCAGAGGATGTTAGGAATCTGGGTCACTCCTGAAGGATATTTTATTTTCATTAGCCTCATGCCATGCTGGGTGTTTCTATTCTCTCAATGGTGGTAGGAAGAGAAAGCTATGCTTGGAATGTTGCCTGATGCAGAATTCAGAGAAGCTTCTGGAAACAGAAGCTTCAGAGGTTCCACCTCTCACTACACTGATGGAAATACAGATGCCTCAGAAGGGGGAAAACTGTGTCTAAGAATTCAAGACTTAGACAGATTTAAGGCATACTGGAAGTCCCCTTGGTGATCACTCCTGTTAACCCTTCAAAATTTTTTATTGTTGTCAAATATTCCTAACTTACCATTTTAACCCTTTTTAAGTGTACAGTTCAGTGACATTAAGTACATTTATGTTACATGATCATCAGCCCTATCCAGCTGTAGAATTTTCTCATCATTTCCAATTGGAACTAATCTTCCAGTTTTGTGCTGGTCATGTGTCACACTATGTCCCAAATACTTCACCTATATTAACTCATTTTGATCTCATAACAACTCTACAAGGTAGGCGACCAGAAGCCTGGGGCATGAGAGGTTAGCATGGCACAGAAATCACAAATCAAAGCTGAACTTCACATTTAGGATGCCTGGCTCCAGAGCCTGAGCTCTTGACAATGACCGAAGTTGCTGCTCTAACACCTGGGCCATTGCACACACAGGTGGTTGAGACCATTCCCTACTGCCACCCCAACCTTCACCCAAGAGAAGAGGCTGGGGGCGGGGGAGTCCCCCTGTGGCAGGTCTGTGTGAAGTGAGGGCTGGCCTGATGTGTAGGTAGATAGAAGAATGGGAGCCTCTCTACCATGGTGGGACACATGTGGAGGAATGAGGACCCCAAAGTTGTCATTCTCCTCCTTCTGATTTAACCACTTAGCCAAATTTTAGGGGGAAAGAATAGAACACATTTCTCGTTGTCTTTCTGGGAGACAAGTTGCTTCTTAAGCCTGAAGGAGAATTGCACTATGTACCTGAATGGTTCAAGTTCAAATGCAATGATCTAGACATTCCAGGTAAGGGTGAGAGATTTCATGTGTGTGAGCATGTATGTGGAGTAGGGGAGGTAGTGGGGGTTTAGAACTGTGTGATGTAGGAAGTGTCCCAAGTCTAGGGTTGCAGCCCTGGCCTGTGGCCCTGGAGGTAAGGGCTTCTTTGTGGTGGTGACATTGTGTAGCACCTTGGAGGCCTGGCCCCTCCTGGATGCTGCCTGGCCGTGGGCTTGGACTCCGTCAGGCCAGGATACATAGGGTTAACTTTGGTGAGGACTGACAGCTTGATGGCACTTGCCTCACCCTGTGGGGTATGCACCTGCTGTGGCAGCAGCCAGCTAGGTTTGCTGGGATATGCAGTCACCTAGGCCCAGAGGCCTCAGAGGGTTTCTGGGACAAAGCTCAGTTGGCCTCCTTCTGGAATGATATTTGCACAAGGCTCCAAGTTTCCTTTTTAGGTGGAGAAAACTTGGCAGAGAGAGAGGAGGAAGGGTGGGGAGGGAGACCTGGGGACAGCAAGGGGGCTCGTATTTACTGAGTGCTGCTTCTGTGTAGTTTACACAGAAGGAGGAGGAAGTGGGGGCAAGGGTTTCAGTGCCTTTCTTTCTGCAGGAAGCTGACCTTCCTTCCTCCCAGCCTCCCTGCAGCCTCTGCCTTGAACACTGGCATTTCTAGGCCCCAACATGGCCTATCATCCACCCGACGTCCAGCTGCCCTTGGATGGGCTCCTGCATATGTACGCACCTGTCTGATGCTCAAAGGTAGGGTAATATTCTTCATTGCTGAACAGATCAGTCCACGACATCAGGGGGTCGCAGAAGGATGGGTTGGGCAGGAATGTGCTGTGTGTCACTGAGTCCAACATCACCCTAGAATAGTGGAGAGGCCATGAGGAAGTATGGAGCATGGGTTCCCAGAAGCCACATGCATGAGAACCCCCAGCAGAGCAGTCTTAGGTTTTTAATAATGACAGCAGTCAGGTACTTCTCTAAGTGCTTTTCACAGATGACATTATTTAATTCTCACCATATCCTGTCTGTCCACATTTTATAGCTGAGGCAGAAGGGTCAAGATAGTTGGCCAAGTAACAATTAGAAAATGGCAAAATGGATTTGAGGATAGAGACTCTTATTAGGCAATATTGCCTCTTTGTTTTCTTTTCTGATCCTCTGATCTCTGACATATAATAGTTGACAGTACACTTCTGAAAATAGAGTAAGAATATATGATAATATTTACAATGCTGAAATCTGAAAGCTAAAAGTTTGTGTGCATTTATTTCCCAGAAAAACCAGTCCTGAATTGATGTTACAGTGTTATATAAATAACATATGTTGTGTATATGTCTACATACACACATATATGAAACTGTGTATGTTATATAGTTTTCTAGTTATCATTGTAGTTTTATTTATTCTATTTGGTGACTACTCATATGATGCACTGCAGAGATATTAATGTGTTGGAACACTATTGGATCTTGATGGGTATTCTGTAGTTTTTGGGATATTCACTGTCTCACCTTCCCAACACTACTGCTGTAGCCCATCTTGCCCAGGGTTTTGGAGAAGAGAGTGTGCCCCAAACACAACACTTTGAGTGCCACACAACGTACTCTAGTGTCTTAGCTCCATTACTCATGATTTCAGAACCACTCTGAGAGAGGTCCTGGCAGGGAGTCTATGTTATGGATGAGGGACAGTGGCTCTGAGACTCCAGGTAACAGATGCTAAAACACTCAGCTGGCAGGCGATGGAGCCTGGGTGGCAGCTCAGGTTGGTCTGTTTGAAAGGCTCATGATCATAATTGCTGAGTTCTGCTCCAGGCATACTGTAGTGGGGGAAGCTCCACAAACTGTGTCTGGTTGAGTTTGGAAGGAGGACAGAAGAGAATGGTTTATGGCTCCATTATACACATTCTTGTCCATGCTAATTTCATCTTTGCTGCTTCCCACCTTCCAACAATTTGGAAAAAAAATGTATGTTTTAGAACAGATTAGAAAAGCTGTTCAGTCAACTTCTGTTTTCTGATTGCTGACAAAACACTAATGAGTTTGGTAGTTTTCATCCTTGTTTACAAGGACCCAGCAACTGGAGATCACACCACTGGCAAACATCAGGGCAGAGACTAGATTCCAAGTCTCGAGGTAAAAAAAAAAATGTAATTTTAAGATGGTCAGGACTTGTCCCTCATCGAATCCAGTGTCCTCCAAACTGTAGTCATTTCCATATACTATTATTATTTACTTAAAATATTTAAAAAAACCATTCCCTTTTGGTTTTAATGTGAATATGATTACTTAAAAGGAAAATTTTATATCATCACTACAAGTAGAATGTTAGTATTCTTTTCATGTACATAAACATAAATATACAAGCATTGACCAGTTATTCAGGAGACATAGGCAGGGGGATATCAAGGTAGAGGCCAGCCCAGGCAAAGAGAGAGAGATCTGTCTCAAAAACCAAAATGCAATCAAAAGGGCATGGCTCAAGTGGGAAAGAGCTTGCCCAGCACACTCAAGATCCTGGGTTCAATCTCCAGCACTGAAAAAATTACATATATGTTTATATACACACACCAGCATTGAAATAAAAATTGTTCATCTGTGTACCACCTAAACTAGGAGTTAGCAAACTACACTCTACAGACCAAATCCACTCTACACCTATTTTTTTATGTCCAGTGGCCAAAAATGTTTTTATATTTAAAAATACATTCCTGCACAACAGTCTTGATTTTTGCCTTTTGACAAGCAAATCTTTTGCCAATCTCTGGGCAGAATCATCTTGCACCCCGCCTGTGCTATAGGAACTAGCACTGGAAAATACCGAATTCTTCTCATCACTCTTTTCACCCTATCATTTTTACAGTGAAGGCCCAAGGAATTTATGTGACTTGTTCAAGGTCACATAGCCAGTGGATGACAGAGGTAAGTTTCCCAATGCTTGGCCTATCTGCTTCCTTTTCTAAAGACACATGTATATGGCCATCCTAGGAGGCATTTTGTGATTCTGGAAGCAAAGACCACTTCATTGGGAATGTTCACAAACCTAACATCACCCTCCTCACCTTATGTGCACTCTGAACATAAATATAAAGCAGAGTTTGGATTCTCACCCTTGAGCACCCTTTCTGGGCCAGCACGCACCTACCCCATTAGTAAGCTTTTTGCCTGGACAGGGTTAACAGGCACAGTGGTTATCACAGCCACGGATCTCCCCTGGAAGTCTATCAATCAGAATTCAAGGCTGCCTGGGTTCAGGCTTTGATTTTCCCATGGATTGGCTGGTTTTATATCCTTAGTGGGGGTGGAGTATGGAGGGTTTTGGGGAGCAGGATGAAGAAGGATGGAGTGGGAGGTTATGAGAGATGAAGGTCCCTGGAGCCCAAGCCATTTCTACTTTCTGTATTGGACTTCAGAAAAGATCTTCTGAGTGCTCAGGAGGAAGCATTTTCATTTCCTCTGGATGGAAAGGCTCAGAAAATCAAAGAGGATGACAACCCTCTGATATGACCTTTATTGAGTCTGGAGAAAGGACAGGTGGACCCCAAATGGAGAAAACCAGAACACAGTTCCCAGGCCTTCAATGCCAATAGGGATCCTCCAAAAACCAAAGTTGACCATGACTTTGAGTGAGACCTTCCTTATTGATATCTGACAAATAGCTCTCAAATGTCACATGGTATTTAAAAAGAAAGTCATTTGCTAAATTGAGTTTAATCACATAAAAATTGGGAATAATTATGATCAATAAGGTATTTATCTCCTTGAAGGAGTTCCACCTCTTTCTAACCGTCCACTCACTTGACCTATTATCTTTCCAGAGCTGCACACAATGCCCGATCTGATTTCCTTTGGTAATTCCTTCTATGGCAAATTATATCCATTAGTTTTTTTTTTTTTAAGAGCTCTCTTGGGTGTACCTCATTGCCGTTTTCCTTCTGTAACTATTTCTTGCTTTTGAAAAAAAAAAAAAAGCTTTTTGTGAAAGCAGAGGAAGTTTTCTTTTCATTTTTTGTTTTGCTATTGCAGCAGGATGAAGTTATTAACTACGGGCTCCTCACAAAAGGCCTTGGCCACTTAGCCAGCACGCACTAGGTGTGAGAGTTCAGAAATAATGGCTGCTTTGTGTTTATCAGCCCCTCTTTTTTTAAAGCTCTCTATGTCCTTGCAATAATTGAACACTTTGGCTCTGAAGAAATTCTTTAATGTAGGTAGAGCAGGGTGGGTGTGAAGCAACCTAACGTGGGGCCCATTTCTTAGTGGCAGGATCAAGGCCCAGTGACACATAAGCTGGGCTACTTAGACCAGCTATTCTCAATGAGTGATGATGACAAAAGGCTCTTAGAGGGGTGTCCCAGGAGTTCTAGTGTCTGCACAGGACAAAAAAGATGGAAGGGCATAGAAGGCCTGCTAGACTAGCCCCACTTTTCATTTTGAGTGGGTGGCAGGCTTGTCATCATGGAAAGAACGCTGAGATTGGAATAATGATTCTGTCTCTTGAACCAGACCTTAGCTTCATCTCCTAGATGAAGAACCTGATGAGACGGACTCAAGGTCAGCCCTCCCTCTGCAATTTTCTACAGGTGTCCACCTGATTGGGCCAACGTGTCCAAAGCTGTATACAGATACTGACCACATTTTCGTACTGTGGCCAACCAAACTCACCAAACTGGAGTAAAATCCAACCAGTACACTACAGATTAACATGTAGTTCTTTCGCTTTTCTCCTATGCCCGCTGCCTTCTACCAGGATAGCTGGTCAGTCTTTCCCCAGGTTAGCCGGGCTCTTTAAACAACCTGGATGCTCACCACCTCCCACCACAGACCCATGGCAGTTGGGATCAGTTTTCCCAACATCAGCTTCTGCACTAGCTGCCTAAGTAAGAAAGGATCTGACACAATCAATACAGTGACAGGATCAAATGAATTCCCTTTCACTCATGAAAAGACGGTTCACGGGTACCTTTGAGAGTGAGACAAGGCTGGTCCCCGTATGCTTCCAGTGGCTTCCTTCCCCCCTCAGAGCTGGTTCACACACCAAACACACACTCAGGATCCACCCAGTCAGAAGGACAGGCCTGTGGGCTTCTCACTTGTGCAGGAATCAGAGACAGCAGTAACAGGTGTATACCCATGGCCTCAGCCACTAGGCACCTCTGCTCAGCCTTCCAGAGAGAGGCAAAGGAGCAAACCATTCAGCCTTGGCCAGTTTACCAGAAGAGGAAAATTCCTTCCTGACCTGGCGGGGATCATCAACTTCACTCTGGGCATGTGACCAAAAATCTACCCAATTATGCATCTACACATTGGCTGTTTATATGTCAAAAAATCACCTAGCAGAACAAGGCCACGCAGGTTTAAAATATGGAATAGCAGGCCTAAGAAGGGCTTTCCCAAACTCCAGCTTGGCAGTTTCATGGGGAAGAAAACAGTTTTTCCTCTCCCAAAGCCTCAGTGACATCTGAATGACCACTGGGTCCTGAGCCCTGTGGACAATGTACAGTTAATTTCCTACCCTTCAGATCTCCTTAAGAAGGGCAGACTAAGGAAAACTCAATGGAGTATTTCAACATTTGTCGCAAAAGAAGGATTGTGGGTTGGGTGCTTGAGTGTTTGTTCTGGGAGAAACCGCCTGAGCTGTGAGCACCAGCTTGCTAACAGCTTGTCAAGTGAGTCCTCACCTTTCTTTAGCTTGCTTAGGGACTTTGCCTGTTTGTTTGTTTCCAGCTGCTTTACGGAGGTGCAGCAAAGTCCTGTAGAAGGTATATCATACAGTTTGCTGAGGGCTTCAATGTAGGGGTCACAGACTGTGTGTGTGTGTGTGTGTGTGTGTGTGTGCATTAAATCCTGCCTAGGCCACTCACGAGGCAAGCGAAGTGAGGATATACTTCTTAGTATCTGGCGAGCTGAAAATCTTGATTTTTTTTTGTGGCCACTAAAATTCTTGACTGTTTCATACCTGTGTGCTATAGAAATATTCATGACCTTCCCTGAGCTCCTGTTTCCTCATCTTTAAAAAGGGTATTTTAACACATAATCTTCAGAATGTCCTGAGTATTTAATAAAGCTAGTTAATATGCCAGTTGCTGGTGGTCTGCTCCTGTAATCCTAGCTACATGGGAGGCTGAGATCAGGAGGATTGTGGTTCAAAGCCAGCCCTGGCAAACATTCATGAGACCCCTTATCTCCAAAATAACCACAGCAAAATGTACTGCAGGTGCTTTGCGAGTGCCTGATTTTCAAGTGCGAGGCCCTGAGTTCAAACCCCAGTCTCACCAACAAACAAACACCCTAATTAATATTTGCAGGGCACTGGGTGTAATACCTGTGCTCATCAGGATAAAGCAGCCAATGTCCATGTATCTAAAATGACTCTCTGGCAACTTCTGAGAAAAGAAGACAGTCAAACTGTGAAAACTTCCAAAAATACCTTGAATCATGAAAAAAAAATACATTCCCACAGAGAATATGAAGACAACAGAATCAAGCTTTCTCTCACATGGGCAAACAGCCTCTTGCCTTGGGTCGTTAGTAAAACACAAATCTGTCTTTCTAAACCGCTGAGCCTTTTGGGGTCTCACTTCTTCCCTCAAATGTAAAATGAAGAAGTTGTGCCTAATGATCTGTGATGCATCTTCCAGTTTAGGAAATTCTTAGCATGTCTTTGCAGTCCTGGTCCCCAGCTGCAGCTTGAAGAGGGAGCCTGTGCTACCAGTTTCTGCCAGCAGGGGGAGAAACCACAGGAACTCCACATACACAGCAGGCAGAGTCTTTGAGTCTGAGAATACAGTGGAAAAACCCTAATCATCGCTTTTCTAGAAGCATTCTATTCTAAGGTGCTGTGAAAGGAAAACAGATTCTTTTCAACTATTTTGTACAGACAAATTCCTGAAGAATTCCCCAAACTATTATAAGGCAGTTCTCTGTACCAAGGAAGGTGGGGGCAGAGAGCAGGCCAGTGGGGATTTAGGTCAGGTTGGGGGAGGTGGTGGGCTTTCCTTGAAGCTGAGTGTTTTTCTGTGTAAAATCCAGCTTTCCTACCTAAAGACAGCTTTGGGAGGGGTAGAGAGTTGAGTGCCTGAGCACATTCTTTTTTCCTTCCCCTTGGTTCAGTTAAGTGATCCAGAGGGAGTGGGATTGCTGCAGAAGAGTAGGTGGCCACATAGCCTGGGGAGGCAAAAATGTCTTTCTCTAGCCAGCAGTCAAATCTGAGTCAAAGAGCTCCTCAAGACACTGTGACAGCCTGTGGAACAGCCAGCATGGGATCTGGAGACAGGGGAGAAGACCCAGGCCCCAGGCTGAGCCTCTGAGCCCTGACACCCCTTGCAATTCATCCAAAAGAGCAAAGAAAAGCAGCTTACTTGAGGACAGCGGTGGCTAAGTCCAGAGAGAAGGCTTTCAGGCGCTCCCAGCACCAGCAGACGGTGGAAATACAGGCACCTGTAGCCTTGTGATATAAGTGACACCTACAGACAGGTCCGTTTGGTTTTTCAGGTTTATGCACAGCCCCTTTGATGACGGTGACATACAGTGTGACACGGCTCCTTGGAGGGGGGGAATGGTTCTCCCAAGCAGAAAGTTTACCTTTATCCTTCTTTTTGTACCCAGCTCACCACCCCCCAGCCCAGGACACTCGGTAAACAAGCAAGCATTCTTGCCCCTGGGAGATCTGTGGATCCAGTGTTTGCTGGGGAATTCTCCTTCGAGCAAGCTGGAGGGGCAACCCAGAAAGCCAGCCTTGGTGTCTGTCTGTTTATGCAGCCAAGTCCTGGGTCTTTGTGGGTCATGTCATTTTCCCTTTTGTTTTCTGCGGGGCAGCAAGGAAAATCAGTGTGGTCTACTGGTTAAAAACACAGGTTTTTGCAGCCAGATGTCTTTGAATTCAAATTCTGGGTCTGTCATTTTCTGGCTGTGTTACTTTGAATAAGTCAATGGGCCTGTCTGGACTCCATCAGCCTAATGCAATAATGGCACTTATCGTCAGGGAGGCTGGGTGGGTCTCACGAGGTAATGCATGCAGAGCACCTGGTAAGTCCTTCCTTAGCTGTTATGCACATAGCTTTTCTTTCGTAGTGCACAAAAGTCAGAGTCCCACTTCACCATTGCTTCCAACTTCCATCATCCAATCAGGTAGAGGCAATGGTTAGCTTGCAGGACCATCACTGGCACTTTTAATTCTAGCACTGATAGGGCTTCAGACACAGCAACTTGCTCAACTTTGACCATGTTGGATATTCTGAGCCATGTGGTGGCTTTCTCCCATCCTGTCCTCTCCACTGATTTACAGAGAAGAAACAAAGGGGTGTAATGGCTCATTTAAGTGTACAGAACTAATAGGCTAGGGGGCCTGACTTGGCTGCTAGCTCTTAAGTATCTCACTGAGAATTGTCCACTTTTTAGGACTTCCCTGTGAGAACAGAAACTCAATCTATTTAGATGGTGAAATATGGGATCCTAGGTCATTTTAACCTTCTGTCTTTAGGAACATGCATCTGGGAATCTCAGGCAGCAAGGATGCTGTGTCCAAACTGCAGACTCTAGTCTTTAAAGTAGAAGCAGAGACTGGTTTGTTAGGTTCTCTTGGAACCTTCACTGGGCATGGGTACAAAGACATAAATCCAAACACATACGGTCTGGGGAAACAAAAGGCAGTTCATTTGATGAGGCAGGTGTCATCATGGAAAAATAGCTGGAGAAAGATAAGAGGAACTGCTCAGGCCACTGACTTGGCTGTGTAACCTCAGGCAAGTAGGCAGCCTCTCTGGGTTTGGTCCTCCCAGTGGTAAAAGGAGAAAGTGGAATTAGAGTAGTGATTTTCAAACTGTGCCCCAAGAAGTCCTAGGGATTTCTCAGAGCCCTCCTGAGAATAACTGGGGAAAGAGGATGGGTGTGGAGGGGACTGGGGTGAGGGCCTAGATGCTTCCTGGCAGGACTCAATGAGACTATCTCAGTTTTCTTCTAGATCATCTAGGTAAGAGTCTACATGTTGGGTGCTGGTGGCTCACACCTGTAATCTTAGCTGCTCAGGAGGCAGAGAGCAGGAGGATCAAGGTTCGAAGCCAGTCTGGGCAAATAGTTCGAGAGACCCTATCTTGAAAAACTCTTCACAAAAAAAAAAGGGCTGGTGAAGTGGTTCAAGGTGTAAGCCCTGATTCAAACCCCAGTACCTCAAAAAAAAAAGAGTCTATATTTGAAAAGACAGTATTAGATGCTCTCTGGAATTCCTTTAAGGCTTGACATTCTGTGACTTGTTCTTTTCCTGCTTAGTCTCCAGGGGTCTCTGAGAGTCCTGCCTGCTTATGTCTTCTGTTGTTGGGCACTGTCCCATCTTGTCACAGTTTCTGAGATGCTACTAATGTTTGTGTCTGCATAAGAAAATTATTCTTAGCAGAGAGGATTTCCAGGAAAACATAGTATTCTGCTATTCTTAGAAAAGAGTCTTTTGGAGAAATGACATTTTTTTCTATTTGCTCTTAATTACTTAAGAGTGGAACATTTTCTGGCAGCAGCTGTTTGTGACGGTATGGTCCAGAGTCAGAGTGACTGTGTGGGAAATTACGGGCTTCTGGACTAGTGGATAAAAGGGATAATTAAGATAAAACTGAAATAAAAGAGGGATTTGGCTCTAATTAAGTTGAACCATCACATTTAATCTACATTTGATTGGAATGCAGATCTTGGATGATGGCAAACACTAAGCTTCTAGAAGTTGCACCACATATGTAGGGTGAGTACAAGAGAAGGGGTGAAGAAGAGGAGGGCAGAAGGGCTGGAGGTGGGGACAGGGCGACAGGTCTGGAGCCTTTTAGAATTCTCTGCATTCTCCTGGTGTCTCCAAGTAACACTTCTGGGCTTATCATTGGGTTTATCATTGGAACAGAGTGGCTAAGTGACCAGACTCTGGAGGGAGACTACCTGAGTTTAAATCTTAGCTCTGTGGTTTGCTAGCAGGGTGAGCCAATAACCTACATAACATCACAGTCACCTCATCTGTGAAATGGATAAAAAAGAATCCATCTCTTGTGGAGTGATTTTCTGAATTAATGAGTTAAAATCTGGGAATCCAGAGACATCTAAGGATAGCTTAATTATGTTTTTGACCTGTTACATTTCCTTATATTAAATTCTCACAAATATTCAACAGGTGAGTTACTTATCACCTCCATTTTACAGATGAAGAAATCGAGGCACAGGGAGGTTAAGTAATTTGTCCGTGGTCACATAGCTGGTATGTGTGACCATACCAGTAGAATAACTGGTAGAATAAGTATTGTACAGTCCAAGCTGCCTGCCTCCAGAGCCCAAGCTCTTAACTGCTGTGCTAACCCGTCCTGGGTAATGCAAGGGTGGTTCTTAGGGGAGGGGAGGGAAGCACATACACATAGAGCACCTACTATGTGCTAGTGTTGTTACAACAGTTCCTCTGCTTTACCTTGGTTGTTTTTCACAATAACCCTGGGAGGTAGCTACCATTATGTTCTTTTAAGATGAAGAACTAGAGGTACCATCTTGCTGGGGGTCAGCCAGCTGGTCAGGGGCCAGCCCTGGGTTGAACTAAAGCCCATTCAAGGTTAAAACCACAGTACAGAAACAGGAGCTCCCACTTGGTCTCCTTCCCTTGTTTTGGCCTTTCTGTGCCCTCCCCTCTTTATGGCTTAAGGCCCCTATGTCTTATTGCTGGCACAGTCTGTCTCTTAGTGTAGAGTAGCAATCCTGCCACCTCGCTGTATCTAGTGCTTATGGTGGTTCTTGAGATAAAGAAGACATTCAACACATGGATGTATCAGAAGTCATGTGACTTAAACCACACATTGTCTCATGTGAAGCTGGAGGATCCCACACAATTCTTCATAGATACACCAGGCTCATGCCTTTGTTGTTTTACCTAGAACCACCCTCTAGATCAACATGTCTCCTTCCCCTAATCCTGCCATTTTTGCCACCATCCCAAGGGGCAACAGAGGCTGAAAATAAAGGGAAGTTAAAAAAAAAAAAAAAGCTTGGTCAATCCTTTGAAGATGTCATTAAGTGAGGTCTGCAGTGTGGCATTGAAATGCAAGAGGTTTGAATTTAGTCTTCTCTCTCATTGCTCTATTTTTAGAAAACAGTCTATGGAAAAATTGCACCTTTTCTATGTTGTATTGGCTCAAATATTTAAGAACAAAAAGTTTTCTGTAGGTGGATGTGCCATCTGGCACCTGCCACCTGGGAGGCATTTGTGAGGCATTGACTTCTTTCTCCTCTATGAGGTGCTGACTGTGATTCATGGTGCATGGTAAATTGTAATAGATGGCAGCCATTGTAATGGGCTAAGGAAAGAAGAGCAGAGATTGACTGATCTTTGAGCTTTGCCATACCTCGTGGGACAATGCTGCCCTTCTACAGCAAATAATCATGACCACTGTCGTGCTGGGCACTTCCTAGCTGCCAGGAACTGTCTAGGCATGTTCCATATATGAAGTCATTTAATTCTTACATCACTCCTCAGAGGTAGGTGTCATTATCATCACCTAAAATTTACTGATGAGGAACCACAGGCAGAGAGAGTTCAAGTAACTTTCCTGATATCACACAGCTGATAGAACACAAAGCAAGACTTGAGCATAGGACACATGGAACCCAAGTCTGCCAGCTTCTGAAATCATTTGTACTTCTGGGAGACTTTAGATGGAAGATATACAATTTCCTTAGGCATCCCAGGTTGCTGAAAGGATGCTGGAAAGCAAGGACAAGAGTTGTAAATCCTTTGTCAGCTAAAACACCTAACACAGACTTGAGCACAGATGGATATTTAAGCAGTCCTTGTTGGTTGATTGTGTATTCTGAGACTTCTCTTTTGGCTTCCTCTCCTCTTTTGGTATCTTCCCTCATCCTCCTGCATCCAATGTGCCTTTCGGTGTTCATGTTGCCTATCCTCCTTACCAGGATCCCCAATTCAGTTGATAGCAACAGTGAGAGATCCCCCCGTGCCCAATAATAACTCTTCTTGGCTCTAAGCTTTGTGGAAGCAAGGGGTCCCGTGCCCAATAATAACTCTTCTTGGCTCTAAGCTTTGTGGAAGCAGGGGTCCTTGCCCTGAGTGTTTCCAGCACCGGAGGCATCGTGGAGGTCAAGCAATGGCAAAGTCAAAGGTCGGTAATGTTATGAAAAATGAAAAATACTGGGGCAGAAAATTTCAGAATTTGATTCTATTAAAATCAGGAGCCATGCAGCAGTGAGGTTTAATTATGACAGTGTCTGTGAAATAATTAACACAACTGCAGGACTGCATTTTTACTCGCTCTTCTCGTAGAGACACTGGGAGTCAACTTACTAAGGATTTCTTTTTGAGGTCAGATCAACAGATCTGAAGCAATAATGGTGGAATAAAAGCACAGATCTGAGGGGCTCAGTCAGGAGAACGTGTTTCAAGAGGATTCTTGAAGAGTTTTCCTTAGTTGTTCTCCTGTTAAACATAAGTTCCCTGGCATGCATGAGGCTTTTCTAGGAGAGTTGTTGGGGGTGACAGTTTGAGAAATGGATGACCTTGACCTTTTGAGAGTAGGAGGTGTGAATGGAATCTTTGGTGGTGAATGGCCTGTCCCTCCAGACATGGCTGATGAGTTCTATTGATTTGGAAACCACACTAATGAAAATGATCAGTGTATAATCAATAATACAATCATTAAGGAATGGATCTTCCTACAAGCAAGCTAGCACTGGACTTACCAGGTGAACTTGACTTTCTGAAATTTTTTCCTTGCCTGTTGTGGGAATAATCACATATGCAGTCTGATAATGCAGGTGACCTGGCTGGATCCCATATCCTCAGCCTAAAGTCCTCACTGATGCCAACTGTCATTCAAAGGCATGTCCTTGGTCAAGAGATACAGAGGGAGGATGAGAGGATGGGAGGGGGAAGGGATTTGTAATTGGATTCATGGAGATTTATCCTCATCAATTAGCCAAATATTATTTCTAAGATTATATTCTTTGCCATGTCTACTGATTTAAATAATAATGTGGAAGGGGCACTATGTTCAATGTGCAGATAGATTATAAAGCTTGTCTTAGTTTCAGAAATGTTAATAACTGAATTTGACAGATATAGTAATCAAAAATCTAGTACATATAAAAAGGTAGCAATATATTTATAAGTAACAGTAATATAAAAAGGGTAAGACCTAGTTATGGTCTTCAGGGAAGAACTACTAACAGAGAACCCTGGGCAGTATAGAATTTAGAGGCAGTTTAGAATTCCAAGCCACATTTTGAGTTAGAAGTCCATAGACTTCAAAGAAAAGGAGGTCCTATTGGCTGGAGCAGTTAGAACAAACTTTTCTGTGGCATTTGGCATTTGGGCTGGGAGATCAAGGATTGAGATGACCTGATAAAAATGGATGCTTATTATGTGTCAAGTTTAATCACCATACAAATCGGAGCTGTTATTATCCCCATTTTACAGAAGAGGAAACTGAGGCTCACAGAGTTTCAGTGAGTTGCCCAAGGTCATACACTAAGCAGAGCCACGATTCCATTTTCGGATTGCCTGACTCAGAGCCCAGGCCACCTACCACTGTGCTCTGCAGTGTCTGGGGTGACAGAAGGGAGGTCCTTTTTACCAGGGATGAATAGGAACCTGGAGGTGGAGGCGAGGAGGAAGAGGTTAAGCCAGACACCTCCTACTTATGAGTGTTGGCCTGTGTCACCTCCACCCCATGGCACCCTGGGTAAGTTTTGAATTGTGGTACCCTGTGAACAAGGGGGCAGAGGCCAGTTAACGAAGATCTCAATCTTGCAGAAGCCTCATCTTCAGGCATACGTTCATGCAGGGCAGCCGACTGAGACTGGGCCACAAACTTTGATTGTGCTCCTACTCTGTCCCATGTGTGTCCCGAGAGTCACACTGGTATAGCGAGGGATGTTGCTGCTTGGTTTTCTTCTATCAACTCTGACATAATATTTTTTTTCTACCATGTCTTTAAAATCGTTTGCTTTCTCCCGTAGTTCCATTTGGCATTAAACAGATCAAAAGACTGAATTACACCGTCTTTTATAGGAAATTGAAATTTCCTATCTGTTCAGGAACTAGTTTAGAGAACCAGTCTCTGTTATAAACAAGAATGTAGGCCTGTGCTCTTTACAAAACAGTTGTGAAGTTTTCTGACTTACACTTAATCACAAAGCTTGTCACTATATCCCAAGAGAAAGTGGATGATTCTTGCTGCTGGTAAGTCTGAGCAAAGAGCCCTAACCACAGGGAGGCTGGCCTGCCTCACCAAGAGGCTCACGTGAATGTGGACTGTTTGTATGTTGAACTTGTAAATGTAGCAAGACTGCTTAGGAACTTGACTGTCCCCGGTGTGAGTGTCCAGGGTTCACATTTAGATGTCATCTCTGAGCAATCGGAGTTCCTCAAAGTCCTAGACTTCACTCTCACCCACATCTCTTCTTTTGAAACTGTTTTAATTCCTCCTCAATGTGTGGAGGCAGATGGGTGGGATTCAGTTCCTTTTTGAGTGAACAGCTACGCCAGGAACCAATGAGCTGTGGGACTGGGCTGAACGTTTTCTGGTGATGCAGCAAATGACTGATGATCATGGTGTTACTGAGAGCAAGAACTACATGAGAAGGCAGTTAAGGAAAACACAGTAATACAAAGAACACTGGGCTTTAAGTCTGAGAGATGTGTGTTCAAATCTCAGTTGTACAAAAGAAGCCAAGCCCCCAAAGCCAAGCAGTGAATATTTTTTTCATATGTGGCATCTAGACCTAAAATAATAACAATAACAACAATAATAATAATTATGTGGGGTAAGTGTAAAAGGGGGACTGTTTGGGAGGGAGAATCAGTAGGGGGGAAGGGGAAAGAAGAGGGCACTGGGGGTGAAGAGGAGCAGAGTATGTTATATATATGTATATACATGAAGATAGCATAATGAAACCCACCAAATACAGCTTGAAAAAGTGGGGAAAGAGGGAAGAAAGTTAAGGGAATATAATA
Source organism: Castor canadensis (assembly GCF_047511655.1). Taxonomy (NCBI): domain Eukaryota; kingdom Metazoa; phylum Chordata; class Mammalia; order Rodentia; family Castoridae; genus Castor; species Castor canadensis. The sequence goes on from NC_133386.1 coordinate 171,476,355, forward strand.
ACAGAGAGTGTAAACTTGTTCAAAGTATACTGTGCACATCTGTGGAATTATCACAACGAGACACCCTTGTACTGTTAGTGTATGCTAATAAAAAATCTCAGCTCTTCCACTTGGTAGTCAAGTTATGCATCTCCTCGGGCTTCAGTTTCCTCATCCGAAAATAAATTATTACTTCATGGGGTTTTTGGTAACGATTAAATGAGATAATGCTGTATAAGAAGTACTTAGACCTGGGGTTGAGGATGTCGCTCAAGTGATAGAGGGCTTGGCTAGCAAGCTCTGGGTTGAACCCCTATTACTGGAAGACAAAGCTGGTTATGGTAGTATACACTTGTAAACCCAGCATTTAGAAGGCTGGGGCAGGAAGATGAAAAGTTCAAGCCCAGCCTGGGGTATATAGTGAGACCTTGTCTCAAACAAAAACAAAAAACCAAACCAAACAAACAAAGAAGACCTCAGCTCAGTTCCTGGTGCATATTAAATACAGTATTTAATAAATCATTATTATTGTAATGATAACCAATTACTATTAGACTTATCCAAAGCTCAGTTTCCTGATCAGCAAAATGAGAATAACATCAGCGGCTTCGTGGATCAATTGAAAGAGTATAAGTATTTACATCTGGCACAGAGTAAATACTCATGCATACACTTGTTCTTTTTCAGTTTATTTTCTGGAACCCATTATGAGTATGTGAATCTGGGAATAGGACATGGTCACTATATTTGTGCCCTTTTGGAAGCAAAGAAGTTCTAGGAATCCCAATGGATCACTCCAGAGTACCAAGCAGATTTGTCACATGACCATAATGACCCCAAGTTGGCACCACTTATATCTATCTGCCCAAGTCCTATGGGTAGGGCTTTGGTGAGGTCACCTTTCTGCACTGCCCATGGGAGAATGGACACCACTTGCCTCTATAGGAAGGAAATAGCCACTTGGGTTTTCTGGCTTTCAGGTTGTGCCCACCCCACGTTCAAGCTGCCTCTTTGGGCAAAGTTCAAGGTGGAGGGCAGCTTTTGCACAAGGCCCTGTGAGGTGGGGGAAGGGAATAGTTTGGATCAAGTGTTTCAGCTAAAGTGAATGGTGAGTTGCACAACTGGTTAGCAGACGCGGGTCGTGCATTGAGAGGACTGGGCCAGGCACTTAATGCTTTGAGTAGACCGGGAAGGATGGGCAGAGGTGACAGGCTGACTCTGTTCCTACTCCATAGTCACTGGGTAGTTGCTCAGTCCTCAGCCTCATATGAGGGTGTCACCGAACCCCCACCTCCCCACTGATGCTTAAACACGTTTAAGTCAGACCTGCAGACTTACAGAGACAGCTTCAGGATCAGGACCCCACAACGTTCACTTCTACCCAGAGGTGAGTGGAGTTGACTTTAGGTCAGGCCAGACAGTATTCAGGAGGAGCTCTGCCCTTTCAGGATCCCTCAGAACTGGTAAACTGGTTTAAGTTGATGGACATGTCAGAAAAGCCAAGATAGGCCTGGAGATAAGATTTGAAAATTTGGCTCATAGTAAGTGGCCAAAGAAAGATGCCACCCGCAGGTGAAATTTACAAACTGGGAGCTCTATGGACTGCAGCCAGCTAAGTACAAATATGAAAAGTCCCTTTGGCGAGGAGTAAGGAGGGCAATGACAGGTCCAGGGTATAGTGAAGAAACAGGAGTGATTTCAAGTCCAGCTGTATAAAACTGAGCAAATACACACTTGCCATTGCTGTGCTGTACACCCCTGTTCCTCTCACATGGAGCCCACCCAGCACATAGACATATCTCCCAGCCACCATGTCCCCCAATTCTCAGACCAAGCACACACAGCCCGGATTCTTCTCTGCTCTCCCATGCACACATTCTACACACAGCCATCAGATAAATGCAGCCCCCTTAGGAAGCTGATTAATAAAACTATTTTATCTATAATTACACTTGACTGATAATAATGTCCTCAGAGCCTGCATGGTTAGATTAGCCCAGATTGTCACATCTAGATTACAGCTGAACTCCCTTTGAACTCTGGCCATACTGCTGGTCTCTCCAGCTCAGAGATTATAAATGGCTCTAGGTGGATTCACCCCATGGAACTGAGAGGGTGAGTAGAATTCCTGCTCTCCTGGCTTTTCTTTTCTCTCCACAGCTATACAGATGAGATGTCTGAAAGTAACATGGTCCCAACCAGGAGAAAGGCCCAAATCATGTGACCTCCTCCAGCCCAACCTCTCAGACACCCAGGGGGGTCTACTTTCAGAACCAGTGTCAATCCGTGGAGTAAGCTGCCTTAAATGCTGTGTTGAAGACTGACACTTGAAAATAAACAGTTTAATTCCTGGCTCTTGGGCTTTGGGGGATAGACTCCAATGAGCCATAATTAACTCTTTCAAGTCTTCACGGTGTCCTGCGAATAGTAAAATATCTGATTCTTTATGATGTAATGCTGAATGGAGGCAGCAAGGAGGCCTTTTGGGCTAATTACAGGTTGGAACGAGGTTAACAACATGCCGGAGATTCTTTTCGTGGCAACTCTGACATTGACAAGTCACTTGGTAACACGCTAAGGCTAAAGACAGTGACTGCTTTTAAACAAGACAAGGGCAAGAAACTGAGCCAGACAGACCTCACACCATTCTCTAACCTAGTTCCTCCCTTGTCTCCGCAGTTTCCAGTAATTAAGACATCTTGGTCGATTTGGATCATCATCCCTGGGGGTCTCAGCTCTGTCATGCATTTTTACAGCACCTGAATTTAGCCAAGGAAGAAAACAAAAGCCCACTATCTAAGTGGATGCATTTGGGGCAAGCAGAAGGCATGTCTGTACAAACGAGCAAGGCGTGCACCCACATCAACAACCGATCACTGAAAAATGCTGAACACACAGAATGCGTCCCAATCCCAGCCAATAACAGAGCTCGGCATCACATTCCTATCCTGCAGATGAGCACATCAGTATTTCAAAGTCACACGAGGAGACCCAGCTGCTCCTTTTCCACCCTCCTACCCAGGACCAGGCATTACTTGAGTCACTTGTGGAATTGTCTCCAAGGGACCCATTCCAAGATCAAGGATGTCACATGTGGCTTTGTTACCTTCCTGACATTCCCTCTGTGGATGAGATTGGGTAAAAATAAATCTCACAGGCTGGAGGGGGGAAAAGTAGCCACCAAAGACCATCATACTCCTTTGGGGTAGTCCTGTAGGGCTGGCTGGAGGGCTCTAGCTTTCCTTGCTATTTGCTGGAAGGTGCATCTCCTTTCCCTCCTCAGTGGAAGAGTTGGGGAAAGTGCAGCTGGCCCACTGGACACCAGGGTCCCCTCTTCTCCTGGCATACTCAGACACACGCAGCACCCACCTCAGTTCATTCGTCCCATCAGGCTGGGCTGGACTCGGCTCTTCTGATGTTGTCATTGCCCTGCCCTGTGATGGCCCGGGCTGGATGGGCCCCTCCTCCTCAGCGAGAGAGACACCGCATGGCTGCGTCCAGGTAGGTGACACCTCCTCTGGCTGTCCCAGCCCCCAGCAGCCTCCCAGGTGCAGCAGGGTCCTGGAATGGCTGCTGGCAGCTGGCTCATCCACCTCCACAATGGTCAGCTGTTAACAGAGGGTTAGGTGAGTCTCTGATGGGAGCTTCATAGGAGAGAGACAGACAGAGCACCAGAGACAGACGCCTGCTACCTAGCTGCACGTTGGAGAGGCCTGAACGTGCTGCCAGTGGGCCTGTGTCTCCAGGGGAGACCAAGTTCAGCGTCCTGAGGAGCCAAGGAGAAGTGTGTCAGATGGCGCTTGTCAGCACCTCAGCACCCTGCCAAATAGTAATTATCAAAGCCTCGTGCCACCCAGGAGAGGAAGGGAAATATTTTTATCCCCACTTTATGGAAGGGTAAGTGGAGGCCCAGGGGAGGTCAGACAACCACTTTAGCCAGACAGTCAGAGGCTAAACTTGGCCCCGAGGGAGGCTGACTCAGAGGTTACCACTGGAGCTTGGGTGAAGCCAGGCCTTTGGCACAGCCACTGACAGGTCTGCTCTACGACAGCTGAGGGGGTCCAACAGTTGTGGAACTACTGTTCGCATTGGGGCTGCATAGTAGCCTCCATGGTAGTTCCCTGTTCTCGGCCAGCCCTGCCCCTTCCATCCCTTATCTGTCTCTGCTCTCTATTCCGGCATGGTTGGCATTTGTCTAGAGCACAGTTCCCCTTGCCCCTACCTCTCTCCGCCTCAGGGAGCAGCAGCCTGAGATACTGAGCCAAGAAAACTTTCCTTCCGCAGGTGGGTTAGTAGAAACTGCCAGCCATGTTCCCTGTTTTGCATTCACAAAGCATTAGCTTACTAAAAATTCCAAGAAAGTCTTCCAGTGAGGAAACCTGTTCAATTTTGCTTAACATAGCACTTTCCACACTTCTTTGGGCAACTTTTTCTAGTAACACCCATTGGCATACCACTCAGCTACACACATTGGGAAATTCAGATAGGGAAGGTCACCTCCCCAAGACCTGTGACGGTGCCTCTTTCACCAGTGTGTTCCCTGCACCACCCACACATGGCAGGTTCTGTATGTTGGGCAGAATTGAGCAGTATCTGTGTTTCCCTGGCCTCTAAGGTGTGAAGCTAGAAGTCATGTTCAATGCTTATTCCCCAAGCTCTTGCAGGAAGCCAGTCACAGGTCGTGGTGACTTCTCCCACATCGCTGGGATGTTTCTCGAATTTATCCCTCTTATAATCAATGTCAAAATTGTCTACCATTTCCACAGAGAGGCTTTCCTGACCACCCTTTCTAAAACAGTGCCCCTGTTGAGTGGCCATGCTTATTCAACCCAGAGGGCGCCATTTCCATAGACCACAATGCAAATGGTGCTTCTTGGAATTGACCAATATGGCTGCCTCTACGTCCCTTGGTCCCCTTATGTCCCTTTAGTTTTCTTCACAGTATTTCCCACTACTTGACATCATATTTATTTATGTATTTATTTGCTTATCAATCATCAGGATATCGGCTAATTGCTATGCAGGCTGTTCACTGCACAAGAGGACTGGGACACACGTGGTCTTATGTCTCTTTGCTGCAGTCTTGTATCCACACCTGGACTGTGATTCCCTGTCCACAGAAAGGGAATGAAGATGAAATCTAACCTGACCTCTGCCTTCCAAGCTGAGTGTCCTGGAAGAGCCACCATCGTTCCACAAAAATGTCTAATTGTGTGATGTTGCACCCGTGAGCCACGTCCACGTGGAAGGGCACATTTTGTGTAATTTATACCAAGTTGCCATATGGACTAGTCTCATGCTTTCTTTCATAGAAGGCAAACTCCATGAATTGGGTAAATATTTATTGTCTAAACCAAGACATTTTGAGAATAAACATGGCATTTAAAAATAGTTATGTGGGGACAACAGACAAAAATGTGTTCTGCTCTGGGCAAACCAGAACATATGGTTACCCTGTCCACATAGAATGGACTTTGTTTCATTTATTGCCCTATATTCCTTGTGTAGATAGATTTATGACATAATGATGGAGGGAATGGCTCCTATTTTATTCTCCAAACTAGGCTCTGTGTTTCCAGTCTTTCTTCTCTGCTAATCCATCCTCCCAGACTAATCCTCAAAAATGTGATCATGTATGCACAAACCTCCCGTGAGGCATCTTTAAATCTTCCATTTTCTGAGCTGGGTGTGGTGATACATACCTGTAATCCCAACTGTTCAGGAGGCATAAATAGGAGGATGGTGGTAGGAGGTCAACCCCAGGCAAAAAGCATGAGACCCATTCTGAAAAATAGCCTAAAGCAAAAAGGACTGCAGGTGTGGCTCAAGTGCTGGAGTACTTTCCTAGCAAGCACACAGTCCTGAGTTCAAACTTCAGTACTGCCAAGAAAAGAATTCCATTTTTTGCAGCTCCATTTTTCCAAAAGGTCTTCAGGGAAGCACCAATCTAGTGTGACATGTTTGAACAAGAAAGGAAGGAAGAAAGGATAGAAAAGAAAAAAGACAGAGCGGGGAGGGAGAAAAAGAGTGCCATGGATTGATACCTGGGAACACTGAGGTAGCCACACTGATACAGTAAAGGTGTAAGACAGCACTGCTGAAAAGAAAGTTGGTAGGCTTTGCTTAATCCACTTTTCCAAAACTGCACCAGGACACAGTATTCCTGTCTTTGACCTCCTAGATCCTGTAGAGTTGGATGGGAAGCATTTTGGGACCACTTCTCAAGACGCCAAGGTCTCGTTTGACACTCAGAGGTGGTAACAATGGAGCCCACGTGCTTCTCTACAACGAGGTGCTAACTTCACCTTGGTCCATCCATTCATTCATAAATATTTTCTGGGCAGGCCTTGTCTCCAAAGCCAGGAGCACTATGGGAATAAAGCAATCACAATCTAGATGACCATGACAAAAAGCAAAATCTGTTTTAGCTAGACTGGTCAGGGAAGGCCTGTCTGGGGTGGAGGTGACATTTGAGTAGAGACCTGAGTGACCTTGGAGTTAGATAAATTGGTTTATGGTGTTCCCTGAAGACATCTCACGCATTCCTGTGTATCTCTGAGCTGAACACCACATTCTCCTTGAAGTCTTCCTTTTCTCCCAATGGTCTGCTTTAGTCTAGTTTCCCCCAGTAGCTTTCTTGGAGCCCTCCAGCTTCTCTGCCAGCATCTAAACTCCTTCAACACCTTGACTGCTTCCTGTTTCTTGGCACTCCCAGGCTGCCTGGCATTGCCTTGTGTCTTTTTCGTGTACCTTTCCTGAATCCACAGCTAGATTGCAAATCCCTGAGTATGTCAGGAGCTCAATCCACTTCTGTTGTTGCTGGGTTGCTGGTGGAGATACATTCCTCAACACTGGCTAGATGAGGAATGTCAAGTGGCTTTTATCTCACATGCCAACTTGGACCCCTGTTCCTGGCTGCCTGAGGAGCTGTGTTAGGAAGGATCCTAACACTGTGTACAGAATGCCACAATCAATTAGCTGTGTTTTTCTGTGTGTATGTATGACAGGCAGAGTACAGGCACTTCTATTTGCTGTCCCTAAACTAGACCCTGTAGAGAGAGGTTCAATGTTACTACTTTTTTTTTTCTGGTGGAATTGGGATTTGAATGCAGGTACTCTGCCATTTGAGCCACACTTCCTGTCCATTTTGCTCTGGTTATTTTGGAGATGAAGTCTCAAGAACTATTTGCCTGGACTGACCTCTCATCATGATCCTCCCAATCTCAGCCCCCTAAGCAGCTATGTTATTAACTTAAATGGGATTAAGTGGTGTGCAGAGTGAAAAGAGTTTCAGGTAAGTGACCAGGTAATACATCTTACTCTTGGGAGCCCAGCCTCTGGGTGTGGTTCATATCCATGTTCCTGGTGCCAGGAGGGAGAGGGTAAAATGACACCAGAGTTCTTTTTTAAAGTCTCAGATTTCACGTTGCTCTGTGTGTGTGTGTGTGTGTGTGTGTGTGTGTAGGCTGCAGAAAAGAGCTGGCCAGGGGCACAAGGAGTGGGAGTTCTTCCCTCATTTAGCCTCTTAGGATGGGGACCAAGCCAAGAAAACTGGAACTGATTCTGCACGCTTCCTAGTTTGGGACTACAGGTGAAAAAAATAAAAAAGAAGGAACTACCTTCATTTGTTTAGTAGTAACAAGAGAAAAATAAAAAGAAAAGAAGCCACCATCATTTCCCACCCTGATCATGGGGCCTTCCTTGGGCAGGTGGTTAAGTCCATCAACAAGCCGGATACTGGGCACTGGAGCTCAAATCCTACCCACAGGTGGGAGTACATAAAGGGGAAACATAAGACTTCTTTCTTGTTGATTACTGAGTGGAGTGTGCTCAAAGGTAGCTCCCCTAAAGAATTAGGTTCGAGTCCTAACTCCATAGAGCCTGTGAATGTCACATCAGATAGTCCAGAGTGAGTAAGGTGTTTCAAGGCAGGATTTTTTTTTTTAATCCTGGTCTGGGGATTGAACTCAGGGCATTTATTCAAATGCTCTACCTCTTAAGCCATGCCTTCAGCCCTTTTGTTTTCTGTTTGTTTTTAAAATAGAGTCATGCCTTAATTTTGCTCAGGTCATCCTCAAATTGCAATCCTCCTGTCTCCATCTCCCAAGTAGTTGGGATTATAGGCATGAGCTATCACACGTGGCTTGTCTAGGTACATCCTAAATTCAGTGACATGTATACTTGTAAGAGAGACAGAGGGAGTTTTGAGACAGATATACGGAAGAGAAGGTGAGGAGAACCTGTGTTCGCCTGTAGAGTGCTGTGTGGACATAAGCCAAGCATGGCCAGCAGTCACTGGAAACTGGAAGAAGCCAGGAACAAATCTCCCCTAGAGTCTTTGAATGGGTCATGGGTATTCTGAGCTCTTTATGTAGAGCCGCTGGCCACCCAAATTGTGAGGTAGTAAGTTTTGTTGTTGTAAGCCAACAAATTGGTGGTAATTTGTTATGGTAGCCTAGGAACCTAATACATAAATAAATACATGTTCTCTGGAGAAAATGCAGACAAGTCCAAAGAAAGAAAGTACAGTAATTCCACCTCATATAGTTGTCATGCATGTGGTCACTCAGACGCACACGTGGATTATTCTGAACACTTTTCCTTGTCTTTTTGTTCTTCACCATGATTGTTTATTTTTGTTGTTCTGGGGGTACATTGTGACATTTACAAAAGTTCTTATAATATATCATAGTTGAACTCACCCCCTCTGTCATTCTCCTTTATCTTCCCTCCCTCCGTTCCTGAAATAGTTTCAAAAGGTCTCATTTTTCCATTTTCATACATGAGTACATAGTATTTCTACCATATTCACCTCCTACATTCTTCCCTTATATCCTCTCCCTCCCACTGGTACTAACCCCCCAGACAGCACCTGCTTTACCTTCCTGTCCTTTGTTTTTGAAAAAAGACATTTTTGTTTGTTTAAGATAGCTACACTGGGTGTTTCATTGTGACATTTCCATTTTTATACGTATTATAACCAGAATTGGTTCATCCTCTCTATTTTTCTCCTTTCTACCTTAGTCCTCTTCTTATGGTGATTTCAACAGGTTAAAAATTCTATATTCCTCCTTATATAGGGAATATATCAACCATATTCACCTTCTTAACTTCCTTCTTTTACCCTCCCTCCCCCATTAGTGAACTCCCCTTAGCATATCCCATTTTTCATAATATTTCTTGTATTTGTATTAGGTTTATATTCCGCACATGAGAGAAAACATGCAGCCTTTGGCTTTCTGAGCCTGGACTAACTTCACTTAAGATGATGTTCTCCAGTTCCATCCATTTACCTGCAAATGATGAAACTTCATTCTTCTTATGGCTGAATAAAAACTCCATTGTATATACATACCACATTTTCTTAATCCATTCATCAGTTCTTCACCATGATTTCAATGACGCCCACCCTATCCTTTCTTATTCATGTGCTATCACTTATTTAACTACTTTCTTTGTGCCAGATGCCTTGCTTATTTCCAGTTTTACAAACACCACTGCATGACTCTTTTGATGGGAGCTGCTGGAGCAGAGCAGAGTAAGTCACCTCACCACTGGGCCCAGAGTACAGAGTGAACTTCCCAAAGCTGAGCCAGGGCACCAACGATGGGCAAGAGTCTCTGGACGAGGGGCCGGAGGTGGGCAGACCAGTCCAAGATATTAGCATGAGAGAGTGGCTTCAAAACCCACAACATTTTTGTTTTTTAATGCATAGGATTAAGGAAAGATTTATGTCCAGGTGAGAAGAATTATAGGGCGTTTTCAACTCTGGGTCCACAGAAAGGTAGCAGACAGTAGCAAATACAGATTTATGGATCTGCAAGAGCATGTCTTGGAATAAACACTGGTTAGGAGATACCTGTTGCTTCAGCCTTGCCCCACCCTATGGGCTGAAAGTGAACAAGCCATTTCCTGCATGAAACACATCTTTCCTTCAAGGAGCCATGGGTGACCATGTGACCTTCAGAGAAATTATGAGCTGACCCAATTCTAAGTCCCATAAAATATGTATCATTTTTGCAATCAAGAAAAAGACAGTTTGCTTTTCTTTTGTATGTATTTGCTGTTTTGTGTGCTATTGTGTCTCCATATTTCTATTTGGTGGAGAAGGTGACCTGAATTGGAAGAAGGAACAGAAAATGGACTTGAACTTCAAAAGAAATGGTCAGCCTGTACAACTATTATATGCAAATAAAACTGTGTTAATTAAAAAAAAAGAAATAGCAGACTATGAAATTCTGACACATGCTACCACATGGATGGACCTTAAAAACATGTTAAGTGAAATAAGCCAGTCACGAAAGGGCAAATATTGCATGATTTCACTTACACGAGAGACCTAGAATGGTCAAATTCATGGCAACAGAGGCAAAATGGTGGTTGCTTGGTGGGGTGGGGGTAGTGCAGGAGGCATGGCAGTTCTTATTTAACAGGCACACAAAGTTTCAGTCTGGAAAGATGAGAAAGTTTGAGAGGTGGATGGTGGTGATGGTTGTGTCACATTGCGAATATACTTAATATCACTGATAGGTAAACATGGTAAGTGGGGAAATGGCAGAAAGACAAAGAAATGATCACAGTTCATTTAAGAATTCTGGACAAGAAGATGAGGAAGCTGGTGGAGTGGGTCAAATGGTGGAGTGCTTGCCTAGCAAGCACGAGGCTCTGAGTTCAAACCTCAATACCATAAAAAAAGAAAAAAAAAAAGATGAGGAAAGAACAGAGTGACTTAGGGAGAGTCAAAGGGCCATGTAGTCAGAAAAAAATAGAACAACTACTCAAATTTATATGTCAGGCACTAGGATAAGTGCTTTAATATCTTGCAAATTTTACTACACCTCTATGATTATCTTCCCTATTTTATAAGGAAGGAACTAAGTTTAGTGAGGTGTAGTGGCTTTAAAGCAGAACTGGAATTCAGATCCAGGTCAGATGTGTCCAGAGTCTGCCTTGATTACATTCCTAAGGCCTGAATCCTTGTTTCACTTAATCCATGTGGCAGCTGGTTCAATTGGTCGTTATCACATTTGATAGACAAAGAAACTACGATTTAGAAGCAATTTGCCTAACTTCACAAAGCTAATAACGGGTAGTAGAACCTGTATTTGAACCCAGGTCTGCATGGATTTAAAATCTATGTGAAGTTTTCTGTGGCTTAAACAAAGCTCCAGGTAGAGTTTATCAAGTATACTCATTTCAGTCTGGCTTTCCACAGTACCAGGAGGAGGGAGATTATTTGCTGGTGTTGTCTTACAATTAAAGCTTCTGTTTTAAGATGGAACATAGCTTGTGAGGTCTCTTCTTCAGCTTTTTAAGCTTTTGCAAATTATAGAATTCTTGTCTTCATTGTTTTTCTGAGGACTCCTGACATCCAAGCAACTTTGCCTTAGAAATAAGTGCTCCATGAGATACTGTATTACAGTGATTTATTGACTTGTCTGTCTTGTCCACCAGGTTATAAGCTCTAAGAGGAGAGGGTGTGGGTTCTGTCCAATTTATCTCTGAATCCCTAGTGCCTAGCACTGTGCTCAGCTCATAGAAGGGACTCATTAAACATTTGCTGAAATAATGTATGAATAAATCAGAAGGACAAATGAAAGGTTTCTATTAATTATTCAAGAACAACCTTCTCTGGTTCATACACGAGATTACCTATGAACCAGACTGGTTAGTTTTTACCTGACCTTGACATTCATCTCTATTCATCTGAGAGATATGGATTGAGCCCTTGAGGGGAAATAGAAAAAACTGAACAACCTCTGCTTTTAAGGAGTTTATGGTCTAAAAGGGGGATGCAGAATTATACCTGAATCCCAGAAGCAAAGTCCTTTTTAGGTCCTGAGGAGAGATGAGATTTTCAGAGGACAAGAAGAGAAACAGGGAAGGACTCCAGGCCTTATCATCTAGGTTTATTACTGGCTGTGTTGCACTGGCAAGTTACATAAATTCCCTTAGAGTCAGTCTCCTCATATGAGAAGAAAAGGGAAGAGGTTGTTGATTGAATTGTGTCCCCTCAAAGGATGTTGAACTTCTCATCTTCCATCCTATGAATGTGACCTTCTTTGGAAACACAGATCTTGTAGGCAAACAAGTTAAGATGAAATCATTAAGGTAGGTGTCCTAATCCAATATGATGGTGTACTTATGACAAAGGGGAATTTGAACACAAACAAGACACAGAGACAGAAGATATGAAGACCGAGAGAAGATGGCTGTCTACAAACCAAGGATGTATGAACCTCTGACATGGAGCAGATTCTCCTCACAGTCCTCAGAAAGAATCAACTAGGCTGATACCTTGAGTTTGGACTTCTAACATTAGGGCAACAATAATAATAATAATAATTTTGTGAAGATATGGGGTGACATAATGTAAAAAAATGTGCTTAGCTCTGTTCTTGGCACATAGTAAGTGCTTAATAATGGTGAGCAGGATGACCACTTTTGATCTGTGGGCCTCACAGATGTGGTAGCATTTGCATTAACGCTTGAAGATTGGGGAGGGTGTGGATTGGGAAGGTGGCAGGGGAAGAGGAAATTATGGAAGCATTATTTGCAATGATATCTTGGTGCCAGCCCCTAAGTTCTTGCTTTTTGGTTCAGGGGCAACAGGCCACTGGTAATGTGGGAATGCCTGTTATTTTTGATGGTCAGTATTCCTTTTTTCTTCTGCTGGTAACATCCATTCATTTTTCCTTTAGATTAAAGCACAATATGTATACAGGCCTGAAGTACCAAGGTGATACCCCATTCGGTTATCAATATACACTTAAGAAAAAGACCAAGGGGGTAAAACAGATCTTTTCCAGGAGTGAGTATCAGTGGAAGGGAGTGGACATAAGGAAAGGGTGAATGAGGGTGAGTATTTCTTGGGTGAATTTTGTATTCATGTATGAAAAGAGAAGAAATTGTTCTAAGAAGTTGGGGATGGGGGTAAGGGGTAATGACGGAGGAGATAAATATAACTAAGATGTATTGTAAGCACATATGTAAATATCACAGTGTAAACTATTACATGCTAATAAAATAAAAATAGAAACTGAAAAAAAGTCACTCTTCACTCTTCCAGTCACTCCTCTGCCATTTCCCTGGCTGACCAAGTTGAGTTTTCTAGCCTCTTGGACCTCATGGTGGGCCCAGGAGGAACATGCAGCAGTAAGGATACCAACTCTGATGGTTTTAGGGGACTCTCTCCAGTTAAGTGAGGGAAAGAGACTAACATGCAAAGAGAAGTAAGTCTGAAAGTAGGAAAGTGATGGAGATGAATGGGTGAAGAATAGTCTCTGGTCTCTACTTATAAGGGCCCTGATGCCATCATGAGGGCCCCATCTGCATGACCTTATCTAAACCTAATTACTTTAAGTCTCAAATCCAAGTACCATCACACTGGGGCTTAGGACTTCAATATATGAGTCTGCAGCAGGCATATAGTGAGCATTTGTAAGCATTTGACAAGCCTTTCAGGGGAACTGGAGTGGATTTTCCCTGCCCTTGAGTCTGTGTAGGATAGTGATGATCCTGAAAGTGATATTGTGTGACATTTTGAGATGTTTGTGTTTGGAATTCAGCTACTGGGCCGTAAAGACACTTAATTTTGTTATCTTTCTTGGAGTAATGGAAAAGAATTTCTCTTTCTCCTGGATTTGGGAAGGAGCAACTGGGGATGTATCGTGTGGTAGAAGACTGGCTAAGAGTGAGCCCCACATATAGGAAAACAGACTGACAGAGAAAGACCATATCCTGTTGATTGTTTGAGATCCTTGACCCAGACATTCTTGAATTCCCCTTGAAGTCTTCAGTTAGATGAGTCAATAATCTTCCCTCCCACCACTTTTTGGGGGCTTGTTTGAATTGGATCTTTGTCACCCGTATCAGAAGAGTCATGATGAAGATAATGGATGACAATCTTGGCAGCACAGTGTCTATAAAGCTACTCTTTGAAACAGTTCGATGCTATAAAGAAACGAGGATATTGCTAATCCTTACTTCCTAAGAATATCCTTGTGGCGCCTGGTCCACCAATTACTACTAATGAGCACATCCAAAATGCCATCCTTTGATGCTCTGGGCACCCTCATCAGGCACTTCCGCCCTCTTCCCCCTCTGACCCCTGAGGTTCCCAGGCTGTCCTGCCTTGAGGAGAATCACCCTGCATCTGTTCCCAGCATCCGGGGCTGAGGACAGACCAGGCCCAATCTAGGGGAACTCCTTGGAGCGTCTCAGTGACTCATCTGGAACAGAATCCCAGGTTTGCCTGGAGACTTCGGAGGAGTTGTTTGTGAGAAACTCTAGAATTCACACGAATAAATAAATTGGGACTCAGTGCCAATTTGGAGCGATTAAAGGCTCCTGTGAAAGCTGAACCTCTAGAGAGATGTGTATGCTTCTATTGTATAATCGCTTACATGAAAAGGGGCAGAGGAGTAGCCTCTTTTGATCTGAGCACCTGTGCACACCCACTCTGGCCCCTTGGGTTTCTGGCATGAGCCAAAGTCCTCACATCCTGGTGGCCAGCCCCAGGCTCTTTCCTATCACCCTGGAAATGCCTTCGTAAGAATTCTTTGGCATGGGGCTAGTGCTGGTTAGTCTAAGTGTGCTGAGACCTGAGCCCTGGGTCTTAGTAGCAGGTAGGCAGGGGACTGAAACTCCCTCTTCAAGGTGATTCTATCTTCTCCCTTTTTGCAGGAGGTGGTGATGTTGGAGACTGTGCTATTCCCTCCACGTGCAATGTTCTTCCTTCTCCCCTCTCTGCAAAACCCATTCTCCTGACAGGATTATCAATGACCACCTTCTTTGAGAACCCATCCCTGGCCCCACTCCTTTGCTCAGGACTGTTTAGTTCTTACAGCCTTTAATTAATGAGTTCAGGGCACAGTGTTTGGCTCCATAAGTCCTTGATGGAGATGCCTCTGGATTCAAAAGCAGCTTCTTCAACTTCCAGGTCTCTGGGACAGCCTCTGAAAGCTTTGGAATGGGACACATTGGAATTCTGGTGTGAGATCAGGAACTCGCCTTCCTCCCTTCCCAGAGGGCAGAGAGCTAGACTCGAGAGAAGAGATCAGTGCAGCAAACCTGTTCCATCACTTTCAGGCAGCGTGATCTTGGACATGTAGCTCAGCCTCTCAGGATCTCACTTCCTTCTCCGTTCACTGTGGCTATGACAAACCCCACTGCTCAGCAATGCTCTGAGGGGAAAGACAATGATCCAGGTGCCAGCACATAAGGAAAACTTAGTAACAATCACCCGTGGTTGCAATTATAAATCAGTAAAAAGCTGGTAAATGTTTAGTAGGACACATAGCAGCAGAGTTTTTGATTCTAGCCTCTGAGACTCTTGGTGACTTGGGGCAGAGTGTCTGGACCCCACAGGAATAAGATGTTTCATTATCTTATTTTTTCACTCAACAGATACTCAGTGCCTGTCTACTATACGTCTATAATATTTAAGCTAGTACAGCTCCCACAGTTGTGCTGTGGGAATCAGATTAATGGTGGGAAATTGTTTTATATTTTGGTTGAATGATGGATTAGCATTGTAGGCTGCTTATTTCCTCAGTAGAATTTACTTTGCCAGCTCCTGGCTCTGTGGTCAAGGACAAGAGATCTTTTGCTTCTCTTTAAGGGACTGCTAAAGGTGAAAATGATACTCGGGTTTCTGCTATTTCTGAAACATAGGAACTAAAAAGGAAGCTTAAGGGAGGAGTGTATGGCACAGACAATACTTTCTGGCTGGTAAGGAATGAAACCACAAGGATTAGGAGGTACATTGCACATTCAAAAAATAAAACAAAACAAAAACAGGAGCAAGCCACAGGCTTAACTCTTTATGTACTGGGCTGAAGTTTGTACTCACAATGTACAGTATTTGGCTAGCATTACTACAGGGTAAAGTAAACATATTTGTGTATGAGGGGGGTCTGCTGATACTGTGTTCAGAATATAGAACCCCCTGTCTCCAAGTGGAGGAGTCCCGGTTACTTGCAACACCGATGTAATGTAGGATTCTGTAAACAGAACTTCCCTTAAATTTCCTTTTGTTGCTTTGATTCTGAGGTCTCTTCCCTCCATAGAGTCCACGATTGTCCTATGGCAAGCATCATGTGAAATCTGGCAGGGGGTGATTTGACATGCAGCTCATTGTATCTGATAGGAATTCGATGTCTATTGCTCATACATCTCTATTAAATCTTTATGTGATTTCCATTCAGGGGAGGACAGTTCTTTTCATAATAAGGTCCATTGCAGTCCTGCTAAAAGTTAGCAGCACAATAAATGAATGTGCCTCCCCCACTGAGGGACTGCACCATGCCTCGCTGAGAGCCACTGGTAAATATAGAAGGAGTCTAATGGGTCTCCTTGAACCCTATAAAGACCACACCAGATTTTATTCCCTTTTAGTTTTGGGTGCTTGGGACAAGACTTGATCTTTATGGATTCTCAGTAGGTATTTTGACTGGGCTAACATAAAGATTGTATAGTAGTTACTAAGGCATTAATTTCTTATAATGTCAAACAGCTGTAGAATTTTTCAGAAGCAGGTGTGATATTAAAAATATTTAATAACTAGCACTTGCACAAGCACTGAGTGATCAGAAGTTGCCCTGGGGATTCTAGAAGTCTCTCTGCTGGAGCAGCAACCTTTAGTTGCCTGGCTGTCCAGGGGTTCCAAGGAAGGGTGTGAGGGAGGCAGGGAACAGTGAGGGACAGCAACTCTTTGTCAATGAAATTTTAAGAGCCAGCAAAACAATACTAGCACATGATTCTGATTGTAGAGTGACTACTCAGTAAAGTGTAGGACAAAGAATGCTTCTAGGAGACCCTGCAAGATTTCTTTTCTTTTTTGGTGGTACTGGGGTATGAACTCAGGGCTGTACTCTTGCTAGGCAGGTGCTTTATCACTTGAGCCACTCCACCAATCCTATTTTGTGTTGGATATTTTCAAGATAGTGGCTCTTGAACTATTTGCCCTGGTTGGCTTTGAACCTCCATCCTCCTGATCTCTGCCTCCTGAGCAGCTAAGATTATAGGTGTGAGCCATTGGTGCCTGGCTGGTTTCTTTTTTATTCTTTTACAAAAGTTCTCTTCTGGCTTCCAGCCATTCACCACTTATTTTTCCAGAAGTTTCTCTTCTTCCCTTTGCTCAGTCAATGACAACCAGATAACTCAAGAGATGAGTGAGAGAGAATTGGGGTTCATTTTGCACTTTATGGGATTAACTACATGCCTGTCAGAAGGAGCCCTGTAATGGCACTAAAAAGCCATTGCTCCTGACCTTGAACTCTTGTCCTGGGGAAGAGTGGTTCTCGCAGTGAATCTCCTACACTTCTAGGCTGTGGACCTTGGCTGAGCAATTGACCTTGTAGGAAGAAATAGTTAGTGACACACATTTGAATGGTAGCAGTACTAGAGATTAAACTCGGGGCCTTGCACTTGCTGCAAAGACTCTACCACTTGAGCCATGCCCCCAGTCCTTTTGCTTCTTAGTTCGTTTCTCAGATAGGGCCTTGTGACTTGACAGGGCACCTTTGGACTGTGATCCTCCTACCTCTACCTCCTGAGTAGCTGGAGCGATTGCAGGAGGGCACTTTGGTTTTAGTCATGCCTCTTCCCTTATCAGTTAAGCAATTTTAGGCCAAAAGAAAAAGCACACACTAATGATGGCTGCCCGTGAACACTTGTGTAGCCTCCAAGCTGCATCAGTCATCAAATCCGGGGTCTGCTTTGGCTGCTGGTGAAAGCTGTACCAGCCCAGAGCCTTTTGGTACCATTTCCTTTGCTGTCTCTGGGTGGAGGAGGTGGCAAGCTTGCTCCTGGTTTGGTCCCATGCCTGCTGCTGAAGCTGCTGGTCAGCAACTCCCTCACCTACATGGCTGCTACCTTTGGGCTCTGTTCATGGGAATGCAAGGCTTGGTTCAAGCTCTTTTGGCTTTGACCAAAGAGTCGTGAGGGTGTTAGGGGTCTCAACGCAGGGGGTCTCCCACAGGAACTGGGGCACTGTGCTGTCTTTCTTCCCTGACTTTCACCCCCTGAATTTCTTTCTCCTTCTCTCTCACCGACTTACACTCTTGCTCTTCTCTTCCCTTTCCCTCCTCCCATCTCCCTTTCATCTTAACACCACCAGCCCCAGTCCCTGCCAGCTCACTGATTTCAACACCAAGGACACCAAAGAGCGAAGGTCCCTGTCTCTGCAGTTAAGACTGCCACTTTCTCACTGTAGTTCCTCAGGAAGGTTACTTAGTCTTTCCTTGCCTCAGTTTCTTTGGGTTGTTAAGTTAATTAGATGAGATGACACGTGACACTCTTACAGCAGTGCCTGGCAAATGGGAATTGCACAATCTTAGTTATTTCTTTTTTCTCCCTGCAGCAAGTTGACTTGGCTCATTGACTACTTATGAGTGTGATAAGGTTAATTATTAAGCTGCACTGGGGAATTTGCATTATCTTTTTCTGGAATATTGTAGGCAATTTATTCACTCAGTTTTCTTTTCAGGTACACCTCCAATTCCCATTCTTCCCACAAACGTGCACATTCTTCAGCCTTACTGAACTATTCAGAATTCCCAGACTCAGTGGGATCTCTCTTGCTTTCTTGACTTTGAACTTGGCCAGCATGCCCTTTCCCCATTCTGCCTTCTTTGTCTTTGGTGGTGAGCCTGGAGACCTCCTTCGGGAATTGGCTCATATCCCACCTCCTCCAGGGAGCCTCTCCTGACCACTGCTACATCCCAATGCAGAATTAAATCCTTTGTGGTTTTGTGTGTGTGTGTGTGTATGTGTGTGTGTGTGTTTGCATGCACAAATGATGAGCTTTGTAGATATTTGTCATAGTGCTTGTACCATGGTAGTATCATTTTTGTCTATGTCTCTTTCTAAATGCAATTCCTTGAGGACAGGAGCTATACTTTATCTATTTTTTTTTAATCCTCAGGACCCAGTCCAGTTTTGGGGTACATAACAAGTGCTTAGTCAATGTTAAATGAATGAAGAAGAAGGAAAGAAACCTTCTAAGTGCTCAAAAAAAGGTCACAAAATTATTGTGACTTTATGAGAATAAAGCTTCTCTGTTCTTTTTACTCTAGGTACAATTTTAAACTGATTTTTAAAAATTCAAAGCCTGATTAGAAAGAACAGGCTAGAAGAGCAGGGGGAGAAGGTGTTAGAGATGAGAATAGTAGCAAGCAGATGTGACTCCTGACCGTCTCGTGGTGACAGGAACAGGGACTTTGCAAAACGCACAACTGTCCTCAAGTACAGTTTCACTTAGAAGATGGGAAATAATTTAGGTGGCACAGGACAGTCCTACCCAGGCCAACTGACACAAGAAAGAATGTTAGTGAAATGTGAAATTATACTCTGCATACTGTAAGACCACAAAGCATTGAAATTTACTGGTTTTTTTCATGGAATAAGCTTCAGCCACCTGGAAATAACATGGCATTTTTCATTTATTAAGATGGACATTTGAACCCCAAACTGTGCTTCTGGACTAGAGACAGTTCTGAAATTTCCTATTTGGGAACTATTTGTATTTGGGTAGGAAGACCATGTTGCTATTGATGGAATAATAAATAAAGGATATTTTAAAACATTGCTTTTCATAGTCTCCTCTTTGGAGTCCTGGATGGAATCCCTTCCCCTTTGTTGAAGATTCGTGCTTGGTGGATGGGTGGCATGGGAGCTGTGTTCCCTCTGCCCTCTGTGGTCAGCTTGCAACAGTTTGGGTGTGAACATAAGGTTTTCTTTGAAGAAAAGAGTTCTCAGCTAAAAAATTGTGGCAATAGTTTTCTTATGGTGGGTTATACTGGTGTCTAGATACATGTTCCTAGCAGACAGTGATTAAGTACCTGATTTAAGGGAGCTCTGAGTCTTAGTTACTGGGTTTCACCCTCTGTACCTCAGTTTTCCCATTGGGGATAATAATAGTCCACGTCTCCCTGGGTTGGTGTGAGAATTAAATTAGCTAAATTATGTTAGCTGCTTAGGACTGAGGATATAGCTCAGTGGTAGAGCACTTGCCTAGCATGCACAATCCCCAGCACTATAGGAGAAAACAAACAACAACAAAACATGAAGATGTTAGGTGCTTGGCAAAATTCCTATTATGTAATAAATGCTGTTTATTATCTAAGAAGCTCCTCAGTTAATCATGGCTACAAGGATTGAGGGCAAGATTGGGAACTGGTGTTGTCTGAACTTTGAAAACTAAGTAGGTGTTCACTATATAGACAGTAGTACATTTTAGTTGGAAGAGCAAGGCAAGGAGGGTGAAAGATTCTATGTTCAGGCACCTGGTCAGGAGCTGCACAAAACAAGGCACATATGTCCCATGGCACCAGTGAGGTCAGAATGAAGTGAGGAAGGGAGGTGATTGCAGGGGAGGTGGCTGGTGCCACGATGTGGACTATTTATCTTGTCTGCTTTGCTAAGGAACCTGAACTTGCTTCCCAGTGACATATTTGGACCTACCTTTATTTATTTATTTTTTTGGTGGTTCTGGGATTTGAACTCAGGACTTCACAGTTGTTAGGCTGGCACTTTTACAGTTTGAGACACTCCAGCAACCCTTTTTTGTCCAGGGTTTTTTTGAGATAGAGTCTCACAAACTATTTGCCTGGGCTGGCTTTGCATGGAGATCCTCCTGATCTCTGTCTCCTGAGTAGCTAGGATTACAGGTGTGAGCCACTGGCACCAGGCTGGACCTGGGTTTTAAAATGATCTGGCAGTGCAGTGGAGGACAAAGACATTGGAAAGGAAAGAGAAAGATTAAGTCAATAGCTGCTTTAAAGATAAATCTCAGAGGGTGGGGTATGAGCAAGGGAGAGGGAGAGGTCAAAGATGATTCTGGAGTTTCTTGGCTTAGGCAACAGGGTGGATGGGATGTGTTCATCAAGATAGGGAAGGCAGGAGGAGGAGCAGGTTTGGCTGGGGAAGGAAAATGAGTTCATTTCTCGGACAGGTTGAATTGGAAGTGCCTAAGGGACACGGAGGTGAAGACACTGTCAGCAGGCAATCAGATGGCTGAGTCTGGAGCTCAGAGGACAAGGCTGGGCTGGAGATAATACTTGGGATGTCACCAACTTATAAATAAGAATGAAAATGTTGGAAGTGTTTGCATTCACTTAGGGACCGTGTGCAAAGTGTCAGGAGTTGAATGGAGCATGCATAGCTGAGGGGCAGAGGGGTCAATGGGAGACACAAGGAGGTGCTGGCCACATGAGAAAAGCCCCTGGCACTCAGAGCAGCCTTCAGAGGGCCCCTTCCCAGGACTCCCCTGCCCTGATAATTTACCTGAAAAACCTTACTACTCTCAAAGGGTAAAGAAGGATTTATGGCCTTGGAATCAGTGTGTTTAGAGTTGGAAAGAATCTTAGAGATTTTATGGTTCAATGGCTTTTTTTTTTTTTTAAGTATTTAAAGGAGACAACCCTTAAAAAAACCAAAAAGCTGGATCCTGGTGCCCAATCCCAATAGATGATATAGTGATAAGCACAGAGCTGCCATGGGAAGGCTGTGGCCGGTGGGATTGGAGCAGCCCACATACCTCTGATTGCAAGTATTTATTGGCACCAAACATTTGCCAAGCCCCGTGCTCAGCCCTGAATGGAGCTGCGGACTAAGCACAGTCCTGGCTCAATGGCTTTTGATCTTGACTTCACCTTAATGAGCTTCACCTGATGAGCTTTCAAACATTCCCACACTGAGGGCCATACTCATGAAATCAGAGACCCCAGATCTTAGCATTTTTCCCAAACTCTCCAGTGATCTCAGTGTGCAGGCGCCCTGAAAATCAGTCCAGGGCAGACAATCTAATGATTTCTACTAAATCCACATGGTAGAACCTTGAGCCCCTGTCTACTGTCCTCATTTTATTTGCAAGGGTCCAGGAGTTAAGTTGGCTGAGGTGATCTATGGAAGGACTGGGCCTGGAAACTCTGTTTCTGGACTTCTTGGCCAACGTCTCTCTTTTTGCAGCTAGTGTGGGCTCAGCCGGCTCTGGGCCATGTGGCCCTTAACCTGGTTGGTCTCTGGGCTTTGATGTTAAGTAAAAATCCACTGAATGATCTGCATTGTTCTCTCTGCAACATGCTGTCTTCTTTCTCTGTGAGAAATGAGGTGAATTCTTTCTCTAAATGGGGTATTCTTCATTCAGAGGCTGCACAATGGGCCTCTTTCATTGGCCATTCAGTCGCTACTAACAGAGACCATGGGGCTGCCAACAATCTTCTTGTGAAACTGGCCTGCTGCTGGCTCTGAAAGTGAGCTATAGGCAGTGACACCTGGAGCAATAGTGGCCCCACATTTTCTGAAAGGCTCCCTGAGAGAGCTGGGGGCTGTCCTGATGCCCACAAGGGGACAGCTGCCTGCAGGGCTCTGAGCCGTCACTGGGGCTTCCTGGAGTTACTCTCCACAGGCCTGGCTAAATTCTCTTCTCCATCTGGCTGATCCCTGTCTAAGCACAGAAGGGCACCACAGGTGACTGTGTGAGTTTTGCGTTGTGGAGCTTTGGTTTCAGGAAGATTGGAGAATGTATGATTGTGAGGCTTGGATGCTGTGAAGTATGCAAAGCACAGGACGCACATTCTATGCTAACTGCTAAGCTAACGCTGTTCACAAATTTAACAATAATTTAACCCATAGAATAAGCTGCCAAATTAGATGTTGTAGGTGGTTGTTCCTTATACAAGGGATACTGAGGGCCAGAGAAGGTAAGAAATACATGTCCATTGTCAAGGTCTTTGGAGGAGCTGGACTTTGAGCTCAGGCTTCCCATGGTGAGAGGTCTATACTGTGTGAATGACCATATCATACCAGATGTTTAAAGTTCAGATTGAATGAGAAAAAAAGTGGCATATGCAGCGAGAAACTTACTCTTATTACTTTGAGGGCACACAAATATGATATGTAAGCCAGAAATTAAGTTTCCTACTGGGAATAGGGAAAAAGGAACCAACACTAATAGTTGCTGGGGACAACCTGTGTTCGAGGCACTTGTGAAACCCTTACTGTACATTTTTATTTATCCATTTTTGGTGGTACTGGGGTTTGAACTCAGGGCTTTGTCCTTGTTAGGCAGAGAATCTACAACTTGAGCCATGCCTCTAGCCTTTTTTTGCTCTGGTTATATTGGAATGATGGTCTCACTTTTTACCCAGGCTGGCCTGGACTGTAATCCTCTTATTTTAAACTTCCAGTCTGCTGGGATGACAGGTGTGCATCACTGCGCCCAGCTTTTTCCCATTGCCTAGGCTATTTTGAGATCCTCCCAATCTCATCCTCTTGCTAGTTTGGGATGACAGGCATGTGCACACCACTACACCCAGCTATTGGTTGAGATGGGGTTTCAAGAACTCCCTGCCTGGCTGGCCTTGAACTGCTATCTTCCTGATCTTAGCCTCTCAAGTAGCTAGGATAACAAGTGAACTACCTGTGCCTGGCTAAGGTTTGTTTTTGTTCACATTATTTTCTTTTTTTTTTGGTGGTACTTGGGTTGAACTCAGGGTACCCCACTTGCTAGGCAGACTCTCAGGCATTCTACTAGTCTTGTGTGCATTATTTAATCCATAGGGGTAAGGGAGATTTCATTCCCTATGTTGGAATCAAGAACACAGAAGCTCAAAGAGGGGTCACAAGAGCAGTTGGACTCTGAACTCAGGTCTGCCTGACCTGAGGACCACCTGCCCTTGGGCCTGGACCTTACCAGGTGGCTGTGTGGATCCTGAGGAATGAAGTCACCTACATATTTCAATTCACTTTTTAATTCCCTGTGGTGTTGTCCCTACTCTCAAAGTCCCACAAAAATCAGAAAGGGTGACTTCTTAGGCTGTTTCCTTAGCAGTCAGACAGGAGAATGGCATTAATACAAATTATTAATAACAACGATAATTATAACCAATGTAGAGTGAACCCTCTATTCCGAGTGTTTGATATGTTCTGGACACTGTTGCAAGAGCTTGCAAGGTATTAGCTCATTTATTCCCACCATGCTCCTATTCAGTTGGGATTGTCACCGTCTCCATTTCTGAATATGGTAAACTGTGGCACAAATCAGCCCATCGAGTTGTTTATAGTCACACAGTCAGTTGAGGTGAAGTTGGGACTTGAACAGGTGTTCACTTCAGGGAACTAGCAGGAAGCAGATGCTGCGATCTTTGCACCTCCTGATCTGGCACCATATTGGTGGCTGTCATAGGAGGTGCTCCATGGGGGAGAGGTCACTGGGGAATGACCTCCTCCCACTTTATTTCTGGTTGTGTAAGGTTTTAAAGTGAAGCTGAGAGGCCCCTGACTCCCTCCTTTCCTTAGACCTCCTTAGACATGGTATCTGTTTACCTTGACTGCCTGCTTGCTTAGCTGACCTCTCAGGCCTATCCTTCCCTGTCCTCTGAGAACCTAGGCAGTAGTCCTGTTTGCCTTGAATGAGGGGGGCTCCCTTCCCAGGAGGTGTTCCTCCTGTGTTTTCTCACCTGGTTCTCATGTCACACCCTGCTCTTCAGGCTGTCTCTGTGTCCTCAGCTCTTGGATCTGAGAATCACAACCAGATCCTGGTGTGGGTGGCTGGAGAACCCTCTGAGTGTCTGGTTATGTTATCCCATTTTTATGGTTCAACAAACCAAGTGGAGAGAGAAACTTGCACAAAGGTTCAGTCAGAAGAGACCGAGCTAGGATTTGAGCCAGATTGGTGTGACACCAAAGCTCACAGCCACTTTCCCACGTGACACCCTACATCTCTCTGTCTTTTTCCCTTTCCCTTCATCCTGAAGCCCGAAGTGTCACATGGGTGGGAGGGAACTTGGGCCAATTGGATGAGAAGGGCAGCCATTCTAATGGCTACTTTCTCTGTTCTCAAACTGTGTGCCCTGTGATCCCTCAAATCTGGGACCAGGGAGATGTAGCATAGTTAGTCCGGGCAGAGTGTAAATAAGTCATTTGTCTCTCAGCTTGATGGGACCTTCACATGTGAGTGTGACTGTGTGTTCTGCCTGCCCTTACTTGCTCCTCCTGAGAGATAGCTGGTCCTGTGCCCAAGTTTGATTTATTTCTAGTAAAAAACAACCCAACCTGAAGATAAGAATTCACTCCAGCAAGATAGGAGGGTGAGATAGTGTAGAGCTTGCAAGAGTTCAATGTTAACTGGTGACTTATTCCACCCAAGAGTTCTCATGTGTAAGAAGTGAGTCCAGGCTGGGGTGGTGCACAGGGGAAGCTGGGAAAACAGCCAAATTCTTCAGGGCAAACTTAGGTCTCACTGGAAATGCTTAGAAACTCAGTGGCTGGGCCACCTGCAGGGGGTGGGCTGGTGCTGCTCGTATAAGCTCTAGGAGCATTCATTCTGTAGTGGGCGTTCCTATACTTGGCATCTAGCTGTTTTGGATGTCCTTTTTAGGGCTGTTTCTGCATTCTGAGCTTTAAAAAATTAGTACATATTGATCATAAAAATAATTTTCATATGTGTATATAAAATATTTTGATCATATGCACCCCCCTTTACTCTCTCCTGTCACCTCCCATTGGCCTCCCTTCCTCTTCCCAAATTGTACCCCTTCTATTTTCATGTCTTTTTTTAAAAACTAGATTTGGTATATGAAAGTATGAAGTGTTTGTCTGAGTCCAACTTGTTTCATTTAATGTGATAATTTCCAGTTCTATATATTTTCTTGCAAATGACATGATTTTTGTTGTTCTTTATGGGTAAACAATACTCCATATATACATACACACATACACATACGCATGTACTATATATATGTATGTATGTACTTATACACACACATATATATAGAGAGAGATGTATCCATATCTATCTCTATGTATCTCTCATTTTTCTATAGCTTGGCTTTTGCAAATAATGCTGTGATAGACATGGTTGTTGAGGAATTCTACTGCATGCTGACTTTGACCCTTTCTGGTTCAGGAGTGGTATAGGTGGATTGTATGATAGTTCTATTTTTAGTTTTTTGAGAAATCTCCATACTTATTTCCATAGTGACAGAACTAATTTACATTTCCATCAGCAGTGTATAAGGATTCCTTTTTCTCTGCATCATAACCAGCATTTGTTGCTGTTTGTTTTCTTGATGGTGGCCATTTTGATTGGGGTGAGATGGAATCTTAATGTAGCTTTAATTTGCATTTCCTTGATAGCTAAATATGTTGAACACTTTTTCATGCATTTATTGGCCATTTGTATTTCTTTTTCTTTTGAGAACTGTCTTTATTGTTCATTTGCCCATTTTTTGGGTTATTTTTTTCTTTAAAATATGCTCAAAATGGACAAAGATCTTAATGTAAGACCTAAAACTTTGAAACAACTATGGGAAAACACAGGAAAAACAGATAAAGACATAGGCAATGACTTTCTGACTAGGACTCACAATAGCTCAGGAAATAATATCAACAATTGACAAAAAGGATTGCATCAAATTAAAAAGTTTCTGCACAGATAGCAAAGGAAACAATTACCAGAGTGAAGCTACAGCATATAAGATGAGAGAAAAATCTTTGCCAGCTATTCATCTGACCGGGAATTAATATCCCAAATATACAAAGAACTCAAAAAAGCATTAAAAGAACAAATAATCCATTTCAAGTCTTGGTTCCCCAAGAGAGAAGACAGACTCTTGCTCTTTTAGTTCCACCTTATAGATGAGAAGGGTAACGGGATATAAGCTCCTTCAATGATACACCTTTAAAGTAGGCTTTGATTTTGATGGGGACAATATAAGGAAGTTGACACTGTGAAGGATCCATTTCCAGGGGAGGCAGTGAGTGGAGTCCTGGCAGGGCTTGGATGGTACAGTCAAGACATAGCAGGTGGACACTGGGTGTTATTCTTGGTGGCTGTAATAGTTGCTATAATGAAATACCTTAGGCTGGGTTATTTATAAAGAAAAGTTTATTTAGCTCACAGTTCTGGAGGTGGAAAGTCCAAACAGCATGATGCTGGCTCTGGTCGGGACCCCCACGACTATATCACATCATGGTGGATGGGGTCATGGTATGAACAGGTATAAGAGAAATCACATGGCAAGGGGGAAACCAAAGAAAGACTGGGGAGGGGTCAGTCCTGTTCTTTCATAATCACCCTGTTGAGAGAACTAACCAGAGTCCTGTGAGAATTATATCATTCAAGAGCAACATTCCTAATGACTCAATCACCTTGCACCAGGCTCTACCACTTAAAAGTCCACCACCTCTGTACTGCCACATTGGGAATCAAGCTTCCAACATGTGAACCCTTGAGGAACAAACCACATGCAAACCATAGCAGTGCCACAGTTTCCACTTCTGACTAATCTTCCTGGACACTTGGGAACTGCCCAATATTCTTTAAATTTGTTGAGGTTTGTTTAATGACTTAAGCAATCTTGCTTAAAAAGAGTGCATATTGTGCTATGGCTGAGTGGAGCTGATTCAATGTTAATTAGATTATGTTGGTTGGTGGCACTATCAAGTTCTTCTATGTTCTTATTAATATTTGGTCTAGTTTTTACATCAGTTGTTTAAAGGAGGGTGTTGAAGTCTCCAACCATAATTGTGGATTTGTCTGTTTCTCCTTTCTAGTTCTATTGTCTTTTGCTTTTCACATATTTTGAAGCTCTATTGTTTGGTGCATGCCCATTCAAGTTTGCTATACCTTCCTGGTAGATCATTATGCAATATTCTTTTGGCTTCTGATAATTTTCTTTGCTATGAAATTTACTTTTTTTGATATTCATATAACCACATTGCTTTCTTTTGATTAAAGTTTGTGTGGTGTAATTTTTTTCTATCCTTTTTTCTACTTCAACCTACCTATATTAGTATACTTGAGGTGAGGTAGTAAAGAGTGGAGCCATTTTAAAAAATCCACTCTGACAATCTCTGTCTTTATCTCTGTGTTTAATCTTTGTATCTAGACCATTGATATGTAATATAATTAGTGGTGTGTTAGTCTTCAAATATGTAATTTTATTTTTACTTTTTTTGGTTCTCTATTTTTTTTGTTTCTCTTTATCTCATCTGCCTTCCTGTGGGTTACTAGAATGTTTTCAGAATTATATTGATTTATCTGGTTTTGTTTGTATTTCTTTGATACCTCTTTTAGTGGTTGCTCTAAGTATTATCTTATATTTATATAACTTGTTGCACTTATCTGGTATTGACATTTAGTGAAGTATAGAAACTTATCTCCTATGTACCCTTTAATGCCTCGATTTGTAATACAATTACTTTAAGGGAATTATATTCAAATATACATATATACATATATGTAAATATATTTAAATATATCCTGCAAATACATTTAGAATCACATCAGTGTTATAATTTTTGCTTCACCTGTCATACAATTTAGGAACCTCAACATGAAAAAAAGATTATTGATTTTATTCAGAGTTCTTCTCTTGCCATACAATTTTTTTTCTCCCTAGTATTTTAAGATTCCTTCTTTTGTCATTTTCTTTCTGTTTAGAGAACTCTTAGGGTAGGTGTGCTGGTGACAAATTCTTTTTCTTAGTTTCCTTCAAGTGAGAATGTCTTGATTTCCCTTTTTTTTTTTTGCAGTAGTAAGGCTTGAACTCAGGGCCTCACACTTGGTAGGCAGGCACTCTGCCAACTGAGCCACTCTGGCAGCCCTGTTTTTTGTGTTGGGTGTTTTCAAGATAGGGTCTTGTGAATTACTTGCTGGGCTTCCAACCTTGATCCTCCAGATCTTTGCCTCCTGAATATCTAGGATTATAGGCACGAGCCACTGGTGCTCAGCTCCCATTATTCTTGAAGGAGGTTTTGTTGTATTCTGAGTGGCAGGCCTTTTCTTTCAGCATTCCAAGACCTTCAGCCTTCATAGTCTCAGATGAGAAATCCACGTTATTCAAATAGTTTTTCTTTCACGGGCAGCTATGGTGTCTCCACAGCTTGTCTTTAAGATTTCTGCATTTATCTTACAGAAGTTCGACTCTCATGTGCCTTGGAATTAATTGCTTTGGATATATCTTGTTTAGGGTTTCCTGCTCAGCTTCTTGAGTGTGTAGCTTTATGTCCCTTTCAAATTTCATATGTTTTCAGTCATTATTCCTTCAAGTACTTCTTCAGTCCCTCATTCTTTCCCCTCTCCTTCTGGAAGTCCAGTGACATTAATGTCTGGTCTTTTGTTGCAGTTCTGTAGGTCCTTGAGGGCTGATTTTTTAAATCTAGTCTTCTACCTGTGGTCACTCAGGCTGGGTTATTTCTCTTCTTTTATCTTTAAGTCCAGTGAGTCTTTCTTCTGCCCTTTGCAGTTTGCTGTTGAGCCCATTCACTAAGGTTTTTGTTTGTTTGCTTGCTTTTGGTTTTTTCTTTCTTTCTTTGGTACTGGGGCTTGAACTCAAGTCCTACATCTTGAGCCACCCCACCAGTCATGAGTTTTTTTGTGATAGAGTCTCAAGAACTACTTGCCTGAGCTGGCTTTGAACCATGACCCTCCTGATTTCTGCTTCCTGTGCAACTAAGATTACAGGTGTGAACTACTGGTGCCAAACTGTTTTTTGTTTTTTAATGGTATTTGGGTTTGGACTCAGGGCCTTACACTTGTTAGGCAAGTGCTCTACCATCTGAGCTACATGGTAGTCCCCTTTCTTGCATTACTTATTTTTCAACAGGTTGTTATGTTTTTTGCCTGGGTGGGCCTCAGAATGTGATTCTCCAACCTCTGCCTCAATGTAACTTGGTACCATCCTGTTCAGCTTGTGTTCTTTGAGAAAAAGTCTCACTAATTTTTTTGGAGATAGGTGATTCTCCTTTCTCCACTTCCTACGTAGCTAGTATTAGGGTGTGAGCCACTGTACCTGGCTCTCATTAACTAAGTTTTAAAAAAAAATCTGGCTATAATATTTTTCAGTTCTAAAATTCCATTTGTTTCTCATTTATAGTTTCCATTTTTTTATTGGGACATTTTATTTATTTGCTAAAACATACTGGTTTTCCACTTGTTTCAAGTATGTTCATAAATATTCACCTAAATGTTTTTACGTTGGCTCCAAAATCTTAGCAGATAATTCTAAGGTTTCCTGTTATTTTGGCATTGGAACCAATTGGAACCAATTGATTCTCTTGTTTCCTGATTCTTGGTATGATTAGTTACTTTGTATCAAAACTGGACCTTTTGGTTATGATGTGACACTCTGGATCTTCTATTTTAGCTGCATTTTTTTTCGACTGCTGTGGCAGAGGGAGGGGAATGCTGCCTTGTTACTGCCAGGTGAGGGTACAAGTCCAAGTTCCTCATTTGGTATCTGCTGACACCTGAGCTGGGGAGGGGCTTGCCATTACTGGGGCAGAAACGGGTGCTCCCAGTCCCCTTTAGGTCTTTACTGATATCATGCTGGTGGGGAGAGTATGCTGCCTTGTTACTTTTTGCCACAATGGACACTGCAGGAAAGGAGGGGCCTTACTACCTCTAGGAGTGTGTGGGGAAGCACCACCTTCTCCCTGCCTGGCTCTGCCTGAGTGCCAGGAGCATAAGGACTCCATGTTCACTCTATTAGTCAGCACTGGGTCCAGTACATAGTAGGTGCTCAATGAATATCGACTGAATGGCTGAATGGGTGACTGTGGGAAGGGCACAGTGTCACTACAGGGAAGGGAGAAAGTCCTCAGGAGGGGCCCCGGCACTGTGGTGGGTGGGTGCTAGTCACCATTTGGTGGGAATGAAGGTCCAGCTCTCTCTTGGCCCTCCAACACCAAGGTGTGGAGAGCCCCCCACAGCCTGGCAAAGGTAGAAGTCTCACTCCTGTTTTGCCTTTCTGGTCAGGGTGAGGATGGCACAGTTTGTTTTCCCCCTATTTGTCTGTAATAGAACAGTGACTGTCCATACTTTTCTGTCTTTCTACCAAGTCTCTTTTCTGGTTCTTGGATGAAGGGAGCCAGCATTTGTTGGGAATTTTAATGTCTGTATGCATTCGTATTTCTCAGTTACAGAATGCAAGCTTCATGCAAAGCTGGAATATATGAAACAAATGAAGAAAAACACAATCAGTCAAGAAAACTCACCTCTGTGTTAGCATTCCTGGGATCCCAGGACCATAGTCCATCTGCCTTCCTCTCTCCATATTTCAGTCTTCTTATTATTGTTTTATCCACAGTGCCTATGGGTTTTAGATGTACCAAGTGGGAGAGATAGGAAGATGACCATCTACTGAGTCTTCCCAGAAACAGCAATCTGGTACCTTTAAATAAGCTCCTCTGTGCTGAAACTACTGTGTGCAACAAAGAACTCCAATCTACCCTGTGTCCTTTCATGAAGGAGGTGCAGAGAAGAGATGTGCTCTGCGCTGGCACACTGGTTTTCTCAATAAGTCTCCAGAAGTGGCAGCTTTCTCCTTTGCCTATGAATGGTTTTCCTCTATGTTATTTTTCTAAACCACACACCACAGCTTATATTCTGAACACAATCCAAACCTTTGACATCACAAAAGTAATACTTGTTCTTTGTAGAAAATTTAGAACATAAAGAAAACAGAGAGCATCCCATATCTGAATAGCTACTGCCAATATTTATGTGCCATATGTATACACCAGATATGTATGTAAATATATCAGTTGGTTCTCCATACTTTAAGGCTTTGCATCTGTGGATTCTACTGATCATGGATTGAAAATATTTGAAATAAAAGTCTGCACTGAATGTGTACAAACTTTTTTCCTTATTACTGTTCCCTAAATAATATAGTATGACAATTATTTACTTAACATTTGTATTGTATTAGGTATTTTAAGAAATCTAGAAAAGATTTAAGGTATTCAAGAGGATGTGCAAATGCTATGTTATTTTATACAATGGACTTTAGCAACCATAGATTTTGGCACAGAAAGGGAGTGCAGGGACCAATAGCTTTCACAAACTGAAGGATGAAGATTTATATATCTAGCACATAAATATATGTTCTGCATTTGTACAACAAAAATATAATTATACTATACTTTTGGCTTAGTAATCTGCTTTTTCACTTAATGAAATACTTAATATCTTTCCACACCAGTAAATATAGCTTTAGAGATTTACAGTACCACTTTTTAATGGTTATGCAATATTCCATCACAAGAGCATAGTTATTTACATATCTGATCCTTATATGGTAGAATGTGCAGATTATTTCCAACTGTTTCCATTGTGAGCAATTCTGCATGGAACTTCTTTGGAGATAACCATTGTGTACTTGTCTGATTATCTTAAGATAACCCCCTAGAAATGGAATTGCTGTTCTGTACGGGTCACACATTTTTGGGTTAATAAGACTTTGATACATAACTTTGTACAGCCTTCCCTTTTGCTTTTAAACCTAGTTCCATTGCCTGGTGTTCATTTGGCTCCAGAGTGATTGCATTCACAGAGCTCTGATAGTGTCCCACCTCCAGCCGCCCCTCTGTCCTCAAGTGCTAGCCTGTGGCAGGATAAAATATGACATGGGAAGCCGTGATGCCACACCTCCCCATTCCACTCACTCTTGTCCTGAGGGCCTTCTCTATTTGTGACAAGGCACACATGGCAAGTGTTTCCTTTTAGGTTCAAGTGCTCAAAGACCCAGGCATAAATCAGATTATGCAGGAGGGAGATGTGATCAGTCAGGTCCTTCCCTTACCAATGACCTCTGACCTGGGAACAAGAGAGGTGGAGATGGATGAAGGAAAAGGATCAAAAGCAAGTGTGAGTGGCCTTACTCTGTGTCTCCCCTCCACCCAACTCCTGAGATGTAGCTTGGCCAGGGAGGCACGGTACGATATACCTTTAGTTTGGAGAATCTGGGTCAAGCTTGTCAAGGTGTAGGTGGGAGTCACCAAGCCTCAGGTAAGTTTTCTATACATCATAGAAAGACTCCCAAGAGTAAGAATAGGGGCATGGTATGTTGGAGGAGTAGGAGGCACTGGGACAGCCTTCCAGGCTTCCCAAGGGCTTAGAATGTCAAGCAGTGGGCATCTGACTGTCCCTGTGGCATTGAGCTGGTGTACAAAGGAGGAGAAATGAAAGAGGGATTGGGAGGAGAAAAGAGAGAAGAAGAGAAAAAAAAACAAAACCCAGTGGGGAGGCCTGCAAGAGGTTCCATGGTGAGATGAGGATGGAAGGTGGATGAACCATGCTTCCATGCACCCAATAAGGACAGGGCAGCATACATCTCAACTGGTCAGTGCCTAAGAAAATATGTTTTCCAGATTTGAAGTTTTACATCACCCCAAAAATGTTACTTTTATTTAATTCTATATTGCATTTATGCAATGGTTATCAAACATTTTAATGTCCCATTTTGTTCAAATAAAAATCTCCAAGGAAGGCAAATATCATGCAAAGCAAGTAAAAACCAGTTGATGGAGGTGCAGAGGAAAAAAGGAGGCTCCAGAGAGACACCCCCCCCCCGGGAATAAGCAGATCCAGAGTTGCAAAGTATGGTTGTGCAGTGTGCACACTGGGCAATCGTGGGCCAAGGGGCCCCTTGGGTGTTGAAATCTAGCCCATGTTCCACTTATCAAGACTGGTGCTCTGGCAGAAAGCTGTGCTCATTTGCACAAAGTACAGTCTGCTTATGCTCACTGAGCAGCAAAGGTTCCTTTTCAAATCCATCTACCTGGATGGGTGACTTTTTGTAGATAGGACCCATAAAGGCAGGTGGCGGTCCCATATAAGGACACTATGAAAACCACAATAAGTGTTTACCAGTACATAGAATCTGGGTTTCTATCTCAAGTGCCCAGTTTGTTGGTAAATTCCAAAACAAGTTGAGAACATTTCCTTGTCCCAGACTTAGAACATTACTGCTTGAGCATGGCGAGGGGCCAATGGTGTGTTGGGAGAGCAATGATAGACATGTTCCCTAGTGTCAGGTAAAGACCATATGCTGTGATTTTTTTTTGAGACAGGTTCTTACTATGTAGCCCAGGCTGGCCTGGAACTCATGATCCTCCTGCCTACCTTGTCAAGTGCTGGGATGGCAAGTGTGTGCCACCACACCCAGACGCTGCTGCAATTTTTAGGGTAACTATAAATATCAGGATGGGAGACCAAAGGATTGCTTTAGTGATCACTATTTTACAATTACTAAAATAGCACCCCTATTTTATAATCAGGAAATGATGACCCTGAGAAAGGGTCAGACTCAAGGTCACAAGATGATGGAGTTGGGACTGGAATCTAAAGCTTTCTGGCTATGATCTCAAGACTTGTTAATTGACTGTGTGATGATGGGGACCACATCACCAAAAAAAAAAAAAAAGATGTTGTCTTCCTAACTGGCCTCCTTCCTTAAGTCTGATATTTACACGTTGGAGATGCTTGAGACATGGTCCATGCTCCAGGGAGGAGGATGCCTCATGCCACATGGGGAGTCTATGAGTGTATCATCTTATGATGTCAATAAAAGGGGCGGTCTCCACCTCAGTAGCTTCTAGAGTGCAAAAAAATGTCTCCTCATTGGTTCCTGGTGCTGAGTAAGCCTTGAGAGTCACATCTACTTCCCGGGCTGCAACATGGCCTCTCCAAACAACAACAATAATAATAACAACACTAACGATGGTAAACACCATCATCATCTTGCTTGGTTCAGGCCAAGCACCTTTGATCTGGGGATCTCCAAGCACATTGCCACATGGTCCAGTGGCAAGTGTTATTATCTCCCTTTTACAGGAGGAGAAAATAAGGACGAGAAGTTTAGGCCAGGGGTTTGAGGTCACACGGGGCATCATTACTGGGGACATGTGAGGAACTCAGATTGTTAGCTCTGAAATTAAAGCTGTAGGCACTTAACAGGCTTTTGGTTGGCCATTGCTGCTCTTTATGAGGACTATATATTTTTATAAACCATGCCATAAAAGGGAATACCAATTATTAGATTTCATTTCAAGCATGTCTTTCACAATCTTCAATGTTATGATCACATAGCAGACACTCCCTGTTCTGCATAGCCAGTTGTACACACAGTCCTTTGTAATGCTCAGGTAGGTCCCCCATGGTTCAGAAAGTGAGCTAACCTCCTCTACCAAGATTCAAAGGTGGCATTAAGTGACAGGAGCATTGGCAAGAGTCTCAGGGGACCTCAATTTGAATCAAACTCTGCCTTTCCTGGCTGTGACATCCTGGTCTTTTCTACTTCTTCAATTGTAATGTGAATGATTTTCATGAAATAATTGATGTTATCTTTTAAAAAATGAATTCATGGTTTTGTGAAAATTCGTTCAACTACATTTTTTTCTCCAAACGTCTCAGAGAACTTTTCCCAGGGCTGTCTTTGGAATGCTTTCTACTGTCTTACTTACAGCTATGAATCCCTTTTTCAAAGGTTTTCAAACTTTTCAGCTGCAAGGATTCAGTTAGAGTTAAGTGGAGGAAGTAGGTACTATTCTAGTTATTTCATGCAGAGGGGGATTCAATTCAGGGAGTTAGGAATTCATAGAACCGTTGTTAGAGCTGGAGGAATGAAAGTCTGGGAGGTATCATTGCACTGCTTTAAGTCATCCCACTGCAGCAGAAATCAACACAGCCTGAAGCTGCTGCCCTACTGCTTTCACCACAAGTCCTGATACTCATGAAGCCGGTAACTGGAGCCTGCACTGAGGAGTCCAGCGGCTGAGATCCCTCTAAACACATCTCTATAATACTGCTGCTTCATGCAGAGACACACCGGGGAACTTAATTTGCCTCCAGATCCATGCCTTCCAGGGTGTCTGGGAAGATAACTTTTCTTTTGCAGTTCCTAATTTACGGGGATGAAAAATTCCTACCAAAGGCCTGTTCAGCACAAACACTGTGCAAATGTCACCTTTCATGGTGTATTAGTCAGATTGGGCTTGCTCTCTCACAGTAATAAACAACCCTAAAATTTCAGTGACTTAATATGGCAAATGTCGATTTCTTACTCACCAAAGACTGTGTGGCCTTTCTCCTTGTTGTAGGTACATATCATCTAGAACAACCAAGCTTCAAGACAGTAAGGCAGAGGAAGAGAGAGATGGAGGGGACACATGAGTCACGAACCTCTTCAGTTTAGGAGTGGCACATGTCACTTATGCTCATAGTATATCCTGAGCCAGTCATGTGGCCCCATACTAGCTTTCAGGCAGGCTAGAAGATATAGGGGGCATTAGCTGTTTTGGTTACTCATGGTAAAAAGAGCAGGTGCTTTGGTCCCAAGTTGGGACCACACTAGTTCTCAATCTCTGTTCCTCTCTCTGAAAGCCCTGGAAGGCACAGATCCTAAGACTGCTCCAATGTGCATTTGATCATACTGCATATTCAAAGATGTGGAGCCAAAATCTAGATATCCAGGTGACATCCTTGCAGAGTCAGTAAAGCACTTCCTTCTCTATCAACACTTCTCTCAATGTCTAATATGGTACCTCAAGATGTCACCATTAACATTACACTCTGTGAGCCACTTTAAGGATATGCATATTTAAATAGGTTAAGCAATGAATACTCTTGGATTATATTGGAACATTTGTAGGGAGCAGTGTGTGGGGTAAATGACTGCAGTTATGCTCTGAGGGTTGAGGAAGGAAAACACGTTATCAGTGGATCTTCTGGATCAGAAAAAAGATTCTTGGGGTTATAAGTCAGGGGTCTGGAATGGAAAAGATAGGGCACCCAAGGAAGAGGAGAAAGGGGTTTTAAGGCATGTTCTCCATATCATATCCTTGCCAACCCCTAACCTGGTGGGAATCCCCAGGCAGACCCAGACTCGGAAATAAGCCTTTGACAACTGAGCCTATTTTTAAAAAATACAAAGATCCATCCAGTAAGTAGTGGTGAAGAGAAATGCAGTGTCTGAATATTCTTTCCTGGCTAGAGGCCAGCTACTCTGGCCTTGTAGTTGGAAGATGTGTGGTAAATCCTGCCACCTACTCACTGGGACTCCCCTGGATTTGTAAAATACAGCCATGTGATCTTGGGCAAATTGCATAAAACTTTTGCACCTCCGTTAGTAGGATTGAAAGAGAAAATTCATGGTAGGGGCTCAGTGCATCCAAGCCCTATTCCCCCCTCCCACTTACTTGGGTTTCTTCCTCTTTTTTTGACTCTAAAATAAAGTGTGTGGAGCAGATAGCTCTTATTTTAGAGTCTTAGATCTTCATGGTTTTCTCAAAGGGCAGAGTTGGTGAGTAGGAAGTCAAGTTGGGAGAAGCATCTGAACTCTGTCCTCCTGTTTAAAACCAACGTTGTACCAGGTAAGATATAATTTTGGAAAAAAATGTGTGCCACTAAATAAAACTCTGAAATCCTCTGGCTTGGAATCCTCTGGGTTGGCTGATCTTCAGTATATCTTCCCACTAACATATTATGATCCCAAGAAACAGTCATGCTTAGGAAAATGCTTTAAAAATATCAATACATTACACAAATGTAAAGTTATGTTATTATCACTTTCATTTGCTGTTGTATTCTTAGCTTGAGCTTTGGTCAGGAAATGTTTCAGGATGTCTGCCTCCATAACCCTTCCCAGCAGCTTCACAGTGACTGAGGAACCATTTACAATGAGATTGTTCCAGACAAGGTAAGAAGTTCCTGTCTTTTCTTAGGAAGAACTGGGTTTGCAATTCAACTCAGTGCATGTACTGATATTGCTACTGCAATACATTGATGGAGTGTTTCTCTCTCAATCAATCTCTCCTCAAAGATTATCAAGACACAATGTTTTAGAAGGCTTTATAAGAGATTTACCATTTATATAATTTAAAGTCATGCAACAAATACCCAATATTGTTAATGGACACTTGACTATATGGCAAAAGCACAGAGCATAAGGAAATGACGAACCTTCACTTCAGGAAAATGTTTACAACAGATCTGGAATCCACCCTTGGAAGGAACAGGTGCTCAAGAAACACTAATGAGCAAATGAATGACCGGCTCTCTCTGGTGGAGGATGAGGAGGTAAATGACTTGGAATGTATGCAGAGACTTCAATTTTAATGTCTTATTTCTTAGGCTGAGTGTTACACTGGTGATGTTACACACTTTTGTGTATTTGAACTATTTCATAATTGCAAAGAGCCAAACCCAAGTTCTGCTGTCTGCCTTTAGGGGCTCACAGGCTGGAACTGGGATCTTTCTTACTACTTGGAATTTATTATACCAAAGTAGGCCTCTGGGCTGTGTGCCTTGGTCAAGTTACTTACCTTCTCTGAGACAATGTCCTTATCATAAACTAGAGGTAAAAGGGTTTCTACTGCAGAGTCCTCATGATTAAAGGAGCTGAGCAAAATGTAGCATGGAGTACCTGGAATATAGTAAGGACATGAAGCTATGTTTGCATACAGTATTTCAATTCTGCCCATTGCTTCTATGAAGATGAGGAACAGACAGACACAGTAGAGCCCTAAAATGATGTTCTGGGATTTGTACCCAAACACCACCCTTTCTCTTAACCAGGCTGACTACGACAGGACTTATAAAATAGAATTTACCTGTGGTCACTATTTCTCCCCTCTGTGGGGGAAATCTAGCATTTATGGGATTTTACAGTGTCAGCCTCAGTTCTGTATGGTGCTGGGTGCATGCTTATCCAAGGGTTCCCAGAGTTAGAACAATGTTGTCCCAACTCTGCTCTGTGGCCAGTTGTAAGGCATACTCCTTACATCTTTCTATTGCCAGAAGAGAGCTCTGCTCATCCTTCAGACCCTGCTGACAAAGGCTGCCTGCAATTCCCAGAATGTCCTTGGGCTGTCAAAGGTATAGAATAAGCAGCTGTATCCTGAGCTTGGCAGCCATCTTGCTTGGTGTTACCATAGAGTAATTAAGTCACCCCATAAAACTCAGTGGTGGGGGCTGAGGTTGTGGTTCAGAGCAGGCTGGGTCGATGCCAAGGCTGCTTTGGCTTCATCCAGTCCACATCCTTCACATGTCTTTCCCAAGGCTCAGTGCAGGGGGATGAGAACTGATCCTGGTACAAGGAGGCTTGGGTTTCCATCTGTCTCCTTCACTTACCAGCTGTGTGCCCACAGGCATGTGACTTAACCTCCTTGAGTTGTTGTTTTCTCATTTTAAAATGGTGATAGCAATCTTTCCTTACCTTGGAGTTGTTGAGCAGCTTATGTGATATAATGACTTGAACGCCTTTTACATGCTCTGTTACTATGAGTTCACATGGTGTTTTATAGACAAAAGGACGGACATGAGAACAGAAGGTTCCTGAGGCCTGGAATCATCCCATCCCTTGAAACTGAGTCCCCCAAACCCTACCCTACCCTTCTGTTGGCTCAAAGCCACTTCTCAGAGCAAACCAGGTGGATTGTCTTAAACCCAGTATTTGGCAACATCTCCTCCTCTCCCTTCATGCTAGCTCTGAGCTGGAGCTGTGGTGGGTCAGGTGTAGGGGAAAGCCAGGAATACCACAAATGGATGTTTTAAGAAAATTCATGGTACTCATGATAGAGGCATCAGATTTGGAAGTGGTGCGAACGTGGCTATATTGCCTAACCTCCCGGAGTCTGATTTACCCCAGCTATCAGTCAGGGAACATAACGCCTCTCTTGCACAATGGTTACATAGATAAACTGAGATAATGCATGTGGAGATGCAATGGGACTAGTTGCACTCAATAATTATTGACAGCTGCCAATAATTAGTAATCTCTGAATGGCAACCTGCTTTCTAGGAAGGCAGACCCACCACGCTGCTCCTGGGGCCCATCTCTGTCCATTTCTTTCTTTCTCAGCCTTTTAGGGATGTTCATTTAGCTTGGACGTCTCTTGTGCACAGATCTCAGGAGTAAGGGCACGCAGTAGGATTTGCACAAGATTAGCCCTGAGGGCTTTTTTTTTAAGGGCTGTAATTTTGAGTGATGTCTTAATTGATGCTGACAGATGAGGACTGGTGGAACTGAGTGTGTTTTAATGTCCGATGTCTGAAAATACAGAGATGTACACACAGAATACTCATTCATTTAAAGTAGCATTAGTTCAGAGCACAAAGCAGGGGCTGGAGGCTTAGTTCCTATCCTCATAGACTTGTAGGGGAAACAGATATGTAAAGTCTGCTGATTCTTATGTCAGGAGACCTGGGGTTTTGGTCTGTGCTACTTTAGGCAGGTCTCTTCTAACTCCTGCCTCTTATTTCCCCATCTGAAAGTAGGGGGCCTGATGTCCTCAATATTATGCTTTATGAACCCTTTCAACTCTGATTTTTTTTTTTGTCATGCAAAAATTCTGGGATTGGGAGAAACTCTAGCATTTTGGCTTAAAGTGTGAATTATGTAAGTTTCCCTGAAGGAAGAAAGAAGCTAAAAGGACAAGCTTGTTTCTGTTTATTTCTTTTTATCCTTCTTTGGGAAAGTGTAACACCTTTGATGAAACATTCCTTAGCTTGGCCAACAAGGGGAGAAATCCTCACTGCCCAGAGAGATGACTGAAAATGACCATAAGAAATCAAAGGGAGAAGAGTCCTGCCTTCAGATCCCTAGCCCACATATGGAAGATGTGTGAGTGCAGAGAGAGAGAGGGGATCTGGACATCAACCTGAGCCCTGAAGCCTTGAGAATGGATTGGCTGAGGACAGACATGTGACCATGTCAAGCTCATTTTGGAGCTGAATTAACATGGCTTCTCCCTGAGGAAAGCTTTTCCTCATGGGTGTTTCAGTTCTTAGTGGGTATTTGTGAAGAGACTGATTCTACAATCTCTTTTGGTCCTTATGGGGACCCTGGTGTGGGGGAGGGAGGTAAAAGGATGGTGACTAGTAAGACCTATAATCACCCAGAGCCAGCAGGAGCAGGGAGGAGCTTCCACCTCTTGGTGAATGAACCCCTCAGGCTCTGCACTGAGGTTAAGGGCTCCCTCCCAGGAGCCATGCCAGAGCTGAGGGGATACAGCTACTGCCAACCCTGGCCCAGTAGGAAGGAAGTGAGGGGAAGAAAGGAGTTTACATCTTTCTCCTGTTGCCTCCCAAACTCCTGCTGTATCCTCATTGGTTGACTCTAACTAGAAGTCAGAGGGCAAGGGAGGTTGGCAATGCAGTCCCCAGAGGCAGCCTCTTGAGCCACAGAGCAAGTCCTGGTCTTCTGGAGGGAGTTTGCAGAGTGGAAAGCAGAGCTGAATCAATGACATGCAAGAGACTCTTCAGACTCTTATAGCCTAGGACTGGAAAACCAATCACAGGTTCCCAGTTGTGCACCTGGCCCTCTCTTCCTGCCACAGGCTAAAAGGGCTGGCTGGGTTGAGTACCCACACTGTAAAGGGGCTAGGAAGAAACCCAAGTTTTTGACTTGTCCTTTCTCCAAAGATGAGGTGCCAGCCCTCTTCCCCAATGACAAACTATTCTTTTCCATTTAGGAGAAGGGTAGAAGACCAGCATTTGTGGGGTATCTATTATGTGTGTGTTACGTTTCTTAAAGTTTTGGTGATTAAGTCATGGAAATAAACAGCTCCAGAGCCAGCTGTCTTTGAAGGATGTAGGCAGAACTGGTTCTAGTAAAACTGATGACACTAATGAAATTTGACTTCAAAGTCTTTCCCCCTTTCCAGTTCCTGTGAGACCCATACCAACCCCCATAGGCCAAAGGACCCAGCTATGTCTCCTGACAGGTGGAAACAGAATGTCTGGTGAATTTGTTCACCTTAGCTTGTAGGAACTCACTGTGCTACCCCTCCCAGGAGATTCTGTATTTTCCAGACAGCCAGGAGTGGGTGGTGCTGAGCCCAAAGGAGTGAATCAGTAATGGTGGAATCCCAGGCATTCAAGGAGCTCATATTTCTAGGGTGGGTTCCTTCCTGACACCTTTCATATTACACAAAGGTGGCAGCTACCTATTGTCTCCCCCCAGTGGAGGTTGTTCCTGTGG
This sequence comes from Castor canadensis, assembly GCF_047511655.1. Taxonomy (NCBI): domain Eukaryota; kingdom Metazoa; phylum Chordata; class Mammalia; order Rodentia; family Castoridae; genus Castor; species Castor canadensis. The sequence goes on from NC_133386.1 coordinate 171,518,108, forward strand.
GTGTGGTGATGTGAGAAAGGAGAGGCACCTCCAATCTGAAGCCAGGTTGTCTGATTTTTCAAAACCAAGTCTGCCCCTTTGAAAGAGGAGTTGCTTAACAATCCACACAGCCTCTCTATGCATAGGGAAGACTTGCTACCCTCCTCTCCGAAACTGGGCTCCCCTCACCCGGAACACAATGCTGTCATTATGCAATGTCCCTGTTGGCAAAGATGTTTGAGCCCCTTGTCTTCAGGTCTGTGCCATTTCCAAGAAGGAGCCATGGCCTTTGAGTAAAACTGGCCTACTGAATAAGGGCCCTGGTGCCAAATGAGGGAGCCAAGAAGAGGTAGGAAAGAGGAAAGTCCTGACTCTTACACAAAGTTGAGACAATTGTCCTCCTGGCAGCCAGATGGCAGACCTGGTGTTCTGTAGCAGCCTTGAGGTCAGACTGGGGTTGGGCTGGACTGGGGGCAGGAAGGGGACAGGCCAGGACAAGCAGGTGATTTGATGGGAAGATGAGGAAAAGCTACCCTTGTTGAGAGCCGGAGGCTCGGTCAAGTCCGAGACTCATGGACTTACAAAAACCAGACTGGGGTGAGGGGTGGTCAGTTTTTTTATTAACCTCATGACATCGCCACACTACTGCCATTTATTGAGGATCAACTCAACAGCCTGGTCCTTTACATGAGTAATTTTAAATCTTTAAGAAAGTCTTATTGATTCACCCAACCATTTTTTATCAAGTTCCTATTATATGAGTCAGGCACTAATCTGGGTGCTTAGAGTAGATCAAGGTACAGAACAAACAAGGGCCCTATTCTAGCAGCAGGAGCACTGCATGCAGTTAGTACCACACAACCCAAGGGGGCTCTACAGCCACAGGATACCATGAATGGAATGCGTGCTGTTGAATGGCCTGGCAAACTCTCTGTGGATCTCACATTCTGGTGGAGGCAGCAGAATACCAACATGTAGATATTCTTATCCACCATTATTGTTTGGAAATGCAGATACAGAGGGTTAAGTAACTTGTTAAGCTTCTCAGCCCAGATTGACTGCTTTGATTTATATCAGTTGGCTTGACCTAGAGCCCTTGTGAGCCACCTGTGCCTTGGACCTGCCATTCCCTTCCTGGTTGGTACAGGAAGGAGGGAAGAGCCTTGATGGCAAGGTGGAAACTAGGTAGACTGGCCTGGTAGAGGTACCACTCTGACTGCGTGGTATAGGACTGGGTCCCAGGCAGAGTGTCCCTTGGTGAGGCTAACAGTGGATGGGAGCAGCTGCCCTCATGGAGCGGTTGGGAAGACCATTTTCTCTTCGTGAGCTGAGATTGGGCTTATTCAGTGAGATCTGCTCTGGGTGGATCTCATGGTCTTGAGGGGCCAGAGGCAGCTATTGGTCCATCTGTTTATTTATCATGAATGTGTCATTTATTTAATGTCCTAGCTATGTTTGGGGGCAAGTTGAGGGTCTTAGAGGTTTTCATACACAGCTTTGGTTCAGAACAGAGGTAAAAGAGTTGCCAGATGCCCTTGGGTTATTTTCTCGAATAATGTGAGAATGTGTAACAAGAAGAGACACTGTGCTTTGAGACACAACAGCAGATCTTGCCCTGCTAGGGTTGAATCTATTTCTCACAATGAGCTTGAGTCTTGCTTTTGGGTCAGGCACAGTGTACGCCCAGATATGAAAGGAGGAGAGCCTTATCTAAATTCTCCTGCTTTTTCTCCAAGCTTCCATCTTGATGAAGAAAGATGGTCTCTGGTTGTCCTTCTCCCTTCTCCCATCCTTGGATGTACCTGCATGTGCAGTGGGCTTCTGAGATGAGGACAGGGTCCCCAGAAACCAAAGGTCAGCTCTTTATGACTTTGGGTGTTCTTAGGGGCACATCTCTATGCAAGACAGAACCAAATGGAGCTGATACCACAATTCCCATCTTCTTCCATTGTTTGGGTCTCTCTTTCCTATCTTTCCATCTTTATGACACCTGAAACCCAGATCTGGGGAGGGGGTTGGAAATAAATACTTTTAAGGTTAATTAGTCATAGGTGTTTAAAGGAAGGCAGTAAGCCCAGAAAGAAAGAAAGAAAAAAAAAAAGACCATGTGGCTTCTTCCTTAGGCCCCATATGATGCTTCTAGCTGTAGCCAAATGCCATGGGTTTCCATCTTGGTGAGTATAGAACCAAAACAAGTAAAGCCAAGGCCTAAAAGAGTGGAGAAATGTTTATTACTTGCAGTAAGAAAGGAGAGCACAGGAGTTATATCCAAAGCAGTGCTCTTCCTGAACAAAGGAATTATGGGGATTTTGTTTGGGAAGTCCATGCAAATTCATATAGGGGCACATTTCTGAGCATGCTCAGTTAAGGTACATTCCTGAGTAAGCTCAGTTTCAGGTCATAATTGAAGAAGGAAGGACAGAAGGCCCATTTTTGTACAGGCTTAGCTCAAGGACATGGAGCACATTTTTGAAAGATTAGAATGGTGGACAGGAATACCTCTGGGCACACTCAGCTTGCATCATAAAATCGTAGTTCAAAATAAACAAAAGGACACTTCGAAGGTACATTAATGCAAAGTTTGCTCTTAAAGGTGCCTCTCTCACTTAGCAGCTAACATAGTTAGGCTTGTGGACTGTGTGACTCTCCTCCCAGTTCCTCCAGATTTTGTCTTTGCCTTTGTGTTGGTAACAGAGGAAGGAAGCCAGAGTTAGGGCTGGTGGGCATAAGCTATGGGAACACTAATTACACCCTCCTTCAGATTCACTGGAGCCAGAGTTCATTATCATCTGCGGGCATGGGTGAGTTTGAGAGTAAAGAGTTTAGAATAGGGAATTCCCTCTACTGCCGAGGGCCCAGTTCCTCCTCATCAGCTCATCAGCTAGACATTCTGATTCCTGTTAAAATGTACGTCCTCTAAAGTGTTGTTTGGCATAAGCTTTCTGCAAAGGATGAGGGCTGGGATATTAAAGAACAGAAAGTTACTTGGTTGCTGGAGATGGGGGAAGTGGTGTTAGAGGGAAGCTAAGTTTGCATAGAGCAATTTTATCTTCCTTTCCATTTTGTCCAAGACTGGTGCTGCCTGGGCAACCTCTTTTTGGAAAAGACATTTTCATGGGGCCAAGGATGTTTATAAATAAAAGCTTGGCACAGATGCTGCCACTCCCGTGTCCCCACACTGTAGTGAAGGCAGAAACCACTTTTACTTTTCACTGTGGTTGTAGATTCAGATTCGTAAACACAGCATCCTGGGCAGCTCCATCAGCCAGAGGTGACATTTGCAGTGAAGCCCATCTCCTTTGTCAAGAGCTTTTACTTCTTATTGGTGTGACTTCCACAGAACTTGGAATTCCAGAGGACAGTTGTATGCTGATTCACAGAAGGCCCTCTGGATTTGATGGCTTTTGGGCTATACTCCTCTTGGCTGACTCATGGTATCTATCTGTCTCCTCCACTGACCCAGCTGGTTCTCTGGGCTTGGCTGGAGAGCTGGCTGAGCCCTCTCATTGCTCCACATTCTCTCTATTAGTAATGAGATTAATTACGAGATGCTGGATACCAGAAGTGCTTTCTTTTGTTTAAGTGGATTTAGCAAAGGGCTTGTGAATATTTCTAGAGTTTGACATTTACTGTCTGATTATTTCATTCATGAGGAGTTTGTGGAAAGGTCACTGAGCTGCCAATCAGGGCATGTTCAAGTTAGCTGGGAATCAGGAGTGGAGGAAGACTATGTAGAGTGATACCTACAACATCCACAGATGTGGAATTCATCTTCATTGTACCATTTAGATGCTTGATGCAAGTCCTCTAGACACTCTGTTAATTCATTTAAAGAACAACCAGAGGTTGTCGTTAGATAGTTTAATATTGTAATTGATTAAAATGCATGAGCTTGTAATATTAAATCACTAATAGTCCTTGCTTTAAGAAAAAAAAAACTCTCCAAAATAGATGAGTCTAAATTTCCTTCCTCAGGGTTACCGTCTCCTGAACCGAAATGAGCCTTAATGCTTCAGAGTTTCCAGGCCCCAGGGTCCTAATCCTGAAAAGCAGGAAGTGAGGGAAGTTTTTCAGCTGGCCATAGGATTCATTGAGAAACAGTTTTGTCTTTTGATTAAATCCAAGATTTTGTTCTGTTTTTTTTTCAATCAGTTGTTTCTTTTTCATGAAAGCTAAAAAAATTAATGGATGGTAGAGTCCAGTTGGAATTCTACTTAATGAATGGGTTATTTCTCTATATTCTGGAGAAATTTGTGTCTGAAGGCAAGATGAAGTCTAATCCTGGTAATCTGTGTCAGCTATAGCCAGGAAAAATTGTCTGTGAGTTCCATGGTCATTACTACCAAAACTATCTCATCCAACACATTCTGATCCTGGGAGGGAGCTAACATCTATAAGCCTCAGTTTCTTCCTTTGTAAAGTGGGCAGGGTACTCAGGCCAGGCAAAATATTTAGTAGGAAAAAGTATTATTAGTGCTGTGGAAAATGTGTAGAAAAATATTAGACATTTTTATTCAATATCATATTAAAATTTGTTTTTTTAAATGAGGTTTACTGGATATTTCCATGATCAACTAAATACATTTCTTATATACACTTTGCAGAATACAGAAAACCAGAGTAGCGGTGTTCACACAGGCTGGGTGTGGTGGTACACACCTGTAATCCCTGCACTCAGGTGGCTGATGTAGGAGGATCAGGAATTTGAGGCAAGCCTGGGCTACCTCAAAAAAAATCACATAAAGTTCTCCCAAATACAAGTACCCTTAACTTTTGGGTTATTTCCTTCTAGTAGTGCATTTTTGTGGCAAAATATATATAACAGAAAATTTAAAATTTTGACCATTTTTAGTGGCCAGTTTAGTGGTATCACCACATTCACATTGTGAAACTATCCATTACCAGATCTATCCACCATCCCAAGCTAAAACCTGGTACCCATTAAACAGTACCTCCCTATTCCCTACTCCTTCCGTGTCTGGTAATCACTGTTTTACTTTTTGTTTTCATGAATTTGCCTTTCTAGGTGCCTTATATATATTGGATCACTTCTAGGCATTTTTATGATAGATTTCCTTTGAAAATATGAATTGAGAATTGAATACTGAATTGAGTGTCCTGATTTCTCTCTTCATATTCACTTTGAGACCATAAGTATCTTTATGTATTGCTACATTCTCTGTGTATGCATCATTTTCAATGGCTGGGCATTATCAGATTGAGTGAATGTATCATTTATGTTCTTCCTCCATTCTTTCCAAATCTTTGTTATTTTGAAGAGTATTGCCAAAACATATTTTTGTGAAGAACTTTTATCATACAGAGATTCACTTCTTTTGTGCAGAATTAAGAAGTGAATTACACTTGGGAGACTGAGGCTGGAGAATCTCATTTGAGGCCAGCATGGTTACATAGTAAGACCCTGTCCTCAACCTTCCCCAATCTCCCAAAAGAAATTAATTACTGGCTTAAAGGAATGTGAACTTATTTTCAGGCTCACAGTTTCTACGACAAAATGACTAGAAAAAAAATTCCAGGCAGCCCCATCCACAGATGGGTAGGCTTCCTCTTCCTCTAGAACTAGGAGGTCCTAGTCCCAGGGATATTAACCACTTATAGGACATTGCATGTGTAGGGAGGGTAAAAGATGATGGTGTTTCCAAAATTCCTGTGTAGGAGAGACTTAGGGTGCTGATCTCTTCAGTAGGGGTGACAATTTTCCTTGAAGCAGCACATGAAGATTAAGTATCACTTTTTCCTTTAGATAATGTGTTTATTTGGGGTAACTTGGGAGTTTGTGGATGAAGATTGCCAACAGTCTAAAGACCTCCTTTAAACTACACCTGATGCCTCTGCCTGGGGAAGTGACACTAGTCAAACCCCACCCACCTCCGAGTTTTTGTGACTCTGAGATTCTCCCACTGTGGAGACCACCAGTTGGACTCAGGGGTCCTGTGGTTCTCACAAGCTTGGCTTATCCATACTTCTCCTTTGTTTTATCTCAAACATCATGGAGAGTAGGCCCCATCCTCTCCCTTCCAGGGAAAGCCGGTGTCACAATGAGCAGTCCTGGGCTTCTCCCCAATGCTTTCTTGGTAGCACAATCTGATGAGCGCTGCTCCCAGCGCCTTCAGCTGCTCTTCAAGAAGACATCACAACCACTAGAGATCTGAATCAGCCCATTTTCTCCCCTGTGGCATTGTGTGCTTTGGCTGCCCAGCCAGAAAGCTGGGCCTATATTTACCTATCATCTTGATACTATCTTGGGGTGTAACTGGAATTGAGTTCTCAGTGTGGAAATTCTTACTCAGAGCACAAAGGATTGGAGAAAGCTCAGAGACTGAACTCCGGAAGGACTCTTGCCCCAGGCCTCTTGGCAGGACTGGCTCTTGTTTCTTGAAGTGGTGGTATGGCCAACAGGTGGGTGTTTCCTCTGGGAGTGAGTTCCTGCTTTTTCAGTAGCTATGGGCCATCCTAGTTCCTCTGCCTTACGTGATGACTATGCTTGTGAGTTGCTCCATGGTCTGATCCTGAAGTCATGGTGGTCCTCATTGTGCCCATGAAAACTCTGATTTGCAACTCACCATTGCCTTTGAGATGTGTCTGGTGTCCTTCAAATGGCTTCATGCCTCTGAGTGATGGAGGTCACATTCCAACTGAATTCTAAGTCAATATAGCAGTGGGGGACAGGATTATAAAGAACTGTGTCTGTATGTCTTTTCATTTCCACTCATACCAATATTATCAGCTGAAAAATGCTTGCAAAGGACCCTCATCTCAATAACATATGAGACTTGTTTCTTTCCCCCAGCTTTCCCTGTGCAACTAATGGAAAGATTTTGAAAATCAGATCTCCTTTTTTTGACTCTTACTCGTATTTGTAGGTTGTAGGGTGAGGTTCATTTTAACCCAATAGCAAATGTTGTGTGCACATTTACTAGGTGTACACAGTCCTAGAAGGGACATGCCTTCTGTGAGATCCACGTTAGGGGATCATTCTTCTCATTTCTCAACTGAGATATGGGTTTAATAGGGAAAAAAATCAAGTTCTAACTTTAAAATACTTTTCACTGTTTTAAACTATTATTAAACTTAAAACCTAGAACTTGGAAGAACAAAGTTGGGTGTGGTGACTTACACCTATAATACCAGCACTCTGGAGGCTGAGGCTGGAGGATCACAAGTTTGAGGCCAGTCTTTACTATATAGCAAGACCTTGTTGCAGAAAAATGTTGGCAGAATTTAAAATCATATACTCTAAATATCCATCTTTAAGCCTCACTAACGATCAGCTTGTGCTGGTTCTGCCTCTTGTAATCCCATCCATTCCTTGACTGTCTTGAGGTATAGCTTAGACATTAAGTCATTTCGTAGTATCGTACTATATATCTATCTCCAGAAGACAAGCATTTCTGTAAAAAAATGCATTTATTTTTTAAAAAAGAATAATTAGGGATGAAACTATCTCCTTAATTAAAAATGTATCAGACAACTAACCCATATTTATTGTTTCTAATATGAACCATCCTATATTAGCAGTAAAAGAATCATCCTATTATACACAGGCCATTGAGCTAAGTTTGTTGACAGCTTTAATAGAGGCCCTAAAGAAAGATATGTCATGAGTTTTAGTCACTTGCCACAGTTGAGACTTTAATTCCACAGAGCACAATGTTATGATTCAGAATGATACATACCGAATGTATTTTCCCAGAGGTCCCATTTGCCTAGCTATGGCTTAGTCATGTCAGTTTTGTCACGACTGGTGGTCTCCCAGCCTTTTAGACTGCATACTTCCATCAGTAGATAAATAACATGTATCCATGACTTCTTTACTCATAAAAGACGTGTGGTCTATTATACCAGTAAATTGAGTATATTATAAAATACATGTAAAATAAAAATTGAAAAAGATAAACAATGACTAGAGTTCTGATATCATCTTCGTGCCCTCAGTGGATCCTCTTGCCTAGGCTCCAGTTTGAAGACTGTGTGAGGCAGCACAACATCACAGTGAGGTGATGGATGATACAGTCAGACAGCCAAGGTTCAAATCTCAGCTTCATCACTCCTTAGTTGTGTGGTCTTGGACGCAGCACTTAACTTCTCCAAACCTGACTTTTCATTAGTAATAGGACATCCATATTTTCCCGAGATTGTTGGAGTTAATCCTTACACAGTGCTTGGTACATGGTTATAAGTTATGCATAAGTTGTGGCTGCTAATAATGACAATGATAACAATGCAATCCTGGAGGACTGGGGGAGGGGATGGAGGCTTCTCCTCCCTTTTTCACAGGGGACCACAGTGGGATGCACACATCGCACTTGCTCAAGCATTGCTGGTGTCCTTGGTGTTAATGACAGTGAGGCTGTTACGATAGTTCCAAGGATGGTCACGTTGGGTGTGATGAATAGCATGAAGTACATGCTGTCACTTGCTCAGTTTATTTGAATTGATAATGGTCACAGGGATAGTCACATTGGGGATGAAAAATATGACCAAATGTAGAAGCCTGTTACAGTCCCAACCCAACCACGTCGTCTTCTAAGAACTCTTGCACCTGTCTCTCCTAAGCCTTAGCCACCTGGCAAGTATGCTGACTAACTTGTTGCACCCCATCGTTCTTCCTGGTCCTGATCTTGCTGATCTGTTTTGCTGGTGTGCTCTCCTTTTGTGCTCCCAGGTCTGTCTGTCTGTCTGTGAAGCCGAGGATTGGGCCTGCCTGTGTGTAAGTCTCTGTGTTCACTACGGGACCTCTCCTTCTCCAGTAGTATTTGGTAGTTATATTGAGGAACATGTCTCTCAGGTCCTGAGGACCATGGGCAGAGTGCCACAAAGCTACAGAGTGTGGCCCTTTGTGGCTTTATTCATGATGTGATCCATGTCTTTGCTGTCACGAAAGAGGGCAGATGCTGTAGGGAGCAAACTCAGCCTGGTCTGCAGGGGTACCTGGAATGCCAGGAACTGTGCACCTGGGAATGATGGACTCTCCACTAACCTGAGAGCCCAAGAAAAGCTTCTTAAGATCAGGACAATGGTGTTAGAAAGTGTGGCCTGAGTTAAAATACAGTGTGCCTCAGCTTTCTCTGGGGGCTTGAATCTCTCATTAATATGGTTGGCTGGACATCAGGGAAGTATGCACCACCCTCTCCAGGTGTGATTCAGGTTTTATATTTTCAATAAATTCAATAGTCTGAGATAGATACTTTGATGTAGCCTCCCCCAAACTCTTTTGTTCTAGGCACTGACTTGAGAATTTGGCACTTCAGACGTAGTAACATCTCTCAGCATTTTATTTTTAATTTTTTTCTACAGGTCATGTTGTATCTACCTAGGACATTCTGAAAATGGCAGTGACATCTAAGAATATATACTTATCTCTTCATGCCAGTTCTCCAGTAGTGGCTTTGCCCATGTCTCAAAGTTGCTTGGTTCCAGTTCTAAGATGTGGAGTGTAGATTTTGTAGAATGATGTTCTATGTCCTTAAAATGTTAAATATTCATGAATTGTTACTTAACATAAAGACATTATTCTAATGAGTTTGAAATACCTTATGAGTTCTATACTTAATTATAAATAATCTTGGTATTAAAATACACTTACCTAATGTACAGTCATGCTATTCCAAACATATGACATTATTTTTCCAAGCATTGTGTTTTTGGAGTTTCTTCAACTTGTTGAGAGACCCCACCCAGACCAAGGAAGAGAAAGAGATGTTTATTCGTGATACTGAAGGTTAGACTTTTGATGGAGACTCTGATGAGCACTGGTAATGGAGATTATTTTCTAAGTAGAGGTAAAAATGAATCAGATTGCTGTCTGGGTGGCAAGGCAGAGCCTATGCCAATCCTTGGCATCATTGTTTTGGCTAAACATATCATATTGACCACTCACGTTAGCTATTACCTCCTCTTCCCGCTCCAACCCCTCATGACAGGAAACAAATAAAGGACCACAAATATGTCCACCAACTAATGAACGGATAACCAAAATGTGTGGTATACATATAATGGATTGTTACTCAACCACAATAAGAAGGAAGTATTAACTAAATGCTACAACATGGATGATTTTCACAAAAATGTCTGATTGGATGATTTCATGTACAGAAAAATCAAAAATAGGAAAATCCATGGAGACAGAGAACAGATTGGTAGTTTCTAGGTGCTTGGGAAAGGTGGAAAGGGGAGAGACTGTTTAATGGCTACTGGTTTCCTTTCTTCTTTTTTTGGTGCTGGGGTTTGAACTCAGGGCCTCACACTTGCTAGGCAGGTGCTCTACCATTTGAGCCACCTCACCAGCCTGGTGAGAATGTTTTGGAACTACATAGATGTGATGGTGTATAACACTGTGAGTGAGCAAACTGCCGCAGAACTGTGTGCACACTTTAAAATGGTTACGATGGTGCATTTTATGTCAATTTTAAAAAGAGAGCAGAAAGATGAAGACCAAGGGAAAGGGGGGGAGGGCATCCTCACTGGGCAAGAAATTTCAGCAGAATTGGGAAGATGAAAAGCTTCTAGACAAGTGGCAGTTGACTTACCAAAGGGGAGGAAACTGTGAGACTTTGGGGAATTAGGGGAGAGCAGTACTAGTGAGAAAGAAGCCACTTTCCTGGGAGGAACCACAGTAAGGCTGAGGCATGGAGGCATTAGGAAATTCAGAATGGAGAGAATTTGAACGTTCAGGGACATTTTCCCATTTTAAGTAGCCAGGGGACTCTGTTGTCCCCTGGGTGCAGAAACAGCAGTGCAGGGTGAGATACCTTTCCTGGAATGCTGGCAGCCAAGTTTCTATCAGTTCCTGCACCCTGCCTCAGGCAGAAGCCTGGAAGATTCCTTTCTGGAGAAACTGACTTATATAAGAGAAAGCAGCTCAGCACTTTGGTTTTGGGATCTCCCCAGTATAAATGCAGCTCCCCACTGATTGGCTTCCTGTGATGACTGCTCAGGCCCTCGCCATGAACCCAGAGCTGCTAATCAGTTGATTAGTTACCCTCAGTCTTATTGATCAAAAGATAGGATCACTTTTGATGAAACTTCCAAACATGAAAGAGAGAATGAAACTAAGAGGAAGCAGAAGCTTCGTAGCATAAAAAGGAGAGAAATGGCAGGGAAATGAAAGTTAATTTAAAAATTAGAAACAGTCATACAATTGCAACTCTTCAGAGAGATAAAGATATTGCATGCCTAAAAATTTATAAGTTTCCATAGAAACAGATTCATTACTGAAGAAGAAAGAGCTCCTAGAAATTAAAAGCATAAAAGAGGTAGAGTGGACCAAGCAATAGGGGCACCTACCTAGCAAGCTTGAGTTCAAACCCCAGTAATCCCCCCCCCAAAAAAAATTAAACAAAATCTAGAAGGTTATGTTGAAACAATAATATTTTAGGTTTTGAAAACAACAGGGAATCAACCCAAGAGGTGTATGTGTGATCAGAAGAATAGTAGAAAGAAATGAAGGAATATTATTGCAAAAATCCTGTAGTAAGGCTGGGTGCAGTGGCTCATACCGTGATCCCAGCTACTCAGGAGGTGGAGAGCTGGAGGATAGTAGTTTGAGGCCAGCACAGGCAAAAATTCAGCAAGACCCCAATCAGTATCAGTAAACTGGGTATGGTTGCTCATGCCTGTGAGAGGTAGGAGAGGCTAGTCCTGGGCAAAAATGTGAAACCCTATCTGGAAAAATAACTGAAGTAAAAAGGATGGCTCAAGTGACAGAGTGCCTGCATAGCAAATGTAAGACCCTGCATTCAAACCCCAGTATTCCCTTCTTCCCTCCCAAAAAAAGGCCTTGGGTCTCCAGATTGAAAAGATTCATACTCAACAGAATGGATGGAAAATACACACACACACACACACACACACACACACACACACACAGGCACACACAGGCACACACACACCCACACCCATCCCTGTTTAATTTTAGAAATAGAAGGGCTTTAAGGCTTGCGAAGGAAAAATGAGTCTCATACAAAAGTCTTGAACAGAGAATGTCATTGGAATTCTCTGTAGCAATGTTGGATATCAGAAGAAAAAACAAATCAATGCTTTGGAATTGTTTAGAGAAAATAGTTTTCAAATGGAATTCTATGTTCACCTCAGTCAAAACCCTGATTCGAAGAAGGGATTAAAATATTATCAGACACATAAGGACTCTAAAATCTTACCTCCTGTGTACCTGGTCTTAGGAATTATTACAGGAAGATAGCACTTCCCAAGAACAGAGATGTAAGTCAAGAAAGTAGAAGAAATGGGGCTGAGGAAAAGAGAAGAGGTGAAACAGGGATACCATTCAATACAGTGGCGAAGCCAGGGGTCTAAGAGAGAAACTTCCAGGGGAACAAGAGAAGGATGACTCCAGAAGGGACAGCACCAGGAGAAGAAATGAACGAAAGTAGAATTCAAATAAGTGTAACAGGTATTGCTTCATTTGTAAAAATATGTAGTAAAAGGCACAAAGCAAATTAAATGAATGATAAACAAGGCAATAGCTTACTCTTGGAGAAATAAATATGCATTCAAGAAACGAAAGGCAATCATGAGGTACAATTTTACTAATGGGTGAACAATGCAGATGGATATAGTCATCAAAATGCAAACACTGATTACTGGTGTAGGGAAAGTCGTAACACTGGAGGAAGGGTTGGGGCAGTGGGATGCTAAGAGAGATAAATCTTCATTTACCATAAAGTCTAAAATTAACACATCAAATAATTGCAACTTGGGCCCATTATTTAAAATTATGGATACTTTAAAGAAATATGGGTACAAACATCAGAAAGAAAAGCTGAAATGGAGGGACTAAACCAATTTGAGATATAATACATATACACATGGGAATGCCATAATGCAATTCCCTGTATAGATATCTTGTACAAACAAAAACATCTTAAAAAAGAAAACTGAGAATGGGAAGGTAAAACAGGTCCTGTCTGTGGGCTGGTACTAGAGGAATGGGGTAGGATCTAAGGAAAGGGTGCAGGAGGTGAATATGGTGGAAAATACTACGTACTCAGGGATGCAAATGGAAAACAGAACTGTTAAAACTGTTCTAGGAATGGGGGGAAGAGGGACAAAGGAGAACGAAGGAGGAGGTGAATTTACCCATGATATATTGTAAGAACTTTTGTAAATGTCACAATGTACCCTTCCAGTGCAACAATAATATGACAATAAAAATTTTAAAAGAACTAAAAAAAAGAGGTGAAAGTACTAATCTGTAGAAACAGATTTGGGACATGATAGTAGGGAGTAGGGACTTGTGTTGTTTTGTTTTTTTTGAGTGCTTTTGATAACCTTTTGGTACCATTAACTATGTTTTCAAAAATGTTGAAAATAAAAATAAATATTAGTTTAAAAAATTAGAAATATTTGCCGATATTGAGTGTGTTAGTAACCTGCAGGCCAAGACTGATTGATAGTGGTGACTTTTTTGGATTCATACCCCAAGTGAACATGGAGTTAAGACCGTTGCCATTTATTGGGCATTTGAGATGTGCTACTCTGCATTAACTCAGTTAATCCTCACAAGGACCCTGTGACTTAGGGATTCTTTTTCTCTCCTGGTTTCACAGATCAGGAAACACAGAGAAGGATGGAACTTGCCCAGGGCCCCATTGCCAGAAACCTTAGGTGTGGAACTAGGAGTCAAACCAGCTTTAAGAGACCCCAAACCTATGGGCTTGACTGTGCAATTCCATTACTTTCCCCCTCCAACTTCACTAAATATTTTCAGGGCCTAGTCGCCTGTGCTCTGTGCTATCAAGAGGGATTATAAGACACAATGTGCACCATGACTCATTGACAGCAATATGTCAAAAATAAAGGCACATGAATAAAAAAATGCAAAAAAAAGACATTATAAAATAAGGCCCAGCATCAGTAATTAGGAAAATGGAAATTAAAACTATAATGAGATATCACCTCAAAACTACTAGGATGACTACTGTCAAAAAACCCAGAAGATAACAAATGTTGGAGAGAGTGTGAAGCAATTGGGATCCTGAGCACTGTTAGTGGGAATGGAAAATGGTAGAGCCACCACGGAAACCAGCACGGCATTCCTCAGAGAGTTAGAAACAGATATACCATGTGATCCAGAGATTCTCAATGTATAGCACTCCAAAATGGAAAGTAAGATCTTGAAGAGATTTTTGTATGTTCATGTCCACAGCGGAATTATTCACAATAGCTAAAAGATGGAAGCAAGCCAAGATGAATGAATGATGAATGAATGGACAAGCAAAAATGTGTCTATACATCTTTTGGCTGTTAGCCAAAAAATGAAGGACATTTTTACACATGCTACTGCACAGATGACCCCATTCTGCTATGTGAAGAAAACATGACACAAAAAGACAAATACTGCATGACTCCACTTACATGAGATACTTAGAGTAGTCAAAATCAGAGACAGGAAGGAGCTGAGAGGACAGAGACTGGAGAGTTATTGTTTAATGGGCTCAGAGTTTTAGTTTTATAGGATGAAAATAATCCTAGAAATGAATGGTGATAATGACGTTATGTGTGAATTTAGCGACACCGCACAGTACACTTTCGATGGTCATTGGATTGTACGTGTATCTTCCCTCAATGTAGAAAGATTGGAAAAAGAATAAAATGAAGGACATCCACTCACATCTTACCCACTGACTCCAAGCTAGGATATGGTGAGCGTGTGGTACAGATTGAACCAAGGGCCCTATAATCATAGATGCTAAAATGATTCGGGATGGATGGGGTAGTGGTGGGCAGTAATGCAAGAGAAAGTAAGGAAAACTCCTGCGTCAAAATCATCGTGCAGTGGTCAGGCACATGGTGAACACCTGTGCCCTAGCCTTCACTGAGAGAAACCTCTTCTCCAGTTTTACAAATTCTGACCAGGAAGTACTTTCCAATTCACTTCCTGTTTACAGCTGATGTTCCTTTTTAGGTTTCAAAAAGTTGATTTGATTTTTCTCCCATATAAAGTATAAAGGTGCTCCTTTTTAAACCAAGAAACAGAAAAATAGTAAATAATTGAAACACTGTCATATCTTCTCCCTGTTTCTTTTAAATTTATTGTCCTTACATTTTTAAAGCAAAGAAATATATGCTTAGTTTAAACCTTCATATGGTATAATAGACTTGTAATAAACAACAGTGATGTAACTCCCTTCCTCCCAGCCTTCAGATCCCAAAATTCCACCTGTTGCTTCTGGCCCTTTTCTCCATATTTCTCAATAACATGCTTGTATGGCTTTTCTGGCTTTTTGTATTATCTATTTATTATTTATTGAGTTTATTGCCAATATTTGCAATTCTCATATTGGGCCCACCCTTTCCATGTACACATACAATTCTCCTTGCCATCCTCTGGGTAGTGATATTACCACGTTGCTTACGTCAGAGGACAGTGTTAACTATGTAAATTCTGTGTAGGATTATATCTTTTTTCTTTTCCTCTCAGTTTCCTCCACCTTCTGCCTCCATCCTCACTGGGGAGTTGAAAACAACCTCACTTTGCCTTTGCTTGGTTTTCTTCATATCCATCACCATTATCTCTCCCTATTCTTTTTCCAGCTCTTCTCTTGGTGACACAGTCTTTCAGCTCTGTTTCTCCTCTGTTGACCTTTGTCTCTGACCTCTCCACCCTGCCCAGTGGTCATTCTGTCTGGCTGCTCAGTTGGCCTCATAGGTTTTTCCAACTTCATCAATCATACAGGGAATTCCCTTCCCCCTTTCCTATCCTGGATCTGATGTCTCCGGGTTTATTCCCTTGCTTTAATGAAGCACATGATCTATGAACTTCCCAAGAAAGACTTAGAGAGGTAATCTTTTTGAGTCTGAGGCTGAATCTTGAGGTCAGCAGCCTTGAAGCACCATCTGCACGTCAGGAGGACTCCCTTGCACAGGCAGCTCCAATCTGTCTGTGTCCCCAGCTCGTGATGAACCTGTCCCCCAGGACAACACTTCTGTGTGTCCTGGTCTGGCATGCCCAGCAAATGCCAATCAACACTTGTCTTAATAATACCTTAGCCTCAACACCCAAGGTTTAAGTGGCATTAATCACCTAATAAAGAAATCTTCACAGATGCTAATTAGTAACCTAGCCCTCATGCTAGACCCATTAAAAAAGGTGGGAGCTTAGAAGCTATAGTGCTTATAGTCATTCAACAAACATTTATTGTCTACTGTACACAGGGCAACATGCAAGGGCTTTCACATAGTTACTTGATCCAATCCTCACAATGATCTTGTGAAGTGGGCGTTATTGCCATTTGGAAATGAGGAGACAGTTTCAGAAGATAAAGCTCTCCAGCTATTTGTCCAGTGCATTTATGACACATGTACTGTGTGCTAGATGATAATACTACAGAATGTGGACAGATATGATCCTGGCTTCTTGGAGCTTCCAGTCTAGCCAAGCGTGACAGACATTAAACAAAAATTTTACAAATAATTTATTAAATACTTTTGAGGTGAGCATCATGAAGAAGACATATAGATGTCATGGAGCTGGATAAAGGAGATGACTTGTCCTGGTTTGGGGAGTCAGAGATGGCTTTCTGGAGACAGAGCACAGGGTCTATAAAATCAAGAAGACTTAGCCAGGTGAACTGAGGTGTAAGTTAAGGAGAGAGGGAAGACCCAACACAAGCGAGGCTCAGAGGCAGGTAGGGGCCATACAAGAGGGAGGAACAGAAAGCCCGTGTGACTGTGCAGAGAGCATGTCAGTGAGCGGGGTTTCGAGGGTTCTGTGCTCAGTCATGGAACCTGCACGTTATCTTGCCAGACATGGGGGAAGAGTTTTGCATAATGAAGGGAGGTGAAAAGCCTTGTTTTGTAAGAACTCCTTCTTGTTGTACGGAGTCTACATTGGAGGGGATGCGAGTGAACCTGAGGAGAGCCCAGAAGAGGCTGCTCCAGAAACCATAATCAGAGGGGCTGACTGCTGGAAGAGATGGGGGAAGAGGAGAGATTCAAGAGGTGCGCAGGCAAAAGGCTCAACATCACACAGACCAGAGTAGGGATCTGAAAACAGCACTTGTCGTGACAAGGCCATTGTTTTTTCTGATATATGAAATCTGCTTCTTTCCCTGAACCAGAATGAGCAGGACGCTTGTGCAACTTTCTCTCCCAGTGCAGGGTTTGGGATGCTAAGTTACACCAGAACTGCCATGAGGACTCTGTCTCTTTCCTGTGTACTGATAGGGCCCCTAACTTTATACTGTATAATGTATCAGTCATTAGGGATATAAGAATATAGTCACTGCCTTTAATGGTGCACAGCCTTATAAAAGTGTCACCATCCAAAATTAAACATAAGGAAGTTGTAGAGTCTTATACAATTCTCGGTGTCATAATCCCAAGGCTATTATTCTGGACTGTTTGACTATACCATGTACAGCAATACCTTTAATAGTCCCCAAACTGGGTCCCATTTTCTCAAATAGACAAAATCACTTTCAAACTGATCTTATCTTTGTCTTTGCTAAAAATTGTATTCTTCAAGAACAATTGTAACACATTTGAAACTGTCTTTATTTTTTAAGTTCAAATAATCTGCTAAACAATCGATTTTCATGGGTTTATTGGTTAAGGTTTTAAAACCTCATGAATGAGTTTCTTGGAGTCAGGGGGACAGAAACTGAATCGAAGAATCCAATCACACTGCTAAACTTCCTAAAACATTCATAGTTTCCAGGTGCAACATCTTTGTCAGAACATGGGCCCAATTTCGGTTTGAAAATCAGATTTATCTTTCAGGAGCAGTGAGTAAGGACTTGAAGTTGTGTGTCTCCAGCGAAGACTTTGGGGTTCAATTTGAGAAGTCACTAGGGAGTCCCTTTTGGATGCCTTAAGCACACAGCTGTATTCCATGGGGACTTCTCTGCCACATGGATAGGTCAGGGCCTAAAGGACAGACAAAGAACAAATGCTGCTTATGGCACCCGATTTGTTCTCAATGGTTGCAAAACCCTATATTATTGGCCCGGGCCTTAAAGTAGTTTCAAGTGAAGAAATGATGTGTAGTGGTGTAAGTATTGATTGACTGATTGATATAAAGAATACACAAATATAATTTACAAACAACACTAAATATACAATACTCTTTATTTTAAATTCCTTTTTTTGATGGTACTGGGGTTTGAACTCAGGACCTCCCACTTACTAGGCAGGCACTCTACCACTTGAGCCACTCAGCCAGACCCTGTTATAAATTTTTTATAGTCAATTGATCCTCAACAGAATGATTTTACTAACTTTTGCTCTGGGATCTTATATCCATAGTGTGGGCAATCTATTACTGTGACTGATGAACAAATGCAGTTCTGACAAGAGTATGGGTTCCCTTTATGCTAAAAAGTAGGAAGAAAGTGAAACAACAAAGCTATCCCTTGACTGTCAATCACTTGTCAGTGATGTGAGCTACTTCTTCGCTGAATGGGAGGCTAATTTTCAAGTATTGGAAGAATATTTCTTCATTTTTATGCACTGCTTGCAGAAACATTTTGGAATTTAATATGCAATGTTAACATCTCTCCATCACTTTTTAAAAGTGTAGATCAGGGATCAGTAAACAACAGTCCAGAGGCTGGATCTGATTCCCTCATCTACTTTTGTAAATACAAGTTTATTAGAATACAGCCCTGTCTGTTTTGTATCTTGTCTCGGGCTGCTTTTGTGTTACTATGGCGTAGTTGAGGCATGGGTGCAAAACCAAAAATATTGAGTCTCTGCCCTTTTACAGAATAAGGTTTGCCAAAGCCTGGTCTGGACAGTCAGGAGTTCTTGTCAACTCAGAGGCCATAGAGAGTGAATGTCTGGTAACACTGCAGGTGTGAGGGGCAATCTTTGGAATTCTTAGCCTCCTGGGGCAGTTCGTCTTCTCCAAAGGTATAATCTTAGCCCATGCTGTGCCTTGATGGGCCTCATTTCTTCTGAAAATACTTTTCTTTTTAAAAGATTTCCTCCTTTCTACTTACCTGCCCCTCATTGAAATCTCACAGTGTGGCTGATGCCAGAAAGATGTTATATGGCCATGGCGGGGGGCTGGAAGGGAAATCAAGAAACCATTGGGCTATTTGTACTTATCTAGAACTGTCAGCTCCTACCTCGTGTGGTCTTGGATGATATCTGAGCACACCTGGTGCATCATCAGAATCAGGTTCCTGTTGGCTCTGCTGTCTGGCACCACAGAGGGTGGAGCAGGGCAGAACTGCCAATGGGAAGATATCCTGGTCATTGAGAAATAGTCCCTTGAAGAGGAGGCTGGAGACCAGAGGGCTTGCCCAGAACGGTGTTGTGCTGGAGTGGGAAGAGGCAGTGTGACCCTGGGGCCCACACGCCTCCTCTGTCATGGTGCACAGTGTAGAAGATCTAGGCAAAAAGGCAGAAGCAGGGAACCAGGTCAGGCTCTGGTTGTGTAAATGACTGAAGCAAGCTGAAGAGGGAAAGGTGTTTGTGACTCAGTGAAGATAAGTGAACTCCTGTGTTCCAGACCCTGCTTAAGCTCTGGGCTACGGAATGGAATAAGATGAAGCCCCGGTCTTAAGTCCCTTATTTAGAGGTGATACTTACAGGCACAAGGCTGGGTTGTTCTACTTGTAAAGGGAGACACACAAGAGTAGTGGCATGAGGATCGTGCTTCAGTTCTCAGTGATCACGGGGGGGACCCAGCAAAGAAACCCCCAAATTAACAAAGTAAGAAAGCCTGGCGAATCCTCTTTGTCAGGCATTTACAAAAGGGTTACTTGGAAGAGGCGTAGGTGGTGAGTATATGAAAGGCCTTGACAGTCCTGTGGACTCAGGCTGATGTCTTCTGTAGGTTGAAAAGTTCTGTTGTGTCACTGTGTCTCAGAGAAGATATTGTAGTATTTGAGAAAAATTCTCCAAGTCAATTTAATTTTTTGTACTTTGTTTTCTGTTTTGTATATTTTTAATGGGCTTCAATATAATATTTTCATACATGTATATAAAGTACTTTGATCAAATTCACCCCTATTCCCCTTATGTGTCTCTTCTCACCCCTCCCACTGGTCTCCTTCCTCTGCCCAGACAGACCCTCCTTCCAAGCCATTTTTAGTTTTTCAGTACTTGGGTTTGACCTCGGGGCCTCACACTTGCTTAGGCATACACTTTACCTATTGAACCATGCCTCCAGCCCCTAAGTCATTCTTAAGTGAAAGCCTATGTCATATGGTTTTCTAGAATATTCTGCAAGCCAAGTAAATAGCTTGCTGCAGGAAAATTGGGGACTTCCTGCAGATGGCAGGCTAGAAGAACAAGGAGTGAGGGACCCATCTCTTGCTATTTCCACAAAGAGGCCATGTAGAGTTTCCTCAGAACCACTTGGTATCTCACCTGGACCACACTACATTAAATATTAACTTTCCTTCCTTTTTTTCAAGCTTCAGTGCTGCCATTGATAATTGCATGACTTTGGGAAAATTGCTTAACCTCTCTGAGCCTCTATTTCTTCATCGGTAATGAATAATCATTCCTAGCATAGGGTATTTGTAAAGATTAAATGATTTTAAGGACATGAAAGTGTGTAGTGAACTGCAAAGTGATATGCAAATATAAGAGTTGGAAATGATTGTGCCTGTAACCCTATGGCTCAATTTTACACAAGAATGGATTTTCACACTTTGCATAAGTAATGGAGGCTTCTATATCCAATCCACTTAATCCAGTATCCAAAATCCCCAAACATAAAGTATTCTCCACTATCTAGTCAAGTGTTTCTTGCTGGCCCAAAGAATTACAACAAGTACCACTGCCACAGGGCTGGAAGCATGAGACAGAATTCTCAGTCCCCAAATCAATGTGCTCTTTCCCTCTGGTTTCTGATCTGCCTTGTCTTTATCTCAGTTAAACCCTTTAGCCAGTTGCCAGGTGAAAACTCCTCGATCTTTCTTTTCTACCTCCCATGAAGCTGATAAAAAGCAAGAGGGAACATGAAGGATGAAAGCAATCCCGAGCCTGCCAACCTCAATTATTAGAGCATTTTAGGCTAGAGTATGGGGTGTGCATATGCTGGGCTCGGGAACAGTGTCGAGATGGGAAAGACTGAATTACATAAAGGCTCAGCAGACCAGGGTTCTGGTCTTGACATTCACAAGCCATCTCTGTACAACATTTCCGTTACTTGGTAAAGTCAAGGTTTGGGTCCAACTTAAAGGACCCTGCTTGCTCCTCTGTCGCGGATTCCGTGACTGCTTGTTGTAGACTATCACATCACTCTCAGTCTTGTTATTTCTAGGGCTTGCCACCAGATGGCAATATTTCCTTAACCCCAAAGTAAGTTTTCAGTCTGGAAAAAAGCCAAGTTTCTTTGCCAAATTTTTCTCTCCTGAACATGCAAAAGAGTGATAGTCCAAAGCTGTGGAGGAAAGAAAGAATTTTCTTTCTGAACATGTGGGCAGTTTCCAACAGAGCTCTTGCTTGGCGATCTCTCCTCTCCATGGGAACTGGGGAGCACGGTTGGAATGACATCTTCTGGGGCTGCATACAGCGGGAACTGGGAGATGTTGCAATTAGTGGGTGCTAGGGAGGCTCTGGGCTAGTGGAGAGGTGGCCTCGCTGGGAGGCCTGCATGAACCCGCAAAACTCTACTCCACAGAGGTGCATCAGAGGTCCTAGTACTGAAGAACCAGATGTTGTCCAGGCACCTACAGGGCTGTTAAGATGGCCCTGGCAGAATCAGACTCCTTCTCCTGTGTTGGTTAGACAGTGACACCAGTTCAGCCCTGTTCACCTACAGAGGGGAAAATAGAGAACAGAGGAAGGCAGCTCTCTTGAGTCTATGTCCTTGGCAAATTACTTGTATCCAAACACTGCAAGTGACTTTTCCAATGTCTCACGTGGTATACTGTGGCTAGCTCATCTTGGTAAGCCTCCAACCTCCCCCTGCACCAGTGCAGCCCAGGGCATGATACTCTGCGTGAGACTCCAACAGCAGATGAATTTGTTCGATGCTATCAAACAGCAGACCAATCCAGCAGGGGAGAAAGGGCATTTAAAAGAATTGCATATTAACTTGCCAAACAAATCCCATAATATGATTTTTTTTGCATTTAATAATAATAATATAACAACAGGAAACATTTATTTAGGGCTTCCCATATACCAGGCTTTGTATCAATCACTTGACATCGTTATATCATGGGATTTTCCCAACAAAACTGTGATATAGTCATTACTGTTTTCATCAGGTGCAAAGAGGTTCAATAACTTGCCTGAGGTCACACAACTGGAAGGAGTAGAACGAATATTCATGCCTAACTCTAGATTTCATCTTTCTCATCCATGTTGTGTGGCCTCTTTGTGACACTTTCTCCCCATTTACAGGATCCAATGTAGAAACATAGAGTTTCTTGTTAGAGCACTCATCATTTTCCTGTTGTGACATGATGGCTCAGTGCTGGAGATTTGGTGACATTAGTGTTAGGACACTCAGAATGTGAATGCGTGGGATGATGAGAGTTGCCAACCAGTATCCAAGAACTTATCGTGTCTATGGCTGTGTGGACATGTTCCCTATGCCCGCCAAAGGAGGGACAGACAGCCCTGGGGACTGAGGGGGTAAGGACACCATGGTGGAAACTCCTGTGCTGAGGGCCTCACTGTGTTGATGTCTTGGCTCTTATTAAAGCATTTTATGTACATGACCTCACCTGGGCCTTACAACAGCATGCAGCAAGAACTATTCTCTCCCCATACTCCAGGGAGATGTGTCTGAAATGCAGAAGTCATCCCAAAGAAATGAATGCCAGAGGGCTGGGGAGGTAGCTCAGTGGAAGAGCAGTAGGCCCTAGGTTCAATCCTCAGCACTATGAACAAAAACAAACAAAAACATGGATGCCAGAGAAACATGGTCTTTAGAAATCAAGGTTCTTGATTTACTTCAAAAGGTTGTGGAGTTTAAATGAAAATATCTTATTAAGACATAGAAAAATAACCAGAGCAATATTTACTGGCACAGAAATACAGACGAGGCTTTCCAGTCTGACGGATTGGATTTCCAGCTCAACACCCTCTCCTCTCCTAACCGTGTGACCTTAGGCAAATTACTTAGTCTCTGTTGAGTCTCAATTTCCTCTTCTTCAAAAAAGGGAACATATTATATATGCCCCAAGGAAGCTGCAAGTGCTAAGGGAGATTATGTATAGAAAACACCTGGCCGGTCATAGTTTCTGGCTTGCAGTAAGAGCTCAGTAAATGCTAATATCCAGCCTTGCTCTAGATCCTTCTTTCCAACCATTGTGAGGCCTTCGAGAGTCTCTGATCCTATTTAAAGCCCAGCTATCTGGAGGATTTGTTGAATGCTTGTTGATCTGTCATTCTCTATGTCCCACTCATTGTTTTGCTAGACTCCAGAATTTCAGTAGTAAATTCTCAGGGCTGCAGGAGCCCTGATCTATGATGAGTTAATTATCAATGTTCAATAAATGTTTAATGAATAAATAAGAGCCAATACAACTATAAAAACCTAAAGCAAAAATAAGTAGGCTTACATGTGCTTTAGATCTTAATGAGCCTTTGTATTTGGGCTACTCAGAGTCAAATGTGTGCCTCATAAAGATTTTACAAAGGACTTGGAGTGGCATGACCAAAGGAAGAAGGGTTCCAGTGCCTTTCTCTAGGAAACCAGATGGATAAACCCCTGAGGCCCCATTTCTTTGGGTTTTATCAGCACCATGAAAGACAATGGGATTGAAATGTTCCATCAAAAATGGAGATCCAGAATGGAAGAGGGAGAAAGGAGACCATGCACCGGTACCACCTTCCAGGAAGAGAAACTGTGAACTTATAACAGAAAGGCTTTGAACGGGAGTGAAAGGCTTCCTTGAGAACTGGTCTAGTACCTGAATGCTAAGAGCCACTGGAAAGGTCCCTGTGACCAAAAAATCTCACCTGTAAACACTGCCACATTGTCTGAAGTTCCACCATTATGATTTCTTTCCCCTGGCAACCAGCTAAGAGTGGTGTCTGGAGATTTCTTATCTGGATTTAACTTCATGTTGCCTCTTGTGGATTTTGAACACAAATGAAATCTGACAATGTCTTATTTTTTATTACAAGAGAGATTCATATTCAAACATGGAACATTTGGGGAAAAGGATAAGTCTATAATCTAATCACCCAGAGATAACTATTACTAAAATTTAGGTATTCCCTTGGCTATTCCCTTTTAATGATATGTGTGTATACATATCTTTTGGTGGTACTTGGGTTTGAACTCAAGACTTCACGCTCGCGAGGCAGGTACTCTTCTGCCCGAGCCACGTCCTATCTAATGAAATGTTTTTTTTTTTTTCTTGTGAAAGTTGATAGTTTACAGCTTACCTATCTTTTCCTTTATGGATAATGATTTTATTTCTTATCCAGGAAATATCTTCTAGAGTTTTGAAGAATTCTCCTGTAATTTCTTCTAAAAGCTTTTGTAGAGTTTTGTCCTTGGTAGTTAAAAATCTGCCTAGTATTGCTTCTGTGTATGGCGGGCAAAGGGACAAGTTCTATTTTTTTCCTGAAATGGATGTCCAGTTCTATCCATCTTTTCTCTACTATCCCTCAGTTTCTCTTTTGTTGAAAAGTCCATTTCCTACCCTTGGGTGGATCTCTTTTTGATTGCTCTTGAGGTCTACCTGTTGGATGGAAATGAACACACTATACTTTGTTTGGGATAACAACCAACCTCAACATTTCAAGAATGAAAAAAACTAAAAGCTATTTCTTTTTCACTGGGAGGTCACAACTGAGGCAGGAACTACACCAGGGCAACTGACCTTCTCAAGGTGATTGTGGGCACCACCAAGAGGGCTCTCCATCCAGAGTGGAGGGACAGGAAATGTCCCATGGGTTTTCAGTGACTCAGCATGAAAACATTACCCATCATTCCCTTCCTCTTCCAGCTTATTTGCTGGAACAAGTCAGAGAGTGCCACCCACCCATGGCTGTGACTGTGTCTTGTGCCATGTTCCTGGAAGGGAAGGACACCCAGATATTGGAAAACACTAGTGACGTAGCCTCCGTTTATCTATCCTTGAATGAAAATGACAGTCTTAATTACTGCAGTTTAATAGGAAGACTCCATGCCTGGTAGAGCAAGTCCTCCAACTCTGTATTTCTTCTTTTAGAAGGTCTTGGCTAGTCTTGAACGTTGGTGATGCCGTGCCAATTTTAGAAAGTGGTTAAGTTATTTAAAAATTCTGTTGGGACTTTTATAGAAAGCATAGTTTCACTAAGGAAGAATTGACATTTCAAAAATGATTTAAAATAGTGAGTGATTAAAATAGTGAGTGTTCCAATCCTTTGACATGAATTTCTCTTTCTCTTTCTCTTTTGTAGTACTGGGGTTTGAACTTAGGACTTCATGCTTGCTAGGCAAGTACTCTATCACTTGAGCCATTCCACTAGCCCTCAGTTTCTTTTGTTTAATCCAAGTCTTCTTTATTTTCCCTTAAGAATGTTTATAATGTTTTGCCCAGGTGTCTTATATATATTGTGTTAAATTTTCCCTTAGGTTTTTAAAAAAAAATTAACGCTATGGTAAACGTTGTCCTTACATTTTTTCACTTTTTAAATGTTTGTGTTTAGTATTTAGAAATTTGATTTGTTTTCCTGTTGATTTTATATTTGGTAACCTTGTGAAACTTTAAAAAATTTTCTGAAATTCTAAAAATGTTGTACAGTTTCCTGTGGATTTTCTACATGGGTAGTAACATAATGACAATTCTATTTCTTCCTTTCTGATCCTATGTCTTCATTTTTTAATTTTTTTCTTGCCTTAACCCTTGTGCGACCTGCAGATATTGCCGGATAGATGTGATAGTGAGCGCCCCTGTCTGGTCACAGTCTCAAAGGGACCATGTTCAAAGTTCCAACTATTGTAGATTATCTTTATCACATTATTTATGTGTCCTCCTTTTCCTAGTTTCTAAGACTTTTAAAATAACATATGGACTTTGAAGTTTAGCAACTGCTTTATTCTGAATATATTGAGATGATTACAGATGTTTCTAGACTTACACTGGGGTTAAGTGCTGATAAACTCATTGTAAGTTGGAAATAATGTAAGTAAAAAACTCATTGAAGCTGGAGATGTGTTTCAAGTAGTAGAGTTATTGCCTAGAAGCAGAAAGCCCTGAATTCTAACCCCAGTTCCACCAAAAAAACCACAAAACATTTGATATGTTGAACTTTCTGAACATCATAGCTTAGTAACACAGTCACCTTAGATCTGTATTGGTGTTTACCCTAGTGATCCCATGACTGACTGGAAGCTGTGGCCCACTGCTGCCACTCACAATCTCAAGTGGGCATCTTACTGCAGATGACTAACTCAGGAAAAGATTACAATTCAAAATTCAAAGTATCATTTCTAGTGGGAGGTGTAGTTCAAGTGGTTTAGTATTTGCCTGGCAAGCATGAGGCCCTAAATTCAAAATCCAGTGTCAAAGCACAATTTCTTTCAAATGTGTATCACTTTCACACCATCATAAAGTTTTTTCTGTGTTCTTTGATTGTTAAGGTGGCAAGCCACACTGATTTTCTGGTCATTTATTTATACTAGCATTATAATAGTATCCTGGACTAAGCCAAATTTGGACATGATCAGGTTTTCGTTTTATATATTGCTGGTGTTGGCTTATAAGTATTTTTGTTAGGCTTTTTTACACCTGTGTTCATGAATAAGATTCGTGGATTTTCTTTCTCATGTAGTTCTTACTGAGTTTTGGTATTGCTGTTACTCTACATTCACAAAATAAAATGAGGAGTGTACCCACTTTTTCTATTTTTCTGGAAGAGTTCGTATAATGTTAAGTCTTTAATCATTTAATAAAAAAATTGCTTGAAGCCATCAAACCTTAACATTTTAGTTTTGACAAGCTTATTTTAAGTTAAAAATAAACTTCTCTGATAGTTATGGAATTATTCAGATTTTCTGTTTCTTCTTCACTAATTTTGTTTTCTTAGGAATTTGTCTATTTCACCTGAGTTTTGAAATAGTTTATTTGAAATAAACTATTTGCAGAATAGTTTACCATATCCTCTCCTTATCTTGCTAATGTCCTCAACATAAGTAATGTCCTTTTCATTACTGACATCATCTGTGTCTTCCTCATTTTTTCTTGATCTGTCTCAGCAGAGGTTTACCATTTTTGTTAGTTATTTTCAAGAACCAAATTCTGACTTTTAAAGTCTTGTCTGTTGTATTTTTCTCTTTCATTAGTTTTTGCATGTATCTTTTCGATTTCCTTCTCTTCTTTGGGGAGATTATTTTGCTGCTCTTTTTCTAACTTCTGTTCCTAGAACTCCTAAAAGAATAAGTCTGCCCATTATACCCTTCTCATCTTCATATTTCTCATCATTTTGTCTCTTTGCTTTATTCTTGGTGGTTTCTTCTGACTGACCCTGTCAATTCACTAATTTTCTCTCTGCCTGTGTTGAATTTGCTGTGAAACCCATCTGTTGAGTTTTTCATTTTTGTTATTAATATTTTAAGTGTCAGGTTCTAGAATATAAATTTGATTCTTTTCTCAAATTTATAATGATTCTTCTTCAGTTGACTGCTGAGATGTTTTGAGTCATTTCTTGTATTAAATCTTTTCCAGTTTCTGGTGGTGTGAATGGCTCTGAAAGGCAAAGACTCTCTCAAACTTCTGTAGTACTTACCCACATTTCTTTTGTGACATCAATTATTTTCTTACCTCATTATCTACATTTTTAATTATAAAATGTAGTCAATTGATTAATTATAGTCAAGGTTCATCAAAGATAAATTTTGTCTAGTTCATCTTTGTGTTTGTCACAGTACCTAGGAGAGTTCTTATGTGAACACTACGAATACATGAGTGGTTTTAGTCTTACCTACCTACTTCTCACTAATGGTTTTACCTTTTGAATTGTTGCCCCATCTTCACTACTACCACTCTCTCCACGGCTCCCTGTGCTCAAGCTGCTCTGGCTTCCATACTGTTCCCTAAACTTGGAAGTGGACCAGGATCTCAGGGCCTTTGTACTTGCTTTTCCTCTTGCCTGGAATGATCTTCCCTCATGTTTCAATTTCTCATCTCATTCATCTCTTCTTCAGTGTCATTTCTCCACAGAATTCTCTGACCTAATCATGACAGTATTAGTCCCTCTTACCTCTGCCATTTTCTATCATATTTTCTATCATATTTTGCTTCATACCACTTATTATAAATGACAGTTTATTATAAATGACCTGGTTTTGCCTATAATCTGTCTTCTTACCACTTCATAATCTCTCTGAGGGTAGGCATTCTGATTTTTTTTGTTGTTGTTTGTTCACCAAATGATCTCCAGCTTTGATCAGTGTCAGGGATATAGCAGTCATACAAGAAGATGTAATGATAACTTTTATATAAAATTAAAATTTTTCTTTTTAGAAGTTCTAAAAGTTTAACATGTTAGTGTTGTCTCCATTTTGCCGATGAAGGAGCTGAGGTTCAGAGAGGTTCTTTAATATACCCAAGAAGGCACAGCTAGTGAATGATTGATGTAGGATTTGAACCCAAGACTGTGACTTCTAGCCAGACAGCCTCACATACATGACAAATGCCTGCTGAGACAGTAATTGTTGGGAAGGATAAAGAGAGCAGTGGCACTGCAGAAGAACATCAGCCATTTCTCTTATAGGCCAGCAGCCCTCTTGGAACCCCTCAAGCAGTCAGCTTGATCTGTGATTCCCCCACTCTGGCTCCTTCCTCAGATAGTCTGTCTCTGGTGTTTTGTTAGCCTGACTGAGTTAAACAACAGTATCAGCAAAATAGTGACCAGATATGTAAAGTAATGTATCAGAAAACAGAAAAGGCAGATTGTGAATGACGCAAGACCGTCCAGATGTCAGGCACTGTATACTCACACACTTGCCCATTCATGTTCATTTTTTAAACATTTCTGATAAGCTCAACAGATGGACTGCTTCCCTCCGGGCCTTGCTAAGTGAATTAATGTCAGCATCTGCTGCTTTGGGTTTTCTGATTGGAGCCTACTGGTTTTAGGGAAAAGATAGAAGCTTTTGAGCCAAGGCAGGGGCAGAAGAACTTCCAAGAACCCCTGGAAAAGACTGAGAAGGACAATCAAGAGTCCACTAGGAACAAAAAGTGACAGGATCCCATTCTGATGGTACCCATCAGGTGGCTTAGAAGGGGGAATGGGACGCCACTCACCTGCCCCCCTCTGCAACTTCATGGATGCTTCATTTAGGAACAAATAGGAATGAAACCCCAGACCCTCTGGGGAGCATGATCAGGATACCTTACATGGAGGGAGCACACCATATAATTGTCCCCATGATCATTTGAAGATGAAGTAGCTTTATTCTCCAAAGCCCAACTTTGGAGTCAAGGAGAACTTGGGAACTTGGTTAGGAGTTGGGTCATAGCTGAATGACTCAGGGATGGTTATTTAATCTGAGTCTCAGAATTTCTATTCTATAAAGTGGGAATTATACTACTTCACAGCATGGCTCTGAAGAGTACAGGCAACTATGCACCAATAGCGCCTCAGCTGAAGTAATATGGGTGCCAGTAGATGGTACCTCTTCCTAGGTATGAAGTCGGAGAGATTGGGCTTTTTTATGACCATAAACTAGAACTTAATCCCTTATTATTCTTCTCTCTCCTTTTTCAGTGTGGGCAGGGACAACTTTTTTCTGTCTCATGGAACAGTGAACGTCAAAATCTGTTTTCCTAAGAATTATCTGGGTTGCTGGTTAAAAACACACCTTCCTAGTTTCCATTTCCCAGATTCTCTATTTCAGCCAATAGTGATAAGGGTCAGGAATGCTCCTGCTATAGAACGAACGTTTGTGTGCCCACTTCCTGTATTCATTCATAGGTTGCAACCCTAAGTACCAATGTGATGGTATTTGTTAGGAGGTGGGGCCTTGGGAGGTGATTAGGCCATGAGAATGAAGCACTCATGAATGCAATTAGTGCCCTTATACAAGAGTTCCCAGAGGGCTCTCTCACTCCCTCCCCATGTGAAGACAGTGAGAAGATGGCAGGTGCATGAACTAAGAAGAGAACCCTCTCCAGATGCTGAATCTTCTTGCTAGCATATTGATATCATTTCCCAGCCTTCAGAACTGTAAGAAATACATTTCTGTTGCTTATATGCCCTGTCTATGATATTCCCTTAAAGTAACTCAAATGGACCAAGGCATCTCTCTCCACACCCTTGCAAGACCCCTCAGGTAATTCTGACTTTCAGAAGTACTGTCCCAGGATTTATAGAATGCTGACAATGCCTGGTTGACTCAAATGCAAAATATTCTTATAAAAACCAAAATAGAAATGAATACTCCCTCAAACTCCTTTGGCTGTGCAATTTGCATAGTTATAGCACCTTTTCATCAAGTGCAAATGAGACCCAAATGAATCTTTACTGTAACCCAGAAAGAATGTCTTCTGGTGGTAAGTACTGGGGGAGACAGAGAAGAGTCTGAGTGCCATAGGGAAATTAACAGTAGCCCACAAGACACCTGGCTTCTGGCTCCTACTTCATAGCTGTGCAACTTTGGAATGTCATGTTAGCATCTCTAGATCTGTTCACTTGTCTGTAAGACAAAAGTGATGCTTTCTGCCCTGTCTATATCTCAGGGATCCCATGGCTTAAATGAAATAAACAGGCTTCAAAAATGGCAAGCTACTTGATATGCATGGAAGACAAAAATTTATAGCTATTTCCTAGGCTTGGAAGTAAAGCCAGACACCTCCTGTATCAGATGAAGTCTAACAAGAAAAGCAGAAAGGAACTCAAGTGTTTTCAACAGAGAGAATTTATTGCAGGGAATGGGTCACAGTCAGTATTGGAAGAGCTGCAAAACCAAACTGGTAATGATGCGGTCACTCAAAGGTTAGCAAGAATAGAAAGTCACTAGGATTTACAGTCTAAAAAGAAAAAGGGAGGTAGTGGCACCAGAGTCCCTGGTGGGTTTGTGTGGAGAGAGCTGGAGCCATGGGAGGAAAGGAAGTTGTTGCTGGAGGCATGCACGGGGCAGACAGGCAGCAGAGAAATACCCTGGCTTCTCACTTCTTCCATCCAGTCTCCTGCCGGCACCCCAACAGGTGGAACCGGGGGTGAGGGGTGATTTCTTATTCTTTATAGAGCTCAGCTCCTTCATGTACAACACCGAGGTCAAATAGATAATGGTATCAGTTTCTCCTTCTGTTTCTCACTTCTGTGATTCCTTCCCTGAAAAGTGTGCTGCCCAGTAAGTGAGGACAGTTTTCAAACAAGCCCATAGCACCACCTCCCTTTATGGCTGCCTTACATTCATGGGAAAATATTAATCAGAATTCTGTATTAATTGGTACTTCCAGCTCCTTAAATTCCTTTGTGGTCCTTATATGCTATGTGAAGGTAAGAAACCATTTCTCAATTGAATATAGATAATGAGATTCCAGTGTCTCAAATAAGTCAATACAGGCAAGGTGTATATATCTCAGTTATAAAATCCAGGATATGATTAATTATTTGACTGATATTAAAACTGGGTAAGGTTTAGGCAAAGATTGGCTAAATTCCCTATACATACTTACTGCAGACAAAGCAAAATCATGTTGATCAAAGGTTCAGATAAAACCTCGATTCGGTGCCACCTCTTTTCTCATGAATCTTGGTCATTGTGGAGGCGGTGACTCAGACCTCTGTAAGCTGAACCCTTGGACTTTTTTTTTTTTCAATATTTGAGTTCAATCATAAAGTGCAGTTAAAGTCAAGGATGGAGCAAGGTAGCTTTTTTAGTTCCAAGGCAAATTCCACTAACAAAAGAGCTGGAAGGTCAGGTGTAAGTGTGCTGGACCTCTATCAGATCCACCCCTTATCCTCCTCCCCCCTCCGCCCCTGCCACAGTACCTCACTTATCCCTCTCATCTTACTCCCAAGGCATCTTCAGTAAAGAATCATAGAGTTCTGCTTACAGACCATTTCCCAATTTGATATAGATAATGGGATCCTGCTCATTTCCTCTGGGTCTGATGCCCGAGGCTGTAGCAACTTTCTCAGGCTCCAGGGTCCCACCAGTCAAGGCAGTTCAGGGCTCCTTACCCAGTAAGTGATGAGTAACCCAGTCCACGTGAGACTCACTAGTTTTGCAATCCAGCTTGTGATCTAAGGTCAGGATAAATGATTAGATACCGCGTGACTCAAAGACCACATGCATCGGCATCGTGTGCTCATAAAAAGGCCCCATTGCTTGTAAGCCTTCTCAGACTTAAGATTCAGACTCGCTCAGGGCAGGGCCAGGAATTCTGCCTTCCTAACTGTCTTTCCAGTGATTCTCAGACATGTTAAACTCATAGAAACTTACTGAATGAAAAATGAATGGAACGACAAACGACTACACTGTCACAATGTATTCGTCATTCTATGGAAGTCTCTTCACATTGTTTCCAATTGTCCCTTTGCAAGCACGGATGTGGTGAATTGCTCTGTGCCATCACCTTGTGAGTGTGTGGTGAACTTTTCCAGAGCTCATATCTAGACACAGATTCCCTGGGTCAGGGATGTGTGCATCTTCTTCTTAAATATTTACAAATACTTACTAGATATTAACAAATCACTCTCCAAAGTGTCTGTAATAACAGCAAGCCTGAACCAGCAGTGAGTGAGAATTCCTTTTTGGGCACATCCTGGCCAACCTTCACTGTCATCAGACTTCATATTTTGGCCAATTTGAGGACACGGGTTAGCCTCTTGTGTGTTATTTTACACTTCACTGATCATTAGGGAGGTTGAGCATCTTTGCGTGCTTGATGATGCTTGTTTTTAAATTGACTTTCTTGTACGCTTTAAAAATCCCCTTTTTTATTTTGGCAGTAATGGCAATTGAACCTAGGGTCTTATGCATTACACACAAGTTCTTTACCACTTCAGACATGTTCCTGGGTCTTTTGTTTGTATTTAATTTTAGAAATAGGGTCCTGTTACTTTGCCTGAGCTGTCTTGAATTTATAATCCTTCTGCCTCCACCTCCCAAGCAGCTGGTATTATAGGCGTGTACTGCCATGCTTGGATAAATTTTTTTTTATTAATTTTCATTGTAAGAATACATGTTTATTTCAACCCAGTATTCACCTCAATAAAGCAATTTTCATTTGAATGAAAAATAAGTTGTACAGATATTTGCACTTTCTGCATTTCACTGGCAGAAAAATGGTTACTCAGCCTGCCAGACACAAAGGCAGCTTGCAAACTGAAGGTAAAGATACAAGTTCTTGGAAAGGACATCTCGAGTTCAGGGTAATTCACCCAACCCAACTGTTTCTTCTATTCTGGGTTCCGAGGGTTGGTCTACCAATTTCTTCTGTGTTGCTATCAGATTTGTTCCCTGGCTTCTTCTTGCAACCTGGAAAGAAGAACTTTGTAGACAAGAATCTACTTCACATCCAGTCTTGAAGTCCCATAGGAGTTATTGGTAATTAACACTGGAAGCCACAAACATGGAGAAGGCACAAAGAGATGGAAGCCATCATCCAATGGAATCATCAAGAAAAAACAAAACAAAGGATCTGGTCACATGTTGCTGATTCTCTTCAGGTTGCCTTCACTAATGCATTGGCCACACTTCTGAAATTAACCACTTCTCATCCTCCATGCCATTTTCTCTCCTCAGGACTCCCTGAGTTCCCAGATCTAGTGCTCACATGCTTATCTTCTCTTTTACACGTAACCTCTTCCTTCCTTCCTTCTTCCCTTTCCTTCCCCTCCCTTCCCTTCCCTTCCTTTCTCCTCCCTTCTTCTCTCTTTCTTCCCTCCCTTGCTTCTCTCTCTGTGTGTGCTGGGGATCAAACCTGGGGCCTCATGCATGCTCAGCCAGCTTTCTAACCCTAAGCTATAACTCCAGCCCAGGGTTGGTTTCTGATAGAGCCTTCTGGCTTGGCTTTCTGATAGAGTCTTCTGGCTTTTCCTACCCCAGTCTTGAAGTGTACAGTTTCCAAATACAATCTCCTTTTTCCACTGTCACAGTCCACTCTTGCCTACTATTATTGTATGACTTGCTTTTCCCTTGAGTCTAGAACAAGAAGAAAATGTGCAACAGAGGTAAAAGAGTCTAGAAGAGTGACAGGGCAGGTGGCAGAGATGGAAGAGGCAGAAGAGATGGGGGCTTCTGGGAATGAAAGGTGGGCAGCTGCAAGGTGGGGCCACAGGGCAGGGAGGTGATGCCCAGAGCCCTCAGGTCTCTGTGGAAGTCATGGGGTGCTGTGATATTGCTGAGACGGGCCTGTCTCTGGCCAATCACTTTCCTTACAGAAATCCTCCCCCACCACTGGAACCCTTTCCCCTAAGAAACTATGGGTAACTGAGCTAAGGCTCTCTGTGGTTGATTGTCTAAGTCAGTCACTCAGCAAATATTTATTGAGTTCCTTGTATGTGCCTGATATTGTGCTTCGTAGTAATGGGTGGGGGTGGGAGTGATAAAGAAAAAACCTGTCTTCGTTCTCCACTGTCACACAGCAGGACTCTAAGGGACTGAGATGGATTAGCAAACGTTGGTCTCTGCAGACAAAAATGTCTGGAATAGGATATGCTATAGGGTAGGGAGAAGTCAGGCCTGGATGTGTTAATGACAGAAGAGTGGCTGGATGATCAACTGGTGATATGTGCCCAGTGGAAGCATAGAGTTTAGAGATGGAAGGTTCCTAGCCAAAGATTTTGTCTCTACTTAAAGTTTTATGTAGATCTGAGAAACTGAGTAGGCAAAGCACCAAACAGTGCCTGGCACACAGTAGGTACTCATGAAGTGTTCTTTGCTGTTTTCTCTTTTCCTTTCTTCTTATTTTAAAATATTTTTCTTCTTTCCTCCATCCTTTTCTGTTATCTAATCAGATTCTATCCCTATCTCCATTCTCAGCATTTCTTTGATCAGAGGTTGGCAAACATTTTCTGTAAAGGGTCAGACAGTAAATACTGTAGACCTTGTGGGTCCACCAGTCTCAGTTTCCACTTCTGAGCTCTGCTTTTCTGACACAGAGAACACACAAATCCGTGTTGGCTTGATTCCAATGTAACATCGGGTATGGACATTGAAATTGCATATAATTTTCACATTTGCTAATACTATTTTTAAAAATTTTTTCCAATCACTCAAAATGTTAAAAATATTACCAAGTTCACAGGTTGTATAAAACTAGACAGCAGCCTGGATTTGGCCCTGGGGCTGTTTGCCGATCGATCTTTTATTTAGAGTCATTGTTCTTATATTTTGATGTTGGTAACCAACCCCGCTCTGAGAATATAAGGAAAGCTGTGCAGACATATCCATTCTTTCATCCTACAGACGTTTCTCGAGGGTTTCTGGGTTCCAGATGTTCTAGGAACTGGAGTTGTGACCAAATCAAGAGCTTGCATTCTACACACTGAATAACAAGCAAAGGGAATCCTATATTTGCAGTGCTATGTGGAGAAGTGAGGCTGGGAAGGGGGTGGTGCCAATTCGACCTGGGAAGTCAGGCTGGGTCTTCCAGAGCTGACACCTGAAACATGAGTAGGAAGCAGCTTTGGCGAGAGGTGGAGGCAAAGTAAAGGCTGAGAGAGGTCGAAGGCCCTGAGCAGAAAGGCTGCTGCTGGGGTCTAAGCACCACGATCCAGGCCTGGACTGAAGGAGAGAGTGACAGAAGGCAGGCAAGGTCTTCTATAAGGTCATGATAAGAGTTTATCTCCCCCTCCTGAAAGCACTAGAACAAACAGGAAGTAAGTAGTTTTTAAGGAAAAATGACAAGGTCTGATTCACATCACTTTGGCTGATTGTAGAAACACATCCCCAGAAAAAATGCGTGTGGATACATACTCCTAATTATTTTGCTTATTGGCATTTTTAGAGATTTGTGGGTTTCCATGGAAGTTCGAACATCCCAGGCTTAAAAAAAGGAAAAACTGGAAAAAACCACAGTCTGAAAGGAAATGCCCCTAGAAAGCTCTGGATGGTGCTTACTTGATTAAATCAGCTCTTATTTTACTGAGTCTCCTTTGTGGCCCAGGTTAGGCAGTGGTGGCTAGGAATGGGTGGGAAATGGTTGTTCCCATCTTTAGGGGCTGTCTGCAAATATAGCGCCAATGTAATGGAAACTATCCAGGATCAAGGTTTGTGCTGAAAGCTCTTGAGCGTGGGTGTCTCTCCCAGATTGGTCATGGTCAATATTTCCCTTCCCCCAAACAATCACATAATCTTCTAAGGAACCATCGCCTGCAGACATGTGTCCCTGGTGCCTGTCCCAGCAACCTCTGACAGTTATTGTGGACCTCTTGATGTGGTCCTGCAGACCCTTTGACCTTGGGAGCTGTGGATCAGGTTCTCCGTGCCTTGCAGAGAGAACTGGGCCCAACTCAGTTTTTCCTGCTCTAACCCAGTGGCCACCTATGCCCCTGGAGAGCTCCAGGGAGGCTGGGAAACTTTGAAAGAGCAGTTAATCACTAACTAGCTGGAGATAAGACAGAGAGAATGAAACAATTGAGCAAACGCCCAACCCAGAGCTCAGCGCTTCCCTGCCTGCACACGCCAGAACCTGGCCTGCCTGGAGAAGCCTGGGATCAAATTGAGGTTGTACACTAGAGAGGCCAACATGGCAGACTGGGGGTGGAGGGCAACAAATCCTGGGTTGAGGATCTGATGGCAGCCAGTGCCCCTACCCTTAGAACTTTTTCCTTTAGCCAAGCCAGGGTCTGGAGGGTAAACAGGGGAGGAGGGTACTCACATTGCTGTGTGCAGGACTCAGACACCCAAGATATATGAGACAGAGGCCCTGCCTCACCAAGTTCATGGTGGGAAGAAAGAGACAGATGGAATGCCTGCTAGTAGTCTACAGGCTAAACTGGTAAGGAGTAGACAGATGGGCTGAGATCAAAGAGGGTAGTCGGACCTACCTGGGAGGTCAGGTGTGGTGTTCTGAACAGATCACAGTTAATGGGGGTTACCAGAGTCAGGCATTAGCCTAGGGACTTCCAATACGTTCTCTCTAATCCCAAAACTGCTCCATATCCCACAACTTTCCAAGTGAAGAACTTGGTAGCTTGTCTAAAGTCATCCAGCTGATAAATCTCAGAGCTGGGATTCCAATTCAGGTCTTCCTGACCTTAAAACCACACAGCTCAGCTTCCAACTGAACCTTTCCCATGCTGCTGTCTACAGTGTTCTCAAGGAGTGTTTTTCTTTCAGCCAAAGATTTGGTTTTCAGGGAAAACAAAAGTACCAGAGTTCCATTCAAGCTGCTGACAGCCATTTGTGTCTCAGTATGAATGATGGCCACCTGTGGGAAGCTGCTGGGGGACAGGAAAATGGAGAGAATGGTGATAGTAAAGAGAAAAGTTCCTTCAGTCAGAGAAAATGAACTGACACAAGGTACCTGGTTCCCAGTTTTCTGCCATTTTTCTTAAGACTGATAACCTAATAACCTCAAAGGACTTTTTGTTTTGTGTTTTTGGTAATGGGGATTGAACTCAGGGCCTCATGCTTGCTAGGCAGGCGCTCTATCACTCAAGTCACACCCCCAGCCCTTTTCACATTAATTAGTTAGTTTTGGCAGTACTGGGGATTGAACCCAGGAACTTGTGCTTGCTAGGCATGCATTGGTTATTTTTGAGATGGGGTCTCACTTTAAGCCCAGGCTATCCTGGACTGTGATCCTCCTGTAAATAGCATAAATCCTTCCCATATAGCTGGGACGATAGATGCATGCCACTGTGCCCAACTATTAGTTGAGGTGGGGTCTTACGGACATTTTGCCCTGGCTGGTCTCAAACCATGATCCTCTGGATCTCTGCCTCTCAGGTAGTTAGGATTACAGGTGTGAGCCACCACATCTGGCCTTCAAAGGGCTTTTAATTTATATCTTCTGAGAATTCCCTGATAAGCGTGCCTGCTTTCTTTCTGATGATATCAGCAGTACTCAGCAGGGTTACATCATCACTTTTTATTACCTCCTGTCTTTCCAGGATCTTGGAGATAAAAACTGCCTCCCCAAAACCTGGAGAGGCTCTTAGGGAAGACCCATCCAAATGAGTACCTGTGGGAGGCAGAAACTGCTGCCTTTCCTGCCGGCACTTTTCTCCTTTCACAGCATCCACACCAGTCATCATCTTGGCCTGGGTGCACTCATCCCTTTTGGTCTCTGGGGCTTTTCAAGATTAGCTAGATGCCAGCAAAGAATATGTTGACTATTCAGGGTGGAAGGCAGGGACAGAACAGAGGGCTGCCTTACTGTACAAGGAAGGCATTTCTTCTACCTCTTGTCCTCTGATCTCAGCCAACCATTTTCCAGTGCCTAACATGGTTAAATGCTACCAGACAAAGTGTTTAATATGTGCTAACTCTTCTAACTCTCCCAATAACCTTGCACAGCAAGTTCAAGCAGCAGACTTCAGTCTCCATGGTAAGAAGTAGCAGGGTGGGACTTTGAATCCAGACACACCGACTCCTGGGTGTGCTATACAAATTCAGGTGATCATCCACGACCAGCAGCAGTGTAGCCATCATCTAAGCCTGCAACGACTGCAGAATCCCCAGCCAGGGCCAACTCCCAGGGTCAGCATCTTTATTTTAACAGATCCCCGCGTGATCAGCATGCACTTTGCAGTATGGGAAACCCCACCCTCTTTGCCTGACTCTGCTCTACTCCTAGGAGTAGATTTGAGTTCTAAACTATTGTATTCATTCGATTGTCCAAACAGTAGCTCTGGATGTTAGGCCAGACAACTGAAGTAGGTGAAGAGACCAACTTCCTCATGGCATCTTTGGCCCTACCCATCACAAGCGTAGTGGAGGGATTGGGGCGAGGTGGCAAGTGCCAGGACGCTTGGATCCAAATCCTGGCGCCACCAGTTGCTGGCTGGGAGACTACGGTTGAGTCATTGCATCGTCTTGGTCCCAGTTCTCATCTGTAAAAGCCAGGCAGGTGAGCCAGCAAATGCCTGGCACCCAGGAGGCACTCAGCAGGGATCTGCTGAAATAGGGAACCCGAAATGTGCAAGTGGCTTGATCATCCACCACCAAAAGCCAGCCTCCCAGATCCGAATGAAGAAAAGAAGCAGGCTAGAGTGGGGAGGCAGGAGTAGCCCCTCTGTGTCAGTCACACCCTTATTATGACAGGGAATTATGGTCTCTTTTGATGGCCTTCCTTGGTCTGCTCATGTCTTCCTTCCTTCCTTGCTTTCCTTTCCCTTTTTTCCTTCCTTCTTCCTTTCTCTTTCTCTCTCTCTCTCTGAAAGTACTGTGATTTGAACCTAGGGCTTGCTAGGCAGGATCTCTAGTACTTGAGCCATGTCTCAAGTAATACAGGGCTCAGCTTGTTTTCTTTGTTGAGTGTCTGCCCCACATTTGAGGGTCACTAAGCTCTTTGACCAAGCCTTTAAGATGGGTATAGATGAGAGGGAGGAAGCATGGGGAATGATTTAAAACCCTGGCCTTTGACCCTAGGAACCTCAGATATTAAAAGGAAAGCAGGTAAATAAGATCTGGCCATCAAAGATGGTTTTTCTGCAGTTCTGTCTCCTCTTTTCCTCTTGTTTGCAAACTACCTTGAGTTCCCTTTGGTTACCAAGATAAAACCATTTGTTCATCAGTCATGGCCAATATTTCTTCTGCTCTTAGTCAAAGCCAGTCACTGCTCTAAATTGGTACATTATATCACAGAATGCTTCAATCTTAATGTTCAAGTACCATTGTTATCCCCATTTTATACAGACAGTTGAGGCTCAGAGTGGCTAAGCAGCTTACCTGAGGCCACTTGGCCACTTCCTTCAGAAGACCCAGGATTTGAATTTAGGTTTGTTCAATTCCGAAGCTCCTGTACATACTTACAAACCACTATACTTACTGCCTTGATAAGGTAATTGTGGGTTGTTACTTGGTTGAATAGGAAGCCCATTGACAAGGAGTCGTCAACTAAGACCTTCAGCTTCTCATTCTGGCTGGACATCAGGCTCCTCTAAAGTGGGCAGAATGCAGCTTTCTAGGCCACCGCTTTAGGTGACGTCTCAGAGGGTCTGCAGCAGTCAGTGAGGCAGCTGTGCTTTGGTAAAACCCCCTGGTGATTCTGATCCTGAGTCTGCAGGAACGAGGCTCAAAGGAACTGGCCACTTCTTACTCATTTAGGGCAGGAGGGCGCTGGTTTCTGAGAATGAAGGATCATTAACTTTGAGGGAGCTTCCTGCAGGTGACCTTTGCCCTCTGTGAAAGTGTCGAGATTCAGATAAGGAAAAGAAAGAGTTGGCAACTTGAGGCTGGGCTCCAGGCTTAGCTCTGAGCCCAGTGGCAGGTGGAGGAGGGGTAGAGGAGTGAAGGTGACAAGTGTGGGATTAATTAAAGCATTAAGCAGTGAACCTTCTGGCTTTCTCAAGCCCAAGTCTGGGATTGAGGATGTGGTTCCTGGTAAATCACCTGCATAACAAGCACAAGGCCCTGAGTTCAAACCCCAGTACTGCCCAAATAAACAAACAAAGCTCAAGGGAGCTCTTGTCTCCTCCTAGTCTTATGTCCCCACCACATTCAAGTCTCATGTAGGGTTTTGTTTTATCTACACTTATCCTATTAGCTTCTTAGGTCTTTCTTTAAAAATGATTCACTATTAAAGAATAAGTTCTACTGTTCTACAACATAGTAGGATGACTATAGTTCACGATTATTTATAAAGAACCAGGAGAGAGGAATTTGAAGATTCCCCAAACCAAGAAATAATAGATGCTTGAGGTAATGCTTTGGTCAATACACACTATATACAGGTTTCAAACTATTAAGCTGTACTCCATAAATATGTACAATTATTATGTCAATAAAAAGAATTTGTGTTTCCAAAGCAACTATATCACTATCTCTAATGGTAAATATGCAGTACTAGTCACACATGAAAATTAACTGTTAATAAACAGGACAGAATCCGACAACAGAATTAACTTCTTCCTGGGTCATGCAGCCTTGGCTCTTTGTGGAAATGAGATGTCCACACACAGACCTCCTTTGAAGCCTGTGAAGAGGGTTGAAAAAGAATTGGAAAAGGCACAGAGTTCTCACTCTGTAATTCAGTGTTATTCAATTCTAGGTCCACAAATCATCCAAAGCCACATCACTTAACAGCTGTAAATGTAAATACCACAGCATCAAAATGGAAGCTCCATGAGGACAGGGCTTTTTGTTTTGTTTTGTTTTAACTTTTCAACATCTGTGCGCTTACTGCTGTATTCCAGACCCTAGATGGGAGCCTGAAGTTCAGCAGGTGCTCACATATTTACTGAAGGTATGACTGTGGAAAATATGGACCTGATTGTTTCACTCTTTTCTTCTCTCCACCCTGAGAGACTGAATATGAAGTAGGGAGTATTCAACTGACCAAAAAATGTCTTGGTTCTTTGATTGAAATTCAGCTCTGTCCCAGCTTTGGCTTCTTCCTGATCCTTGGATGCACGTGTATCCGGCAGATCCACTGAGATCCTGGATGGGTAAGCACTTGAATGGGCAAGCACTTTGAAACTATAAAGCCTCTGCACAGAGAAAAAGTTGAGTTGATTGTAAGTAGCAGAAGAGATGTCCGATTGTGACCCCGATGGCGTCATTCATGCTTATGGCTGCTGTGTGAGAGACCCTCCAAAGCCTGACTCTAGAACCTTTGCTTTGTCCTCTTCTAACAGAGAACTTGGAGATTCCCATTTCTCATGAGCAGTCACACTGGTGAGACCAGATCTGAGTTCTACCATGCATTGAGAAAGGTGACCCAGGAAGGTGACACCATTTTCTCTGTGTTTATTTTTAGTAGAACCATTATTACAACGCTACTAATATTAATAATAATATTATTCTTATAAGTACAAGGAAACACCCATTTGTCTTTGACTAAATCAGTCTTGCCTGAAGGCAGGGGAATGGATTCAATGACCTCTTGAGCCTGATCTCAGCCTTTTGGTTCTATTACCAACTTGTAAACTTTAACGTGTTCTGTTTTTATTCCCAAGAAGTTGTGGTTAGAACCTGCCACAAATATCTCACAGTATACCTCCCAATGGTCATTATCTTTCATAGCATGCCTTTTACTCAAGGCTGAAGATTTTCCAGGCTATGACAAGAGAAGGAAGCCAACAACCCAGGTGGGGACTATTTGGAGGAAAGGTTCCCAGAAGAAGCTGTGTGGATTGAGACTTGAAGCATGAGTAGCAGTGAGCCAGGGAAGGAGGAGTAATGTGCTCTGGGCATGTGTGGTAGCATGTGTTGTTGTTTGGTTTGCTCATTTGGGGTACTGCAATATTGTAAAACATGTATGTAGTCCCATCTAGTTTCCTGGCATACAACTCTTGAAATCCCTGGGATCTCCAAAGTGATGTGTCTAAAAGATACTTATGCTAATGAATTGACTGATGTCTGGCCACCTCTAAGTTCCTTGAGGATGGAGATTGGTAAATGGAAAAATCAACCCTGTGCTCACAGAGTTGGAACTCAGCCCTGCTCCCCACCTCTGGCTGGAAGTTGAGTTGATCATCACTAGCTAATGATTTAATCAATCATATGGAAGCAATGCAGCCTTCATAAACTCCCAAAAGGCCTGAACTCAGGACTTTCTGGAAGGTGAGCTCATCTACATTCGGGGAGAGTAGCCGACCCCAACTTCACAAGAATGGAACCCTATATGCTAGGATCCTTCCAGACCCCACCCTATGTAACTCTTCATTGGGCTGTTCATGTGCATCCTTTAAAATGTATTTTATAATAAACTGGTAAAAATAAGTGAGCATTTCTCTGAGTTCTGTAAGCTTCTCTAGACGACTAATCAATCCTCAAGGAGGCAGTTTGGGACACCCTGAAGTATAGTTAATTGGTCAGAACCACAGGTTCTGGTAGCTCACACCTACAATCCTAACTACGCAGCAGGCAGAGATCAGGAGGATGGTGGTTTGAAGACAGCCAAGACAAACAGTGTGCAAGACCCTATCTCAAAAATACTCAACACAAAGAAGGGCTGGCAGAGTGGCTCAAGCGGTAGAGTGCCTGCCTAGCAAGCATGAGGTCCTGAATTCAAACCCCAGTACTACCAAAAAAGAAATTCCCTGGCGCTTATAATTGGCCTTGGAAGTGGGGGGCTGTTTTGTGGAACTGAGCCTTCAGCTTATGGGATCTGTTGCTATCTCCGGGTAGACAGTGTCAGAATAATTAGAGGACATCCAGTTGGTGTCCACTGCTACATTGCTTGCTTGGTGTATGGGGACAATCCTACACACATTTGGGCACAAATGTGTTCTGTGTTATGAGTCTGACAAACTGTATGTTATTTTACACAGGCACTAAAAGGAGACAATATTGGGAAGGCAAGGTGATACATGGAGAGAAGGATGGAGAAATAGCAGATGCCAGGTTTCAAAGGGCCTTCTATAAATTATGTTATGAAGGGTGAGCTTTACTCAAGGAGCATGGGAGTCAGGGAATGGTGTTAAACAAACAGACTGACATAGGAAGGTCTCTGGGATCTCCTCTCCTCTTGTCTGTGGCTCTGGGGACAGCTTCTTAAGGACTGTTGGGCAGATGTTCATGAGATATACATAAGAAGAGAGTGGTCTGGTGTGGCTTTTTTTTTTCTTTTTCAGTGCTGGGGATTGAACCCAAGACCTCACACATGCTAGGCAATACTCTACCACTGAGTTCCATCCCCAGCCCTAGATCTGTCTTCTCAATATTATTTTATGGTGCCAGATAGTACATAGCTTTTTTCTTCTCTTTTTTAAAAATTACTGCGACTTAAAGGGGTTTTAGTGTGATATTTCCATACATGTATATAATGTAGTTTGATCAAATTTGCCCCCTATTATTCTTTCTCATCCTTCCTCCCTCCCTTTTGAACAATTTTAATGATTTTCATTATTCTATTTCTATATATATTTATGAAGTACTTCAATCTTATTTGAACATTTTCCTATTGAATAATATACTAAAGTTCCCTTCAAGTTTTCATCATATATTTTTGTGGCCCTATGGGGGAAGTGTCTAGAAATGGAGTGTTGAGCCGAAGGATATGAACATTTTACATGTTGATAGATATTAGCAAATTGCTCTCCATAAAGATTATATAAATATGCCTTCCAATAAACAGAGTACCCATTTCCTAGACCTGAACCCCCATGAACGTTACTAGTTTTCTTGGTGAATTTAACACTACGAACCCCTTCTCCCTCAGCTAGCAATGTGGACACTGACTAGCTTCATCTCACTGCTCTTTGTCTGGCAAACCCAGTCTTTTATGGAACCAGTAGACTGAGAAATAATTTCTTGATTAAATGATGGGAACCAGGCCCTGGGGTATTTGGAAAACTTGCCATGAGGGCTAAATGGAATATCTACAAATATAAAATTTAGAAGCAATGGAGTAGTTGCTTTAATTACTTGAAGCAAGTGGCATTATACCTGGCACAATAAGTGATTACTATTGATTTTGTTGGTATAGAAAGTTCTGGCACACAGATCTTAGTTGTGTTTGAGGGCATAGCGGTGGGAGAGAAAAGGAAGATGTTACGAAGTTGAGGTGTTTTGAAAAGCATGTCTGTCCTTGTCAAGATCTGTCTGGACTCAGGTCCTGGTCATATGACCAGATGTTATAGGCCTTTGGTGTTACAAAATGCAAAACAACTGGTAACCAAATAGTATTTCCATGGAAAAAGCCAATGGCTTGTTGCTGTGTGCAGGTGAGATAGTGAGCACTCAGAAAGGGGAGGGCAACCAGAGTAGAGAGGGCAAGAAGAGGGCCTC
Organism: Castor canadensis; assembly: GCF_047511655.1. Taxonomy (NCBI): domain Eukaryota; kingdom Metazoa; phylum Chordata; class Mammalia; order Rodentia; family Castoridae; genus Castor; species Castor canadensis. Next base: position 171,562,833 of record NC_133386.1, read on the forward strand.
AGCAGCTTCTGAAATTTAGAACAAAGGAAAGTTCTAGAACCCAGTTATTGACAACACAGTTACCACCTATGACATGTCTGGGATGAAGGGATGAATTAGGAGCATGAGATTGGGGTTGGTCCCCAATTCAACTGGCTGCACTTGAAAAATCCCCATAAGCAAGGTTTGGAGTCAAGTCAAAATGACTGTGAGGAGATTAGATCAATGGAAATTGGGTAGAACTGATGGCTAAGTTCTGGGGAAAGAGGAGGCAGAACTCAAAATTACAGGATTAATAAGTAAAATAACCAAGAAAAATAGTCTTTTACATGTATAATCTAATTTTGTCCCCATTCATAGCTCTCTAGAGTTAGTACTGTTAAGATCCCCACTTGAAAAAAAGGAAGCAGAAATCAATGAAGTCAAGTCACTCAACCAAGGTCACAAAGCCACAAGTAGCTGATCTGGAACACAAACAGGCCTTTCTAGTTATAAACAAAAATGCACTGTGTAGCTTCTACTTCAGCATGACTGGGTTTGACTTGAAGGTAGAGACTAGTATCCCAATTTGCTAGGATCAAAATGGAATGATTTTCACCCTGCTGCAAGATGACATGAAAACCCAGGACTTCCATTGTTTAACTGACATTCTGTGATGTTTGGGTACATTTGTCTGTATCAGATGAGTCTATCACACTCCCACCTTATAACTCTTTTCCACCATTTTTTGAAGATGTGGAGCCATTGAGGGCCAGCTCTGGGGGGTTCGGACATGGATGTATGCTGGAGGAAGGGCAAGGAGATCATGCAGTAGGACTTGGGGAGAGTCTTTATCTTTTGTTTTTTAAAATCCTAGTTGGGTACCCAGTGCCCTGGTGGAGCCTCTAGACCTCCTGGAAGTCTTTGAGGTTGTGATTTATGATCTTATAAAGTAGACTGTCCTTGGCCTTCATGTCGCCATTCCAGCCTGTAATTATCTTTGCCACAAGTGGCTACCTGGCTTTGTTCTGCAGTTAGATGCGCCTTCCTTGGTCCCTCTGTGTTCCTGAGTCACTCTCAAGCTCACATGTGCTCAGCCAGCCTGGTGATTCACCTGCCATCACCTTGGAGGGCAGAGCAGGTCGGGAAGGAGGAGGCGCTGCCATCAGGAGAGCTCCTCTCTCTTCTTCCTAGGCACTGGTGAAGAACAGTGTCTGAGAACTGTGGAGCAGAGTATACTGCTGGAAGGGACTTAGGAGCTGGGCTTTGCTCACAGTGTCACCCCATCGAAAACTTTGCAGCCCAGGTTATCAGGGATAGTATGCACAGATAAAGAGTTAGGTTCTCAGGTTAAGACAACCTGGGTTTTAGACCTTGCTCTGCCAGTTAACTAGATGTACAACTAGCTCAATTTCCTAACCTCTCTGAGCCTTGATTTTCTTAAGTATAAAGTAAGGATAAAAATAGTAACTGCATCAGAGGGCTTTTCAAAGAATTTCATACAAACATGCAACTATAGTGCTGAGCAAACCTTAAGCACTCCATGAATGGTGGTGGTGGAGGTGATGATGACAATGGCAACGATGAAGATGATGTTTCTTGGACCAACTTATACCCATTTTACAGATGGGAGAACTGCACCACATGTTGCCTGAGGTGACATAAGTAGTAAATAGTAGAGCTGGGGCAGGAACTCTTTCTGTGTAATACAGGAATTACTCTCTATATTGGTCTGTTGTGGGCTGAAAAAAACAATCTGCCCAAACTCTAATGGTAACGTTTGCTCAGATGGAGTCTATGTTTTCTGCTCAATCTGAAGCTGGAGTAACTTAATAAGATCATGTAAATATTAACTCAGGGTTCTGGGAAACCCAACTAAGTTTCAGGATAAGCCATCTCCCAGCAAGCAAGGGCTTGCCTGATAATTCCCCTTCCTTCCAAGACACTGATCAGATTGCCCAGTGCATAGTAAAATACTGATTTCCTTCTATTTGGAGAGGAGAAAGCTGTCAGTCCCTGCTGAGGCTGGGGGAGAGGATGTTATTTGTGCATGACCAGATGCTCTGAGGTTAGGCAGAGCTCGTTTCCATCTGTCCTTCCCAGCAATAACTTGGAAAAGTTACCTAATGTCTCTCAGCTTCAATTTCTGCATCCTCAAAATGGGACATTATGATACTACTTTGTAGGGACTTTGTGAGGAGCAAATGAGAACAGGTAAATAAAATACTTAGTGGGTAAAAGTAATAATGCAGAGCAGGGGAGATTGAGGGTTTAGTTTACATCACTTGCAAGCAGTCTCTAGTTTTCTACCATTTAGAGACCCCAAGAAGACTATGTCTGTTGTGACCACTCGATCCTTGGCATATCAGCCTCCAAAAGAGAGATGAGTGCTCAGCTGGCATTAACCAGCTCATAGGTTCTTTGATTCAGCTGGGACACTTACTTTTCATACTGCTTAGTCCATGTTCCAAAGTAATCAGTCACTGCAACCAATCATGGTGCACTAGTGACCCCCAAATACACATTATGTCTTTACTCCTAGCAGCAGTCCTTGAAGCGGTATTATTTTATTACCATTTGCAGATGAGAAATAGGGGCTCTGAGATGGTAGGTTATTACCCAAAGACACCTAGGTATCAGAGATCAGATTGGAGTTTGTGGTATGCTGCTGGGTTGACCAACTTCTATGAGTTCCCTGGGAACATGGGGTTTCCTGGGATGTGGACCATCAGGTGACAAAATGGGGGAAAGACCAGGGTGAGTTGGCTACTTTCATGTAGCCTTCCTGACGAGGCTTACCAGGGACTCTGAGAAGGGATGGAAGTGAGAGAAGAGGTACAGAGAGAGAACAGCAGAGACAGCACTGTATGGTTTTTGCAAAGCCTCTTGGCTTCCCCCTCTTGTGTTTTCAGATGTCCTCCCCTTTCCTGCAGTTACCATGTTGCCTTCCATGGGTTTGACTCCCAGTGAGAATTGTCTATGCCTGAAGGTATCTTACCCTGAAGCTTGAGCAGAGCTCTCATGATACCAAGAGTAGCCACGTGTAACTGTGAACTTGACCCCCTGACCCCTGTCTACCATGCACTAAGTTCATGACCTCTGGAAAGTCATGAAGCCCAATGGAGTCTTCATTCCAGTCATCTTGTCTGCATTTCATGTCTGAAGGACATGGTGGGGTCTAATGAAAGATATGGAGAGATGCAGAGGAAACAATTTTAAAGCACAGTAAACTCATGGAGTCTGTGACTGTTGTTGCTGTTTCTACTCACCAGGGCCCCAGCTTCAGCGTTTCAACCTTGAAGTGATGCTATCAGATTAAATTCATGAGGATGGTTGGAATCCCCTGATATCTGGTGTAGTTATCTGAGTCTTTTCTGGGACAGTACCTGAAGGACATGAAGAAGACTTGTCCAGATCAGCCAGGTTGGCTGAAAAAAGCAGTGCCCCAAAGCATCCTCACATGGCAGACCAGGAAACATACTATCACCTGCTTCATTAGAACTTATATTCCAGGATGGCAGAAATTATTCTTTTTCTCTCCTATGACTGAAGCCCCACTGCTTAGCATAGCTCCTGACGTGGTAGAAGTTCCATGAACATTTGATGAATGTTGAATGTTGAACAGTTCCAAGTCTAAAGGGTCTGGGGAGATACAGTTCAGCAGAAGGCACTTGGAGGATGAATGGAAGAATGGCTCTGGGTGATGGCTGGGGCGTCATCTTTACCTGGTCCAAGTGGTGGGATAAGCTGGGAGCAGAAAAGCACATGATGCTTGAATAGAGGTGACTTGGGTGCACCATGCCTGGGATGTGCCCTCTGAGGTAGGGTTGGAGACCAGCGGGTGGAGGTTTGTAGATGTTGTTCCCTGAGGCAGTTTGGAGTGTCTTTAAGCCATTTCTACCCAAATTTCAATCATTTTATTGTTACCATTTTTGCTATGTCTCTGTAGTTGCCTGTATTATTTACGTAACGATTTTTCTTAAGTGGACTCACTCTTTTACTTTGTTTTCTTACCAAACCCACATAATTGTTCAAATAAAAATCACTGTTTGTACTTAAAATCATCTTGTGTGCTGCCTGAGGAGGGTGTTCTTCCTTCTGAGAAACACAACTCCTGGAAATGGGGAACTGGAAAAGATTTTTTTGAATAAGGGAATGATCTAGTTGCTTTTGATATGTGAGGAAGTACAGAATTTGTGTGTGTGTGTGTGTGTGTGTGTGTGTGTCTAAAATTTGGATGCAATTGTGAGCAAAGTGGTAAGACATTTTGCCAAAATGAGTATGGGGGGCATTTCATAATCTCTGGGGTCACCATTATTATAAACCATGGAGGGAGAGACTGCTCTCTGGGCCTCCTTCTTTCTCTTTGTCACTTTAGTCACTTTCTCAACAGCTCTGTCCTGTGCTTGCTAACAGCTCTGAGGGACAGAGAGAAGGTGTATTTAGAGGAATGACTAGGTCCACTTCAATGAGGCTGTGGGCTGTGCAGTGACCCATGGAGCACTGGATGCCTGGCAATTATGTCCCTACTAGCATGGTGCTATGCCTTTCCAGGCTTGTCTTACCTAGTTCTTCAAAGAATGTTACTCTTAGCCAAGACCCAAGTTCACAGAGCTCTGGCCCATCCCCTAACAAGCAGCATATTTTCCCTAGCTGTGTCTTCAGTCTCCAAGTTAAGGTGACCTGCCAAGCTAGAAAGAAAAATGGATTAGCAAAAATCAGGTATTTGCCAAGGGCATCCCTCCCCCATTATAACCACACACAATTGTGAGATCTAAGATTAGACTCCCAGAGGTTTTCTGCCCTGGTGGTTCTGGAAACTCCTGGAGAACCACAGACCGATGAATCTAAGGACCATGAACCTGGAGTAGACTTTGACATGATTTGAAATTGGTGGAAAAAAATCCATCAATATTGGATTTCCATGTTAATGAAAAAAGTCCATAGAAAGCTAGGCATTCCCTTCTCTTACGTTCACCCTGTCAGTGTGGCTCCTGTCCCCTCGCCTCCTTATCCCATTCTTTTCAGGAGACCAGAGCTCAACGACTTTGTGTTTTTCACAGTAAGGAAGTAAGCAGACTGGATTGGTGCCTTTCATAGCAGGGCTATCCTCCTAAGAGATTTTTTTCAGCTGCACTGACTCTGCAGATTTGGGTTTGGCTTGCAGAAGAGTTCCTTATTTCAGTTTTACTACACCCACCTACACAATACTTTTTGGTTCTCAGAATTTCAGAGCTATTTACCTCTAACCTTAAATTAGGACTCTCATAAAATTTTCCTGGGGCACTGTCACGAAAGAAGCTAAGTCTCAGAATAGGACTATTTGGCCTGCAGTCCTTGTCCATAAAGAGAAATTGACTAATTCCAAACCCTGAACTGATACGTGGGTGCTAAGAATGGGGGTGGGGAGAGAGAGGAGAAAAATCATAAATGTGCCATGATACAAGTGGGGAGATTTCATCTGGGTTTCCCCCAAATATGAAATTATTCAGAAAGAATTCTAAGGGCTTCTTTCCTGACATTCCACTAATGTACAGGTGCATATGTTTTGCATGGACCGAATGGATAACTTATTTATGCAAATTACTTTTTTGCATAGTCCCAGTGGATGTGCTTGTCAACTCTTTGATATTGTTTTCAGGAGGTTTCTTTCTAGATGCAGTCTCTTTAAGGCATGAGCAGTACAGCGTTCATAATTTCTATCAGGTGGACATTTAGGGGTAGCAATGTGATTGGTTCCTTGAGACACTCTCAGTTGCCTGTGTAAGGAATGAGAATGGACTCCCATTGGGTAGTGATGCCCCACCATTCCCAACTGGGTTTCCCCAAGACCCTCAGTGTTCAGATTTAACTCCTTCATCCTCACAGCAGCTCTCTGCTCCGTTCCTTATTTTTGAATCCAGATGTCTGCGGACTTCTCACGTGGTATTTAGCCTGCTCATTGCTACTAAATCTCCTGAGTAGCAGGGTGACCTTTGTGTCAAAAGACCCTCATGACTTCCCAGGAAGGACCAAGTCACAACTTTTCCACTGGGTTTCCCCTCAATTTTTATTCTGAGCATTTAGCTTTTTAAATATTTGATATTGAATAGCAGTGAATGAAGACCGGCCTATACAATCTACACCAGTTTGCATATTTTATACTTTTTTTCTACTTTCCAATCTCACTCAAACACATTTCCAGTTGTCCTCCTGAGCTGATCTTGATTTTCCATATCTATGTAAGATATTTACAACACAATCTCATCAAGCTGCTGAGCTTCTCTGTTCTGGAGAGGACTGAAGTTGAGAGATGTTGTGTTGGAATGACACTGGCAGGTCTAAGCTCTACTTTCTTGCTTTTCTGGGTGACCTTGGAAACATTACCTTATCAAGGCTTATGAGGCTCAGTTTCCTCATCTGTAAAGTGAAAATGGTAACAGCACCTTTCTGATGGAGTTTTGTGAGGTTTACATGAGGTAATGCAAATTAAATTTCTAGTCCAGTGACTGGGACCACAGTAAACTTAATAATTAAATAATCATGATTCTCTCCCTTTTTTTCTATGACTCTCCAGCTTCTCCCACTTTTTCTTAGAATTGTGAAAGTTTAGATCTCTGCTAAGAGAAGCTGTTGGGGTTCAAGCTACACATTTAATGGAGGGGAAAGTAATGATTTCCCAAGAGCCCACCAAGCCCCAGCCTTTCTTTTAGTCCTCCACATAACTTCTCATTCAGATCCCAAATAGCTCATTGGCAACTTTAGTGTTCCCATAAACAGATGGGATAATCTGAGACCTACAGCTTAAGAAAATATGGCAAAATATGGCAAATAGTCCTAGTTCATTTGGCTCCAAAAGCTACATACTTTCTCCCACATCAAGCTGTTTCAGAGAAAGCTGAGCCATTTGGCTGTTTTAACACTTAAGTACCCTAGTCTTCCAACACCAATGGTTGTTCCAAATCATATGCATCTGGATGGAATCTGAGGAGTCCCATGGTCCCTGAGCAAAAAAGACCAGGTCAGCTCCATTAAAATGTCATCTTAGAGGGCAGTAATCAAGCTTCCTAGTTTATCAATACAAGAGCTGACACAAATATGACCAGAAGGTGACAAACATGAAACAGATAATCTTCTTTGCTGTCACCTCACCCTTGAGGTATGTGTTGATTGGTAGAAGTGAGGACGCACTCAGGAGACTGGATTCTGATTCACAAAGTTGACTCTGGTGTCTATTGGCTTAGAGCAAGGACACAGTAGGGAGGGCTTTGCAGCAGAGAAGGCTGGGTAACTGTGGGCCAGGGAAGGGAACCAAGCTACCCAGGCCCTTGCTACCTTACCTCCAACCCATATACAGTAGCAATTTTTAAACTGTTTTACCTTTCGGTGTTCCATGGTAGTGCATTTTTATTAAAAAAACAAACGAACAAAAAAGTATAAAAACAACAATTGGGCTGGAGATGAAGCTCGGTGGTAGAGCACTTGCTTAGCATGTGTAAGGCCCTGGGTTCAATCCTCAGTCACACAAAAACAAACAAAACAAAGTCCCTTCTCTCTACTAATTATACAACATGGTGACTGCAGTTAATAATAATGTATTGTGTACTTGAAAATTGCTACGAGAATAGATTATAAGTGTTCACACTACCACAAACAATCAGTATGTGAGGTAAAGCATATGTTAATTAGTTTGATTTAGCCATTCCACATGACCATATATCAAAGCACCATGTTATACACCATAAATAGACATAATTTCAACTTGTCAATTAAGAAAAGAGTTACATCACAGGGTATTACTATTGCTATAATTATAAGAAAGACGAAAATACTGCTCACAGGAAGTTCTCTGGAAGTGGTCAACTTTTGCCTGGTCTTCTCTCCATTTTTAAGACTGAGAAATGAACCTTTTCGAAGAGGCTGATGGAAATACTGTGGAGAAGCTCAGAGGTTTGATTCAAGGACAAAGTACTTATCTCAGCTGTGGAGTTGGCAGTAAGTCAGGACAGTGTATAAAGCTATTTGTGAAGAAAGACAAGGCCAGGAAGAGAATAGTAAGTGTGTGAGGCAGAAAGAATAAAGCAGGTGAAAGAGAGTAGAGAGGCAAAAGTGTAGGGGTTCTGAGAGTCAATAAAATATGAAGAGGGAGTTCAGAAAATTCTTCTTTGTTGCTTAGGTAGGGTTAGAGATATATTCGGATGCTAATTGTTTGTGTGTGAGTGTGTGTGTACCCAGTGGGTCATTTTTGCAGGAATGGTAGGCCCCTGAGGTTGTCTTCTAACTAGGCAATTCAGTGATGTGTATAGTTGGAAGGGCTTTTGCTCTGGATGTAGGCACACAGATGTGATGGCAAAAGACACAGAGTGCCCTATCTCTATGCAAATCTGTTAGGACAGCTCTCAAAAGGAATTCACTTACCACTTACAGAGCCCATGAAACTTCTCAGAGGAAGATCCCCTGGAATCTAATCTCATCCAAAATCTAAGAATTTTACAAATGTGGTCTTAAGAGGGCATAGGTAAGAGGCAAGATATTTTATGAACCCTAGCTCCTTATTTGACTATAGACAGGGAAATAGGTGATAATTCACTTCTATTTGACTCTCCCTCCCCTGTGAATTTTATAGGACCAGAGAGATTCGTGTTCCTGTCAGGCCTACATTAACATTCCTGTGTGCCTCTCAGCAGATAGTTGTCACAGCCTCCCCTGGAAGTAGTTCCATGTCATTAGGAGGGGATGATAGACAGACATATACATACACATTTGCTTTCAAAAATAAATACAGGCCTTGAGTTAAAAGGTACTAGGTAAAGCAAATGAGCATCTTTCTTGCAAAGCAAGTATGTAACTGCCATTGACTTTGTAGCCACAGCCAGTGTTGGTGCTAAGACTCAGATGGCTTAGAGCTTAATACTTGGTTTGGAGAGAGTCTTTGTCTTGGCTTTGATTTGGCAATCCCTAGGGTCCTTTGGCTTTGTGAAGCAGATCTTCTAATAGACAAACCAACCAACTCAAAGACTCCAGACCACTGCAGACAGCCTGTTGAAGTCTGTTTTGTCCTCTTTTTCTCTGTAGGAACCAGCATAAGGGCTTGACTCCAATATCCAAGTCTCTGCACATGTCTGAGGCAGTGACAGGGTTTTGACCTGTAGAGGAGACTAGAAAGGTTTCTATGCAGAATTACTTGGGTTTTTAGACTTGGTGATAGTTCTTGGTATTATCTTAAATATGATCTGTCTAATTACTATATTCACTTCTCCATGTCCTTATTGGTCTCCTAGAGAAATTTGGTGGCATTTACCAAATGATGAAGGTTGTGATGATAATGCGACTCTTGCCTGATTCTTCTTGAAGAACTTACAATGTATCCATATGTGGTATCTGCTATGTTTGAGATTTTCATAGTTACACTTTTAAATGTGTTACCATGAAGAATTTACTTGATATATCTGAGACTCTTGCAATAAAAGTCTTCATCATCAAATCCAATTTTCAGTATCAGCAGATAAAAATCAGCAAGTCCACCCCACCCTATTATCTATCTATCTATCTATCTATCTATCTATCTATCTATCTAATTTGATGCCAGCACTGTCTTGTTGAAGTTGATCATAAGAAAAAAGACCTCATACTCCAAAGGGAGTTCTCTAACTGACACAAAATAAATAATCTGCTTTTTTTTTTTTCTTTTCAGGGAAAGGAAATCTTGTCTTTGCTTCTTTTCCTCTAGGAGGTTCAACTAAGACCCAAGTGAAGAAAATAATCAGTATTTAAAGTACCAGACACATAATTAGGTACTTCAGGTACATAAAACTGCATAGATAAAGTGGCTTCTGAGTAGGAGGTAACATTTTTCTGTCCCCTCACCTCCTCAACAGTGCCCTGAAAGAACTTTTCTCAGGAGTGCTTTAGTGGAACTGTCCTGCCATGTAGCTGACCAGAAGGTGTGGAGAGAGCAAATTGGAAGTAGAACCAGAACTCTTCAGCTAGTGATTAAAAGGCAGCTGGGCCTAGTCCAGGGACCACATCACTTTTGGGTTGCATCTGAAGTTCACTACCTCAGGACCACATACCCCTTGCCCCTATTTCACCCTGCTGTGTCAGGTTAATTTCAGGCAAAAGTGTAAAGAAGGAGAAGTTTGCTTTCCTGCAGTCTTCCTGGCACTAATAACCTCCCTCCCTCAACACACACCTACAAATACCCTATGGTGGGTGGAGTTGAGCTACTTGGGCTATTCCTGATTCATCTTTTAAGCAAAACACCAGCAGGCTGTTCCCCCAGGGCTCTGCTCTCAGATCTGGAGCTGATAAACTAATTGGGGCTAATGTGATAATGGGCAATGATGACAGTTACTGTTTTTATCAGGCCCAGGGCATACATTTGCATGTTACGAGGGCCCTTGGCAAGTATACAAGGTGGAACTGGAGAGGAGGGCAGGAATGTTTGGTGGAGGGTAGAGAGGCAAATGGGCTTTACTAAGCTGCTAAACGTCACTACCCAAATCTTCAAGATCTTCTTTAAGACCAACCCAATTTCCAAGACACTACCATGTTCACCCTTACCCTCCCAGCCAGGTCTTTTACACTTTCAAACCCCTGTGCATTTCCGTTGCATGAATCAAGAAACTAAACAAGAAAGGAAACATCCAATTATACTCACTCACCCACCTTTGCCCTGTGCAGTGACCATTTGCTTTGTGTTTTAGTCACAGCCACCTTTGCTCCTAGGCCAACTTTGCCTTTTACACAAGGAACTTCTTGGTTTTGACCACAAAATCTTTATTTCTTTGTCAAAACTCAATTTCCCTTCCCTTTCCCACAAAGAGGAGGCCCTGTGAGTTCAAGAAAGCTGGCATGGCTTTGCTCATGCAAGATCCATGGTGTCTGGGGAGACCCAAGAGAGAAAGCTAATGGTTAGGGGTGGCATTTCTCCTTGCCACCCCAAATGTTCCTCCTTCTGGTGAAGGAACATTTGGAACCAAGAGAGACAAGAACAGAAAACTTCCTGTATGTTCTTGGCTCAGGGTGAGGGGGACATGGGTATTTGAAATCTGTACATTCTCCTCAACACAGTTTCAGCATCTTGGCCTCTTCTTCTGTAGCTCCTATAGGAAGTATCCGTAAACAGTCTAAAAGACCATGTAAGTGTTCAAAGGAAGTGAAGAACCTGGATACCCCAGCCAATCAGCTGTTGCATTGTTGAGAGCCAACTGCTGGACCTGGACATCTCATAGTCAACCCTTCCTCACAGGACTCTCCCTTTCAAACTTTCTCCCAACGTTCTTCCCTGGGAGAAATTGCCTTTTCAAAGTCCGGAGGTCTTTGAAATTGCCAGAGGTCACTATCAAAGAGGCAGCCATGATGATTGGGGAGAGAACTGGTTGGGAGCTTTCAAACCTGGTACCTGCACAGTCAGGGCTAAGATTTTGATGCCAAGGTAGAGTGGAGTAAATACAAGCTAGAAAATGACCTTGATGTTCAAGAGGACCCCATGCCCCTCTATCGTCATCTCTACCAGATTTGGACTTCCTCTCACTTTGCTTTTACCTTCTGCTTTCCCAAGGATGTTCTTGGGGAGCATGGTGCTTCTCACCTGAAACTGCCTCTAAGCCGAAAAGAACAGTCACTACCAAATCAATTCCTCATCCATTAACAGGTTGTCTCTGTTCTGGAGACACAAGCATAACCTGGTTAGACCTGTTTTGTTTGAACACTAACGTGTGAGTTGGCCAAATGCAAATGAGCCAATGTTTGTAATCCTTTATTTTATTTTTTTAAAGGGCTGGGCAGCCAATCAGAAGAGGGGGAAGTGACTTAGGGAATTCCCGGTTGGTGGCTTATTGCTTAACATCCTACAAAATGATTTTAAATTATTGTCATATGCATTTATCTTCACTCTGATGAGGGCTCAGATGTGATAGCACTGTAGTTCCCCATCCCCGTAGGAGCTGGCGTGATAGCTACCTGCTACCTCCTCTCCATTAGCCAGCGCTATTGGATTTCCCACCCAGAATCTTTAGGTAAATGAGGTAAGTCCTTATTTTTAAATCTTTTTTGACTCTGGAATTCAAACACCTGCGTGGAAAGAGAAGCCTGTCTTAAATCAGACAGATGAGAATAAAACAGACTCCCGGAGGCAGCTGGCAGGAAGTAAAGCTGGTTTTACCTGGGTTTACCTCACTGGGTATTATATTGTTAGAATTTTATTGGGGGAGGGGAGTGCAGCTGGACTGCTTTGGAGTTGATCTGTGATTTTCCTGCATTTTTTGGACTTCTAAACACTGGGAATATTAAAGCTCCCTGATTTTCCTCTGTTCTTGAGGCAAAGCCAGTTCCTGGGTTGGATTCTTTTGAAACAAAAAGCAGATAGGGATAGGTGACTCTGATATCACTCCATGAAGAGCTGGTTGGCTAAGGAGCTGAAGGGCTCAGAGCACACCATCTCACTTTCTAGAGATGTCTTCTGCAGGCAATTTTTCTGACTCATGAGTTAAAGCGAAAGGCCAATTCATCTTCAGTATGTTCCAGTTGTTGGAAACTGACTGATAAGCAAAAAATCCATATCACAGGGGTCAGTCAGCCAAGGTAGGCAGGGGTGAGCTGGGGAGAGTTGAGCCTTTAAAAATGACTGTCCAGAAAACCAAAATCAATTTAGGTAAAGGATTTTACTATCTCACAAGGGGACAAAATAACCCTTTGTTTCTCTTTATATCCCTTTGTGAGCTGCTATGACCAGACAGGCAGACATGACTCACCAGCAACAAATGCCTTTGGTATAGGGACTCTTGATTTTGTTTGTACATGGTGAAGAAGTGTTGGTTCCAGTGTGGATGGAACTGGGATTAGTGGGGAATTAATAATAGACCAAGGTGGAGATGTTGCATTTCCAAGATCTGTCTTTGCTGATAGAGCATACCCAAAGTTCTATTTGGGAATGATGTGTTTTTAAGGTGAAGTGTACAATGCTGTGAGTCTAAGTTCACGGGTCTCGCTGTGGTAGTCTGCACTGACCTCAGTAACGGGGAGAAAGTGAGTGAAGGTTTGGATCCTGAAAGCTTTATGTTGGAAATTCTAGTTCAGGCATTGGTTCTGTGGGTGCAGATGTGAGGAGGCATTTAAAGAGATTCTAAAGTGTGGAAAGGAGAAGTTGGGGATCATGAATAGCTATGTGCTACCTTGATAAGGTCAAGAGACGTGTCAATTCCAACAGCAGGCATGACAACATGTTATTTGGAAGATTTTCATGGTTAAGAAGTGCTATCAGAAAAGGCTCTTAAGAGATTTTAAGAATGATTGTTATAGCTGCCATTGAAGTTTGAAGAAGGTTCCACTTGTCCTTTTTTGTGACAAATATATATACTGATATATCTATATCTATAAATCTATATACATATCTCATAGAGACAATCCTCTGTGCTTACAAACTGTTTGACAGAGGTTTTCTGAAAGAAAACAACTTTGAGGGAATGGCTGTGCTCAAAGTTCTCTCTCATCACTGTTCAAGATGGTCCTCAGTCAGGACTTTTTAAGGGTGGCTGTGGGTTCGACAGTGTGTTTGGTCCAGGTCTCATTTGCACAAAAGTTCTCAAATTCAATTAGATTCTTTTGTGCTAAAAATTACCTATTTGTTAAATTCATACAAACTTTTTAATTTTTTTATATTACTTAACATATTAATATATTGTGATCGCTCATGAAGTGCCTTGAATCTTTCTCGACATCTGACAAGCCCTGCATTGACACTCATGATTCCCTGTTTGAGGGTATCTGAAAGTACGTCCATTTACTGACCATTCATGATTCTCTTTCAGTCTCCCTTTGACTCCATGAGGGCCTGGCACACAATGAAAACGGAGGTGTGTACTCAATTCATTCAGTCAGCTAGTTGGAAACTGGGAAGAACTCATATTAGGTTTCAGGACAGAACGTGAATGCTTTGGGCCAAAGTTCCTTTCTCAGCAAGTGGAGTTTAGCTTTCTGGAATCTTGCAAAGTCCTATTTCCGTCTTACCTCTTCCCATGCCTCCCCACATTCAGGGATTTGAGCACTGCGTAGTGTTTATTGGACTCTTTTGTGTTTCTGAAAGCCCTGTGTGAGAACCCTGTTTCATGTTAGAGCACCATGCAGTCATAGAGGCTCACACACATTTGGAAGTGTCGTCTTCCTCGCATACCTGTGTCCTTTCAAACAGATGTGACTTTGGGTAAGTTGAATACCAGGAATACCATAGCAGAACCTGCCACACACTTGAGAGAAAATGCCATGGTTTAAAGGAAGCAAATACAATCTCTAAATCTGAATTTTGGTTACCCCATTTTGCTGCCGTTTAAGCCCATTTCTCTCGTTAAGTTTGCTCTCTAGTAGAGAGGAAGCTAGTCTTTTCTGTTGTGGGTGGGCCCTGGTTGCATTGCATGGTGTCTGGAGACCACACACCTTCACCCTGCCTTTGTTCCTGGGTAACTGAGCATGGTGCAGTGACTTTCAGCTAGGATAAGCTGAGTCTGAGGTGGAGCTGCTCTCCGAAGACAAGAGGCAGGAGGCTGCCTCATCTTGCCAGGTTCTCTTAACTCTGTTTCTGAATAACTGAAGGGAGAGGGTGGAAAATTCACTTTATTTGACATTTTCACATTTAACTTTTTATAAAATGATTTTAAATGGTATGATTTATTCTAAGGAGCAGGAAATTGTGCTCTTATTAAAATTGTTATGTTTCTTTAACTTGGAAGGTTTTAAAGGGCCAGTCTGTTAAGCTGTGTAGAAAATCAGTGGTGTTCTGGGGTGAATGGTTCCCCTTATTAACTGTGTCAAGAGGGACCTATTTTCTAGTCAAATGGCATTGAGGTCAGGAAGACAGGATGGTGCTAGAGTAGAAATTTCCTCGGAACTTTTAGAGTTGTTTGATAAAACAAAACTGGATTTTAAGGGGAACAAAGATATTTAAGAATCTCCCCTAAAAAAGGCCAGATTCTGTCTTTGGAGTGATCAGAACACAGTATAGGGAAGGCAAAGAGTGGGACAGTGTTTGGGATGCAGTCAGGAGACGTGGCAAAGCTTGTGCTCCAAAGCACCACACTCCACCTCTCTGAATTTTAGTTTCCTCCTCTAGACAAACCTGACCATCTTTAAGAGTCATTTCAACCCTCAGATTCTGTGGCCATGGTGACCAAGGTGGGGTTAGAGTGGGAGAGGGGACTGTTGTGCCTGAAAGGTTCAGTAGGCTAGCTGAGAAATGGGCAGCAGATGTCCTTCAAGGATGAGACAGGAAAGAAGATCTTATGTTGCTTCCTCAGGCTCTTCAAAACTTTGGCTACACTTAGTGAAGGAACCCTGGAGGCTTCATAGTGGTGTTACCGTCTACTTCCATGTTACCTCTCATCTTTATCAGTTTGCTTTGTGCACTCAAAGCTGGTAAGAGTGTGGAAGTGGATGAAGCAGGCTGCTGTGACCACGGGGAGCAGCAAATGTATGTGAGCAGTACTATAATGGTGTCTTCCATGAACACCAGTCTCCCACTGAACAGTGAGTGTTTGCCACCCTGGCATCCACTGTTCAAACAGGTTATCACGAGCTTGTAGCACTGATTGTCCATGAACTACTGGGAAGATGGGAAGGATATGGACTCCATTCTAGAGAAAGTCCCAGTGGGCAATTGTATGGGCAACAGGGCTGCCCAGCCACTGGGCAGCCAAACTGGAGCCCTTGGTATTCCCTGAGGGCCTCAGCTCTGTATCTAGAGCAACCATTGCAACAGGGTCAAGCAAGTCCTATTTAAGAATGTTCCTAGGGTATTAATTGACCTTGTTTTAAAAGCGACACCCTGTAAAATAGTCCTTCTGAAAATGATTTCACTACCCCCAACCACATTCTGAGCCCTTATTCTGATTCATTGGATTCACATTCTCGCTCTTTCTCCAATCTTCCCCCATACCCCGGCCCTCAAAGCCTCCTTCCCTTACTTAGCAAACTTCCTCCAGAACCGTTGAGCTTTTCTTGGACTAGGAAGAGGGTCTTCTACTTCTGTGTATGACAATATGGTTTGGCGAATATGGCCATCTGGTAGAGATTATTCCAGAATCGTTCTTAAGAGCCTTTTAAAAACTTCCTTCGGTAGAGCTGAGGATATGTTCTAGAGGTGCGTGGAGTCTGAAAGGAAAAAGCTATTTTCATGATGACTACTGACAAGACTTGTTTTGTCTTTGCAGTGGCCTGTAAATTTGGCCGTAAATTTGTCCTGTGCCTCAATCTTGTCTACTTAGAAATCAGAGGGAAGCTAGTCATGTCCTACCATCTAAGTCCCCACTGGCCAGAGGCTGTGGGTAGAGGAATACTGATTTAAAGCAGACTTTGGCTGCTGTGTGTCTGAAGGGACAGGAGGCAACCAGTTTGGGGGACCTGGGGACAGCTGGAATGTGGTACAAAACATTGGATCTTGAGTTAGAATACCTGGGTTCAAATTGGGCTCTGTCACTGGGTAGTAGAGTGACTTTGGGTGAATTATGCAAGTTCTCACATCTAAGTTTTCTCATCTGGAAAATGGGGTTAATAACATCTACTGCTCTGGGGTGTTGTAAGGAGTAAATTAAGCAAAGACTATGAAAGTACCTGGACAAATGCTTGTGAGTAAATAGTAGTATGCAGACTAGAAGTCAAGGACAAATATTCAGTCTGAATGTTTCCAGTGAGTCTCCATTGGATTGGAGTGGATGAGTATTAAATTCTAGGATTTTTTTATCATTTTGAGCAACTCTGATTCTGCACCATAACTTTGGGAAAGAAATGCAGTATGTGGGGATGATGGGTGGTGGGGAAATGGAACAACCCATGTTAAAGGGGACCTCCAAATTGTGCCTCTTTTTGAGATGGCTGCAAACTACAACCCATGGAAGTCTTGGGGAAGACCTGGGTCAGGCATGCAGATGTTCCTATCCCTGTGCCTTGATGCCTTGGCATGTTGGGGCCTCCAGAAGACACAGTCTCCCTCTATGCACTTTACACTGTTGCCCACTTCTAAAATTTTGGAGGGTGTCTGCAGATTTCTCCTGACAGTTGCTACTGAAGCAGCATGCTAGAAGCCTTGGGGGGAAAAAATCTACTTACTTATTTTGCCTGGACATTGTGGGGTTGGCCTCTTGGTAAATTGCTCAAATGTGTGCACCTTGGCTGCATGGAAGTGGTTTCTAGGGGCTGTGTTGAGTAAGTTGTTCTTGCTTTTAGTGAAAACAACCAGAGTTCTTAGACTATTGTCCACAAATCTCTTAGTATTCCTGGGGAGAAATTCAGGCGGATAGGAAAAAATTACATTAGTGTTTTCCATAACCTTTAACTAGATATGCAGCTACCCATAACTTCTCATGGATATTAGCAGTAACTGTGACTAGTCCCAAGAGAAGTCACAAACATTATAGTGTGATATTACAGTTGGTGCAGATGTTTCAAAATATCATCTGACATCACAGAAGTTATTAGACATGTACTAGATAGTGTTATTTAACGTGTTAACAAAGAAGTGCATATGTTGTTATGCTATCACACATGTGTTTTTAGAAAGTATTTTGATAACTGAGAAGGGTTTCAAAGATCTCAACAGGTTGCAGAATGGGTTCATGGTACATAAAGTTTAAGAAGCTCTAACTGACATCACTCACTTTCACATGGTTCATGAAATGACAGAGCAGTATTAGCTGAGAGACAGTGCCAA
The DNA here is from genome assembly GCF_047511655.1 of Castor canadensis. Classification (NCBI taxonomy): domain Eukaryota; kingdom Metazoa; phylum Chordata; class Mammalia; order Rodentia; family Castoridae; genus Castor; species Castor canadensis. The sequence continues at coordinate 171,580,468 of NC_133386.1, forward strand.
AACAGGGGAATATGTTCTTCCTGCCTATGAGTTGCCTTGGAGTTGTGGATGGACCTTGACATAATAAAAATGACAATGGCAATGATAATAATAATAATAATAGCTAACATTCATTGAATGCCTGCTGTAGGCTGGGTGGTCACAGGCATATTCGATGTCATATTTTGTCTTATCTTCCCAACTACCTGGGGCAGAGATGAGAAAAACCTTGCTGCCCTCAGTGGGTGTGGTTCAGCCTGGTTCAGGTAAATGTAGGTTGGGACTGACCCCCCAGAGAAAGCCAGCATTATGAGTGTACACCTTGTGCAGTTCATCGGGCCTGTGCTAAGACTGTTTGGTTCGGTTATCTGCTTTCGCTGTCTTGAAATCCTTAGTAAGTTCTGAGCCAGGGGCTCCGTGTTTTCCTGTTGCACCAAGTCCTGCAGTATTATGTGACTGTCCTGCCTCTGGATGGAGTGAAACGGTTTGAATGTATGACAATCGCTGATGCTGGGTGTCTGGGACACTGCTGTGGAGAGCCCCCTGCATGTTCTTATCTGGCCCACCCAGGGGGAAAGATGTCAGCCCTTGTTAAGAGCTGACAAGTTTTTTTGTTTATCTGAAACAGCTTTCCCCTCTAAAGCATCAGCTGGAGGGTATTAGATTCCTCAGAAAGCTCTCGGGTAGCTTGCCTTCCTGATGGATTTTCATGTTTGGTTTACGAGAGTGCTTGCTGCATAGACCAGTGAGTTAGGAAAAGCAGAACAGTCTGTTTGTGAAGGGAAAATGAGACCTGAAGTGTGGAGAGTCTATGTTCTAGAAGACCCTGAAAAGGGGGCTCAGCCTTCTTGCATGCTGTCATTTAATGACAGTATCTGAACAAAGAAAACTCTTTTTCTAAAGAGGAGGGTCCTCTAATTTGCAAGGAAATTGGAAATCATTTGCTTTGGAAGCGGCAAAGAATGGAATAAGTCTTAGAAGGCTCTGTCTGTATTTTAGGGCTAAGTTTTGACAGTCTGTTGCAAAGTCTTGGACAGAGCCTTGGACACAGTGATGGCAGAAGAGGAGGAGGACTTTGCTGGATTTCTTTGTTTGACAGACTTCAGGCTTTCCGGATGTGTCAACGTGGTGTTCCCAGCACAAGCAGGTCTGCCCTCAGGACCCACATGACGGCTCCTCCAAAGAAGCCATAATTTCCCTTAAATTTTTCAGCAATTTTTCCTGTTGTTATTACTGCTCTTTTATCATGGTTAATAAGTATGAGATGGCTTCAGGCAGCCACTTCAACCCCTGAGTCAGTCTGGGGCTTTCAACAGGAAGCCAGACTGAAGTTTTTCGTTTTGCTTTGTTTGGGGGCTGGGGATGGAATCCAGGGCCTTGCACATGTTAAACACGGGCTCTGTCGCAGAGCTACATCCCCAGCAACCCAGAGTCAAGTTTCATCGTTGAGTTTGAGGGACCATGAACTGGTACTTCTGTAGCATCTGGACAGCTGTGCCGCAAAGGAGAGCTTCCATATTACAACACTATGATTGATAGGTCTTTTACTCACAGTTAGGGAAAATTTATGGGAGCCATTCTTAACTGACTTTCACATTAAAAATATGAAGTCCTAAAAAGATATCTTTCTCTTCTTTAGAAACACAAGGCTCTATTTTCAAAGTCACAAAGAATTATCTGTCTTTCCTATCCTTCCTCAAATACACTTATTATAACACATCCAGTCCACTTGCTAGATCCGGGTCTTAATGTAAGTTGTTTGATTTCTCTGTGTCTCCTCATCTATAAAGTGGAGATATTAGTGCTGAGGTTTGACGTTCTCGAGAGAACTAAATGAGATAATTCATGTAAAGCTTAGCTCAATTCATAGCATGTAATAAACACTCAATGAACACAAACTATCCCACCATCATAGTACTTCTTGTTTTTTAATTATACAGTCAGTGAGATTCCAAATTGGTGGCTGTTGATCTTTCCTTGACTTGAGTACCTTGGTGTTTTCCTGGTAGGAAACTTGACTCTCAAATGGTCAAACCATTGTCCTGGTCTATCCCAACCAGTCCCTCGCTTCAATCCCCACCCCTTACCGCCCTCCACCCTTCCCACATTCCTGCTCATTTGGTCTTATTTATTTTTCAGTCAACTAAGGGAGTTGTTAAATATTTTCTATTTCTGATGCCTGATTTGGTTCGAGGCACTCCACTGCCTGCCCTACTCATGACAAGAATGCTTGGGAGTGCTCAGCCAGCCATGTCCCTCCCCTGTTAGATCACCCTGTTCTAATGCTCCTGGTGAAGCCATGTTTAGCAGTCAATCTCCAATGCTCTACCCTCCCTCCTTACCAAGTGAAGCCAGTGATCTGGTGGTAATGGGCCCGATGGCTGAGAGAAAACTGGGGGACGGTGATTTTCTGGGGGAACACTGCAGGTTGCCTATGACTATGCATTTTTCTCCAGCTTAACCAGAGATATTAAGAAGCTTCCTCTGACTGTATGTGTTGATGGTCAGGCAATGATGCCGTTGACTAATTAGTGTGGCCATGATCTCCATTTGGACGATTTGTTTAGCAATTTGTAGCCCTTTTTGGTCTTAGCTCATCATGTGATGTTGACAAACTAATAAGAAATGAGAATGCCATGGTGCCTGGATTAGGGTAGAAATCACGCCTTGTACCTTTCAGGCCCTCTCTACCTGGGTCCTTGCACCGCAAGTCCCTTGGCAAACTATGAGTGAGTCTTCACAGGTAGGTATGGTGAGCTTTATCTTCAAGATGAGAAATCTATGGTCCAAGAATTGGGGGTTTTCAAATTTGGCTTTTTGCCCAGGGTTGGATGTAGGACGTCTGGGGAGAGGCTAGACTGAGATCGGGGGTGTGTGCTGAGTCTGCTTAGGAGGTAATGCATAGACCACACCTACTCCCTGAAGCATACTGACTTTTGGAAATCAACCATTTGGAAGAGTATGGTTTGGGTTTCGGTCACCTCCCAGTGGCCCCTTGTCTGCCCTTGTTAATCTGATTCTTGATCTGAAACCCGGCTGGCTGGAGGCTGGCGATATCACTCTCCAGACCTCGGACACCCCTCAGTGCCCTCGCTGAGTCAGCCAATGGAAAAGTACAAGGTCTTCTGGCTTCTTGGCCATGCCGGCTCCCGCCAGCCTATTTGGTATCTCTTTTTATTCGAGGGAGTGGGAGGGTAGCATCCAAACTGAAAATGCAGGTTTTTTCTTTGGTTTTTATAGGAAAAACAAATTGGCATGACCGCTCAGTCAAACCAGCTCAGGCTGTTTGGGCAGATGCCTTTCTTTGCTTTTTTCTGTTTATTTTCCAACAAATCAATGCTTAACTGCGTTGTTATCGGAGCAGAGCAACAGGTGCAAAAAAATAACTCTGCTGCCAACTCAAATGAAAAGGTAGGGCTTATCCCCTCTGGGAGGTATTCAGAAGATAACAGAAGCCCCTGCCAGCAACTGAATTAACAGCTCTGTTTACGGTGGGTTTTGTGTTAACAACCTGCTCCTGACTCTCCTCCACATAAACACACCATTGTCTTGGGCAGAGACGTTCAGCCATCCAGACAACCAACTGCTTTATTCCGCCCCAGAGGAGATTGGTTTTGGCTGAGGTTGCTTTGTGAAATCCAGAGGCTTTATCCTGTCTGCCAACTCCATGTCCTGGCAGGGGTTTTCTGTAAAGGCAAGGACGTGGGGTTGCCGGATGGAAGAGGATCAGTTGTGCTTTTAAACCTGGTAGAAATTCTTTTCATGGTTGCTTATCCCCAAATGCCAGAGTTGGTTGCCTGGCTTTCTCTGCTCTTGTCCCATTCCATTCCCAAGGAGGTGGGGAATGAGCTCAGCCAAGTTTGGAAAGAGTTGCTATTGTTTTGGAAGTGTGTCCTGGCTAATTGTCCATCAGGACAGGGCAGCGTCTATGTTTTGTTCACTACTGTGTCTCTAGCACCTAGCATGGTGATGAGTGTCTATTAGACATTTGATAAATGTATATATATTTGGTAAATATATATAGACACACATATATATGATGAATAAATATTTGTAACAGCTGGACAAGCGTTTCTCAGAGATAGTTTCTTTGCTGAATATCAATTTCTTAGGTAGGAAGCCTAACATCTGGGTAGTTTAGTAAGCTGTGGAAGGACTAAGGTCAGAGTGAGATGAGGTTAGGGATGGTTAGGGATATCCAGCCAACCACTCTCTTGCTGGATAACCATAACAGAAACCCTTTACAAATGCTATGCTCAGTGGTCTGATTGTTTAAGCCTTCAGAGATGCATACTTGACAGTAACCACACATGGCCTGAATGTGACAATTTGTTGGTACTGAGCATTAGGAAGCATTTTATTGAAAATTGGCAAGTAATATGGTTAATAGGTTCTTCACAGACAGATTGGAGTTTCAATTCTCCTGACTGAATTTTTCGTCTCTGACTTTAGGAGGATTTTCTTGCTGTTATGGGCATTTCCTTCAAGGCTGACATTTCTTGCTGTTAGCTGTCTTGGGGTGAGACATTGAAGAGAGGCAAGTAGGAGAGTCTCTAGACCAGAAATTCCCAACTGTGAGAGCACTCAAGGATTCAAAGGGAGGTTCTGACTGGAGTTGTGAGTGGATCCCAGGCTTCTTCAGACCTTGAGAAACAGGTGCATGGCCTCCATGTAGGAAACTAAGCATCTCTGGAGACCCCAGGGGACCAGGCTCCCCAAGTCTGTGCCTTAAGAAGGACCTATGATAGCCCAAGGTTGTAATAAGAAGCAAGGGCAGTATTTTTGCTACATCTTCTTCACTCTCCTTTTGATCATTTGGTTTAAGAATAGAGAATCTTAAAAGGCTCTCCGACCTTTTAAGATTCAAAGCTAGTCCTCATTGTCATAGTTTGTCATATCTGGATAAAAGGCCCTGTGGGTTATTTAAGGCAATCTTGAGTTTTGATCAACTTTGGTGCCTGCCACTGTCAGTGTGTGCCATCTTGTCTGGGTCTGGCACCAAGAATGATAAAGATCAGTATAATATGTATATTTCCTAATGGCTTACAGTCAATAAGGTGGATCCATAATGGAACCAGACGTGTCTTCCCATTAGTGCATTATGGGTCCTAAACATTCTTGAAACCTCAGGAATAATACTTCAGATGTCGCCCCCAGGAACATGAAATGCGTTTCCAAACACATTATGAAGGAAGGAAATGACCTGTGATGTAATTCTCAGGAGATCAAATACATTCCCCAAGCTCGAGTCACATTTTGATTCTTTTGTAAAGACACAAATTACTTCCCATCTTGTATTCAGCTATGTTTCACATGGATGTGGATTTTCTTTTCTCCTAGCTGAGAGGAGGCTTTTGACATGCCATTCATATTGAAGCAGGAAGTTGATGAGCTCTTGCACCATCCTTAGGGCAAATGCTGTGAATTCACCTGCCAATAACTTTGATTAAGGACCAAGGATGGACTGGCTGTTGCTGTCACCATAAAAACAATTATATAAAAGGCCTAATTGCTCTCCTGGCTTGAGGAGTAAAAATGTCCCATGGCAGCCAGTTCTGTGACAATTTGGGGATAATATAGTAGAATGAAGAAGGGATCTGGGAAGAAGGCACAACATGGTCTTGACTCTTAGTCTCCCAGGGCTGGGGACAGGAAATGCAGGCATCAGCTCAGCTTAAGTTTCCAGTGTCCCGTCAACCTTGTGACAGGACCAAGCCATATTCTTCAGCCTGAAGTCTAATTCAGGAAAAGCACATATAATTATTGGCCACTTTATTTCCCAAATTAAAAATTAAAACAGCTTGATTGAGTCATGGGTGAGCCTGTACATTATTTAGGCTTATAGGTTGCCTATGTATTTGTGAATAAGCTTGATAGGGGTGTAAGGCAGCAGATGGTACAGGGAGATGTTGGGATCATGCAAGGAATGGCAGTGGGGGTGAGGGTGGGTTGAGGACAGCTTTTCTCTCTGGCAAAGCACTTCCTTCTTTGTAGAAATCAGCTAAGCTTCCAGGGCTTGTTCCCAGACATTCTGGGTCTGAATTCTCTCTTAGCTCCGATTCTTGCTAAGCTGTGTGACTTTGAATAAGTTACCTAACCTCTTTGAGCTTCAGCTAGGCCATCTGTTAAATGACACAGTTCCTCAGAGAATTTTGTGAGCATTGACTGAGATAATGCATTTTAAAACTATTAGCACAGAGCTGGGATATTTGAAGTGTTTAATAAACTTTAGGTACTATAGTATGATTATAATTTTTTTTTTTCAGCATTTGGTCCTTGGTCTTAGTAGCTCCACCACTGGGCAAAAGAAAGGTCTGCTTCCAGCTGAGCAGGCCCAAGTTGGGCTGCATTTGTCCATTGCTCCTGGAAAGAGAAGCTCTTTGAGTGGTTGTTGTCTTTTAAGGAGTCTGGAGACTGGGCAGAGCCTCCCAGCTTTTGGGATGTAGAGGCTACCACCCTGCTAGAATCCCAGAGGGCGTCTCCTTCTTCCTCTTCTGAGCTTATTAACCAAATCCCTGATCCTATTATTTGCAAAAATTGAGAATTCCTGTGCCAGAGGACCCTGTTAGGAATCCTGGGCTACACACTACCAACCTCTCATTTCCCACACGCTGCTCTCCCTGTCCACACAGCAGCCCTGGAGCATGGGAACGTGGAGCCCATGGTACCTCCTGGGCTTTGGGGTGCGCTTGCAGTCTTGGGACTGTGTCTGGTGAGAGGAAGGGAGGAGGCAGGATGGCTTGCAGTCTCTTGGACCAGAACTGTGCTTAGAGGGGACGAGCATGGCTTCTGTGAACAAAGGCTGAGACTGGAGAGAATTGCACATTTGATGAAGGTGTAAAGTTATACTTGAAGTGAACTTGGCCATCAGTTTCTTTCTGGGAGTTTCAAAAACAAAAAAGAAGAAGAAGAGCTACAATTATTATTATTATTATTAAAACAAGTAACATTTATCAAGTACTTACTATGCATCAGAAACTTTTCCAAACATCTTAACAGCATCATTTCATTTTCATAGGAAAACAACCATTTTCATGTCCTACTCATTTCATGAATGAGGAAACCGATGTCCACAGAAGTTATAGAACTTGTCCAAACTTGCCTTTTGCACAGAGCCCAGGGCTCCCTGACCCTTACACTCTCCCATCACTGTGAAGTCTACCTCTACCCCAAGATTTTCCCCAAAGTCAACCAGCCCAGCTTAGAGAGGCTGGCTTCTTGTTCTATCACAAGAATCAACACTGACATGTCATCTGCCATATGTGCGGTTGTAAGCCACGCCCTTTACAAGCATTTCCACTTGATCCTCACGCCAATTTCATGTTTTTCCATTTTTTGAGTTTCATATGAGGAAACTGAAGCTGTAGAAGGGACAGAACTTTTCCATAGTCAACACAGCCACCGAGGGACATCACTGGAATTTCAGCCTTCACCAGCTGTGTCATCAGCCCTTATGCTTTTCAGAGCTGCTCTGGAGACACACAGAGAGACAAGGCTGAGTTGGATATCCTTGCATATGTCCTGTAGGCTCAGATCTGATGACATCCAGTCTCTAGGGCTGAGTCTCACCCTCTCCTAGCCAAAATGTGAGATTCTTATACCTCAGGGTGAGGTCAAGTGAAAGTGAAAGTCCCTTTCATCTGCCACGGTCCATCCAACTTCTGGGTGGTGGTGGCTGGGCTGGTGTTCCTTTTGGAGATAAGCAAGTCTGTGATGAAGGAGTGGGCACAGGGACCGTGGTTGTGTCTACTGTGGCTGCGACAAAAGTGCCTAAACCCTCAGCAGCTTGGGGCACTGTGGGTGATGATGTTCACCCCAACCGTCCATTGGAACAGTGAGAGACACAGGGGTCGTCTCTCCTGCCAGGATTCAGGCTTGGCTACTCAGTACAGCTCTTCCTTGTTACAAGAATCCATTCCAGATTGGCCAGTCTCAAGTGGCCTATGATTTTTAAGGGATCTGCTGTTCATCGTTTGCAGTGGACTCACTGTTGCCCTGGCTGAAAGCCTGGTGTGAGGTACCTGTCTGTACTTTATTCTGTTGGCGAGCATGACTGTGCACCCCTCTATACACAAAGATCCCAGTGGTGATTCTGATGAGCTTGTGCACAGAAGTATGTCGTAGCAGGCTAATGTGAAAGTCTTGACCATCGATGGGGACACAGAGCCAAATCCTCTTCCCTCTGACTGTTCCTACCCTTGAAGGGGACAGAAGAGACTATAGATCTTAAAATATATATCTTAAAATCCCTGCTTAATCCACATTTTATTTCACTCTTTGGGTTTGAAATATAACTTAGGGTTTTTTTAATATGCATTTTTTAATATTCCACATGACAATTTGCACTGTATTTCCAGAATATATACCACCTAGGGACAGAGGCAGCTCCTAACCCTCCCCTGATTAGGCAAGTGCTCTGTGTGTGACAGGCACTGTGCTGCAGGCTCAGAAGTCCCTATTGTGTTTAATCCTCAGCAAACCTGTGCGGTAGGAACTAATGCTGTCTGTTTCCCAGGAAAGGAAATAGCAGCTTAAAAGGACAGCCCACGATTGCCACACCAGCAAGAGCAAAGCCCCAGCTGTATGCCTCAACAGGCTTTGCTCTTAACCACTCTTCTCAGACACGGGTGATTTTGCTCTAGGGACATTTGAGGGGATGGATGCCACTGCTTCTAGTGGGTAGAGGCTCTAGATGCAGCTAAACGCCCCAGAGTGCATAGATAGCCCCACAACAGAGATTTTTCCAGGTCCTCCTGCACTCCCATGTTTATGGCAGCACCATTCACAGATCTGGAATCAACCGAAGAATCCATCAACAGATGAATAATAGGTAAAGAAACTGTGGTACCAATGCACAATGGAATATTACTCAGCAATAAAAAAGAATGAAATTCTGTCATTTGTGGTAATGTGGATGGAACTGTAAGACATTGTGTTAAGTGATAAGCCAGACAGCAAAAGACAAGTATTGCATGACCTTATTCATTTGTGGAAGATAGAAATGTTGATCTAATAGAAGAAGAGAGTAGAGTAGTGCCCACTAGAGAGTAGGAAGGTAGGGAGAAGCAGGTGGGACAGAGAAAAGATGGAAGATAGGTACCAATCTACAGTTAAGAAGAATTAGTTCAAGTGTTTTAAGGTACAGAAGAGTAAATACAATCTACAACAATTTGTTATATAATTAAAAACAACTAAAAAAGAAGAGTTCAAAATTTCCCAACATATGGAAATGATAAATGTTTGAAAAATATGGAAACAGTAATTATCCTGACTTGGTCATTAGATATGGTATATGTGTGTGAATTATCACACTGTACCCATAAATATGTACAAACAGTAGGTGTTAATATTTTTTAACACATAGAGTTATTTAGCCTCAAAGTTGAGTTGTGGGAACATGGAGAGATTCTGTTTCTAACTCACTGAGGCTGAGGATTAATTCCCCTGTGTCCACCCCAGCCCCTCAGATCTCCTGTCTGAGCTGAGGACAGAGAGAAGCGAGTCCTTTTCCCAACTTGCTAGTGACAGAGTGCAGTCCTTCTTAGTCTCTGAATGAAGACCCAGTCCTGGGGGCAGTAAAATGTGTTAAAGCCCACCCTTGAAAACTTCTCTTTAAAACAAGGAAAGTACAGTGATTTTTAGGGCAGGCATGTGTGCCAGGCACTGGACTAGACACCTTTAAACACACCATATTATTTATCCTGCAAAACAGTCCTCAGGCTTAAAGGAAATCAGCATTACTGCCCCCTTCACGCCCCTTACCACCATTTAAACCAGTGGAGAAACTGAGGCTCAGAAAGGCAACAGATGTGAGGTTACATATCTGAGAAACACAGCCTGGAACGTCACCTAGGGCCTCTTGGATTTCAGACTCTAGTTCACATGTTTGATACAAATTTTTTTTTTTTTAAGGAAAGCTTATGGGGAAGGTAAGTAGAGAGCTGAAAACCAAGCATTAAATAATCCTCCTCCTTTTTAATTAAAAGGGTTGCTTTTTATATCCCATAAAGCAATCACTATACACCATGGAAAGTCTATATTAGTATATGGGGGTGTGGGTGCGTTGGTTTAAGAGAGATTTTTTACAGTTCTCAAGGTACATTTATGGTCCATTATCTCATTTGATCTCCTCAACCGTCCTGGGAGGCTGCTGAAGGACAAATGTCCTCATTTTATACTCCAAAAACTGGGCCTCATGGGGGTAGGCCTTGGTCAAAGGCCTTGGTTCACCTAGCCACCCTAAGGCCTTCTCCCTGAGAGTCCCTGCAAGTCCCACCCCCACCTCCTCTGTTCACAAGCCTGGGGAATACAGTGAACTCTGACTCACCAAGGGTTAAGCCACATAAGCTCTTTTATGAGTGGTAACCATTTAATAGGCCCTGTAAAAAGGGCCCCTCACCATGCTGGCTGCTTTCCCCTGGAAAGGGGGTGCCAGCAGGGAGCAGTGCTTTGGGGGGCAGGTAGCAATGGGGCAACTAAGACCCTCTAATTCTAAGTGCTTCTTTGTGATTTGGAATTAGTTCTGGGTGCTTCCAGAAGATTCTGGTGAGAAATGACTCCTGCCTGAGGAAAGGGGCTTCTGAGTCTTTGGCCATAAGCTGAATATTGAGATATTATTGTTATTATTATTATTGTCTGCTAAGTTATCTATATACTCAACCTCATGTGATTTGAGTTTGGTGATATTCCCATTTTACAGGTGGGAAAAATGAGGATCAGAAAGGTTTTGGAACTCAAGGTCATCCACAGTAAGCAGGGGAACTGGAATTGGAGTCTACATCTTCCTGATTCCACTGTGGGGAACTTAGTTCCTGAAACACATTGTCTTCTGGTAGTTAGGAAGCAAACCCCTGAGCTGGCTGAGGAGGTGGCTTATACTTGGCTAGGGTCAGGTATGAAAATGGCCACTTTGAAACAGCCCTGCAGGTGAATCCTCATAAAAGAATTTCAGGGAAGCCTTTCCCTGCCTGTCCTCCTGGAGCCTGGAGGGCCTGCCCGTCCCTCCCAGCAAACAGGCTGGGCTCTGAGCTTCAGCCCTCTCAGGGTTAAACAGTAACTTTTCCACTGCTTGTGGCTGAGCAAATGCTGGCCAGGAAGGAGCCCAGCCTTGAGCAAACAAGAGTCAGGGCTCTCTCCCCTCCCTCCCCTAGCTACCTCTTCTGGGGACTTGAAGGTTGTCTTTTGCCTTGAAGTCCACAGACTGATTTCTTAGCTTTAGGGCAATTGCTCTGGAAAGCTGGCTGGGAAAATGCCTAGTTATCATAAAAAAGAAAGGGGTGTGTTGGGGGGAGGTGGGGGGGGCGTTGACCAGAGTAGGCTTTTCTTCCCCGAAGGTGAGAATCAAAGAAGTTTCCAGAAGGGAACTTCAGAATCAGTTTAGTCACCTGCTTTGCATTTTCAGATGGGGAAGCTGAGGCTCAGTGGTGTTTCTGGTTCAGGTTATCCAGACAGCTAGTGACTTTCCTCATTGTCACACCTGTCCTACTTAATTGTGCCCTGCTTTGTGCCAGGTGCTCAAGGTATAGAAACTCATTTGATCACCAACTGATGTCAGGCTGGATCTGATTATTTGCATTTTGCAAAGGAGGAACCCGGTTCAGAGAGGTTAAGCAACCCGCGTGAGTTAGGACTAACCTCAGCAAGTAAGTGACAGAGCTTGGAGTGAGCCTCAGCAATCCTAGTCTCGAAAAGCCTCTCAATCTGGTATCAGGACAGAGACTCCAGCTCTCCTGTTTTCCCACACAGGGACCTCTTCGCTGTCACGATGGCCCTTGTTCATACCCTGTCTTTCCTTCTTCGCCTTCCACTTAAGTTGTATTCAAGGCTAATTTTTCACCAAGCAACAATGATGACAGAGTGAATGATCATCATAAATGTTCTTGTCTGGCCTGGTTCAACCCTTAGTCACCTCTCTGTCTCTGGTACCCAGAATAGCGCCCAGCCCTTCAATGAGCTGATGAATATGTGTTGAATAAATGAATCTAGAAGTTCACTTTATGCCTTTCCAGGTCCCCACCCCCAGGTATTACACAGAACCAGGGAAACAATGCTCAATTAGGAAGGGTGCTGGGTGTCCAGGCTAGAATTAGCCTATAGGACAATTCTAGTCTATGGACATTGGTTACACAAGAGGATGAAAAATTTCTCTAAAACAGGCAGGAAAATTTCCATGATCTTCAGGTGCTGACTCCTGTCCCCACCTCAACATTTTATAAAGAGCAAGTGACTTTTTACAGCCTCTGGGTAATGTTCACTAAGTTTCTAGAAAAAGCCTGCCCTTCCTTCAAATGATCGCACACACCCCTGAGGCTCTGATCTGAAAGGCGGTGGGTGCCCAGCACGGGGGTAGACATGTCATAAATGTTGGAGGATTGAAGGGAGTATTCCTACAGTGTAAAAAATTAAAATTCCTACATTGTTAAAAAATTCCAGACAGGCACAGGGAAGAAAGCTTTTTTACTGGGTCCTTTGAGAAAATGACTCCTGAAGACCAAAAAAGTCACCTTGATGTCAGGTTCAAAGCTGGTTGAAATCTTCAGATCTCTAGCAGAAGAAAAGCCCATGAAAACTTTCATCAAAAAGGAAAAAAAATTTCAAAATAAAAACATAAAGGAAAGTGTAATCATCTTTGCCAGAACAGGGAGGTATTGTGAGGGAAACAAAATCATATTGCAAAACCAAAATATTTATGAAATTATCCTAAAATAAGACCGAGGCCCTTAGATGACCAGCCCATTCCTTGGCACTGAGGGGGCATTATTGGGTCCCCAGGTGTGGGGCCACCTGAGCATGTGGGAATTCGTGAACATCTGATTTCAGTAAGTTCCCAGATAGGTGCTGGGTCTGAAATTTCATTGATCCAAATTCCACTTTAAAGAAAATCTCCCTGGCATTTTCACTTTTGTAAAATACTTGGACGCTGGCCAGACTTGCCCTGGAGCAGGTATTGCATTTTCTTCTGCTTCATTCCTGATCAGGGATTATTCATTTATGAATGGGTGGCTGTAAAAACTTGCCTCATGCATATGAAAGTCAAACCTGGAAATTTTTAATTGCCATGAGGTTTGCTTTTACTGAAAAGACTGTGGCCATGAGCAGAACATATTTTTCCCCCCTAAATTAACACCATGATCTGTGCTCTTCGGTGACGTTTGTCCATGAGGCGCTGACTGACCAGCTGTCTGATCCTTTGCAGACCATGATTCTGGAAGGAAGTGGTGTAATGAATCTCAACCCAGGCAACAACCTCCTACACCAGCAGTCAGCCTGGACGGACAGCTACCCCACGTGCAATGGTAAGGGCTTCGTGGGTGTGGGCGTCACTGCCTGTGTGCAGTTGAAAAATACAGACTTTATTCAGCAGAGGACCTGGGGAGCAGAGGGGAATGGAAGAACCTTCCCACCTCTTTTTCACTGCTGGGATTCAAACCCAGGGCTTTGTGCATGCTAAGTACACACTCTACCGCTGAGCTTTACCCTCAGCCCTGAGGGTACTCTCTCTTAATGCTGGAACTCTGTAGATTTTCTACAGTCTGCTCCTGAAGTACAAGGTTCCAGGTTGGCAGCCATGCACTCAGGGTGGTAGAAGAGGAAGGGAAGACCTTTGGCTGGGATTTCAAGATAGGGTGATAGGGTGCAGAGGGTTGGAGATACAGCTCGCTCAGTGGTAGTGTGTTTGTCTTGCATGTGAGAGACCCTGGGTTCAGTTTCCAGTATTGTGGGAATAATACTGGTCTAACAAAAATTTAGTCCCCATTTTTACAGTACTGGGGTTCAAACTCGGTCTCACACTTGCTAAGCAGTTGCACTACTACTTAAGACAGAGCCATGCCCCAGTTCTTTTTTGCTTTGATTATTTTTCAGGTAGGGTCTGATGTGTTCTTTTTTTCCCCCCCTGTATTTTTTAACCCATGGCCAGCCTCAGGCTATGATCCTCTTACCTGCAGTCTCCCTTGTAGTTGGGATCACAGGCAGGTACTACCACATTCAGTTTATCAATTGAAATGTGGTCTCATTAACTTTTTACCTGTGCTGACCTGGAATTATGATCCTCACAATCTCTGCCTTCCAAGTAACTGGGATTGTAAGCCTAAAACACTGCCTCTGGCACAAAGTGTATTTCTTTAAAATTAAATGGCTGAGTACTTTGGGCTGGACTCATAGCTCAGTGGTAGCGGGCTTGCCCAGTATACCAAGGGACTTAACCTCCAGTATCAAACCTACACACAGAAAGGTAGGATAGGGGAGAGATGTGTGTGCATATTGCCAGCACTTGTGTGTATCTACAGAACATGCAAGCGTGGAGGTTAAGGAGGTTCTAGCAGCTTAAACTGTCCAGCTCATCTTCTGGTGGCCTTCCTATGTAAGGGGAGAGTGTGATCAGGGGACCAGGTGCTGCCCTTAATGCTTTGATCTAGAACATACAGATTCAAAGAGAGAGGGAAGACCTGGTGGCAAGGCTTGCAGAGAGTTTGAAAATCAGGCCAGTGGCTTGCTGCAGAAGCTGAAGGAAGAAAAAAAGTTGTTGCTAAACCAGGGCTCCACAACCCACTGTGAAGGCGTTTGCTGCACTGAGTTTCAGATGCTCTGGGACTGATCCCAGCCCACACCTGCTGCTACTCCCCCCATCAGAAACTGCTGCTCTTGTTTGCCTTGAAACACAGACATGTCCTGTGAGGGAGCAGAGCCTAAAAAGCAGGAGTCAGGAGAATAATGGAAGGGTTATTTCTCCCATGAGAGGCTGATGGAGGAAGTGTGAACAGGTGCCCTTACCTTATTCCATCACCTGTCCCAGCAAGCAGCTCCCTTTCTGGGCAGTTCCAGAGTTTGTAGTGGGTCCTAGCAGGACACTTCTAAATTGAGTAGGAAATCTTGGGCATCCAGGTCCCAGGACTTTGGTGAAGGCACTGCTCCTCCTACTTGTTTGGAAGGAAGCAGGACTAATGCCTTTTAGCAGGGAGTATAACTTGGGTGCTACTTTTACTTCTTAAGCTCTACAAACCCTAAAGAAGATTCCCCCCCCCACTCTTTAGCAAGTCTGAAAGAGACAGGGAGGTCAGCTGAATGACAGAGAAGGTCAGAACTCATCGGATTTTGAGTGTTTCTACTGAAACATGGGAATCTGATGAGTTCTTTATGGAGATATCTTTTCTCAGCCAGCGTCAGGCAAAAGCCCACATATCTCCCAAGTTTGAACAGAATGCAATATCAGAAACTACCTTTTCTTCAAAAAGAAAACTTTTTTAGCGGTACTGGGATTTGAACTCCAGGCCTCACACTTGCTAAGGCAGGAGCTTTATCACTCAAGTCACACACCCAGCCCTTTTGTACTTTAGTTATTTTTCAGAAGTCTCATGCTTTTTGCCCATGGTTGTCCTCAGTCCACCATCCTACCACTTATGCCTCCAGAGTAGTTTGGATTACAGGCATATGCTACCAAGCCTGACCCAGAAACTACCTTCAACAGAAATCATATTGAGTGTGCAGAAGGGAGTCTTCTAGGCCTGTCTTTGGATTATTGAAAGTTATTGCCTTTTGTTGGCAAATTCAGAGCTGCACTATTAGAGCAACACAATAATTTTAGGGAAAAAAAAAATCAAAGGCTTAGGGAGCCCTAAAAATATATCCCATTTTTAAATAGCTGTATTCATGAAACATGGATACCTCTAATCTAAGCTCTGTGCATTTGCATATCTGGGAATATTTCTGTACAACTAAATTTTTGGACTAGATATTTCTAATCTGTACCCTCTACCCCCATTACTGGCCACCTCTTTAGGGCCCATGCTGAGGGTCTAGGGCCATGTCTGTTTGGCCATGACGTATGAGGTACGAAGCCCATCCAGTGAGTGGTATACATTACCAATGACGGCCACCTTTGTACCCTCAGGATCTTGATCTGCTCTTGTTGCTTCTGAGGATGAACTTTGAGAGGTGGGCTAGAAATGTTCCCCCTTCAGCTCTCCTCTGGCGGTGTTGAGGACCAGGTCATGGGTGCTATGGGTGTTGAGCCTTGGGCCCTGTATCACCCTGTCGCTCCACAGCACAAGCCCCGTCAACATCACAGTGAAGCTTGTTAGGAAGGCCTCACCCCAGAACTGCTGAATCACAGTCTGTGCTTGAGCAGTATTCCCTGGTGACTCGTGAGAAGTACTGACTAGCATGACCTTGAAGCAAGTTAGGGCAGTTTCTTCAAAAATGCCTTTTCCTCCGTATCTTGAGTTTGTGTCACGTTCAGTTGTATTGCCTTTGCTTCAGCTTGGTGGCCTGCAATGCTTCTTCCACTTAGACCTGCCCCTCACCTTTCTTAGAGAGCTCCACCTTGACCTCTGCTTTCAAGGGACTGACTATAAGATCTCTCAGTCCTATAACCTGGTCCCATGGGCTGGCTCTCTCCCCCAAGCCCCATGACTTTGGGCAGACTATGTGATGCTCTTTTAAGTGAGCATAGAGAATCACATATTGCAGATGGTTAGCACATAACAGGGCCTATAGTATTTATTGACTTTATGAACTTCCCTTCTTCACTGGTATCTAAATTAACCATCTTGAGAGTGCCCACAATGCTTCCATATTTCTTCAGAAAAAAATTCTGTTGAATAAATTCGTACCAGCCTCCACTGTGGCATGGTTTCTGAGGCGTCTTTATATGAAGATGAGCAAGACAGAGTCTATGACCTTGAGTGTACAATTTACAAAGGAGATGAAGCCAGGACTTAGAGATCTGTAAATAAGCAGAACACGACAGAGGCCACTGGGACAAATCCCAAGCATGTCCCTGGAGACCCAAACATGAAACGTTCGAAGTATGTAGGGGAAGTAATGATGGTCAGAAGAGTGGTCAGAATTTGAAAGGGAGGTAAGAATTCCACAAGAGCAGGAGGGCATAAAGAACAGCACAGAAAAAGAAACAAGAGTCAGATCACTTAAAAAATAGCAAAGACCCTAATGTCTAGCCCAGCAGATTTATATCTAATTTCAGTGGGTAATGGGGAGCCACTAAGGTAAGTGAGAAGAGAAGTGACATCATAGCCGCTAGTGACCAGCCAGGGGCAGTGGGATGTCAGTTAGCAGATGAATAGTCTGGACCATTTTAGGGAGATGCGAAGGCATCAGAGAGAAAAGAACTTTAATTTCTCTTCATTTTTGGTTGAATTTGGGGCATATATGTATGTATATTTATAGGGATGTGGGGGTGTAATGAAGGAAGGGGAGAAAGAGAAAGAGAGAGTGCCGCAGGCCCTCTATATCTGAGGGTTTCTTCATCTGTAGATTCAACCAGCCACAGATCAGAAATATAGCCAGGTCTACAATGGTTGTGTGTGCACTATACAAGTACAGATTTTTTTTTTTTTTCTTGCCTTCATTTCTAAAATAATACAGTGTAACCACTATTTCCATAGCATTTGCATTCTATTAAGATTGCAAGTCATCTAGAGGTGATTTAAAGTATATGAGAAGATTTGTGTGGGTTATACACAAATACTACACTATTTTATACAGAGGAATTGAACGTCCTCAGATTTTGGTATCACAGGGCTCCTGAATCGGTCTCCTCATGGATGACTACATTTGGGTGTGGGTAATAAGCTAAGGAGTTGCTGAATCTACAGCAATGCTTAGCATTCATGCTACTTTAGTTTGGGGGAGGGTGGTGAGCTCAGAGCACTTTGGATCTTGTGTCTTTATTGCATGCTCGGGGATGAGAGTGGCCTTGCCACAGCTGGGTAAAAAACCACATTATCAGCCTCTTCTCCAGTGCCCACCTCGTGTTTCAGAACCCATGGTGCTACATACAGACCATGGTTGTGTTCCCCATGACATCTGATAGCCAGTAATGCCTTCCCGTTTCTGAGACTATGCCTAGGAAGAACTGGGCAACTCATGGGGCCCCCTTCTGTTTTGCAGTTTCCAGCGGGTTTTTTGGAGGTCAGTGGCATGAGATCCACCCTCAGTACTGGACCAAATACCAGGTGTGGGAGTGGCTCCAGCACCTCTTGGACACCAACCAGCTGGATGCCAGCTGCATCCCCTTCCAGGAGTTCGACATCAACGGCGAGCACTTGTGCAGCATGAGCCTCCAGGAGTTCACACGGGCGGCGGGCTCAGCCGGCCAGCTCCTCTACAGTAACTTGCAGCATCTTAAGTGGAATGGTGAGAGGCGACCACGACACACACAGGCTCTGCGCTGGCCAGGCTCCTTGTCAGGGAAGATAAAGGATGGTCTCACCTCCAAATGACCATCTCTCAAGACAAGGAAGTAGAAGGGAGGTGAGAGGATGGAGCATAGCCTAGGGTAGGAAGTGTGTCCGATGGAATTTAGCTCTCTCTTGTGGCTATATTCATTTTCAGGGCTGGCTGGATATATATATATATAATTTTCTACTCCAAGAGAAACTTCTTTTATGGTTGCCAACAGGGTTCAATAACTAATTCCCAATCATTTGCTTAGCCACTTAACAAACAACAGACCTTCTAGACCTTGGATTTCTTTCCCTTTTTTTCTTTTGGGTTTTGAGACAGGATCTTCTTAAAGGCCCAGGCTGGCCTCAAACTCTTGATCTTTTGATTCAGCCTTCTAATTGCTGGGATTACAAATGTGCACCACCACACAGGGTCTAGCCCTAGGATCTTAAAACGGGGCGGGGGAGGTGTCTTAGGTAGTAAGAGGGGGGTGTCTTAGGTAGTAAGAAGATACATGAAATTAGATCTGTGTGGTTGTGTGGGGGAGAAGGCTCACAAATTTTTGGCAAGTCTTTTTTTCTTTTTTTTTTTTTTTGCAACAGTGGGGCTTGAACTCAGAGCCTATACCTTGAACCACTCCTCCAACAGTTTTTTGTGATAGGTTTTTTTTTTTTTTTGACATAGGATATCACAAATTGATTGTCCAGGCTGGCTTTGAATCACAATCCTCCGATCTCTGCCTCCTGAGTAGCTAGGATTACAGGTGTGAGACACTCTGGCACCCAGCTTGGCAAATTCTTAGAAGTTCCATAGAGAGGGAGGGAGGGAGGGAGAGAAGGAGGGAGGGAGAGAGAGAGAGAGAAGAAAGAAAAGAAAGAAAGAAAGAGAGAATGAAAGAAAAAGAATGAAAAGGCTGGAACCAATGGTTTGGACACATGTAGGATATTTTCTTCAGTGACTTTTAGAATTAAGGCTGTTCTAAAACCTCACGTGTCTCTCCCAAGGCCTTACCTGGCACACAGTCCACCCTTCCAAATGCTGTCTATTGTAGATAATTTAGCCACACTCACACACTCTACACTGACCTGTGGAACCCAGCTGGGAAGACACTCATCTTGCAGAATGACCTTGACACTGGCATAAGGTTCTTGTGATGGTTGTAAAAAGCTAGCTCCCTGAGTCTTGGAAAGCAGGAATGTTTAAAGGTAGTGAGCTAGCCTATTCCCATTGGAAAAGACATTTATGTCTCAGCAGAGCGTTTATGTTTGAGCAAGTAACTCTGGCTTAGGAAATGTAAGCTCCAGGGCTGTGAACCAGAGTCTGACCCTGACAGCTGCTGTCAACACTGAGGACATAGGAGTCTGGCAGTGGAGTGGCAGCTGTGGTGGCCATTTTGGATGACCTCATTCAGTGCCTTGGCACTCCTTTCTTCCTACCTTTCTCACAGCAGCGGTTGCTCATTTTTCTTTTACTAGAACCAAACCAAACAAGACTCTATAAATAACCCCCAGGAACCTTCAGAAAGAACAGACTTACATTTGAAGAATTAAAAATATTTACCTCCGTACCTCCAATTAAGTCCACTCTTTTAAAGCTTTGCCCTGATTGAAGCCTGAGGCAGAGGCTTGGGAGATGCAGTGGCCATCTTTGACCTTCATGTCTAGTTTGGTCTCACCACATGCTGCTGTTGCCTCTGAGTGCCTAAAGACCAGATTTCTCACCCTTGTTTTGTTGTTTGCTTCTATTTTGAGCTTTACTTATACTAGGTGCTGTAAATGAGTTGTTTCATTTAATGACCTGATGACAAAATAAATATCGTACCGATTATATAGATGGGAAATCTGAAGGTTACAGAGGTCAGAGGCATGACCTCTGTGCCTGAAATGCTCATACTCTGGGGAGGAAAAAAATTCTAGATTCATTCACATGTATATATGTGTAATTTTACAGTCAATATAAACACGGATATGTGGTATGCACTGCTTGTATGAGTGCTGACGGCATTAATAAGAGAAGATTTAATGCATTTTATCCAGATGTTTCTTAGAGACTGGATCTAATCAAGATGGTTTTGATTAAATTTAAGATCAACAGAGAATCTAGCTAATCAAATTAAAATGATTTTCTCTTTCTGTTTTCATTTCATATCATGTCTTAGTATGGGAAAACGCCACAGAGGTCATCTAGGGACTCTATTTTAATCCCCTAAACTTACAAGTGAGGAAACTGAGACCAGAATGGTGACCAATAACTAGTAATGGAAAAATTGGTATTCTGACATTTGACATTTTATGTCCACTATACTGAATATCTTCCTTCTACTGTGCCAAATAATTACAGCTGATGGGAGTTCCCTAGACTACTGATTCTCTGAGGCCAGGGTCGGTCTCCAGGTTTGAGTGTGAAGAGGCTGAGAGGGAAGACCCTCCCGTAAGTGACATGGGAGGCACGTGAGATGGCAGAAGTTTAAGCAGCTCCATCGTTACAAGTTTTGGTTCCATCTGGGCCCTCTCTGACTTTCCCAATCTGTCCTTCACAGGCCAGTGCAGCAGTGACTTGTTCCAATCCACACACAATGTCATTGTCAAGACTGAACAAACTGGTGAGTATGACAGATGAAGGGAGCCAACTTGGCCAGGCAAAGCCTTGGGGAGAACAACTGGGAGGGAGCACAGGAGAGAGTGTGGGAGCAGGTTTTGGCAGGACACTCAGGGAGGCCACTTTTCCTGCCTGTCTCTGATGGGCCACCCTACCATGAACCTCTTCCCTTGCCCTTGGGATCAGTGACCACCAAACACGTCTGACGCAAAACTGCCAGTGAGCTCCTCACACTTCTCTCCTTCCTCCTACTGTTCAGGGTATCATCCAGAACCCAGGTGAGTAGCTGAGAAAAAGACTAGGGGGATTGAACATGGTCAAGTTAACAAAAGCAAGAGAAGAGAAGAGGGAGAGCCAGTGTCTCCTCTTCTCTCCTCCTTGATGGGCGTATGTGTCACAAGAAGGAGGGAGGTGCTGACTTGGAGCTGCAGTTAGCATAGTTTCTGGGGCTCCAGAAGCTTCCAGAGGGATGTCTCAAAGCAGCTATGGAACCCAACTCCTGCTTTGCAGGTATTTTCACATGAAAGGTTCTATCCTGGGCTTTGAACATATAGTCTATACTCTCATGGCATCTACATTCATTTTTGTTCCCCTTCCTCTGTCCTAAATCTCTTTTGTGGAAGCTGTTCCTAAAGTTCACATCCATGATAAAACTGTTCAAGTGCCATTGCTCCTGGGTTACTCCCTAGGTCCACATCAGGCAGATTGTGGGCTGACCAAGTTTACCACAGGTCTCCCTGAGGGTTGCGTGCCAGTCACCAAGGACAGAATTTGACCTGGGGGTGATTTGTGAGTCATTTGGCACCAAAATTAGCCCATGCAGTTATTTACTCTTTTATAAGGGGGCTGGTCTACCATTATTAAAGAAAAAACAATAGCTGCTAAGCATGTTAATTAGGTCTTCCTGGCCCTGCCCTTCTCTCTGGAGACTGGGGGATGGGTTACCTGGATACTCTGTGCTTTATAGGTCTACCTTAGTCCTGGAGTCAGCCTTGGTTAAGAGGATGGCCTTGACCTTGCAGATAGCCCCATTGGAGGAGCCAGAATGATATTGGAGAGGTCCCAAAGAACTTGATAATCCTCCTTGAGCATCCAGACATTCTCGTGTTGCCAGTTCAGAACAACTGAGCTGAAGGGCGGAGAAGGTCCACCCTGGGAGGAGGGGAGAAGAGGCCATGGAGGGGCCAACACCCCCAAACCTCTTTGGTTTGGTTTGTTTTCAGAGACAACAACAGGTGTACGAGGTGACCCAACAAAGAGGGTGTAACCCCAAGAGATTGGGCTTGGGGTGCCCAAACACGTATCTATTAGTTAAAATACCAGCTAAATCCCTATGTCGTAAACAGGAGGACTTAGACAGTGAGTCAGGTTTTAAACAATTTATGCTATAAAAACAAAATGAAACTCGACCAGTGGTTTACCACCCCAGCCCTCAAACTCAGAACCTGGGAAGGAGGGGAGCTGAGGGCAGCCTGGATCTGGGGTAAAAGGAAGATAGGAAGTTTCTGGGTAGGGGAACAAGGTGAGAAATTTTTGATCTCTTGGCTTAGAAATAAGCATAAGAAAATGCTTATGTTGGAGACTAGCCCAGATCTGGGGGTTACGTGGGAGTTGGACTTCATTTAGGGTAGGTGGAGGGGAGTTTCCTTCAAATCTGAAATGTGAAGAGTCAGTCAGAGTGAGATGTGCTTACATAGCATGCAGGAGAAAGAGCAGTGAGTGAGAGAACGAGCACTTCTTTCCCAGAGATGAGGCAATGCGCCCCACTCATAAAAGCTATTCATGTGATTTGGTAACACTCTCTTCGTTCTCCTTGGTTTTGTTTTGAGAATTTTATGCCACCCCCTTAAACTAATTGGAGAAACCCTAAAAGAAGGGGACTGTCACTCAACTTGAAGGGAGACACTGATGTCCTCAAGCAGTGAGGACACTGATAAGACTGACAAGACCTTTTTTGAATAAAACATTATCAATTCTTCCAGGATGATCTTTACGGAAAAGATGCACATTCATCATTTATGATGTATTTATTTGTCTCTTCACTAGAGGGTAAAAATATTCTGGTGATTAAATAGTAGGAGGTAAGAAAAGACAGTGTTAGGATGGAAAAATTCATAGGAAACCAAAGTGTTGGTCTAGGACAGGTTTCCACTGTTGCAACCTCTTGCTGCCCTGAAAATGCAACAGGCCTGGCTCACAGGATAGGACTGTAACTTAGCCATTTCCTCCATGACTTTGAAAGAAAAACTGGGTAACATTTTTATAAAGTAAACTGCGGCTCAAGTAGACACTTGTCCCTGCTCTTGGAGGGCCTCTTTCTACCCCCATGCATCTTTGAGAGGCAGGTTCTTCACCCTGGAGATAAGGAACCTTGACTTTTCTCATCTTCTGCTCTTTGTAGACCCTTCCATCATGAATACCTGGAAAGAAGAAAACTATTTATACGACACCAACTATGGTAGCACAGTAGGTAACTAACTCCCCAGCTCTGAAGATCCTTTTACAATGTTTTAACTGACAGTCATAGTGTTGTGTGGTAAGAAAGGGGCTCTTCATGCCCTTTATCTGTTCATTGCTACAGATTTATTGGACAGCAAATCTTTCTGCCGGGCCCAGATCTCCATGACAACCACTGGCCACCTTCCTGTCGGTAAGTTGCCCTGACACTGGAGGCTGGATGTGCCTAGTACAAGTGTGTACTGAGAATTAATGAGAATTCCCATCATGCTACTTTTCACTTGCTTGGAGTTTTTCTCATTAAAAGCCTAGGGAAGGAATTGAGTTGCCATTTATATGAATAAGTGTGCTTTTGAACAAATATTTATATACCAAAGAGATATGATATACACTAAAGATGGTCATCTTTGGGATTCCTCTAGGGGAAATGTTTATTTTCTGTGAAAGAGTTACTCTCTTCTGACAATAAAAGTTGTTCATGTTTTCTTCTCTTTTCAACAACAGCAACAAAAATTGCTCTTGGAACATGCCTGATAAAATTGGGAGAAAGCTATATTTAATTTTCAACTTCATTCAAACTTTAATTTCAAACTACATTTGACTTTCAAGAAAGACTGTGCAACAGTGGAATCCAGAGGTCTTTGAGCCTGTGGTGATGGTCTTTGAATGGAGGAATAGCCAGTGGATCTTTCTGGAACCCCTTTCTGGATCTCAGTTTTTACATCGACTCCTGATGGTTCCCTATACTCTCTAGTCAGTCAGAGCACCTGCACTGTATGAATTATGTTCACGAAAGCTGTATTTGGTTAAGATTGGATGTGACTGAGGGTCATCATGTCTCTTAGTCAAGGTTACACCAAGTGACAGGGTTGGCACATTGGAAGTCTGGGAAAGGGCTTTCAGATAATAGGTACCGTGTAGTCAAATACAAGATTTTGTGTTGTCCCTTAACGTGGTGCCAACTTCTAGACCTCTTTAGGAGGTCTAGGAGCCAGGGAAGTGTTCTCTAGGAATTAGATTTAGGCAACTTCAGAACTGGGCTTTAATCAGTCTTGTGAAAGAAAGCATGGAATTAAACAACAACCCTTCTTCTCTTTTTTGCTTTTGTTGAGTGTGTGTTCCTGAGAACTGGAATAATGAAAACTTTTGGTTTGAGGTTTTGTTTGGGTCAAGCCCCTTGAATGAGACAGGGCTAGGAGCCAGTGTAAATGCTTCTGGAACTGGGCTTGAGACCTGAGGCCAATTCATTTCTCTACATCCCCCTTCCTCCAGCAGCCCTTCGTTTATGTGTCACTCCAAGTCGTTTGTTGAAACTCGGAAGCAGAGCAAACACTGGAAAGGCCATGCAGTGTTTCTGCCACTCTGGAGGCACAGCCCATCTGGGTAAAATTCCTGTGGCAATCGTTACCACCCAGTCAAGACTCAGGACTCCAGGGCCGAGGAAACCCATGTCACCCTGTGATTTCCTCTGGAGCTTCCTAAGGTGTCACTTCCCAGTCTTTCCTGTTGGGTCTTTGACTTATGGCAAAAGATTCCAACTAAGAATAAAGCTGAACTAGTCACTTCCTGAGGCTCAGGGGTTGTTAGGTCTGTAGGTTCCTGGGAAACATAAAAGCCATCATCAGGGTTCTACTGCCTCACAGCAAGGTCTCTTTCCCTTTTGTGTGACTTGACCTAATCCTTCTAGAATGTCAGAATCTACTGGGGTTTCAGGGATCAATTTCTGCTTGTTCATTTGCAGTAACAGGGGATTGCTAGCTCCTGAGTCCACCTATTGTATTTCCAGACAGTCCTGAAAATGAGTTTAATGGATATGCTCACCTTGACCTCCCTTTGTTCTCCTTTTCCTGTCTCCCATTCACTCCTGTGATTGTAACAGACTAGAAAGTGTGATCGACCATCAGAATTATTCCCTAAAGAATCAATTCAAGGTCTGCAGTTAGAGTAACGTGCCCGTCAGTAGTATATTAATTACAGACTTGTATGGGCCAGTTCCTTTCCAAGTAGTTTAGTCTCTACTGGATGGGACCAGAATGTCCCAAAAGACCTTTGCCATCTGCCTGAGTCTTTGCATTTAAAGCTCCCATAAAATTGAATGCAGGTAAATATCTTTCTATGTTTTAATGCAAGTTCAAGCCAAGCTAAGGCGAGGCTCCCTGTAAACTGATGGCCTCTGTGATAGCACAGGTGGGGAAGCAGGCTTTGTTTTGATTTCCCTGTCATCAGACTATTTCATAAAATGGCCGCTGCCAGTGTTCAGATCTGCTCCACAGTCCTGAGCCAGTCATGCCAACTCAGGCTTGATGTGTTTATCTACTGACTTGTTGAGCCGCAAGCTAGGGTGGCACGGTCTATTAGAACGCTGAAATTTGTATATCCCGTAAAGAAATGGCTCACAGCTGAATCATATGCAAATGCTTCTAATCTTTGTTTCTTGTGAAGTAACTTAGCTGCAGTCAGGATCTCTCTCTCACACTTGTATCATAAACTTGTGGCTTCTTACTGCACTTGCCTGGACCCCACAGACCTTGGTCCTGAGGTCTAGGAAGGGGAGTAAGTGAAAGGCAGGCTGGACTACCTCCCCAGAGCCAGCCATTATTTTAAACAATGACTCACTCAACCACATGGCTAACTTCAACGGGCTTGCTTTTATTTCTGTGGCAGTGGGGAGGACAGGGGAGGAGAGGCTGGTTGTATTAAAGTGAGGTTGTGGATCAAAAGAGTTTAGTACTAGGGCAGGGATTTTGTGGCTTGCTCCTGCACATTGGAACATGAAGAGGGGACAGGAAAAAATTAGATTTTTCTTTTTGCCTTTGACTGCTTATTCTTCATGTAATGATGAGAACATTTTTATTGGCGGACATCGTCTCTCTTTTTTTAATCTTTCCTAAACTGGGTGGGCAAAAGACTGACATCTCAAAGAGAAAATTTCCCCATGGTTCACCTAATCCAGGGGTTTTTAGTCTATAGTTGATGAACTCCTAAATGGGCCTTGAACCCCTGAAATTATTGACAAAATTTCACAAGTGTACATATTCGTGCATTTTTTGGGGAAGAGTATCCAAGGTTTTCATCTTATTCACAAAGGTGCCTTAACCCCAATGTACTTGATTCTGCATTAGGGTGGAACGGACAAACAATGGTTGAAGCCAAAATGCTGAAAGACATGTGGGTCTTTCTGAATTCAACCCTGGCTCTGAAATAATGGCCCTGTCCTCTCCTGGACACCATTTAAGAATGAGATTTGCTTGTGGCCTGCTGGGTAAATGCCACTCTTTGTCTGCAGAACAACGTGGCCCTGTCAGGGTGATGTATCACTTGGAAACCGGGGTGGGTGCCAGGCCTGTTGCAATATTGTCATATCCTGATGGGATGTGGAAACCTTTCTCTGCAGCAATCCAGTGAAGACTCCTTGCATTTCCCATGAATTTGTCCTTCCAGATTTCAGAGAAACCCAAGTAAGGTGCAGGCCCTCCTGGAGACAATGCCAGGAGAGAAAGTCTTAACCAGAAGGAGGAGGTATTCTCATTCAGCTCTATTCAATTCCTCTTCTCCATGGCACCACAGCTTTTGGAGAGCATGCTGGGAGCTGAGTGATGGGATAGCTGAGTGGGTCCATGCACTTTGGGAAATACAGAATCATTCTACTGAGGAAGGCATTATAGAAGTGAACCAACTCTTGGCAGGAAAGACTGGAGAAATCTGTTAGTTACAAAAGGTGACAGGCCCCCATCTTTGGAAACAGCACAGAATAGTGGTTATGAGTAAAAGCCTCTGATGGTGTTTACATCCAGATCCCACTTTCAAGCTGTGTAACTGTAGACAAGTCATTTGACCTCTCTGTTTTTTCAGATCCTTTACAACTATAAACTATGGATCCTAATAGGACCTACCTCACAGGGTTATTGTAAGAACACATAAGATTATTCATGTAAAGTGCTTAGCACAGTACCTGATGCACAGCAAATACAAAATGCAAGAGCTATTCTTCTTAACTATTTTTATTGTGTTGTGAATAAGGGACCACTCTCCACACTCTAATACGTGCTGTGGACCCCACCCTTGGCATGCAGCTTACTCGGTCTAGAACACCCTCGAAAGCCTCACATGGGTCAGTGAACTCTAGGTTAGGAAGCCCTGATATAGTGTCCGTGGAAAAGATAAGTTTTACTGGCCTAATTTCTTTAAAGGATTGACTTGTGTTTAGTTTTAATATTCTGTTTTTAAATTGACTGATTTTTGACTATGGGATTTTTTTGTAAGATCTGTTTTGTCCTTCAAACACCCAAAGTGTTCTCTGACACACACACACATACACACACACTCCCCAGCTAGATCATTTGGTTTTCTTTTTCTTTTTAACTGACAGTAATTGAACATTTTTTTGGAGACAAGGTCTCACTATGTAGCCCAAGCTGGCTTCAAACTTGCAATCCTCCTACCTCAGCCTCCCAAGTTCCAGGATTACAGGCATGAACCACTATGCAGGGCTAGTAATTGAATTTACTTATGGGGTACAGTGTGATAATTTGATACACATGCATGATATGTAATGATAAAATCGGAGCTATTAGCATTTCTATCTCCTTAAAAATTGAGCATTTCTTGGGAGCTTTTGAAATCTATAATAAATTGCTGTGAACTACAGTTACCCTACTGTGCTGTAGCACAGTGGAACTTCTTCCCGCCATGTCAGGGCTCTACTCTCTGCTTCTGTAAGATTCAACTTTTTGGCCTTCCACTTATGCCCGAGAACACACAGTGATTGGTTTTTAAAGAAGGAGTTTTACTTCACAGAGCTGCCTCTGTCATCACCTCTTTGGGGTTAGAGAAAGGGTTGCCATAATGAGTCATTTGTTAAACTAATCTGTGTTTCCATAGTCCACTGTGGCCCTCTGTGCTGTGCTCAGGCCACTCAATGGCCCCTTTGTCAGGGTGATTAAAATGTAACTTTGCATGCCAAAAAATGGCACTCCTCTGGCTTAAAAGCCATCTTTCTTTGTTATGAATGTTTACATTTTCATATTATGTTAAAAAAAAAAAAAAAACCTTTCTAATGACCTAAATCTTTCATTGGCTTTCTAGCTCTCTCAGAATGAAGTCCTTTGAAAGTGCTATGAGGCATTCAACACCAGAACCTCAGCTCCTACCTGCTCTGAGTACATATCAAACACACATTGACCTCAGGGCTTTTGCACTTACTGTCCTCCTCAATGGGAGGTGCTTCCACAAGCTCTCTGTATGGCTATTTCCCCCATATCCTACAGGTACCTTTATAAAATAGGTCTGTGACAACATTGTAGTAAACTGCAAATTATTCCACATCTATATTTCTATCACAATTTCTTATCCTGCATTATTTTTCTCCATAGCATTTACCTTCTGTTTTGTTTGGTTCACTACCATATAGCCAAACAGTGTCAACGAACAGTAGGTGGATGCATGAGAGCATGAAAATGAAAACTGTAGGAAACAGGTAAACTGAGAAGCTCTCACGTTTCTCCTTAGCAGAGTCACCGGATATGAAAAAGGAGCAAGACCACCCTGCAAAGCCCCACACCAAGAAACACAGTAAGTTGCCTGGCTGTTCTGAGGCAAACATTGCCTCTGCCTTCTCTCTCTTTCTTTATTCTGTGACTGGGTTGGGGGAGAAAATAGAGGCCTCATTTTATGGCAAAAGAACCCCTTTTGCAACTCCTTCTCCAAGTGGGACCCCTAGCTCTTCCCTCTTCATGTGTTGTATTTGTTCTACATTCAACCAGGACCCCAGGTGAATAAGATATTGCAGGCCATTTCCCTTTATCCCAGAAAAAAGGGTGGGAGGAGGAGCAAGATGGCAAGCAGCAGCTGAAATCCATCATTCTTTCTATGGCTGAATGCTAACCTCCTACATTTGCAGAGTTCTTGGTTCAAGAAATGATGGTTTATTCTGACAATTCAACACAGCTCTTTGGGACTCGAACTTCCCCCAGTAATAAAATCTTATGAACATTTATGAAATGTCAGAGACCTAGAATTGGGGGGCGGCCAAAGGGAGAAATCAGGATGATATACTAATCTAGAAGTGATAGGGAATTGGATGTCTTTCTTATCTGCTATTCTAGGTCATCCCATAAAAGTGAATTAATGAGTGGTGTGCAGGAGGGGATGTGACACAAATCCAGTAGGAATAAAATTGAATTTGGTTGTTAATTCCAGCAGTTGTTTCATTGTCAAATTGGTGTCCCCATCCCATCCTTATCTGACATCCCTCCACACATATGTAGCATAGGAGTTAAGACTGTACAGCCTAACTGACTTAAATTTGGTCACAGCACAGTTGCTGGGTTGGAGCAATGTAGTTGGGTGAGGAAAAGTTGCTCTGTGAGGAAGGCAAGAAGTTGAAACGAAGCCTAAGCAATTGGTGAACAATAATTAGAAGGAACTCCTCCTGGCCTAAGACTTAGTCCTTAGCCTTGGCTTTGCCAATGATTGACTGTGTGACCTTGGTCAAGTCACTTCAATTCTCCATGCCTCAGTTTCTTGATTTGTAAAATTAAAAAATTGTGCACATCGTTCATTCTCCAATGCCTGTTGAGTGTCTGCTATTTGGGGATTCTGATCTCTCTATCCTGGTGAGTAGAGGAGAATTGAGTATCTCAAGGAAAAAGTAACTCAATGCCCCCACTGCCCTTCTTAGCTGTGGTTTAGGTGATTAGTAAGTCCATTTTCCTGCTTTTCATCAGACCCGAGAGGGACTCACTTATGGGAATTCATCCGCGACATCCTCCTGCACCCAGACAAGAACCCAGGGCTGATCAAGTGGGAAGACCGCTCCGAAGGCATCTTTAGGTTCTTGAAGTCCGAGGCCGTGGCTCAGCTGTGGGGGAAAAAGAAGAACAACAGTAGCATGACCTACGAGAAGCTCAGCCGGGCCATGAGGTGAGCTGTATCACGTCTCCCCGAAAGGCAAGGCCACACAGCCGGCTGTGTGCTCAGGTGTCAGTAACGACCACCTTATGGGGATTTCCTTTCTTACAGATACTACTACAAACGAGAAATCCTGGAACGCGTGGATGGACGGAGGCTGGTTTATAAATTTGGAAAGAATGCTCGCGGGTGGAGAGAAAATGAGAACTGAAGATGCTATCCCTTGGGACATAGACCAAAGCACGCACGAAATGAGTAGCCACCAACCAGGAACTCCCGGGCATAAATATTCCAAAGACTACTTTTCGCTGATATTTATGTACCATAAAGGGAAAAAAATGATCTACTTCTAATGGAAAGAAAGAACACTACAGTTGATAAAAAAAAAATTATTTTGTTACTTTGAAGTATGTCCTGTATGGGGAACAAACGTACACAGTTTTCTGTGAAATACGACGCTGTGTGTGGTTGTGATTTGTTTTGCCTCTATTGTGAAGCTCAAGAAAAACAGAGCTTGTAGCCTCATGCTTCTTGCTAAGAGAAAGGAAAAAGAAATCAAAGGGCATTAAATGTTTTCATATACAACATTGTTTAGAAAAAGTTGATGTGTCCTCCACACATAAGCATCCAAATGACCTTTCAAAAGGTGGACATGGTTGCTCAGATTGATGAGATCACAGGAAGGATGCTGGAAAGTTGAACCTGATCTTTAGGAACCAGTGAGTAGAGAATGGGAACTTCCCAAATTCAGGTGGTCTGTAATCACTGCATAATCAGGTGACTGGGAATGTTTAAATCTGTGAGAAGAATAATGGTGGGGGGTTTTATGCTCATTCAGAGTGATTTTCCTGTTCCCCCCTTCCCTTGGATGGTTGGTAAAAAAAAAAAAAGTCTTCAATTGCCACACCTGCTCACTTCTAGTTATTTAATAGAGAGTCTATCCTTGATTATTTTTATTCCAACTATTTAAAAATAAGTGGGGAAAAGCAGGTAGTGGCATGGGGATTGACTGGCAAGTTTGCTCTTGCATCTCTTGTAGTTCGAGGTTTCTTGGTTGGCACAATTGACACTTTTGGTTGGATTATTCTCTGTGGGGAGAGGTGCCCTGTGCACTGTAAGATGTGTGGCAGTATCCATGACTTCCACCCACTAGATACCATCAGCACTCCCAACCATAACAAATAGAAATGTCTGCAGACATCATATGATCAAGGACAGAATTGCCCTTGATTGAGAACCACCGATTTGGCCAGTCAAGATGAAGATGCTGATTTCGCCTCATAAGATTTGTAAGGTCTTTCAGTTCTTAGAGCAAGATCATAAAGTCCACTCGTATTTTAAAATATTAGGGACAATGGGAATGGGTTGAAATACATTGCAGAAGGAAATGCTGAGAGATGGCTTTGTATGTGTGTGTATGCGTATATAGAGAGAGGCAGAGAGAAAAAGAGAGAGAGAGAGAGAGAGATCTCCAGGGAAAATCCTCTTTCTCAGGTGTTAGTTCTTACAAACCTCCCTCTTTTGGATCGTCTCTTTACTGTCTCATCTGAACTCATCTCATTTGAATACATTTGTATTCAGAGAAATTTTTTAAAAAGGAAAGAGAAAGGAAGAGGAAGGATGGAAAAGACAAGAGAAACAAGAACAGCTCAGGAGCAAAGCACTGGAAGCTTCTTCTTCAATACTGGAATTGTTCTGGAATACCTGAAGACTTACCACTGGGCCACACAAGTCAGGAGGAACATGAGTCTGTAGACACTTTAAAAATACAACTGAGCTATTCCTGTATAAAAGACAGACCTTGCTTTCGAAGGCTAAAGAACCATGGGGTCTTACCAGCCTTGACTCTACATTATACAGAGTGAATGAAATCTCCAGTATTTGAAGTGGTGTAACTCATGAATATTTGAGTGTGTCTGAATTGTGTGAAGTTATTATGGGGCATCTGCCAGTTTTCTCTCTGCTGTTCTGTGCCTAGCTTGGCTTATTCATTGTCCAGGGTTTCTAGATCTTTCTCTGAGTTCACCTTTCCTCAAACATGTAAATTTCTCACATTTCTCCAATTTGACTTTGGCTTTTCCTGCAGCCTCCTTTCCAATGAAGAGCAATCCTTGAATCTAGAGAGTACCAATGAGCACAGTTGTGCAGATAAGCAGTGGATTGCATTATCTGTGGAAAGTGACAGTTTTTTGGCACCCAATGTCTGTTTGAATAGCTGGAGTATTAAGTTCCAGGCAAATCTCCATTGTCTTGGCTTGACTTTGCTGCACTTTCTATGTGCTGTTCGTGATTTGGAGAACTCCGGGTAATTGGGCCATACCAACTTGGGGTGTGACCAGAATACTTGCCCCCCACAGTGTTGACAGGAAGAGTTAAGTCTTACAGAGTCCCCTTTCTTTTGGGGACACAGCTTCTCACTTGAGAAACTCACAGGTCTCTACACCCAGTTTCCTTGAACCTTTCTTAAGATAAAGGCTCAGGCCTTTACCTGATTTTCACTGAGAACCTAAGTCTGGAAATGTATAGCCAAGACTTCACAAGACCCAGGTCGTCTGAGGCTCCTATTTGACTTGACAAAACTTGAGTAAGTTCCTGGATCTTAGGAACAATGTACCACCGGGCAGGGCACACAAGGTCATGGGTTTTCCTTCAATTTCTTGTCTTGCTAGATTATAAACTCTTTGAGGGCAGGGACTTATCACTATTATTTTCCTGGTTCCTGACATGTGACAGGTACACATTGAATATTTGTGGAATTAATGAATGAGTATCTGTTGGGATATGGGAGACCGTATTCATAATTGGAACACGAATCACTTCTTCATGTGACAACCAAAACTTCAAGGACACATTATCTATTACGAACATTTTACTGTGACACTCTTTATTTTGCTTTCCTACCTGTGCTGAAATGAAACCCAGATAGGATGTTGAGTTCCATCAGTCAATGTATGTTGGACAAGGATTCCGTTGCCTTATTTGGAACTGTGAGACTTACCTGGTACAAGGTGCCAGTAATGAACCCTTGGCCTATTTTAATCAATGAAGAGTATGAATGTGTTTATATGATGGCGATTGCTATTTAAGCATAAAACCGTTCTAAGTTTTAGTATTTGGGGATTGGTTTATATTTTTATTTTTTTCTTTTTGAAAAATATGGAGGGATCTTTTGATAAGCTTAGTTATGCATGTTAGATTTTAGTTTTGCAAGTGTGTTGTTTTTCAGATGTAGAAAATGTAAGAAAAGGTGAAACAGTAAGAGGGAAAAGCATTTATATTCTTCTATAATTTCAAACAAGCATTTGTTGAGTGCCTACTGTGTGCACAGCACAGCAGGGAACCATAGATGTGAGGAATCTCTGTAATATTGATATGTACTCACTGTCTGGATGAAAGATTATCATAGCCATGGTAATATACAATTACCCTCACATTTGGTTCTCAGGATTCAGTTTCTGGAATAAGACATAGACCACATGAAAAAACAAACCTGTTGGAACTATGTCTTGTCAACCTTTGTTATGTGCAGGCCTTCGCAAGTTTAGCTAAATTGGAATTTTATCATTCTATAGTTATCTTTATAAATCTTACTTTTCTTGCCATCTGGCTTCTGCATTGACAATTTGTGGGAACCAGCCCTACTGCCACTATTGTTCTAAAAACCAGAAATCTTTCCCCTTAAACTATGTTAAATTCAAACTGAGTATTTCTGTTTTATGAAAGAATCAGATTTTTCAAAATATTATTTTTTTTGTTTGTTTCATGGTCCCAGAAAACACTAATAAAACCACAGAGACCGGCCGATAACTGTGTGCTTTATTCATTAACAAGCCATCCAAACTGAAAATGTACTTAGTGTATGGTACCAGAACAGACACAGCTTGAATATTTGGTTATCAGTGAGCATCTACATGTCATATACCACCCCAGGCACTGAGTTATGGCAGAGAAAGAAAAGAGACAAAGATACTCATGCTCAGACAGTTTTTGCTCTTTCAGGTAGAAATGGATAAGGATAAAACTGCTAACAAACCAATCAAATTTAGCATATCAGATTGCAGTAAAGAAATGTGGAGCAGGAGTAAGGAATGAGGAGGGCTGGAGTTTGGGAGTGTGTATTGCAAACATTTTAGTAAAGCGTTGAAGGTTGTAAAGGAAGGAGTTGTACGGAAAACTGGAAAAGTGATCCAAACCAGACATGACTCAGGTATTGAAGAGGTGGCATTTCACCTTTGGGCCCAATCAGTATGCCCGTAGTACTCCTGCATCTCAAACTTGGCCAACTTTGAATACAGTCCATTTTTATTTCCTTAAGAAGAGATTTCCTCACTAACTGTCATGGGCACTCTTTACTTGTGTGAATGCATTTTATTAATTTCTCATAAATCACAGAGAACTTGTAAAGGGACTGCTTAGAAGCAATGAACCCTCCTGAATTTTTACTCTGGAATTATCTATCTGAAACTACAGACCCTAGCCACTTGTGGCTAAGTGTAAATTAGTGACAACCACATACATTAAAACACTTGGCTCCTTCATCACTCTTCAGGTGCTGAATGGCTGAGTATAGCTAGCTAGTGGTTACTGCGTTGAGCATGTCTATCACTAAAGGAAGTCTATCGGGCCATACTGAACTAGGATCTGACCTGGATGGTGGGGTTAAGGGCAACAGGGTAGTGAGCAAAACTAACCAGCAGACAAACAATTCAGTGACCCTGAGAAACGAACAGTGACCCTGAATTGTCGTGAACAATAACAACAAAATAAAGATCCGAAGCAAATTTCCTGTGTTTACTGAAAGGATGACAGTGTCTTTGAGTACAAACAAGCCTAAAGTTTCCAGGGAGGCTTGGAGTGGGAGGATTTCATTATCCTTGTCTCTAAACCCCGCACATACCGTCCAGTTATTAATATGGATATCCTACATCTGTGGCTTTCTGGTTGGGGATGTAGGCAGTGAGGGGAGATGGCTGACATGGGAGAGAAATGAAAGGTCCCCAAATGAGAATGGCTGCCATTTTCACTGTCTGCTACCAATGGTAGGGACCATTGTCTTCCTTCTTTCAAGAACCTTTTTGTACCCTTAGGCCCTCTCCTTCCTTATGACTCAGTTCTCTCCCATTGGTGACCACACTCTGGCCTCTGTTCCCATCAGGGCAGGGACCATACCTTATTGAAGGTCATGGTCAAGGGCTGGAGGCATGGCTCAAGTGGTAGAGCATCATGCCTAGAGAGCATGAAGCCCTGAGTTCAAACCCCAGTACTGCCGTAAGAAAGAAAGAAAGAAAGAGAGAGAAAGAAACACTGATTATCTAACCCCAGAAATGACGGTTCCCAATTGCTGTTGCCCACTACCTGATGGCTTATTTGTTGAGATCATTTTTTGCCCAGGTGGACCTCAAAACACAATCCTCCTCATCTCTGCTTCCCCAGTAGCTAGGATTACAAGTGTGAGCCACTGTGTTCAACTTTCATTTTATAGATGAGGAAATGAAGGCTTAGAGAAGTAAAGAACTTGCCTGAACTGCCCTTGCTGTTGTGTGGCAGAGCTGAGATTTGAACCTCTGTCTAGCTGACTCCAGAGTTGAAGTCTTAGTCATGATGCTCTATTATGTTTGAAAGCATTGTGAAAATAATTACTCACTGAACAAAGTAAGGGACTTATTTCTGAATGTCTGGTGCCCCTGTAGAGAGGCATTTGAGCCTGAGAATACAATGATATCCAGACAACATGGTTTCTTTAAGTCACTCACCCTGGGTTAAGGTCTTACTTGACCGTTCCTTGACAGGGAGTAAGATTCATGGAAAATTTGGTGTCTGGTTTGCCTTGAAATCATGGTCCCGTGATGCTTAGAGTTGAACAACTATTTGGCACAAACTCCTATCATAAGAGTCAAACTTGAGTTTGCTCTGCTGTGAACTAGGAAAGGAAACCAGTTTTCTCATTCACAAAGCTTTCCAGTCAGATGAGCATCAACTTGTCCCTATTCCCTAGCCCACTACCATCACACAAGGGTGTTCCATCTCCAACATAAACACACTGTCAGGCAAGATCCCTTTCATGTTGATGGCATGAATCTTCCTATGAGTCTCCCCTCTGGGATGCAGTGAGTCAGGAACATTGCACATCCTAGATGTCAGGGAAGGAACAGAGGGCAACCACAGGGACCAAGACAGGACAGGTCAGAGCCACTTAGAAATGATGAGTGCAGAGGTCCCAACACTTTTGAGGATGAAACATAAGAGAGTATGATGTCTGGTATAAGAGCCCAGTCATCATTAGCTCTTTGCCTTTTTCCCGGCTTTATTGGGTGTGTGTGCTCTGCCTTCTCTCTCGTTTTCTGTCTCTTTCCCACTTCCTGTTTCTTTCCCATCCCCTTCCATCTTCTTGCTCATGAATCCCTTTCAGACTCCTTCTCCCTCCAAACTCACCTTTCCAGGTTGCTGATAGAGCCACAGAGAGGACAGACCAGGATCAGGAATGGCGCCACCTCTCTGAAAGCCTTAGTGGTGACAATAACAAATGGTATTTACCCAAGAGTTATTAACACATCAACTGTTCTCTCCTTCACTGTTTAGTCATGTCATTCAGCTCTAATGGACTTTTCCAATGGCAAACAGAAGAGGAGAAGGAAAACAATCTGTATTCACCCTAGATAGAGTCGGTGACCCCTGCCAAAGCTTTAAAAACAGAAGCCATTGCTTAAGCTTGACCCAAGGACACGTCTCACCTGAATGGTGTTATGTAGGACTCTGAGCCCACGCTGGACTCCCCACTAATGTTTCTTGTACAAAGAGGGCAAAAAATAAAGGACGTAGCTTCATGGAACAAAAAAAAAACACAAAAAGCTCTTCGCTTATTCAACAACTTTCAGTTAGGTATTGGTGACAACCAAGGTGTGCTCAGTGCACCAGATAGACTGAAGACAAAGTCAAGTGATTGGTTCAAGTTCACATGGTAAACCAGGCCAGTGTCAGAGCCTACTATTCTGCCTTGGTTGATAGCCATTCTTTCCTTAGGAAGGACATTGCTTCAATTTGCCAAGACAGGAAAACAGGCTAACTGAGTAAAACACACAGGCCTTTGAGTTGGAGCAATCTCAGGTCCAATTCTCATGACTTCACTTATAAGCTGGGTGACCCTGGATGAGTGATTCAACCTCTCTAAACCTCAGCTTCTTAACAAACAAGTGGGGACTTCTAAATTGGAGTGTAGACTTTGTAGGGAGATTGCCAAGATAAAGTGTGGTGAATAGCAGGTAACCACTGGTGTGTGTGTGTATGGGAGGCTGGTAATAGGACATTCGTCCTGAGTTGCAGTCATGGCTCCAGTTTAACTAGTCATTGGCCCTTTGCAAGTTTCTTAACCTCTCTTGCCCTCATTTCTTCATCTGCAAATTGTCAGTTTGAGCTAAATCATCTCTGAGGTCTTCCTGAATAAAAAGTGCCAGGAGTTTATGAAGATAAGTTTGAATAAAGTTCGACATGCTTTAAATGTTTATGATTTGGCCAGACTATTGAACAACAACAACATAAGAGCTTCCTCCATCTCCCTGGAATGGATTGTGGTGCTAAAGTGAACACAGAGTTGTCTCCACTGGGATCATAGTGCTGTAGGGGTAGGAAGGGAGAGGATGCAAAATAGCAGAGTCTGGATCCCTGGACACACACAGCCAGTTCCAGGGATGCTGCTCCCAGGGACATGGCTCCCAGGTATAGTGACAGCTGACGTTTATTTAGAATTTACTCTGTGTCAGGCAGAGTACCATGCTTGACTTGTGTGATTTCACTTATGCCTGTGAGGTAGGCATTACCATTATGTC
This sequence comes from Castor canadensis, assembly GCF_047511655.1. Classification (NCBI taxonomy): domain Eukaryota; kingdom Metazoa; phylum Chordata; class Mammalia; order Rodentia; family Castoridae; genus Castor; species Castor canadensis. The sequence continues at coordinate 171,618,417 of NC_133386.1, forward strand.
CACCTTTCTTTCGGGATGACGAGTCTGAAGTTCAAAATGATTACAGTCTTCCCAGGTGGCAGAATTAGGATTCAAACCTCAGTCCCAAGCATTGCCATTTCTTTCAGCTGAATTCCTGAGAGCTAAAGAAAGCACAACCTGTGGTTTGAAGAGCCATATGAAGTTCTTTCTTTCTTAGAAAAAAAGAAATAGAAATTTGCCAAAAATACAAAAATAAACAGGCCCTTGCGGCATCCAGCATAATTTGAAATTCAAAGCTAAGGTGGGATGTTGCCTGTTTTTGGGTCTGATGGTTCCAGCAATGGTGATGCTGGTGATGGCATGGCAGACGGAAGTCCCAGGGAGCACTAGCAGCAGTAATATAATCCCTGCCCCTGAGCAGTGCTGGTCTCAGGTCGTGTATGGGACATGAGGGAGGCAGAGTAAGGGTTCAGGATGTCAAAGAAACGAAAGGTCATCTCTGGATGAAAAATCAGGAAAAGCTTCCTCAAAGTGGGGGATTTAGTAACCATTACATTGGGGGGAAGTAAGTCAAGTGTGGTAGGCTATGTCTTTAATCTCAGCTACTCAGGAGGCAGAGGCAGGAGGATCCTGAGTTGAAGCCAGCCTGGGAAAAGTTAACAAGACCCTATCTCAAGAATAAAGTATACAAACAAAAGGGCTGGGGTGGTGGAATGACTCAATGGATTCTATCCCAGTACCACACAAAAGAGAAGGAAGAATTTTCATTTTTAATATTATAACTTTAAAAAGTAATAGCATTAGGAAAAAATCAAGAAATATAGTAAAAATACAAAGAAAGTTAAAATATCATCACTCAAAATAACCAGGATATACATTGGTGGAGACCTTTCTAGGTTTCTGGAATAATGAAAAGACAGATGTATTGAGGTCTGGGAACTGCAAAGGCAGAGGATGTAATAGAAGCAAGACTTCACAATAAAACTTTGTATCTGCTCATGTATGAAAACAGAAAAATGAGAACTGTTGACTAGTCCAGAATGGGGGAGGAGGGATAAAGGAGAATGATGGAGGCAGAATTCAATTACGATATATTGTAAGAACTTATGTAAATGTCACAATGCACCCCCAGTACAACAATAATGTGATAATAATAAAAAACCAACAAGCAAACAAAAAACTCCTTTGTATCTGAACCATACTAAGGTATTAGTTAGTCAATAAAAAAGTATAACATAGATGTGTAGAAGAAGCATCTTTATAAATATATGATCTTACATTATATTTAAAAACTAAAAACCATTCAATTTGACTTAAACTCATCTTGAAGAAAGAGAAATGAAAGAACTCATTGAATTAAAATAAATGCTTCTTTAACATAAGGAGTATTAGTTTTTCAAAGATACCTGTAAGGTCATAAAACAAATATTAGCACTGGAACAATTGTAGTTTTTAAGAATACACAACTACATTTTAAACAGGTTTGATTGACTCCTTCCGGTGAAAGATGATAAAATTAATTCTGGTGTTTTTTCCCCTTTCTCTTTCCCCACTTACCAGTTAGGGCTAGATTATTTAAAATTTTACATTACTGAGGTTTAAATATTTTGCTCCTTTTTGACAAAGTCAAGAGCAAAATCCCAAAGTTGTTTGGTCTTTATGTAAGTTTAAGGGTATTAAATGTTTACCACTAATCTGTGTGCATCTGTCATCTATTCTGTATTTTGATTCACTTCTTGATTGTGATTTCATAGTGGTTCCTCCCGAGTATACAGTCTTCTCTCTTTCTAGTACATCTCATTTTCCATTGGGATTCCATGGAGCTGTGAGCAAACCAGTTGTACCTTTAACTCCAGATATGGAGAACATGGCCCAGGCTAGGTAAATCTGTGTACTTTGCATCCTTGGTGACGGTTAGTCATGTGACCTCAGATGGTGCAATCAGAGTGAGTCTCAGGACTTTTTTGTGGAATGTTGGGACATAGAGCTCTTTTCCTCAAGATTGTGTGAAATGAAGATGTGAATCTAGAACTACTGCAACTGTTTTCTTTTCTTCCATAAGAGAAGGTAACCTGAGGATAAAGTCAACACACAAGGTGGGGACAGGAGAAACCAAATTTCAGAGAACTATTGTTGCATCCCTGATGATCTCATGACCACTTGGACCAGGTTGGACTATTTTAGATAGTATGAGTTTTCTGTTGATTGCAAAATGAAGAGTTCTAGTTCATACCATTGTAAAGGTAGCTGGTGACAGGGGCTTATAGGAATCACATCCTTTTAGAGGAAATAGGTTGAACAAAACTTCAGAGGCCAGAGGTTAGTTAGTGGCAGGGATAGGATTTAAACCAAGGTTTATCTGGTTTGAATTCTCACTTTTATCCCCAAACTACCTTTTATCACTTTTGTTGCAGGGTTAAAGTCTTTTTCTGATTTTTTTAGAGCAAAGATACAGGGACCTGAAAGGCTGAGTCATTCTCAAGCAAGGAGAAGAAGTAGGAAGACAATAGCTGGCCTCCCTATTTTCCACTTCTTCCACATCCATCCATACCATGTATTTCTGGCAACATAATCCACATAATACATAGCCCTGTTCAAGCCATCTCTGGGGTACAAAGTCTTCAAAAATCCCCTCTATCTAAAGGTCAAACTCTTCAGCTAAATTTCCCATTCTTACCTTTATAAAAATAAAATAAAATTGTGGGTGCCATGAAACCAAAACACTTCAAAATTTAAATTGCACTATGGAATTCCACTTCTAACTATGATACCAAAACAGCTAGAAAGGTTGAGGGCCATGGAGAGCTGCTAAGGCAACTAGGACTTGAGGGGACAAAATCCCAAGAAAAAGAGAATCATGAAGACAGAAGGACTGACAGACATTTCAAGTGACATTTTATCTCAGAGTATTTTTCAACTTTGGATTTGGAGCCAAGGCCCAGGCAGGAGGCAGCTACTAAGAGACAGGGAAATCTGCAGAGATTTTGCTAGTCTTATGTGGTTTAGAGACAAAAATATTTGAAGAGTCCAGTGAGAAAAAAGGGTTGGGTAACTGATCCCAACACCACATGAACAGCTTTAATATTTGACAGATTCTGAAGAGACTAACAAACTTCGACTCAGAAAATTAGAATGAGATTTTCCAGAGTGTCACAGTGCTAAAAGGAAAAGTGTTAGTATTTTGGAGCAAATATAGAAAAATCTCCAAAAAGCACTTGGTTCTTATTTGGAATTACAGGATAAACCAACATAGCACTTTCTATAACTGAAAATCTATTTCAAACCAGTTTAGTCCTTTTTGATGAAAGATGATATACTCCAGTCTATCTGCTTGGCAAAGGAAAGGGTATAACAGTTCAGGTAAAAATGACATTATTCAAAGCTTTGACACTTTTTCTCACACAATTCAGTCAAAAGTTACTGGGACAAAATGACTAAAACCAAGAGAAAAGTTAGAGAGAGAGTCATAAAGTTTCAGATAAAGACTTTAAAATAGTCAGGATTAACATGTTTGAGGAAAAATACATGAAAAACGGAGAAAAAAAAGATGAAAAGAAAAAATTTTATCAGGAAGTTGGATTCTAAAAGCAATAATCAAGTTAAAATTTTAAAGTGAAAACTCAGCAACTAAAAGTGAAAACAGTAGACATTGTATTTGACAGAATTCTAGGTACAGAGGAATCTAGAAATAATGACCTTTTAGGTCAATAGGTTAATCAAAATTCATCTAAAAAAGATGAAAAAACACTGAGGAGTATAATGGTCATGGGGCACAGTAAGTAGGTCTGAGAACTGTTTAATTAGAGTCTGAGAATTGAGGACAGAATGTGTAGAAGCAACAGTTGAATATATAACCGAGAAGAGTTTTCCAAAATGAATGAATCCCACAGGTTCAAACTCCAAGAAGAAAGAATCACAAGAAAACTACATCAAGGCTTTCATTATAAAACTGCTGAAAAGCTAAGACAAAGACAAGGGGACAAAGAGAAAATCTTAAAAATAGACATACAAAGACAAAAAAATGACTTCTTTTAAGAAACAATCAAGTCTGGCACCAGTGGCTCACGTCTGTAATCCTAGCTACTCAGGAGGCAGAGATCAGGAGGATTACGGTTTAAAGGCACCGGGTGCAAATTGTTCGTGAGACCCTATCTCGAAAAACTCTTCACAAAAATAGGGCTGGTGGAGTGGCTCAAGGTGAAGGCCCTGAGGTCAAGCCTCAGTAGGGCATAAAAAAACAAAAAAGAAAAAAGAAATGATCCACCTAGGTGTAGTGGCGCAATCAGGAGACTGAGGCAGGAGGATCATGAGTTCAGGGTCAGCGATCTGATCACAAAGCAGCAACAAAGAAACCCAAGAAGCCAGGGACACTGAAGTTTTAGAAAAAAAATGTCCAATTTAAAATTCTATACCCAGAAAAAAGATACTCTTCAAACATTAAGAACAAACCCCTCTTTAAAATGAAGAAAATTTTCTCTTCTTACTGTAAAACAGTTTACATTCTCTTTGAATATAAAAGAGAACAAATATGTAAATAAGAGTTTTCCATGTTCCCAACCCTTAAACATTTTTGATGTTTTATTCACCATCTTCCTGTTACTGGATGTATAGATTATATTATATTATTTTTGAATTATGAGTAACCTTATAAACATTTTGTTTACAAATTTTCAGATCATTGATTTTTTTTATTGACATAATATTTGTGCATGATCACAGGGTACAGTAAGACAATTGATACATGTACACAGTGTGTAATGATCAAATCAGGGCAACTGGGATATCCATCTCCTCAAACTTTGTCATTTTTATGTGCTGGGAACCTTTGGACTCGTCTTGTCTGGTCATTTGTCGTATAGTTACCTACATACCTATTGCGCTAAAACACAAGAATTCATTTCTCTAACTGTATTTTGGTAGCCAATATCTATCTTTTCTGTAACTTCCATCTTCTCTACCTTTCCTAGTCTCTAGTGACCAATATTCTGCACTCTTTTCTATAAAGAAAAATTTTAAGCTTTCACAACTAGTGAGAACATATGATATTTGTCTTTCTATGTCTGCCTTATTTCATGTAATAAGTCTGATGTCTTCCAGTTCTATCCATATTGTCACAAATTATAGAATTCATTCTTTTTATGATTGGATGTATCACCTCTCATATATATGCCAAATTTCCTTTTTCCATTCTTTGTTCAATGTAAAACCTTGGTTGATTTTACATCTTGGCATTTGCCAATTGTGCTATAATAAACATGGGAGTGCAGAATTTCTTTGATATTCTGATTTGATTTTCTTTGGATTTATACCCAGTAATAGGATTGCTGAATCATATAGTAATTCTGCTTTTCATTTTTTGAGGAACCTCCATATAGTTTTCCACAATAGCTGCACTAATTTATACTCCCATCAACAGTGTCAGAGAGCTCTTCCTCTGCATCATCACGTTGACTTTTTGCCTTTTGATAATAACCTTCCTAACTGGTGAGACAGCATCTCACTGTAGTTTTTATTTACATGTCCCTGAAAATTAGTGATGGTGAACATTTTGTTGGCCACCTGTATACCTTTTTTGGACCTGTATTAAATTGTTTATAGTAAGGATTTCATATTACATTTCCTTAAGTGCGTATAATGTGTGTATATATACATATTATATACATAATGTATATAGTATATTTTCATCCTTCTCTGTTGCTTTTTCTTATGCCCCTCTGTCTTCCCCCTTTTCCCTTCCCCTTCCACCTCCCTAGTAGTCCTTCTTTTATTTTCATGATCTTGGTTTGTTCTTGTTTTGTTTCTCCCTAGCTTCCACAAATGGCAGCATGTGATACTTGTCTTTGTAGGTCTAGTTCATTTCACTTACCATGATGATCTCCAATTCTATTCATTTCCAGCAAATGATATAATTCCATTCTTCTTAATGGCCAAGTAAAACTCCATTGTGCGTGTATACCACTTTTTCTTTATCCATTCATCTCTCGATGGGCATCTGGGCTTATCCCATAATTTGGCTATTGTGAATAGTGGCATGATAAACACCAGTATATAGTAAGCTGGCTTTGATTTTTTGGGGGGGTGTTATATCCAGAAGTGGTATGCTTGGATCATTTGGGAGTTCTGTTTTTTATTCTTTGAAGAACCTCTTTACTGTGGTTACCATAGTTTACATTCTCACTAGCAGTAGATAAGAGCTTTTCCCCCTCCCAATCTTGCCAGCATTTGTTGTCGGTTTTCTTGATGATAGCCATTCTAACTAACTAACTAGTTAGTTAGAATTAGAGGTGAGTTTCCTCTAACTGAGGTGAGATGGAATCTCAATTTAGTTTTGATTTGGGTTTCTCTGATAGCTAAGAGTATTGAACAGTTTCTCATGTCTTTATTGACCATTGTACTTCTTCATTTGAAAAATGTCTGCTCAGTTCATTCACCCATTAATTGATTGGATGAATTATCATTCTGGTGTTTAATTTTCAGAATTTTTAAATATTCTGGATATTAATTCAATGCTGGATGAAATCTGGCAAAGATTTTCTACCATTCTGTAAGCTGTCTCTTTACTCTGTTGATTGTTTCTTTTGCTGTGAAGATGGTTTTTAATTTGATAAACCCCATTTGCCAAGTCTTCTTTTATTTCCTGAGCTGTTGAAGACCTGTTCAGAAATTCCTTACCTATCCCATTTGTATGTCTTCTTTGAGAAATGTCCATTTGGAGCATTTGCTCACTGAATTTTTTTTTAGTTCCTTATGTATTTGGTTATTACTGCCTTGCCAGGTGAATAGCTTGCAAATGTTCTTTCCTGTTCTTCAGGTTGTATCTTTACTCTTTTGATTGTTCCCTTTGGGGTGGTGGAGAAACTTCTTAGTTCAATAGAATCCCATTTGTCTGTTTGCTTTTGTTGCCTGTGCATTTGGGTTTTATCCAATGTTTTTGTTTGCACCAATGTCCTAAAGTGTCTTCCCTTTGTTTTCACATAGTAGTTTTACAGTTTCAGGTCTTACACTGAGGTCTTTGATTCAATTTGTGTTGATTGTTTTTTTTATATGGTGAGAGGTAGGGGCTTAGTTTCATTCTTCTCCATATGGATATCCAGTTTTCCTACCACCTTTTACTGAAAATTCCGTCCTTTCTCCAGAGTGTGTTCTTGATGTCTTTGTTAAAACTCAGTTGAATGTAAATACATGGATTTATTTCTGGGACCTACATTCTGTTCTGCTAACCCATGTGTTGATGCTCTCTCTTAACAGATTTTGATTTAAAGTCTGCTTATGTGAAGTAAACATAACCAGTCCAGCTTACCTTTGGTTTGTTTGTGAGGAATACATTTTCCTATCTCCTCACTTTCAATCTATGAGTGTCTTAGCCATTGATAAGTGGCTAACTTATCAATTTAGCCAGGCTATATATCTTGATTGAGGAGTTTAATCTACTTACACTCTTATTATTTTTTGGTTTGTATATATTTTTTGTTCCTTTGTGCCTCTCTTATTGTTTTGTCTTGTGATTTAGTGGTTTTCTATAGTGATAAAGTTTCATCCTTTTCTTTCTTTTCATTTGTGTCAATTTTACCGGTGAATTTTATTCTTTTGTGGGTTTTCTTGGTGGTAGTGATCACCCCTTAAGTATTTTAACACCTGCCTAGTGGTGATGAATTCCCTCAGATTTTGCTTGACTGGGAAAGATTTTATTTCTCCTTTATTTGTAAGGACAGTTTTGCTGCATAGAATATTCTTGGTTGGCAATTTTTCCCTTCAGGACTTTGAATATATGACCCTATTCTCTTCTTGCTTGTAGAGTTTCTGACAAAAAAAAAATCTCCTATTAGTGTACTAGAGATTTCCCTATATGTGACTTGATACTTTTGCTGTTTTAAGAATTCTGTTTTGTTTTTGACTTTGGAAAGTTTGACTGTAATATGACTTGGCTAGGTTTTTTTTTTTTTTTTTTTGGTTGAGTCTACATGTGATTCTTTTTGCTTCATGGATCTGGATATCCACATCTCTTTTAAGACTTAGGAAGTGTCTTCTCCTCTTCTCAAACTGTCATAATGAAATATTCTTTCACTTAGGTGTGCTTTAGATTTGAAGTCATTCAACTCCTTTGTGATTCTTTTTTCTTCTTGGTTTGATTGGGTTATTTGAAAGGATCTGTCTTCAAGTTCAGAAATTCTTTCTTCTGCTTGGTTTCTGCTATTGAAGTTCTTAATTGTATTTTTATTACATTTACTGAACTCTTTATCTCCAATATTTCTGATTGGTTCTTTTTTATGATTTCAATCTATTTGTTGAATTTCTCATTCAAATCATGAATTATTTTCTTCATTTCATTGAATTCCCTGTGTTCTCTTGAATTTCACTGAGTTTCTTTAGGATCATTGTTTCAAGTTCCTTTTCAGGCATTTTGTAGATTTTCTTTACGTTAGGGTTTGTTCCTGGAGAATTATTGTGTTCCTTTGAGAATGTTATTTGGAAGCTTTTTGATGCCTCTCCTCCCCTATTTATTTACATATGTATGCATGTATGTATTTGTTTATTAAAAACAGTCTTGCTATGTATCCCAGGCTGGTCTTGAACTCACTCTGTAGACAAAGCTGTCCTTGAGCTCAAGATCCTCCAGCCCCAGCATCCTGAGTGCTAGAATTACAGGTGTGGACTACCACCCTGGCTCTTTGTGCATCTTTGTCCCACATTAAGGTCTGGGCATGTTAACAGTAATAGTCACCTTTCCCAATATTATAGGGTTGGTTTTTTAGGAAAAACCTTTTGCATTTACCTGGGTTATAGAGTCCCATTTAGATAGGTGCTTTGGCTGTGGGTCACAGAGGTGTGATTTATTCAGCTGTGATAAATGTCAGTGGTGCTTGCTACTGCCTCAACAGCCTAGACTACAGGTATTTATGGAGGTTGTGGTATGACTTTCACTGGATGTGGGCTGCCAAGGGTGCATGACCACAGAGCCCTGGAATTAAGTGCTAGTGGTGCTAACAGCAGCCGTGGTGCCCAGAATATGAACCATGGAGGGGCATGACCTCCCTTGTAAGTTTAGCACTGAAGATATCATAGCCTCTGGTGGTGGCAGCTGTGATCCTAGGATTGCAGGCCATGGAGGAGACATATTAGGCTCTGCAGGAGAGCTCTCATCTGTAGTGGCAGCCATGATACCAGGTGAAAGGGAAGGGAGAAGAGGAGGTTCATCCCCTGGCTTAGGGGATGAACATGCCAATTCACTTGGAATAGGGGAGGACTGCAGTGCTGACCTGAGTTACCTGTTTTCTGAATTGTGGGGCACTTCATGGGCTTTGTGTGAAGTTCACAGTTGAATGACTAGGTGTAGTTGTGTACATGAGGTTGCAGTGTTTTGTGGGGATGTGGTGGAATGTTCGTAGGGCCCCAAGAATGGGTAGATGCAATATTTATTGATCCTTAGGGCAGGATGGACTTAGCAATGGCTCCATTTTCAAAATGGTACCGTACTATAGCAGCTTAGGCTCTGGGGGTTGGAAGGGTGGCTAACCAGAGTTCTTTCTCTGTAGTAAGCAATCATGTGGACCCAAGGCAGCAACTCAAACTGGATTCAGAGCCTGTGAGGACTCTGAGATTCTCCTACACTTAGGAGAACTGGTACCTGGTGATAATAGGGGGTTGGGTTTTCCCTGCTTACCTTTTCCTGACAGTGGAGTAAGCTTTATTCCTCTACTAGGATGTCTCCAGAGTCTCTGTGCTGTATGAGGTTCTTGCCACACCTTTGTTGACTTCCAGAGCATTTTCTCAGTCACTTTCTTTGATTACTAATTTTTTGCCTTGGTTATTTTCTGTGGCAGAGAAAAGCACTGGGCACCTCTATTCAGTCTTATTGGATCCTCTCCATTCCCTGATTATAATTTATTTATTTATTTCTTAGTAAGTATTTCTGAAAATGGAATTGAGGTCAAATTCCATTTGATATTTTTTAGAAGTTGCTATGATATCTTTTCTCCCAAAACATCTCCCCATGCCTCTACCTTCCTTCCTCCAGCCTCTGGTAACTACCATTTACTCTATGCCTCAGTGAGTTTAACTTGTTTAGATGTCACATCTGAATGAGATCATGTGGCATTGTCTTTTTGTGCGTGACTTATTTCCCTGTTCTCCAGGTTCATCCGTATCACCACAAATGATAGGATTTCCTCTTTTTAAAGGCTGAATGGTATTTCATTGTGCATACATACCATTTTCTTTGTTCATTCATTCACTGATGGACACTCAGGTTGATTCTGTATCTTGACTATTGTGGATAATGTTGCATGGGACGTGGAACTCTGGGTGGCACTTTGATATTATATCCTTTGAATATATACCCAGTAGTGGAAATGCTGAATCACACAGTTCTAGTTTTAATTTGTTTTAGGAACCATCATGCTGTTTTCCATAATGGCTGTACTAATTTACATTCCCACCAACAATATACAAGGGTTTCTTTTTCTTCACAACCTTGTAAATGCTTACTATCTTTCATCTTTCTTTTGGGAGGGGTGGGCTGGTGTTTTGAACTCAGGACTTTGTCCTTGCAAAATACTGCCTGAGTCACACCTCCAGCCCATTTTGCTTTGGTTATTTTGGAGATGGGGTCTTGAGGACTATTTGCCCAGGCTGGCCTTGAACTTCAATACTCCCAGTCTCAGCCTCCTAAGTAGCTAGAATTGTAGGCATGAGCCATACGAGCCCTGCTTCTTCCATCCTTTGGCAATAGCCATTCTAACAGGTGTGAGGTGATGTGTCATTGTTATTCTAGTTTACATTTCCCTGATGATTAGTGATATTGATTAGTTTTTCATATATGTGTCAGTCATTTGTATGTCTTTTTTTGAGAAATGTCTATTTAGTTCCTTTGCCCAACTAAAAAAAAATTGGATTGTTTGTTCTCTTACTATTGAGTTGTTTGAGTTCCTTATATAGTTTGGCTATTAATTCCTTATCAGATACATGGTTTTCAAATACTTACTCCTATTCTGTAGGCTGTTTTTTTCACTCTGGTGATTGTTTCCTTTGCTGTGCAGAGCTTTTTTGTGTGATATAATTCCATTTGCCTATTTTTGCTTTTGTTGCCTACACTTTGGGGGAAGCCAAGAAAATCACTGCTAAGATTAATGGGATCTTTTTACTAGTAATTTTACAGTTCAGGTCTTACATTTAAGTCTTTAAGCTACTTTGATGAGTTTTGCATGTGGTGTGAGACAAGGGACCAATTATGTTCTTCTGTATGTAGAGACTCAGTTTTCTCAGTGCCTTTTATTGAACGGACTCTCATTCCCCATTGTTTATCCTTGATATCTTTGTTGAAAATCAGTGGACCAGAAGTGTACAAGTTTATTTTGAGGTCTTCATTCTATTTGCCTATGTATCTGTTTTTATGTCAGTGCAATCCAGTTTTTATTTCTATATCTTGAAGTGAATTTTGAAATCAGATCGTTTGATACCTCTGGCTTTCTAATTTTGTTCTGAATTCTTTGGTTATTTGGAATCTATTGTGGTTCCAAATGAATTTTAGGATTGTTTTTTCCTATTTCTTTGAAAAATGCTACTGGAAATTTAATGAGGATTGCATTGAGTCTATAAATCCACCTTGGGTAGTATTGGCAATTTAACAATATTAATTCTTCCAATCCATGAACATGGACTATCTCCCCACTATTTTCATCTTCTTCAATTTCTTTCAACAGAACTGGGAGTGGTGTAACTCTCAGAGGATCTCCACATTGCTACATCAGAGTAAATACACTTCTTTCCAAGTACCCTGAGACCATAATAAAAGTTGGAATCTACCAGCAATCCCAATCCTGGGGATATACCCAAAGGAATGCGACACAGATTACTCCAGAGGCACTTGCACACACATTTTTATTGCAGTGCTATTCACAATAGCCAAGTTATAGAAGTAGCCAAGATGTCCCACTACTGAGGAATGGATTAAGAAAATGTGGTATTTATACACAATGGAATTTTACTCAGCCAGGAAGAAGCATGAAATCTTATCATTCACAAGTAAATGGATGGAACTGGAGAACATCACTCTGAGGGAGGTTAGCCAGGCTCAGAAAACCAAAAATTGTATGTTCTCCCTCACATGCAGACTTTAGATCTAGAGGAAATACAGCAATGTGGTAGAACTTGGGTCACATGATAAGGGGAAAGCACACATGGGAGGTATGGGGATAGGTAAGAAACCCAAAACATGATAGTATTTGATGTCCCCACTGCAGAGGAACTAATACAGAAACCTTAAAGCAGCAGAGGTCAATATGAGAAGGGGATCAGGAACTAGTAAAGAGGTCAGTTAGAGATGAATCAACTTAATATGTAACACATTCGTACGTGGAAGCAACGCTAGGAATCTCTCTGTATAGCTATCCTTATCTCAACTAGCAAAAAGGCTTTGTCTTTCTTATTATTGCTTATACTTTCTCTTCAACAAAATTAGAGATAAGGGCAGAGCAGATTCTGCCTGGAAGTGAGGGGAGCTGGGGGGGAGAAATGGCCCAAAAAATGTATGCACATATGAATAAATGAATAAAAAATGAAATAAAAAAAATTGGGATCTCCTAAAACTCACTGGAACAGAGAATATGAAGCGCTATCTTCCAGCAGGATGCTCTCACTTGTGCTCTCGTCTTAACTTCCACAGTATCTCTTAATGCAGTATTTTCATTGTCTTCTATGAATTTCTTCTTATAGAGAAGTTCTTAAGGTATAATTCTCCAAACCATAGTCAATGTGTACTGGTCTCAGTGTACTGTCAATCAAAGAACACTGTCCAGAAACCAAAAAGTGACACTAAAAAACTCAAGTTTTAAGTTATATTTCCAGCACTTGCGAAAGGTAAATGTTCACAGCAATTCTTTAAACTTTGTTGCCTTCTCCTCCCTCTTCTCTCACAAAAATAGCTGCTCTTTTTTGCCTCGCACAGCCCTCCTTTCCCTCTTAAAATGTATTCCGCTATCCCTAACTTGTCCTTTTTTTCTCCTCCTCCTTCTCGTTGTCTGATTCTGCCTTTTCTGGCAGTAGGAGAAACCCTTTTCAAATATGGTACCCAGGAAGAAAATGAGTAACTCCAATCAAAGTAATCATTTGCAAGAAAAGGATTAGGGAAAGATGGAACTGTTGTATATCAACAAATTTATTTAGGTTTCACATAAACCTTTCAATATGGAGTAAGCATTCCAAAAACATGTGTGTGTGTGTGTGCACATGTGCATGTGTGCTTGCGTGTGTTCAGGAACAGATGACTTGCCTTTCAGATGACTAAGGCCATTTGTGCTCATCCTTTGCTACTGTATTACCTCGAAAACAAATTACATGGATTTAACTTTTCAAACTATAGTAGATTGGAAATAACTTATTATAAAGCACCTTTGAAGTGCAAGACTTTTGAGAAAATTTGTTTCTTCTGCTTTTTTTTTTTTTCTTCAGTCAGGACGTTTAGTAGAGCAAAGGAGATGGTGGATTGCACTACATAAGAATATAAGCTTTGGAACTTGAGAGACCTGCATTGCAGCCTGGCTCTACCACCTACTGCCTTTATGCATTTGGGCCAAAGCCACTGAAATATTGTGATCCTCATCTTTAAAATGAGAGTAACACTTATTTTGCACAGTTATGTTGAATATTTAATTATGTCATTTCATCAATAAATATTTATGGAGAAACTATTATTGCTGTCCCAGTGTTAAGAATCAGCAAGCAAAACTCACTGTTCTCAGGTAACTTAGAGCCCGGTGATAATCTATGTAAAGATTGTGGGACTGGAGGCGTGGCTCAAGTGGTAGAGAGCCTGCTTTGCAAGTATGAGGCCCTGAGTTCAAACCCCATTCCCACCAAAAAAAAAAAAAGTGAAGAAAAGATTGCACATTGCCTGACACACAGTGAGCCCTCAATAAATGAAGGAAATGATCATACCCTTACTAGCTTTCATCTAAAATAGTTTTGTTGAATTCTAAAATGCCCAAGTTGGAAGGGCTACTGTCTGGTTCACTGTTTCAGGGCAAGGAACTGGGGGTTGTATCACTTTGTGGCCTCAAGCCTTTAGGATTACCTGCCAATGACTCCTGTTTCCTGGTGGTCAAATCCTTAAATACACTGCCCTTGCAATGTGCTAGCCTTGGTCTTGGGACCCACATAATTTGGTAGAATAATGGTGTGTCACTCCAACATTGGTGAGATATCAGTGAGGCTTCCATGTTGAGCATTCTTTTTCTACTTCTCTCGGATACTTGCTCTGAGGGTAGCCAGCTGTCATGTCTTATCACCTCCTTGTGAAATATCCACACGATGAGGAATTGAGGCTTCCCACCAATGGCTCCATCAGTGAACTGGGAAGTGGATCCTCTAGTTCCAACCAGTCTGTTAGATGATTGCAAACCTGGAAGACAGTGTCCACAAGTCCCTGACAGACCCTGAGCGTGACCTACCCAGCAAAGCGTCTCTTAGACTCCTGATTCTTGGAGACTCTGTGAGAAAATAAATGTGATTTTAAGATACTAAATGTTGGGGTAATTTGTTATATAGCAGTACATACTAACCTACTCATCACAGGTGCTTGATAAATATTTGTGGAATGATTTCATTCATCTGCACTTGATTTCTTATTCTAAGTCTGAGATACTAAGTAACTTTCCAAAAATTCCACACTTCTTCTTCATTACCAACAAGCAACTTCTGCCTTCTTGGTCCTTGGTCTTTCTCCTCCTCACATCCTGTCTTTAGCCAGATGGGGCAAGAGGATTAGTCTCTGGGCTCCTGGATTTGGGTTGTTCCCTTTCTACCAGCCAGGACCAGGCCTATTTTCCTTCAGAGATAATAGTCCTGGCTTTCTTGCACATCCAGAAGCCAGGGAAACATTTGTTTCTCCTCTGGGCCTGTTTTATCTACACATTTCAACACATTACTTAAGAAAGCTTCTATCTGAGCCGCTGAGGAGAGTGTCACTTGAAAATTACTCCATGTGGTCATCGTATTTCTTTGTGGAAAATACGTGTAGGGATGTGCAGGCACTTGTGGCAGAGATGGAGGACATTCAGTTCTTCTGCTATGCCAGAATGGAGAACATTAAGGTAGAGGTTCAGAGTCAAGCAAGACCCCGGAAAGATGTAGCCTAAGCCTGAGCTATGAGACCAGGGACGTGGCTTGGCGCATCTGAGAAGAGTCTGCGTGTCCTGCTAGGATAAAAACCAGGATGGGTTACCCAGCAAGTAGCACTGTCATACTACTGCAATGGGATGTATGTGTGTGTGTGTGTCTGTGTGCGTGTTGTTATATACACTGGACTCCAAGCACATACTAGGTCCACATTGTTCATTCCATCCTTCTGGATATAGAGTAATGTTAAATAAAGACAAAGTTGCATTTCCAGCTTGTGTGACTACAAGCTTACTTTAAGATATATTTTTCTTATTCATTTTAACTCTTAAAAGTCTGTTCCTCCTTTCACACAAACACAACAAATCACCAAAACAAACTCCCAAAACACCCAACCCAGATTGATTACCTTCTTCTGTGTGTCATTTACAGTCTGAACGAAGTGATGTTAGTCTATGGGAATAGAGTGTACAGACTTTGATGACTGTTCCCTACTATTAAATCCCACCTGGCTTTCTTTCTGAGCCATCTGCCTTCAGTCTTAGGCTCTTGGCAAAAGGGAGTGAGCATGGGGCCAGACCTGGGACAAGATAGCATCTCCCTCCCTCTAGCCAGGTCAGTTTCAAGGTTTGGGCCTGCTGCAAGGAGGTGAGGGAGAGGGGAAGACCCAGGCAACACTAAATTGAAACCATCCAGCATCTCACAACTTCAATAGCAGGTCCATGACTCAGACATATCTAGATTATGTCCTTGTTTTGATTGCTTTCTAGAATTTTAACCATGGTTAAGTTCTTTTATCCTCTTAATCCTTGGTGTCCTCACTGGTAAAGGTGAGATTGTAGTATTGACCATTTCACAAAGTCGTTACAAGGACGAGATGAGACCACATGGGGAAAGGACCGGCAGCTCCCATCTGTTGAGCACTTACCATGTGCCTGGTGCTCTGCTTTCGTGCACCTTCACGTCTATATGAGCTGGGCATATTTGGCTTATGACTGTATCCATATGAAGCAGACAGTAAGTGGGAGTTGTCATTGTTATTGCAGGTACAATGGTATTGGGTCACCTGTGCCAGGTGACTGCAGTGAATGCCTTCTGCCTTTGCCAGCTTCTCTGGCTGGGGCATTGGATGGCAGCCATCCCTAGAACTAAGATTTTCTCAGGAAGCTCTTCCTATTGAGTTTTCTTATCTCTTGGTCTGAAGAACGTGTGCTCCCCTCTGCAGATTCAGTCCCAACAAGCCTCCTCCTACCCCAGCTGGTGTTGGTAAATGAGGAGGTACAAAGAATTTCTAGACAAACACTGGAATTTTAAATCAGAAAATTAGACCTCGGTTCCAGTTCAGACAGAGAAGGGTTGCCTGTCATTTGCCATGGATGTGAGAGACCATTGAGGAATCAAAGTGCCTCCCTAAATGTGAACTTCCATATATGAAAAAAGTAGAAAGAGAATTGGTAAGAAATAAAGTGCTTATTGATCACTTGATATATGCCAGGAGGTCTGTATAAATTGTCTCAATTGTTCATTTCAACACCTTATAATTACTACCTCCATTTTACAGATGACAAAAACTGGCTCAGGGAGACATATTTAAGATCTTACTGCCAATATCAACAGACAATTCCAAAGGCTACCCTCCAACTGCCTTCCATCTGTCCCTCTGGGTATGTGGAAGAATTTAACCTCCTTGTTTTCTTTAGCCTTTTCTCCCCTCCCCCTCAAAGCCCACCTACACTGAGGACTGAACTCAGGGCCTCACACTTGCCAGGCAAGCGCTGAACCACTTAAGCCATGTCTCCTGTCCATTCTTTGGCTTTTTCTTAAGTAAATGTCTCTTTGCAAACTACCGTACCCTAAGGACCCTGCTGTCACTTATTGGAGTTCCAAGGCTATATAATAACCTCAGCTGCAGGCAGCCTAGCAGTATAGCTTTCACAGGTCTTATGGAGTAAAATAAGACTCTGTTGGTTCCTGATGTGGATTCTGCTCTGAATCCTCATGCTTAAACACAAATGTAGCTTCGATTCCAGTAAACAAACACAGTGACACAGCCACATGACTCACCCACCACTCATTTCCAGTGGCTTTCTGAAGCACGGGCACGGCATGGGACTGACCACCTTGTTTATCTTCCTGGAATCTGGTTCTTAGGATACACCTGGGAAAATTGGTTCATGTGTCAGCCACCTTCGCTGTACCATCTTGTTAGGGTAGATGAAGGAAGTGAGGAATGAAGTGTGGGAGTAAGGGGAATTCATCGCTTTGCTGTGAAAGAAACTAGTTTCCTTTTTTGCTAAGAGTCATTAATCATCAGCCAATCAATCAGTTGATTTAGAATCTGCAGAGAGGCAGGTTCCTGGAATACAAAAGGGGATGAGTCAGGGACTTTAGAGGCAAAACCAAGGTTGGAACATGTTGCTTGACCAGCATAAGTAGTAGAATATTCAACGTTATGACTAGAAACATCTGGAATTTTGCCATAAGTTGAAGACATAGGACCTTGCCATTATCTTACAATCCTTTTGTAAAGCAAAGCCAGCGAGTTGGGGTTGAAATGTCTCACTTTCCAAATTTCCTTTCCCAAATATTGGCCACCTAAAATGTCACTTTGAATTTTTTTTGTCTTTAGTGTTTTGGTCACTATTAACATATAGATACCCTGGGGAGGAATATGTGTGCCCACGGATAGGTTTCTGTCATGGTGCTGTCTCAGTTGATTACACAGGAAGACCTGAGCTGTTGTTGAGAAAGACTGTAAGCTTCTGGCAGGCCTCAGTGGAGCAGGCTGTCCTCCTCGGCTGGAATGCGAGAAGGCAGGTTAGATGCTTTGCCCATATGTTCTTGACCCTGTGGTAGGTACCACTGTGTCCTCATTCAACGGTGTACTCCAGTAGGAAAGAAACATCTAGGAGTAAATCATAAAAACAATCAAGATACTCTCCCTATTAGAATTAATTTTATGGAGAAGTTAGGAAGCAAGAAAAAAATGAATATAAAAAAGAAAAAGCACCCATAGTTTCACCTCCCCCTCCCAAATATGTGTTATGTATGTTAACATGTGGATTAAAATTTTTGGTATATTGTCATGCCTTGGTATCCATGGAGAACTGGTTCCAGAACCGTTCAGATACCAAAACCTATGAATGCTCAGATCCCTTAAATAAATGCATTTGCCAATAACTTACACACATCTCCCTGCATACTTTTAATCATCTCTACTGTAAAGTTCAGGGAGCAAGGACAAGAAAAATATAACTGAACGTGTTCAGTCCAGTTTTTTTCCTGAATATTTTGATCTGTGGTTGGTTGAATCTGCAAATGTGGCATCCATGGATATGGGAGGGAGGAGTTGTGTTTCTTTCTTGCATTTTTTTCCTATGCATTGCATTCTTTTTCCTTGAGGTTCTGGGGATTGAACCCAAGGCCATGAATACGATAAGTGAGCGCTTTGCCACTGAACCACATCTCCAATCTTATGCATTGCTTTTTCAAAAACATACTTAAGATTAAATTGCAGTACAACTTTGTACTTTGCTTTTTTCATTATCATTATATGACAATTGTAAACTTTTTATTAATACTAAAGTAGCCAATATACTTTAAGTGGTGTTGATCAATATGTGCTAAATACCATGCTATACACATTGTAGCCATTAACATCTCATTTAGTCTGCACAGAAACTAGTAGGTTCTATCACTGTTCTTATAATACAAAGGCTAACACGGAGGCTCAGAGAGGTTGCTTCACTTGTTTACAATCACACAGAGTTGGAACCTAAACTCGGGTTTGCCAGAGTTAAAAAGCATGTATTACTGCTTTTCAAAGTATGGCATTATATGTTGTAATTTAATCGTTTTTCTTACATTATAATACATAAAATATGGAGCATTTTTTATCAATGGTAACTTAGCATAGATGGATTATTCCAGGATTACTCATACTTCTCTAAATCTCTAAATCTTAAAAAAATTTTATTTTTTTTTTTTTAGTTCCATGCATGACCTGCTATTGTCAGCAACGACTGTTGTGAACTCCCTAAGGGATTGGGAGAAGTACAGAATCTGTTAAATTAAACATTTTGTAATGCAGATGGGACAAAACACCAGGGCTATCAGTCAAAACAACTCACCAGTGAGAAACTGAGCTTTGCTCAGAAACCTGAGTTTCTGGCCAAGATACATCATCCCCTCCTTGGTGGTCTCAGACTTCCTTTTCTTCTTTCACATTATTTTTCACAACTATATAATATTATATTATATTAAATGAACAACTTGATGGCCCTCCTATTTTTGGTCATTTCCTTTATCTCAATATTTTTACCACATAAGTAAGATAGGATCAGGTACTAAAGGATGATGGGGAGAAAGTCTAAAGATGGAGGGAGAAAAAGAGGACACAGAATATTCTTTTGGTACTATGTTCTCCTGCAGGGTGGTTGTAAATGCTAGACACATAGGTAAATATGTATACTAAGTGTCTTAATGATGCTTCATACAATACATGGCATGTTCACAGTGTAGTTCATTACCAAAGTGTAATTCAAAGTCCTGCTGAACACTGAATGAACACAGGACTCTCAATGCATTTCCATGAATCCTGCTCATGCATGGGTGATCACTGTGTTGGATAATTTGTGCTCAGATTTTCATTGAATGAACTATATTGTTAATACAAATGATTAAATATATAAGATTAAACGTAGGGGCTTGGTTTATGTAAAAACAGACGTTGTTCACTCTATATTTTGTCGTACACACCTTCTCATGTGTCTGACTTAATGGGAGCATCCATAGGCTGAATGTCTCCTCTGGGCCAGAAACCACGTGAATTTCTTATTAATGTAAAATTTCTTTGATACGTGTAGTATCTTCTTCTTAATGAAACTATGGACACTAAGAGGACAAGAGGACCCTCAGTGGCAGACCTCACCCCACTCTGCACTTCACAGAACATGGTGATTTTGGTCTCTAAGGGGCTCCTTTTTAATTTTACTTGTTTATTCATCGGTTGTCACTTTCATACCCACTCCGATTTCCATGCCTCTGCCGCTGGGCAGCTGTTTCATGTTATTTAATGTGTGTGTCACTGTGGTTCACATGTAGGTCTTTGTTAAAATGTGTTCCTTGCTTTTTTGCTTTATTTCAATTGTATGATAATCATATTTAATTGTATGATAATCATATTTAATTGTATATCTCATAGGCTTTTTGCTTTTTTTACTGAATATAATGTTTGAATATCTCTTTATATTACTATATTTACTCCAATCCATTGCTTCTCTTTGTTCCATCATGTCCCCAGGGAAGTGAATCCCACGCTTCACCCTTGCTCTCCCACTGCTGATTACGCCAGGGGCCTGCAATGCCCTGCAGCTAGGAATAAGACCACAGTGAACATTTTTGTTCATGGTCTCATGGGATAAGTGAAGATCTCAGCTGGGAGGTCCAACTAGGAGTGGAAAAGCAGATCTCAGCTCCTATCCAGGACATGAAGTTTCCTGTGACAACCCACCAGCGTTTCCACTGGCCTGCTTGGGAATACCCTAGCTAGTGCATGGAAAGTGCTCAGTTCTCGTTTTAAATTGCCTTTCTCTACAACACTGATAGCTGATAACAATGACCTGAATACTTGAAAACTGCTGAGAGAGTAGGGATTTAGTGGTCTCATCACAACAACAACAACAAAATGTGTGGCGAGGCCTATTAATTAGCTCAATTTAACCATTCCACAATGTATACGTTCTTTAAAACATCTCGCTGTGTATCATGAATATTTCCAATTTTATTTGTCATTTAAAAACTAAATTAAGAACTAAGGGCTGCAGATGTAGCTCAATGGTAGAGTGGTTGCCTGCACATGAAATGCCCTGGGTTCCATCCCCAGCACTGCAAAAATTTGTTATATTATATTACAATGCAATACAATGTAATGTAAGGTAAGGTAACGTAACTTTTCTTAGATGACTGTTTTTGGTGTCTTTCATATACTAAGTAAGCCTTTGTGTGTTTTTTCTTCAGTAAATCACTTTCTCATACCCCCTGTCCATTTTCATATTGAGACCATCATCTTTTACTGAATTTTCTTGAATGCCTTAGGTATTGGTTTTAGAGAGTTTAAGTGTCTCCTCAGGATTTCTCTCACTTTCAATTTAGGGTTGCCCTTTTACTGTTTTTCATAGTGTCTGTCAATGAACAAAAATGCTTAATTTTGTTATAGTCACATCCATGATGGGTTTTTGTTGTTTCATGTTATGTTATTTCTTTTTTACGCCATAGGGTTTGTGCTGTGGAGATTTTTATTAATTCTACCCTTCACTAACTCAGAGGTCAGTCAATATTCCACATTTTCTTCTTTTTGTCTTATAATTTTACTGTACCAATTAGATATTTAATCCTTCTAGAATCTACTCTTGTTTATGGAGCTGGACAGGGATCTAGTTTTCTTCCCATTAGTTTCCTTTATAATTCTGTGGCCAGGCTCTGTATCTGCCATCAGTCTATCTCTAGGGACACTGACTTCTCTTCCATTGGCTGGCGTGTCTGTTTCTGAACAAATATCCTACTTTTTATTATTGATCTTCTAATAAATTAATTAATTAAAATTAATGTTATTAATTTTGGTTATTTGGGAGCCAATATGTACTTAGATAATGAAGTTCTTCAAACACAACCCAGCTGGAATTTTAATTGGGATCCCATTAATTGCACACCTGAAGCCAGAAAGGATTTTTGGCTGCTGGTGATCCTGTGACCGCGGGCAGCAGGCCAGGCATGGCACTGGGGTGAGAGGAGGGTTGGCAGGGCTGGCAATGCCAGCCATCTGGTGTAGCCAGCACTTCAGGGCTCTCTGGATCCTGGAAACCCTGGCAGTGGTGACTCATGGTTTCATGAAAAGCTGCTGATCTCATGAGTTTCAGAAACCATCGCAGGGCTGGGCATGGATGGGCACATGTGGTCTCTCCTACCCTCCTTGGGCGGGGTGCGGGGGGCAACACCTCTCACCTCTCACTTCTCCTGAGCTGGTCACAGAACCAGAAACCGGTTCCCATCCAAACCCTGGAAACTACCAGCCGCGAGGTCACATCCATGCATGTTAAGGCCTCTCTGAAACAGATGCCTGTATAGCTCACAGACATCACTTCTCCACCAAATGCCAACACAAGGAAGCAGAGAAATTCTTTCGATTGTGTTACAGCACACCACATACACACATATACACACGTAGAGTCAGGAGACAAAAAAAGCCTAATTCTTTCATATTTGGAAAAAAATTTTAAAATGCTGTCTTTTCTGAACAACAAATATGAAAAAAGAAATCTAAAGCAAACAACAATGTACCCCTAGTACAACAATAATAAAAAACTCCAAGAAACAAACAACACCAAAAAATAAAGCAAACAACAAAATAAACACAAAGGTGGTCAATGTTAAAAGCTTGATTTACTATTCCTTCTGGATTTTGAAAATAATTACAAAATAATTTCACGCACAGATAAATATGCAGAGTTTTTCTTCCTTTTTGAGGAACAAAGGATCAGAAGAACAACTCTGGTCAGAGGCCATAGGATACCCTGGCTCTCTTCTGAGAGACAACTAGTGTTCTAAATTTCCATGCTTGTTTTTTTTGTTTTTATTCTTTTGCCTTGCAGGGACACCTAAACTGAAAATAGCAAGTGTTTTTCACACTTGAAGACTTTTTATAGATGGCCTTCCGCTGTCTGTATCTTTTTGCAATTTGTGTTGTATCAATACTGATATACGCTGTTCTCTAAGCATCATTTTAAGAGCCGAACAGCATTCCATTATATAAACATGGCACAATTCATCCATTTATTGATGCTGAAATCATTCCCAAATATTTGCCCTCTTCAAAAAGCTGCCATTAACACTCTTGCAAGTGCTTACTGTATGTTATAATTCCTTTAGAACGCTATCTTGGAAAGTGTGAGCATCTTCAATGGGCCAATTCGTCCACCACCAGCATGTGTGCATTTTACCATCGTTCCATGTCCTAGTCAACACTTGACATGGTACTTTTGAATTTTTGTGACTCTGATGTGTAAGAAATGGAATCTCATTACTGTTAGAATTTCCATTTTATAAATATTAACATTAATACGTTCATTGTCTTTCCAGTTTTTCTTCCGTGTGGATTTCTTATTCATACTATTGGCCCATTGTTCATTGCATTATATTTTTCCTATTGATTTGTAGAAATTCTTCTTCCTACATCTGGATGGGAACCTTGTTTGGTTATATTATTCAAAGTGCTATACTCAGTTCCTGGCTTGCCTTTTATTTTATGAACATATCTGGGGTTGGGGGTGTGGCTCAAGTGGTAGAGCACCTGCCTCACAAGGTATCTTTTGCTCTGGAGAAGTTGTTAATGTCAACATATTTATCAAGTTCCCTTTATGTTTTATGTTCTTATGTTGCATTTAAGAAATAAATATTTTCTATGCTGAAGTCATAAATATATTCTTCCCAATTCTAAATTTTTAACAGTTTTTGAATTTTCTGTTTTGATTTTTAATCCAGTCAGCACTTTTTTGCGTGTATGGTGTGAGATAGGGAGTTATTGTGAGGACTGTGGCCCTGGTCCCTTCCTCTCTCTCTCTTTGCTTTCCAGTCACCATGAGGGGAGCAGCTTTGCTCCCCCATATGTTCCTTGCATGAAGTTCTGCCTTGCTACAGGTCCCGAAGCAAAGGAACCAAGTGACCACTGTCAATTGTGTGCCAAAATAAACACTTCTTCCTTTTATGTTTTTGTCTCAGGAATTTTGTCACAGTGACAGCAAGCTGACTAATACACATTAGAGTATAATTAGAAGCACAATTATTCCAAAAGGAAGGTAACTTCACAAGAGGCAGTCATGACGAATAGCATTATAACTTGCTACACATACTTTACCACATTTTTTCCTAATGAAATCTTAAAGTTAGTCAACACACTCTATGCCCACCTATTTGTATATGAGACTCAGGACTTAGCATATATTAAATTTATTTCACTGCATAGTTCTCATCTTGTTTGTGATGACCAAAGTTCTAATTTAACCTTTAAGATATGCAATTTACAAATAACAGTTATTAATTAAATTTATTAGCATATTTTGTACATTCCTGTATTCATCATTGCTCTCACATCTTCTTTTGAGTTCACTTTTCTTGATACTGAAACACATCCTTTAGTAGTTCTATTATGTTTAAAGATGTCTTAACTTGCCTTCATTCTTTAATTGTCTAAATGGATATAAAATTTTAAATTGGCAGGCATTTTTCCTCCTTAGTTTGAAGAGACTTCTGTATTGTTGCTGGAAATGAATATTACTATCAATTTTAGTCAATTCTTTGCATTTAGCCTGAGTTTTTTTCAATAGCTTTTCATGGTTTTCCTTGCCCATCAGGTGACTGAAGTCTTGCCACATTTTGCCTAAGTATAGATCTATGTTGACTTATCCTGCTTGATATTCAGGCTACAATTTGAATTTGAGGATCGGTTTCTTCAATTCCGGAAATCCTTAGTCATTATTTATTTCAAGTATTACCTCTCCACCATCACTTCTTTTCTCTCCTGAAGTTTCTTTTAGATGAATTGTGGAGTTTTGATAATCATGTCACTTAGCTACTCTCTTAATATTTTTCATATTTTTGTCTCTGTACTATGTTTTGGATGAGTCTTAGCATAGCACAAAATTATAATTAACTAGTTTTCTCTTTGTGTTTAATCTAGGATTGATTCTATCTTTCGCATTTCCTTTTATTATAACTGTTTTCCTTCTCTAACATTTGTAATTACTTTTTGCATCCTTCTCATTTTCTTGTTTTATTTATATTTTTGTGGTATAACTTTTGGCTCTTCCTTAGGAATGATTCCTTTAATTTTTTAAGGATTTTAAGGAGACTTATTTGAAAGTCTTTATCAGATTGCAGTATGACATGAATTTCATTTGGAGTCTATATCTGTCCTAATTGTTGGTTTTGTTTACTTTCTTTCTTAGCATTTGATTTCTTTTTGTGTGTTTCAACTTGGGTATGAGCTCTCATTTTGTGTGTATTTTGTTTTCATTCTTGTTCTCCCAGACTCAAATGTCTGTTAACACTGTTTTTAGTTTCATGTTTCTTCAACCTGGCTCTCCAGAGTCTCCTCATTCAGAATCAAGTTCTGTAATGGCATATTGGAGCTCCTTCCTCTGCTACAGTTCAGGAACCACTAATAGAAATTCCCACTGTAGCAGACCCTGCTGTTCCCCCTCCAGCTGCTGTGGATATTGATTTTTTGATGGAGCACACTTGAGTGACAGAACTTTCCTGAAGTATTCACAGCTTCACTTTGAGAATTGGCAGGTGGCTGGAGACTAACTGAAGCAGGAGTATGAGTTTATCCTCTGTTCTTATAGACTGGGTGGTCATTATGGCGCAAGTTATGGTTCAGAGCTCCCTATGGGCTCAGGCTGTGACTAGGGTTTTCCTGAAATAATACCTGTGTCATCCTGCTTCTTCTATCCAATCCTACTTTCCTCACTCCATTACAGGTTTCTCCTGAGAGAACACTATCAATAAATTAATCACTCTTCTCAGATTTTGCTTTTGGGAAACTCAACCTAGCACAAACTTTGGTTTACATTCAGGTCACAAGTTTATAGGGACAAGTATACTTTGTCCCTAGATTCACAGTTTGGTTAAACCATTGCCAGCAATTGGTTATCAGTGGTTCTCTTCAGCCTCTTTTAATAAAGGAGAGGTTGAGAGAGAAGACCCTTGTCAAGCAATGATGTTGGCTACCCTGCCCTATATGGAACTTTGCTACTTTCCTTATCCATAGGAGTGGACTCAACTGTCACCATGTGTGTCCGGATCTGGAGCCAAGTGTATCACACTCAACTTCACATGTCTTTTGTTCCAGTACATATGTCTTCTATGTCTTTACTGATTTATCTACTTCTGTTATTAATGATTGCAAGAGAATGTAGTGTTTCTAGTTGTAACCTCAAATTCCAAAAATAGGTTTTGTGTCCTGTATTTTAATCTCTATTACTAGAGCATGCATCACATTTAAAACTGTTCTTTGTGATAAATTGGCCTACGTTATCATTCTGAAATGTCCTTCATTGTGCTTGGTAATAATTCTGTGAAGTCTATTTTAGTTGATAGGAATATAACTGTTCCAGGTGCCTTCTGATTAGTGTGGACTAGTTCATTTGCTTCTTGACCTATCCTGCCAAAATTCCTTTCTGTCTTCCAATAGCACCAAAGGACTAACTGAGCACTGCATAACATGATTCTCCAAAGGAAACTCATAGCCTGGCCACTACATTTAGACTGCAGAGATTTATTTTTGCCCTCTGTATGTTTTTTTTAAATTTGAACTAGCTGTTAACATTTACAAATAGAGATATCTTACATTTAAAAAATCTAATTCCAGCTGATGGAGTGGCTCAAGTGGTTGAGAGTGTGCCTAGCAAGTGTGAAGCCCTGAGTTCAAACCCTAGTACTGCCAAAAAATAAATTAAATACATTTTTAAAAATCCAGTTCCAGGTTCTCTTTGAACATAAGACCTGGCCACAGGACTGGGGTCATGGCTCATATAGTATGTGCTTGTCTAGTTAGCCCAAGGCCTTAAGTTCAAGCCTCAGTACTGCCAGAGAGAAAGAAAAAGGGAGGAAGGAAGGAAGGAAGGAAACAAAAAAAGATGTGGCCACATTTCCACAAGATACCTTCTTACAGGAACAGAGATGTGATTCTTTCTTCCAAACAAACCCTGTGATCTCAATTTTCTACAGACCCACCAGGTTCATTTCATTCATTTACATTATCTCTCATTGGTATTTGAGTTTGAGATCTCTGCTCTAAAGATTAATCATGGAACTCATTGATAGAGATAGCAAAAGAAAGCCATATCCTAAGAATATCATTCTTTCAATATTTAACAAAAAAGAAAAACGAGTAGTTTTCAAAGAAGCAAAGGAAATTCCTTAGTTATACAAAAGAGCATAATATCATATCAGGCATTTCAAAAGATAGGAACAAAAAATAGAAGGAGAAAATTCTGAAATAGCTCATCATCATCCTTAAATAAGTAATGATGGAAAAAGAATGTGAGAGACACATTCCCAAGGTTTCCACAAAGATCCCCCAATTTAAACAGAAGCAAAAGGAGACGGTGGTGGGGCAACTGAAGGAAAGTCATAGGAAATACCAAGGAGCCAAAGACCATTGTCTGCCTCTGCAGAATCTAACCATTGGTAAGGCAGATAAGCCCCTGAGGATTTTCCAACTTTCAAGATCTCACATTGAACTCAATGCATGAATCCGATTACTTAAAATTCCTATCATAATAATGATAGTCAATAATAAGAGAAAGGAATAATTCAAACTGTCTGCCTTTCAGGTGAAAAGTTTCTTGCATAGGAAATCCTAAGAAATAGAGAAAATGACCATTATAGCTAAATGGGAATTTTACAAAATCGTGAGATGCAGGTTAATATACAAAAAACCCTTGTTTTTTTTTTTTAAAATATATTAAGAGCAAATACTTGGGGAACATAGTTTTAAAAACAATTTCATTAATATAGTAGTTGTAAACACAAAATGCTTAGTATTAAACTTAAGGCGTCTACACTAAAACCTTTGTAACATTTTTGAGCAAAGTGAAAGAAGAGTGAAGAGGCAGAATATACCATGTTCATATATTGTAAAACTCAATATTGTTAAGATTTCATCTATCTAATCTATAGACTCAATACAATCTTAGTTACAAGATTATACTTTTTGGGGATAGAAATTGACAAGACAATTCCAAAATATATATGAAAATTCAAATGACTTGAAATATGAAGAGTTATCATAGGAAAAATCAAACTTGTTAGACATACACAACGTTTGAAGACTTACTATAAAGCTACAGTAATTAAGACCACATGATATGGGTAAGGATTGTATTGGTTCCTTGGGGATAGGTAACAATGTACCACAAACTGGGAGTTTAAAACAACAGACATTTTTTGACTCACAGTTCTTGAGGCTGGAAATCTGAAGCCAAGGGTTCAGCAGGGCCAGGCTTCCTCTAAATGCTCTGAAAATAAATTCTTCCTTGTGTCTTCCTGGTTTCTTCTGCTGGTTTTTGGCAACCTTTGAGGTTCCTACCTTGTGGATATACCACTCCAATTCCTGCCTCTGTCAACACAGGCCTGTTTTCTTCTCTGCCTCTACTTCCACATCTTTACATAAGGATACTAGCTGTTCTCTATTAGGAGTCCATCCTATTCTAGTACAACATAATTTTAATTAATTATATCTGTAGTGACCATATTTCCAACTAAGGTCACATTCTGAGGTACTGGGAGATTAAGGACTTCAAAACATTGTTTTGCAAGAGAATAGAAGTCAACCAATAACAAGAATCAACAAATATACCAATGGAAAAAATATAATCCCAAAATAGACTTCCTGTTATATACTCATCCTAATTTTCAAGAAAGGTACCAAAGCAATTCAATCTTCAATAGCAAAGAACTTTGCTTTAAATAGATAGTGCTGGAACAACTGGATTTCCATGGCGTTCACATTACTTTCCTATAAAAAGTAATAAACACTGATATATGCAACCACATGGATGGATTTCAAAAAGATGTGTGGCATAAAAAAATGAAGAATAGGGAGACAAAACAGGTCCTGTCCAAGGGGTGGGTACCAGTGGAAGGGGTGAGGGTAAACAGAGAGGGTGAATGCGGGCGAATATGGTTGATCATTTTGTATATGTGTATGAAAATAGAATAATGAAACCTGTTGAAAATATTCTAAGAAAGGGAGAGGGGGAATGAGGGAGAATGATGGAGGGGTGAACGTAATTAAGATACATTGTAAACACAAATGTAAATGGCACAATGAAACCCCAATGCACAATTAATATATGCTAATACAAATGTAAAAGAAAAAACAAGGATGTGTGTGACAGAACTCTTACAGAAAAGACTACATATATGATTCCATTTATATGAACTTCTAAAATAGGTAAGTTTAAACTAAGGTAGAAAAAAATTAGAAACATGGCAGGAGGGTGCAGGGGTCAGATAGAATGGGAAGAGCTAGGAAGGAACTTTGTGGAGTGATGGTAGTGGTGTATTCTCTGAATTGATAGGTATTTCAGCTATCCAAACACATTTGCTAAAATGTAGCAAATGCACTTTTAAGATTTTGATATAAATAAATAAATACAGACCTCTAGTTAATAATTTGCATATTGAAGTATTTTGAGGAAAGTGAAGAGTTGTTTATAAATCTATTTTGAAATGTGTCAAAAATAAGGACTGGTGCTGGCAGAGTGGCTCAAGTGGTAAGAGCACCTGCCTAGCAAATCTGAGGCCCTGTGTTCAAACCCTAGTGCTACCTCCCCCCCAAAAAGAAAGAAAGTATAACAAAAATAAGGACTGATGGTTGAGTCCGGACACCTATGTGATAAGTATGATACAATGCTAACGGCACAAATCTAATTATTGAATAATGAGTATATACTGTGAAATTGTTTCTATTTTCCATGCATTGAAACTTATGGATAATGTAAGCATCACATTGTCCTAAGCACCAGTTATTCACTAAATGAGTACTTATTGAATGTGTACTACATGCCATGCACCATTCAAGATACCAGGAAGAGAGCCATGAATGAAAAAGGACTTTGTAGAACTAACATTCAGCTGGACAGAGAAAGATAAAAAAAGAGACACTTTTTTACAAAGTGAATATATATCATGTCTGACCGTGGTAAATACTTTGGAGGAAAAAATAAAGCAAGGAAAGGGAATGAAAGCTATAGAGAAGGGAGGTGTGTAGACACTACTACCTTATATAGACTGGTGGGGAGGCCTCAATGATGGGGTGGCATCTGAGCAGCACCCCACAGGGCATGAAGATGCAGTCGTGAGGTGATCTGGTAGGAGAGTGCGGAAGGCAAAGGAAATAACAGGAGGACAGGTTCTGAGGCAGGAACTGGTCTGATGTTCAAACAAATGAAAGCATGTGGCTGGAGCAGGGCAGGAGAGAGACAGGGTTAGTAGAAACAGAGGCAGAGAGGCAACAGGTCCTGTAGGCCATTGTGAGGTCTCTGGCTTCCACTGTGAATGAGATACAAAGCCCTTGATTAGAGCAATGACATAATCTAATAGTCCTTTGGCAGCTCTGCTGAGAAAAGAAGAAGGGTGGGTGGTGGTGGGAGTGTGGAAATGCCTGGTCCAAGGACAGACACATAGATCCTCTAGTGGCTACTGCAGTGATCCTAGGAAGAGGTAGGTTGAACCAAAAGGGGTAACAAAGAAAGTGCTGAGATGTAGAATCAGATTATGGATATATTTTGAAGGTAAAATGTCATAATTTGTTGCAGAATATGAAGAAAAAGATGAATTAGGGAGGCTAGAAATTTTGACCTGAGAAAATGGAAGGATTGAGTTATCAGTACCTGGATGGGGAAAATGTGAGGGCAGGTTTAGAGGGAAAATCCCAGAGATCAGTAAAATAGATACCTGCTAGACATTCCAGTGGAGATGTCAAGTCTATGGTTACATGTACAAGTCTAGGAAGTATGAGCTACTGATGTATATTTGTAAACTGTCAACATAGGAAAACCAGATGAAATCATTTGAGGAGTGATTGTAAATCAGAAGCCTGAGAATGAAGCCCTGACTGCTCAACTTTTGCAAGTATCTGGGGTTGACCAGGAAGAAACAGGAAAGGAGACTGGAAAGGATTGGCCAGAGTCAAAAGAAAGCCAGGCAAAGGTGATGCTCACACAGGAGAGAAAGACTGTTCACGTTAAGTACTACTGATGGGGTAAGAAAGAGCGCGAGAATTGACTACTGGATTTAGTAAGATGGTGTCTTTCATATGGAACAAAAGCCTTCATGGAGAATGGGAAGAAAGTATTAGAAACTTCTATCAATTCTATTATAAAGGATAGCATGGGTTACTGACTGGAGATTAATGTAAGCCCAGGAAAAGATTTTTTTGTAAAGAGAAGAAAGTCAACGTGCTTGAAACTGATTGCAGCAACCAACAGAGAGGGAAATATATGGTAGCGTAGAACAGAAAGGGGAGAGCTGGTGAGTGCTGTTCTTGATCATGGGGAGGGCATCACCTGGAGCAAGAGGAAAGGCCGAGCGGTAGTTGAGATACAGGTGGCTGGAGGAGATAGGAACATGTGACACTCTCATTCAAATGTTCCTGTGCTTTTCGTGGAATGGAAGGAAGGTCACGAGCTGAGAGTGAGGTAACAGGAGGATGCACAAGAAGAGGCCTCTTGCTGGGTGCAATGGTATGCACCTCTAGTCTCAGCTACTCAGGAAGCTGAGGCAGGAGCATTTCGTGAGTTCACGAGATCAAGGCCAGCCTGGGCAATGTGGCAAGACCCAGTGTCAAAAAAAAAAAAAGCCTTTGCTCAGAGGAGCTCACAATCTAGAGAATGAAATGAAGCAACAACAGCAACCACAACAACAAAAGCTAGCCAGACAGCCAGTTACTTCCTTGATGAGTAAGAAACGGAAGGTTTAAACAGAGCTCTGCGTGGCAATGACCAACTGTGCTGTCTTTTGACCAAGTCTTCTTGTAAGGATAACATTCTTGAGCCAGTGAATATTTTTCTAAAAAAAAAAAAATGTCATGAGCAAAGGCTCTTCCCTATGTTGCCCCTTGACAATTAGGGCATTTTAAATAACACTGGAGTGAACAGCTGGGTAGTAAAATCTTTACTTACACCCTTACTTACTTCTTTACAATAAATTTTTAAAAATAGAATTTTTGGGTGAAAGACTGTCATTTTTTGGCTTTTGATATATTTAGAAAGTCTGCTGGATTTTATTTATTTATCTATTTTTGTTCTTTTTTTGTGTGTGTGTTCAATAAAACTTTATTTGCAGAAACGGATATTGGATTGTTCTTTGCCAGACCCTGTTGTAAACAAACCAAAAGTAACAGCAACAATTATGGCAGCTATTAATTCTATTTTATTACTACTGCTATATAAACAGTAATGCTGGAATTGAAGATACTCACTTTAATGCTTTGCCATGCTTCTTCTTAATCTTTAACTTCTGCCTACAGTATTTTCCAGCATTTTTATTTAATATTTTCCCTCTTTTTTATTGTGCAGGGTGGGGTACATTGTGGCATTTACAAAATTCTTACAATATATTAAATATATCATACTTAAATTCACCCCCTCCACGATTCTCTTTTATCCCTCCCCCCATTCATGGAATAGTTAAGCAGGTCTCATTTTTCTATCTACATACATGTGTACACAGCATTTGCACTATATTCACCCTCTCCTTTCCCCCCTTTCCTCTCCTCTTCTCCCCTCCCACTGGTACCAGTCCCCCTAGGCAGGACCTGTTCTGTCCTTCTGTTCTCCGATTTTGTAAAAGAAAAAATGACATTTTTATTTAAGATAGTTACACAGGGAGTATCCTTGTGACATTTCCAGGTATATATGTATTATAACCCAAATTGGCTCATCTCCTCTATTTTTTCTCTTTCTACCTTAGTCATCTTGTTGATGATTTCAACAGATTTTAAAATTCTATATTCACTCTTGTATAGGAAGTACATCATCTATATTCACCTTCTTTTTTAAAAAATTCATTTATTTATTTTTATTCATATGTGCATACAATGTTTGGGTCATTTCTCCCCCCTCCCCTCACCCCCTTCCTTACCCCCCCACCCCCTTTCTCTTCCCCCCACCCCCTCGATATCCAGCAGAAATTATTTTGCCCTTATCTAATTTTGTTGAAGAGAGAGTATAAGCAATAATAGGAAGGAACAAGGGTTTTTGCTGGTTGAGATAAGGATAGCTATACAGGGAGTTGACTCACATTAATTTCCTGTGCATATGTGTTACATTCTAGGTTAATTCTTCTTGATCTAACCTTTTCTCTAGTTCCTGGTCCCCTTCTTCTATTGGCCTCAGTTGCTTTAAAGTATCTGCTTTAGTTTCTCTGCGTTGAGGGCAACAAATGCTATCTGGTTTTTTAGGTGTCTTATCCTAAAATAAAAGCTCTTGCTTTTATCATGTGCTTAAAGTCCAATCCCCTTGTTGTGTTTGCCGTTGATCTAATGTCCGCATATGAGGAACATATGATTTTTGGTCTTTTGGGCCAGGCTAACCTCACTCAGAATGATGTTCTCCAATTCCATCTATTTACCAGCAAATGATAACATTTCGTTCTTCTTCATGGCTGCATAAAATTGCATTGTGTATAGATACCACATTTTCTTAATCCATTCTTCAGTGGTGGGGCATCTTGGCTGTTTCCATAACTTGGCTATTGTGAATAGTGCCGCAATAAACATGGGTGTGCAGGTGCCTTTGTAACTTCCTTCTTTTACCCTCCCTCTCTCATATGTGACTTCTCCTTAGTGTGACCTGTTTTTCATAACATTGCTGTATTTGTTTTAGGTCTATATTCCACATTTGAGAGAAACATGTGGCTTTTGGCCTTCTGAACCTGCTAACTTCACTTAAGATGATGTTCTTCAAGACATGGAATTTTAAAATTCAACCTTCCAAAGTTTTGTAAATAATTCAGTTTGGCTGATAAGTGATAGGGAATATTTTGGGTTATCTTGGAGGATGGTTTGAACAAGATTGTTAAGAACTTTAAAGTGTGCCTAATGACTTTGGATTTCATACTCTGGGCAACAGAATGTCATCAACAGTCTTCACATGGAGTACACAGTAATTTGGTGCTATTAGGGACATAAATTTAGGGATGATTTAGAAGATGAGGCAACTTCTATCAAGTGATAGTGCTCTGGTCTCATCCCCACTGGCCATAAAACATTAACTAAAACTGAAATGACTCCTTTGTCTACCAGCACTCAGGCATCAGGACAACCCAGGTACCCTGCTACAATATCTTTAGACATTTTAAGATGCATTGGTCTTGGCTTTACTATCTTCAAGTATTCAAAGCTGTATTCCTCTTTGTTACTTCTGTTTAGTACGCAAAGACCATAGTCCTTTTTACCTGGAAACCATGGTGTTGCTCTTAGATCCAAATAAGAAGATTCCTCTTAAATTTAGAAGGCCCCAATCTGGCCGTTCTCTGGCTATGACCCTCCCTATATGGTGAAGGATCCATGGTAGCAGAGGAAGGGACTCACCTGGAGTCCATTCCTTTTTGCAAGGTGTGATTGCAGACATGACATTTCCCTACTTGAACAGCCGTGGACCTTCAGGGACCTGCAGAGACCTCTTCCCTGGGTCTGTGTTCCTGAAGATGGACTGAGAGGTAGCCAGTAGGTGTGATGGTTTGGATGTGTGGGCTGGGATAGTTACACCTGTTTGTGTGCAAGGTGCTCTTGGTGTAGGATAGAGCCAGGAGTAGGAAGAGAATAGGGAGGATTCCTGTAGAATGGGAAGGGGACAAGTTCTTCTGAACCACATTGCAAGTGCTCAAAAATCCCAAATTGTGCTACAATTTATCTTCTTATCTTCTTTGGTGTTTTCAAGGTATACATGTTAAGGTTGTGGGAGGAACATGTTTTACTTAATAGAATGTGAGTTTAGCTTGTAAGTTTTGAATATTTAGAAATCTGGTTTATGGTACTTCATTTGAACGCTTTCTCTGAGCTCACCTGAGTGTCTTCCTTCCCCAGAAACCTTGTCCTACAATCTCCCATGATTTGGGACAAATATTCCTTGGACTCTATTCCTTGCTGATGTATCAGGGGAAGAGTTAACCATACCACTGTGACTGTCTGTTCACAGATCTGGACAGCTGGTGCTAGCCAATATGGCCAAATCAAAGCGTGCAGTTCAGGGTATTTTATTTCATGCCAGATAAGTGGTTGACAGTATGAAGGAAGCTTGAAAAGGGCTTGGGTCTTGGCTACCTGTCCAAAACCCTGTGAGTTTGTGGTTTGGCATGGCTAATTTTCTAAAACTCTTCTCTTGGTAAACCAGTTTGAAGTTTTTCTCTGATGTCATTGCGGCTTCTGGTCTGGCACCACCTGGTTGTAACTTTGCCACACAAGTAAACCATGGCCAAACTAAGATTCTGTATGGGAAAATATTATCAAGTTGAACAAAATACATTCCTTGATCTCATATAACTCACAAACGTAGTCAATTGATATGTGAGATAGACACTATAACGGAGATACAAAGAGGAGTAAAATAAATTCCAAACTGAAGGAGCCTCCACAGATGAGTTCTCCAAACCTTTGGAAAAAAAGTGGGATCTTGACATTTTGACAGGCAGATGTAGAGGGGAGAGGAGAGCGATAAGACAAATTGGGCAAAGGGAAGAGTTGAGTCTTGACATCTCTGTAAGCTGCTTGGGACAGTGATGGCTCCCATGCTGTTGTTGCAGAGTGAGAGGAGAGTGGGTGACTTCCCCTGCCTTCCCATGCCTTTTTATGTCTTCTTATATCTTCTTATGTCTTCCCACTACTGTTTCATTTGCTAGGATGCTTTCCTGCTTTCCCCACCTACACACAACAGTTTGCCGAGGATGTTCTAGGGTGTCTACCACTCCTTCATAAAACTCATCACAATGTAATTAAACAATCAATGATGTAATTCCATGTTAATGTTTTCTCTGCTTTCCTAACATAGATATTCCAGGAAAACGAAGGTCACAACTACCGTTCATGAAGATACTCCTGTTACTCAGCATGGAGTTTTGCACATCATAGACAGCAAAATGACTTGGATAGTGAATAAGTACATGAATGTATGAATTAATAAACACACAGAGACATTGCTTAACAATGCTTAATTGATTGATAAGACTGGAAGAGGAAGTTGCAGTTAGAATGTGGAGGTACTTGAGTGGTATTCTAATGAGTTTGGACTTCTTTTGGCAAATGATGATGTTTTGTTCATTTCTTATTCAAACTCAAATATTCGCTTAAGTGTTTATTTTGTGTCAAGCACTGTGCTAAATACCAAGCACAGACTGGTAATTAGGACACTCAGCCAAAATCTTACAGAGTAGTTTAAAGAGAAAGAGAAATAACTAATAACAAATGCAGGAGATCTTTATTAGAGATATGTTTAAGTGTGTGAGAACAAAGTCAGTGGACTAATTTATTCTTCTTTTGGAGGGGGTGTGATGATGAAGCTCCCCAGCAGACATGACATCTCACTGTGGGATTAAAGGGTGAGATGGTTTGTCTAGGTGATGAAGTGGCTAAAACATTGTGGGGATTTCTATTTGCAGCAACATGGAATGGCTGGAGAGTGTTTTAAAATTTTCCTGAGGAAAAAAAGAAAGAATTAAAAAAACTAATGATGGATGAAAAATAAAAATAAAAATCTTTTAAGCAATATAGCTGATATTGCAAGAAAGAAAGAAACCCCTTGGAGAACTAAGCCCAAAGTTGGAACATGAACCCATAGAAATAGATCTGGCAGCCTCTTCAAACTACACAACCTATATTGTTGTGCATGTTTGTTTGTGATAGCTGCACTTATAATAAACTAAGAAAATAGATAAGGGCTTGAGTATGTTCAGAGTGGGAGTCAGGATAGAGATTATGGCATAAAATTAAAACCCTGGCAGAGCTATTGTCTCTGTGAAATAATGTCCAGGAAAAGATGATACATGCAGTAAGGGCTGGCAAGGGAAAAGGTGTGGTACTGGGTACAGGGAAAAAAGTCATTTCCCCTAAGAGTTCATATCTACTAGCAAGTCCTCATATGAACTTGGATTCAAATTGTTTTATCTGTGTGGTCCAAAATACCTCAAACCAAATATCAGAACTTGTTCCTGAGTTAGTTCTTGCAAGTACCTGGCAGGAGCAAACACTAATTCTCTAACCACAAAGAATACCCATAGGCAGTGTTTTATTTTATTTAAAGTTTATTTTTGAAACAGAGTCTCACTATGTAGCCCAGACTATCTTGGAACTGTTGATCCTCCTGCCTCAGCCTCCCGAGTGTCAGGGTTATAGATATGCACTGCCATGCCCATGTTTCAATGATCACATCAGTAAAATCAGAATAATCATGGGTAAACAAAGCCAGTATAAGAGAGAAGCCAATCCATGAAGACTGAAGATACTTGGGTCATAGATACAGAATAAAAGTTGAACATTAAAAATATGATGAAAGAATATGACTAAACAGATTTAGATAATAGTCAAACAGAACTTCTAAAAAGGAGAAACGCACTCATGAAAACAAACAACCTTTACAGAAATTGAAATCGTTTAGTTGAAGGAACTAACTTGAGGAAATTACCCAAAATGCAGCACACAGAGATCAAGATATGGAAAATATGAAGGAAATATTTAAGAGACATGGAAAGATGAAAGGGATAACTGGGTTTGTGATACATCGGGAAAAGCTAGCAAATGTCTCATTGATGTTACTATAGGAGAAAATAGATAGATGAGAACAAAGTAAAATTGATAAAGATATAGGTTAGAATTTTCCAGATTTTAAGAAATCTACGAATTAGATTCAGAGGTTCCAACAAATCATGAACAAAATAAATACAATGAAAATCAGTAGTTAAAATCATTTTAGCAGAATACATAGCACCAATGAGGAAGATAAAAACAATCTATAAACATAGACAACCTATAAAATATTAGAAAAGTAAGAACAGAGCTGGGTGATGGTGGCTCATGCCTATAATCCTAGCTACTCAGGGGGAAGAGATCAGGAAGATTATGGCTCAAAGACAGTGCAGGTGAATACTTTGTAAGACCCTATCTTGAAAATATCCAACATAAAAAAGGGATGGCAGAGTGGCTCAAGTGGTAGAGCACCTGCTTAGCAAGCAGGAAGCCCTGAGTTCAAACCCCAGTACCATCAAATAAATAAATAAATAAAAGAATGGAAGAGAGAAAAATAAATATCAGCGGAAATAAATATTGCAGAAAATAGATATCAGTGCTGACTTACATACGTAGCAAAACAACATGGTTGAGCAATCCCACTTCTGGAATGGCAACATGAGGAGAATAGAGAAACTTCTCTCCAGAGAAAGGGGAGAAAATGATTTTAAAGACCATTTAATAGCCCTAGAGAATGTCTGAAGGTTATACAGCAAGTGAACCATTTTCCAATAATATTTACTAAAGCTCAGTAAAAATAAAATCTCCCAAAACAAACAACAGAAAAAGCAGTGAGAATCTATGTAGCAAGTCCGTGACTTACTTCTTCCTTACCTGAACTCAGAGTGAAGTAACTTCCACTCTGTGGAACATGGGGGAGGTGACAAAGAAGTCAGGCCTGCCTTTTCCCCAAGTTCTTAATCAAGGATCACATATTGGTACATAGAATATGCCCCTCCACCCTGCCCCCAAATGGCCACTTTCTATTCATCAAAATTTGTTGCCTTCCACAGCAAAAGGGACTTTGCAGAGGTGATTAAGGGGATCTTGCAATGGAGATTATCTTGGGTGATCTGAATGAATCCACTGTAAACAGAACCCTCTAAAATTCATTAGTTCTGTATATCAAGAAAAGAAGAAGAAAAAAAAACCCCAATAGAGAAGTAGCAAGGGTTATGAAACATGTCACTACATAGGCAATGCCAATAGCCAGTAACCCATGGAACAGTGCTTAACCTTATTAGTTATTGGGAATGCAAGTGAAAGCCACAGTGCAATACCATTTCACACGACTAGACTGGAAAAGAAATGAAAGCTTTCATAATTCCAGGTATTGGCTAGGAAGAAGAGCCGTTCAAACTGACCTATGCACAAGTGGTGGTGTCAATAGGTACTACTTCATGTACTAAAGTTGAAAAGGTTATTTTAGGTAAAAAGGAAAAAATAATGCATCAGGCTGCTATAAGAATTAAGAGAGAAAATATACATCAAAATTGCAATCTGAAAAGGGCGGTACAAAAGTCTTAACAGTGAAAAGAGGTTCTTTTCTAGGTTTTACCTTTCTCTTTGGCACAATTCCCCTACTCATATCTTTTTGGCACCCAACCTTCTATTGCTGGTATTAGGAGTTCTGCATTCTTGGGGTCTCCCTTCTATTCATCAAAATTCCTATCTCAAATTCCATATCCTCAGGGAATTGCCAGAGACCTGACTGAGCTGATGAACAAATTTGTACTAATCTACCGGTGGGTAATCACAGATTCTTCCACTCTATCTCCATCTTGTCATTGTGTTGGCTATTATGTCATTGTTGGAAAGATGAACCTTCATGAGGGAAAATCCTTTAGTGAAAATATTGACAAATGCTCACATTTTTAGGTATTATGGCAAACTGTTGGGTCAGATCTACTGAGGGTCAAACAAAACTTCTTCAAATGACATCCTGGAAGCATGTGAAATAACAGAAATAGTATCCCAATAGCATTTTATGCTGCACAAAAGAATTTCCATCTATAGTTTCTCATTTAATCTTTACATCATTCCTGGGAGGATAAAACTGAGATACAGTTTGTGACTCCCAGTTGTATAGATAAGAAAGTTGAGGCTCAGGCGTTTATAAAACTAGCTTGTACAGGTTGCACACCTATCTAGTGGCTGATTTTGGCCAAGTCTTTCTTATGCTCCTTCTCCCTACCTGGTTTCTTGAACACTTGGTTACACCTACTACCTGGACTACCCAAGAAAGGATGGGAAGAGGCATCACAGATCAGTTCTTCTTTAATGTCTAGTGTTTCCAATTCCTAGAGCACATTGGCAGGTAGTGCCAGCCAGCTGCCCAGGAAAACCCATTACACACGGCTGCTCCTTGTATATCCAAGGTATGCCACTGTTGCCCCATAAGTCAACTCTTGTAGAGAGAGCCGGCTCTCCAGCACCACAGGCTAAGAGCAAGCTGTGAGGGGCAAGCCTGTGTGCCTCTCACCCTCCCCACCCTTTTCTCAGCTGACAAGGTCTTCTCGATCTGGAGCGACAGAATGTTGCTCCTTTCTACCAGCAACTTTAGAAATGATAATTAACCAGTCCTTCTAATGACTTAATTATCATGCCTTGCGTCTCAACGGGCCTGATGTTTTCAGGCTCCCTCGTAGTCATTAATTAATTCTGCACACAGCTGCCTGGAGCTGTAGGTCACCTTGATCACCTTTAGGGTGTGGCTGAGTTACCAAGACAGGCCAGGGATCTGCCTAAGATCACCCCACAGTGTCTGAAGCCTAGTCACCCCACTAGCCAGTGGTAATCAGGGTTATAAGGTCAGAACTGCCTTCAATCTTCCCCCTCCCCCTTCCTCTCTGCATAGGACACTGTCATAGTGCCTTACTCCATATTCTGTCTATCTTGGATAAAACCTGCCATCCAAACTCTGGTGTCCTGGTGTCCCAAAGGCCATGTTAAACAACAAGGGGTAATCCAATGGGTTAATTTACATTAATGTATGACTGATTGGTTTGCCTTACTTTATTTCTCCAGAGATATGTGCATTTTAACGGAGGGTCTTTATCAGCTCCAAGACTTTGATCCACAGGGATGAAGTTCTAGTGGTAGAATTCCAGGCATCTATCACCATTAGCATGCATGTTATTTTAGCAATGGGGCTATTTGGGGAGAAGTTCCTCACACTGTCCTAGAGGCATGTAAGCCTGAGTATCTTGCTGGCTTGCCCCAGGCCGCTTGTCTTCCCTAAGCTTGGTCATTTGTTCACTTTCTAGGGCCTGAAGAGAAACAGGGAACTTAGATGCAGGCACAACACATTAATTAAGAGCTGGATGTTGGTTTTCTCTGTTAATTTCACCTGAATTCATATTTCATCAGACATCCAAATTGTGTGCCAAGCCAACCATTGACCTAGATACCAGATTTTGGGATACTCACAGAAGCTCAACTTATGTATGTGTGAGTGTGTGTATGTGTGTACATGTATGCATGCATGTGCTTGTGTGTGGAGCAAAGGAACAAAGATGACCACCTGAGGGGTGAATCCTGTCCAAGCCACTCCAGCTGGGAGGTTTGGGGAACCCAATGAATGAAGTCTAATAATGATAATGACAGTCATTGAATTTCTGCAGAGTTTCAATTGAATGAACTCTGCATGGGATGTAGTAGCTAATCCCAAAGAATTACAAGAGGTTTAGTAATATTTTGGATGACATTTTTTACTTGAGCTATTATTATTAATAAAAAAAGAATTGATAAGGATTGGAAATCAAGAGAGCCAGACTTAGGGGTACCTTGAATTTTGGAAAGCCATCTTAAACAGTTGTAATTTTCTTGAAGCTCCTTATCCAAAGGGGAGTTATGGAGCACTTAATCTGGCTGGAAATAATTGGCTACAAGTCAATTTAGCTGGCACATTAAGAAAATTCTGGAACAAACCGTCTTATCCTGGATCTTCTCAGTAATGAGTTAAGAACTTGGTGAACTTCTTAAGGTAAACTCTCCTATGAGAAATTTTCTTCCTGTCCTCGTTCATCTTTACAAATTATGAATTCAGCCTTTACAAGTTCTGTAGGCTAGGCAAGGGATAATTTTCTCACCCTCAGTTTTTCATCTCTAATAATTTGGCAGAGTTTTGGTGATGATGAAGCAAGATAATAACTATGATTGTTGTTTATGATAATGATAATTGTTAACATGTTCTAAATACTTACGTTATGTCAGTTTATATTTATGTTACCAATTTACAAATAAGAAACCAGGGTTAAGGGAGGTAACAAAACAGGTGCCTATTAAAAATTTATTTTCTCAAGATGGGATGTGCAAAGTAATTCCATTTTGGTTAAACTGGAAAGTGTGTTGGTATAAGATGCAAAGGACTAATTATGGTTTTAGCTAGGAGGTGGGTCTGTATGTGAACTTGGTTTTTCTTTCCATGTTGGAGTCTATTTTCCAAAATGACTACTTACTACTTTGGTGTTATGAAAAACATGATAGTGGAGTGAAATGGGTGGTGGTAGTGAGGGTGAAGCCATTACTGCTACCTGTCCCTGCCTGACCTTGGGCAGTCAGTGTTCACTGGGTGGAGCTCTGCTGGCTCTATAGTCCTGCAGCAAAAATGCAGAAGTAGACACTGGTTAAATCTGATGGGTGCTTCCCTATTTTATTTGCTTTTTAGTTTAGAATTATACAGGTACATCTAAATCAGTAATTGGATAAAGCAGATTTGCTCTGTTCATACACACATATATGGTTATACCCTTGTACCCTTCCTCCATTTCTCTGAAGATCATTTCTGAACACCTGAGACCAATTCAATTGTGTGTGACATCAACTTTTGTATTTAGGGACCAGAATCTGTAAACTGAGAAGCAAAGACCCAGACATAGCAAGTGTTGGCCTTGGGTCATGAAAAGGAATGGCTGATGAAAGCATCTCCAGATTGAAGAGATGCAGAAATGTGATTTTGTTTGAGGACTGGTCTTGATACTGTCCCTTTGTGTCCTGCACTTATGTGTAGTGATAAGGTTCAGGGTGGGCAGAGGGAGGACTTTTGTAGACTGAACCAGGCTGTCCAATCAGGTATACCAAGGGCCTGAGGAAGCTCAAGGACTCGTGAGGAAAGCAGGCTGGGCAGAATTCTCCCCACTGTACCTGTCTGGTCCTTCCAGACTCTGTCCCTTCAGTGCAGATGATCCAGCCACAGACTAGGCTGGTAATAACAGGAGCAGCACCCTTCATTAAACTATGATCATTTTAGATATTATCTCGATGAAGCCTCCCAGCAATCCTATAACCCTATGAGACCGGAGCAGTTACTGGCTTCACTTTTCAATTGAGACCATGAAGACTTACACAGGTTAAGTGACTTGCCAAAGAGCACACAGCCAAGTGGCAGGGCTGGGACTCAAACCTAGGTCTGTGTGACACTATAGCTCCGTGTTCTTATCTCCAACTACCTGTTGCTTCACCAAACTCATCCAGTCCAACCCACCTCAGCTTCCTGTCCTGCTCCCTGTCCTACAGCTCTGCTCGCCCGCTGCAGGCATACCAGACAGGGACCCACTGTCCTCTTTATGCACCAGCTTGGAATCCCTTTTCCTGCTTGTTCAAGTTTATTCATCCTTTAGGACCACCTGAAGTCTTTTCATGCCTTCCCATTTGAAATTCTCTTTCCTTTCTAGGCTTAATTACAATGAATTTTGTATAAATAAATAAATGTCATATATGTTTCTGTAATATATATATATATATGTATAATTTGTGTATATATATTATTATTTTTTGAGACAGAGTCTCACTATGTAGCCCAGGCTGGCCTTGAACTAGCAATCCTCCTTCCTCAGCCACCCAGGTTTTGGCATTTCAGGTGTGTCCCATCATGTCTGGCTTAAATTTGTATATATATATATACACAAACATATATATACACTATAATGTGTATATATATATATAATGGTCCTCTCCTCCCAAAGATGTCCCTGCCCTAATCCCTGAAACCTGTAACTATGTTCTCTTCCATAACAAAAGGGATTTTGCAGGTGTAGTTAACATTAAGGACCTAAAGAGGAAATTAGGCTGGCTACCCAGGTGGCTCCATGTCTTTAAAAGTGGTAGAGAAAGAAGAGTCAGAGATGCGAAATGAGAAGAACTTGGCCCACCACTGCTGGCTTTGAAGATGGAAGAGGCCACAAGCAAGGACATGTGGCAGCCTTCAGTAACTGGGAGCAGTCTTCACCTCACAGCCAGCAAAAAAAAATGGGACGTCAGTCCCATACGTTCAAGGAACTGAATTCCACCAGCACTCTGAATGAGTAGGTTCTGGTGCTTGCAGAATGAAGACAGCAGGAAAAGACCTTTATTTTATTTTTTTGAGGCCTGTATCAGAATTCTGGCCTACTGACTGTAAAATAATCAATTTTTGTTGTTTTAAGCTACTAATTTTGTGATAATTTGCTTTAGCAGTAGGAGAAAGGCAATACATGTTTATAAGCTGTCATAATTTTGTTACAAGATGTGCACAATTTTATCTACTGCGATTACTTAAGTATGTGTAGATGCTCCACTAGCTTCTCACTGAATGGCTCAGTTAACTATTTTTCCAAGCCTCTCACAATACATGAATTCTGCTGCATTACCTGAAGTCATCTGCCTTACCTGAGCAACCAGCATCCTCTTGGATGCAGAGGTGTAAAGTCCAGTTGGCAGGGGAGTTAGGGCACTTCACAGATAGGTGGAC
This sequence comes from Castor canadensis, assembly GCF_047511655.1. Lineage (NCBI taxonomy): Eukaryota > Metazoa > Chordata > Mammalia > Rodentia > Castoridae > Castor > Castor canadensis. The sequence continues at coordinate 171,662,561 of NC_133386.1, forward strand.
TCTCATTCCTTCCAAGGACACAAGAAGAGTGCATGTCCCTGCCCACTCAGAGGTCAGTGTGGCCATGTGACTTGCTTTGGCCAGAAGTTATGAATGAATGCTATGAATGAATGCTTTGTCCCTGTCTTTTCCCCTCAGCATGTAGCCTGGCGATGATTGAGATGGTGGTCGACTGGCAGCTCACATCCCTTAGGCATCATTGGTGTGCAGAACCTGCCTGCTGACTCATGATGTACAGAAAGTGAGAAATAACCTTTTTGTTTCGATGTCTCAGATTTTGAGTTGGTTAAGCTCATAACCTGCATATAAATGACTGATAAAGTCATTTTCCACCTTTCAGATTTTTACAATCTGTGGGGAGGAAAATGAGGCATTCACACAACTTCTACCTGTAGAGTTGATCCAGTTCACTGCTGTGTACTCATTGAGACTCAAAGGAAGAGGGTCATGGTCCCTGACCCAGCCGAAAGCCCACATGACAGTATGTCGTTGATGCTAGCAGGGCTGGAGGAGTTGACTCTGTACACAAATAAAGAAAAAAGCTCTGCAGTGAAGTATACCTGGTTCAAGGATGGGGAAACAATGTGCATAGAAAGCCTAGTGTGGTATCTGGCATATATCAGCTGATTGACAGGTGGCAGTGAGGTCAGTGTCCCATGCAGAGAATGGGTAGTTTGGAGCACAAACATGAGCGTGGCTTCACCTAAGCTATAAGCTAACTGCTCAGCACTGGGGTCAGCCTCCAGAACCTGCCTTAAAGAAGGCCTTCCTCTACTGGATCAGCATCTTTATAAGGGCTGCCGATGAGAGATGACCTCTCTATGACCTCCAGGTTTGATGCTTGGATGCTTCTTGCAAGCGAGCAAGCCTTGACTCACCAACCTTGTGTGGGCGGCTGGGACCCTTGTGGCCGCAGCCAAGATTTAATCTCTGAGCCACCTGCAGTCAGGTCTGCTCAAGCCTATGCTATGGAGAGCCAGCAAACATGGGGTGACAGAGTGAGGAGTGCCAAGAGTAGACTCCTGGAAAACCATGTCCCTTCGGGAAGCTTCCTTCAAGATTCATTCTTGGCTTGCTAAAGTTCTTCCTTTCTTCTTTGTCCCAGATATTTAAACTACCTCTCATTATCATTTCTTCTTAGAACAAAAGCAAAATGAGACTATTATGGAAAACATTGATGAGTAAGAAAATGAATAAATAATTTTTAGACCAACCCAGAGATAACCCAGAGATAACCCCTCCTAATGTCTTGGTATTTTTCCTATCCTATTATAAACATCTGTCCACATCAAAAAAGATACTTCTATCACATAATCACATATCACACACTGTATAGTATTCCACTGAATGAGGGTGCTGCCTAAGTTTTTAATCAGGAAGATAAGCAATTTCCACTTTTTAATTGGATAGTAGATTTTCAGTAAGTAGCTTTAAGATTATTTTCTTTTCTCAGATCTTTCATCATTTCATAATTTCTAGCAGTAATAGCTCAGAACTCTCATTAGTTCTTTGGGCTAAATTCTAGTAGCTGTGGTGCAGGGTAGAAAAGGAAATGTGTTTTTAGGACAGTCTCTCTTCTTTGGGTTGGATTCCTTTCTTGGAATGTCACTTACTGACAATGAAAAACATCTCTGGGAACCAAAGCAGAAGTGAGTGCTATGTGTTATTGCCCCTGGGTCCCTCCTCACACAGTGCTGTGTCCCAGTTAGTTGTACTAAAGTGTTGTTTCCCTTCTGGCTGCAGAAGCAACAATAACAGCAAATTGGATTATTGCTGTTACTGTTACTATCTTCTGTACTGTTTTGTGCTCTGAGATCCCCTCTGGTTGGGTTCATGAGAGAGGCTGTTTGTTGGGAGTATCCTCCATTAACTTCTCATGGTGTAGAACACAGAGGTTCTGGTACATTCTCTGCCTGAGTAGGTGAGACTGAGCTTTGCCTGACCCCTCAGAGCCCCTCAACTCTACACAATAGGTCTTTTATCCTGTTTGCCCAGTGACACAGTCAGAGTCTGGTGTTCATTGTTATGCCCTTCTCCTGGCACGCTCATCTATTGAGTTTGGCTTCTGCTGACTAAAGTAAGAGAAGCTGACCTAGTTGAGGTGAGAGGCTTGAAAGAAAAGTCCTAGTGTTGCCATATGGCCTGAGGGCTCCATGTGAACCTGTCAAAATAAATATATACGAATTAATCACCCCAAATCACAACAATTCTCAGCACCAAGTACAGTACATGGTACATAGGATAACTACTATGCAAGTGTCTGCTAAGTAAAAATATGGATGGTTGATGAAGGAGGGTATTAATTATCTCTTGCTTTATCTTGGTGTGAGTTATGTGTCTTGTACCCAGAGTCAGCTATTTATGTCTCCAGAAATCCTTTCACAAGAAAGATGGAGGATCATGCTTCATGAGTAAGGTTAAATACACACCTTATTCTTCAACTCTTAGACAGATGAAGACCAAAATGCACGGGTCTAACAGGTGCCATAAAGTGTATAGTAAAGAAGTTTGACCTGCTGATCACAGATCAAGCATGAACATGTAATAAAAATATTTTCAGATATGCATGGTCTCCGAAAAGTTCACTTCCCAATCAGTTTTCCTTGGGAAGATACTAGAAAATGCACATCACTTAAAAAAAAAAGTGGGGATAGGGAAAGGGAGTAAGCCAAGCTGTGAATTCAAGATCCTGGGCTCAAATTCAGAAGAAAGGCTCAGGAGATTCTTAGGATGACAAAAGTTAAGACCAGAATAACAGCACAGCAGACTTCCAGAGCAACTGTCTACACTGTAAGAGAAAGACCCAAGGTCTTTAAGAGGGCTACCCTCTCCAAAAGGAAATAGAACTCTTTTATTATATGGTGGGTTTCTCTTCACTGGGAGTTTTGTAATCTTGTGTGAGAATTTGGGGCCTGAATTAGTATTAGGTACACAAAATCAAGCAAAAGGAAAAATGAGATTATTTTTAACAAAAGGGGAAAATGTACAATAAAGGAAATATAACATAGGTCATTATTTGGCTCATCTGTGAACAGTATTTTCATACATATTATCATGTAAATAGCAAATATTGAATTAACAAAAATTGATATAGTTACATTACATGTGAGTAGATGGGGAGGGGAAGGAAGTGTGTGTTTTGTGGGAGGATCCAAAAAGAGCCAAAGAAAGGTCAAATAGAAATCTAAATCCTTCCCTTCCCTATAGAAACTCAAAAAACAAGTATCTAAGATGGAAATATCCAGAACTAGCCACTTAAGTACATTATTTAAAGATAGATAAATTCCAAAGAAATACCTAAAGGCTGAAAGAAATTGTCTTTTGGAAAAGCAAGTTAGAGGTAGGAAAAAGTAGAGCAAGAACTGCATTTTTTTGGGATGAAGTACTGATTTTTTTACATCTCTGTACTTACATTATTATTTCTGATTACATTAATAATAATACTGAAGGATGCCCAACTGAGGAGTTGATACATACTTCTCTTGAAATTTAGAAAGTTAAGTCAGTGTTTGTTGTAAATCATGTCCCCTACAGTTGCCTCTGAGACTAGACTTCTCCTAGGAACCCATCATCTGTGTGCCAACCCAGAGTCTTCTCTTAGGGTGGAAGGCATCACCCATGTGGGAAAAGCATTCCTCTCTCATCATTGTGGCCTCAATCTTTTCTTTCCCGAAGGAAGAATGGATTCATAATGTACTCTCTACATCTTTTTATTTATTCCCTTAATTTGGGAGCATGATTTGATTCTAGGGAAGAGATTAAGCTGATAGAAGACCTGCAGCCTTGAGCAGACAGTCTTAACTTCAGTGTCTCCTGCTCTGCCTATCTGAACCAAGCCACTGTGACTACAGCCCAGCATCACACCACTCCACAACACACCCCTTGGCAGTGAGGATGAGCGACCATGGAGCCTTTATGAGGTGTCAGGTATGGCTTGAAGCACTTCCTATGCCTTTACTCCTTTAATCATCACAATAATAAGGCAGCTACTTTTCTCTCCACATTTTAGAGGCAAGAAATCCAAGGCACAGAGATGGTAAGTAACAGGCTTGGGGTCACACAGCTAGCAAATAGCAAAGCCATGATTTGAACATAGCCTGCATCCAGAGCTCATACTCTCAACAGCTTCCCTTCCCTGTCCCTCTACTACCCATGCTTTGGCAGTCCTTTCCCTTAAATGAGCCCTGAAATCCTTTCTGGGAGACTCTCATTGAAGTATTCTATTCCCTTTACATTCTCTCACTTGTCTGGTTTGTTTTTAATTAAGTTGGAGTTTCAGCAAACATTGTCTTAAAACCCAAGCTGGGAGAGAAACCTTTCATTGACAAAATGCCTGGCACAAACAAGCAACCCATTTGAAATCGTCAGCAGCAATCCGATACCCATGTGGTAATGGTTTGGAATTCAGAGTTTAAGTCTCACACCCAGTGGTTGACACCCAGAGAAATTGCTCACTAATCTCTGTGCTTGGTGCTTAGGGTGGGAGAAAGGGGAGGGAGGGAGCTGGGTATTTCCTGGGAGGATGTGCAAAACGTGAGGCCCCTCCGTCCAGCAGACACTCTCTAAATCGCCCCAAACAGTCTGGAACTGGATGAACCCTGCCACTGGGTAGATGAACAGTTCTCAACCATGGCCTGGGGGTTGCAACAGAAGGGAGGCTGTGGCAGGAGGGAGGCCAAGATGTGCCTGCCTCTACCAGCTCATTGGGTGCCTGCCACTCTCCTGCACTCCACTCCAGCCTCAATAAACCTGCTTTGAGCTTCTCCAACAAGTGGGGCTTGCTCCTAACTTGTGACTTTGTACTTGCATTCCCTGTGTGGAGAATGCCCTTTCCCTGCCTCTTTCTCCTCATTTGGATCTCACCTTCATGTCATCTCTTCCAAGTAGCCATCCTGACCACCTAACTTAAGGAAGCCACACACTTCCCATGCTCATCTCTCTCCACATCTTGTTTAAAAGACCCCCCCAAAAAACCTCCTAAAACAAAAGTCCTTCTTAGCACTTATCACGAGCTAATTTTATGTATTTATTTTGTTTTACTTGTTTATTATCTGCACCCCTCCCCCATCCGTCTTTACCCCAGAGCCTAGAATTGTGTTGATATACAGTAGATGTCCGATGAATATTTCTGAATGAGTGGCTGATATCCCCAAACAAAATAGGGAGGAGGGAGAACACAATATGACTTTCTCACCAGAGAATTGTCCTTGACTTATAGCAAGCGGCTTCTTCCAGTCCTTCCTTCTACCTACCCAGCAGTATAGACCTCTTTTCCATGGTGGTGGAGGCCATGTGAATAAAGCCTTCCTATTGAGAGCTCTGTAGGTCTTCTGGGAGATTAAAACCAGGATTATCTCAAGGCAGAGGGAGGTCTGAGTCCACTGTGGCCCCTCTGTTGAGATCTCTTGTGAGGGCCTGGTGGAAGTAAGGCCTTCCTTCATAGATGCCACCTGGTGTCTAATACTGTGCTAGCCTGGCCTGAGCCATTGACCTTAAGCTCTCAAAACACTGCTTTCCTTGTCCTCTTCTTCTCTTCTGAGGTGACTGGCTAAAGATGCCTCTTATCCCTAAGCCAATGAGAAGGGCAGGCACCTCTTAAACAGAGCTGAAGCTTGCTCAGCTCTGTAGATGTTTCTCCCTGTTTCTCTTGTCCTGATGCCCACGTTTAGAACACTTATCTCTAAGATGCTCCTGCTTGGCCAAGATTATGGAGACCATGATAGCGGGGGAGTCGAGCCCAGCTTCAGTGGGGCTTTGGGCTCAAGCTTTTCCTTCCCTTCCCTCCAGCCCCACCCCAACTGTGCTGCAACCCTGTCCTCATGGGTCACCAGACTGGTGAAACCTGAACAGTTGGAGGCCAAAGGAAGCACTCAATGACAAGAAACTGGGGAGGTGAGCAAGTGGAGGAAGAGTGGGGGCTTCAGATTGGGGCTGGGGGGAAGGGTGGGGAGGGCAGGGAAAGGCACCAGAATGATCTATTTTCAAATAGAGGTAGATTTTATACCTCAGCTTCACTGTTTATATCATTTGAAATCTTCTGAGGTTGATGTGAACGAGGCCCTGTATGCATTGTTATGCTCTTTGGTTTTGATAAAAAGTGGCATTGTACAAGATGTTCCTTGGCCACGTAAAACCTCGCTGCATAGCTAATGGTGGCACAGAGCCATACCACAAGTTAGGCAACGCCATGGCAAGGAAAACAGAACTGCTTCTCAGGGATTAAGGTTGGTATTTTAATTTGAACTTTAAGAAACAGATTGAAAGAGCAAGAAAGACAAAGAGAAGAGAGCAAAGAGAAAAAGAGGAATGGAAGAAGGAATAAAGGAATGGAGGGAAGAAAGGAATTGAGGAAGGACTAAAAGAAGAAAGGCAAAAGAAAGAGAACAATGAAAAGTCTGCAAAATAGAAGAGAGCTAATAGGTTCGAAAAAGAACAAAATTCTTGTTTCTTCTTTCCCTGACCACTTTTGTTCCAAAGCTTTGCTCTCTTTGTAAGCTCTCCTTTCTCCCCTTTGTTCTACTTCAGACTAGGAGCCACAAAGTCAGAGGTGCATCTCCCAATTTCATAGGTTGCCAGAATAGTTAAGCAGTGTGCTTTCATTAGCACCAAGCTATAGACTTTTTCTCCTACCTAAACGTAAACCTGGACCCGTGTGTGTGTGTGTGTGTGTGTGTGCGTGTGCGTGTGCGTGTGCTGTGTGTGTGTAAGTGGCCTCCATGAGAAGTGAGGTGAAGACCACTTTCTTCTCATCACTTTGCTTTCTTTTGGGCTCCTTGGAAGCAAAACTCTAAGGCTTTTGGAGTAGAGATGGTCTAGCAGAAGGAGTATAATTTTAGAATCAGAGTTAAAGATCCAAATGAGAAGGAAGAAAAATTACCTAGCATACTTTAGGTATGTGATAACTCTTGATTCCCTTGCTGACAACTTATGTCACCCTACTAGAAAATTGTGGGTCATCATCTCATAAACAAATTCTTTTCTTAGTCTTGTGTTGAACATTGAACTTGCAGTCAGTTAAAAGTCTGGCCCCATTTCAGAGAGCGTTGAAATCTAAATAAGTGCCTTCTACCTTGTGCCATATCTAAAGTCTATGGCCTGATGTAAAAAGAAATTGATCTGACAATGGTTGCGTCCATGGAAAACTCTGTAGAACCATGGCCTACCTGTCATAGGCATCAGAGCTATGACCTGTCAATATGAATGGTTGGCAGTGGAGTTGAGACTTGGTTGATTCCTCTTCTGTTGTCACAAACATTGATGTCAGTCTTTGCAAAGCAGGTCAACATTTGCTTAAAGAGCCCCTGTTTAGGGCTTCTAGCTTCTTCTATCTCTGGGCCTCCCGCTCTGTAACCCCCTGACCCAAGTGTACTTTCCAGGTCTTGCAGGACTGTTGCATGCACGCCACATGGCTCTCTAATTTTGACACATAATAATTGTACACATTTATGGGGTACAATGCAACATTTCAATGCAGGTACACAATGTGTAATGATCAGATCAAGGTAATTGGCATATTTATCACTTCAAACGTTTATCATTTCTTTGTGTTGGGAACACTCAAAATCCTCTCTAATAGCTCTTTTGAGATATACAATTAGTTACTGTCAACCATAGTTACCCTCTGTGTATAGAGCATTGGAGTTATTTCTCCCATCCAATGCCCACCCCCCACCAGTTCCCTTCTTTACCTCCTCTGCCTGGTGAGCACCTGCTCATTTTCCATGACGTCTGACCTTGACTCCTCTGTGCAGCTTTTCCGGACTCCTCCCTGGAAGAACTCACCACACCCTCCATTGGTCCTTAATTTACCCTGTGCAGACTCCTATCATGGTCTCTGTGCCTCCTTCCATTCATGTGGAAGCATTTGGAGCTCAAGGACAAAGCCTTGTTCATATCTGTATCCTTAGTGCCTGGTACTGTGCCTGGCACATATAGGAGCTTGAAAATTGCTTCTTAAGTGAATGAATGAAGTGAATAGACTTTCAGAAAAATCTATTGAACTGGCTAAAAAATCAAAGGTTAGTTTTAGCTCCTTTTCTTTGTTTTCATTGCAATTTTTTAAAAAACTGCCCCCTAGTGAATAACCAACTGCAGGCTGGAAGTGTGGCTTAAGCCATAGAGCACCTACTGTGAGTCAAAGCCCTGAGTTCAAACCTCAGTACTGCCAAAATAAATAAATAAGCAAATAAATAAATAAATAACCAATCTCACTGGGTAAGAGTCTGGCATATGACTCTATAAGTAAGCAGCAAATGGAGCAAAATATGAGTTTTTAAAATTATGTGAGAGTCTATAATACTTATAGGAAGAAAGGAATGGAGGCAGTAAAAAAGAAAGAAGGAGAGAGGAAAGAAGTTCAAATTATTGGGCCAGAAACTCTATGAGGTGCTTCCAGATATGAATCCATTTGTTCTTCATCAACAGCCCATGGAAAAGGATATTATTTTCCAATTTTACAGATGACAAAATCCTAGCCCAGAGAATGGAGGCTAGTTGACACTGAGAGTTGAACCAAAGCACGTCTGCTTCTCCATTCCAGGGGTTATAGAATTCTAGACGTGTGATTGTTAAAGGTTTTCTAGACCCCTAGTCTTTCTTTTTCAGTTTACAGATGAGGAGACCATAACACAGAGACATAAGGGCCTTGCTCCAGCTCACTCAGCACTTGGTGACAGTTTAAGACCCAAACCCAATATTCAACCCCACGAGTTCAGTCCTGGGGTGAGGTGACTGAGGGCAGTGGGTCATGCTCAGGTAACAAGCTACCCAATGCCACTGCAGCACATTCTCTGTCTGGGTCAGATTTGTGTGCTTGGAGTCAAAGCCAGAGTTTTGAGGCCAAAATCACTTCAGAATTTCCCTAAATTTCAGAAAGCATACAACTTTGGACTATGGCTAGGAAATCAGAGAAAAAGAGCATCCTTCATATTGGACTGCCCTGTACATTTGATTATACTCTTTTTGTTTGTTTGCTTTTGTTTTGAGACAGGGTTTCACTATGTAGCCCAAGTTGGCCTTGAACTCAAGATTCTCCTACCTCAGCCTCTGAGCGCTGGGATTACAGGGGTGCAACCACCACACCCAGCTTACACTCTTAAGTAAATAATTATGTATGCACAGCAGGGGAATACCAGAGATTAAACTACCACTTAACTCATTACTCACCTCTGTTTTTTCATCTGGTGATATCTGCTGCACTTTTACTGGTACATTAGACAATTATACATTTATTCTGATGTGCTTACAACTTCATCATCTTCTACTGAATGGTCAATACCATCACCTAGAAATTCATGAGAATGTCTCAGTTTATTTTTCATCCAACTTTCTGAGGATTCTTGCTGGCTTTCAGAGATGTACGTGATTAAATAAGCTGACTTAGTAACAAGAGCAAATGCACAGAGAGGGCTTATCCTCCCCTTGCTACTGTTTCAAGTACTTCTTGGCATTATTTAATTTAATAGTGATTACCCATGAATTCTTTATTCTTCTTAAAGTCAGTTTTATTGAAATATAATTTAAATAGAGTAAAATTCACATTTTTAGGTGTATAGGATAAGTGTTGACAAATACATAAGTCACGTAACCACACCAAAACCAAAATGTGGGCTATTTCCCATCACTCCAAATAGCACCCGTGCTTCTCTATAGTCAGCCCCCATACCCTCAGGCTACTGCTGACCTGTTTTATGTCCTTTTCTAAAGTATCATAAACATACAGTATGTAGCCTTTTGTTCTGGCTTCGTTCATTCAACATAATGCTTTTGGGATTCATTCATGTTGTGAATAACTTACTTTTATTATCCCACATTATCTACGAGGAAACTAAATCCTGGACTGGTTAAGCAACTTGCTCAAGTTTGTATGTAAAAGCGCCAGAATTTAAACCCAGCTAGCCTGATTGTAGTGCCTATGCGCTTATTCAACTCTTGACTTGCTGTCAGGCACCTGGCCCAAGTCTCACCCATGTAGCGACCCACTGAGTGATCTCCTCCTCCTCCTGTTCCTCCTCCTCCTTTTCCATTCTCCTCCTCCTCCTCCATCCTCTTCGTCCTTAGTCTTCTCCCTCTTATTCCTTCTCCTCCATCTCCTCCCTTCTCCTCCTTCCTTTCCACATCCAACTCTTCTTCCTTCTTTCATTTTCAAGTTTGACCCAGAAAATGTTTTGGCAAAAAGCTGTAGCAGAAAAACCTGGACAAGAGAAATGTTCACATATCCCCTAAGGAGCAGTCTTGCTTCCTGCCTTTCCTGACTTTCTGAATCTTCAGCTCTGACTGCCACATAGTAGGCAGACTTACTGAATGGAAACCCCTATTTCAGTCACTTGCTAGCCAGGTGACCTTGAGCAAGTAACTCAGGCCCTTGAAGCCTTAGTCTCCTTCTCTACAAAATGGAGCTCAAAGGTGATGAGTATTAAATGAAATGCATGGCATTAAAAATCTGGTTGCACCTCCATGAGCATCAAGCCTTTTTATTTTCTTTCATTACACTTACCTTCAGAATTGAATTGAATTGAATTTCAGATGTGATCATGTTCTAAATGTGGAAAGAGCTATGAGAATGTGGCATTTAAAAATTCAATTCAACAAACATTTGCCGATCGCTTACAATGTGCTATAACTTGTACTGGGTCTTAGCACCAGATGAACTCATGCTAACAAGGGTGAGGATTGTGCTGCTGTCTTGCTTACTGCTCTCCACAAAAGGCTTTTAGTATGCTTTGCTAAATATCTATCAATAATGAGGGCAATAATCGCCAACATTTGCTGAGCTAAGAGAGCTCATTATATATGTTGCTTTAGTTAATCCTCACAATAATCTTTGGAAGCCCAGAATCCCTTTTTCCAAGTGAGGAAAATGAGACTCAGAGCAGTAAGTGAGCTTGTAGGTAAATTACTGACTGGGATTTGGAGCCAGGAGCCAGGAGTTTACAGCCTGAAACAAAGATTTTTATGGTAGAGAGGTGGAAAAACCTACAAGCACTGTGAGAGTCGAGTTCACCAATACTCCCTGAGTTCACCAGCCTGTCGTTCTTGCCCTGCAAGAACAGTGCTCCTAAGTTTGAGGAGATGAGACAAAGATACAAAACCATAGGACTTCCTCTTGGTCAAGGTAGGGCCTGTGAAGGAGCTGTGGTTTTCACAGGGCTGAGAGTGAAGAGGTGAGTCACCACTAAAGCTAGAAAATGTTTTCAATTCAGAAACTGCAAGAGAAGTCCATGGTTGCTTAAACACGACAGATAGTAACATGACAACCATGACCTGACATTTTAAATCAGAGCATCATCCAGGGTTCCTTTATGAAGAGGACTCTCCCGTTTAAGAGGAAGAACAAAGGAGAATTCTATGCTATTCTTCCAATGACCTCCACATTCCACTCTGCCCATGTAAACCTGCCTCTCATGTTTCAGACAGAAAATTCCCAAAATTTCTCACTAAAGGCACCATTCATATCTTTGCAAACTTTTCAGTGTCTTAATTCAAAAGACCATCTAATAGTTATATTATTAAGAGTTGGAGCCATTCAAGTCAATAAGCATGTGTGGGCTAACAACTTAGTAGCCTCTAGAAAAAATATTTCACATGCATCAGAAGAAAAAGATTTAGTTTGGGGAATGCACAACTTCTCACATCTTGGAATCAAATTGGGCTACTGCAGTTGTGGGCTTCAGCACCTCACGAATGTCAAGATCGTTAAGGGAAGGTGATGCTCTTGAACTTTTCCTCTTGTTTGCAAGATGACTGGTTTACTCTCAAATATCAAGAGCACACACAAAACAGGAAGGAAGGAGAAGGTGGTGCCAAGCTCATGTGATCCCTTTTAACAAGAAAGAGAAGCTGTTTCACAGACAGACTCTTACCCCAGCTGATGTCCAATTATAGCTCAGAGGCCAGAGATATTGTCATCTGCTCCTCACTAGTGGTGCAGAGAAAGTCAGCATTTAGCTGTGTGTGCAGAACTCCAAGTCAGGGGTCAGGAGCAAGAAAGCAGAGGGTAGATATTGGGTAAACAAACAGTATCTACTAGAGAGTCACATTTATTCATACAAGGAACAATAGACCGAGTTAATTCTTGCTCTTAACAACATCACCTATATTTTGGAGACTAATATGACCTTCTCTGAAAAATAAATACTATGCAATAAGACAAGAAGGCTATATTGCTGTGCAAAGCCACTTCATTTGCCTGGAAGGTTCAAAGAAAATTCTAGGAAGGCGCTGACCACACTGTAAAAGACAGGCATTTGGGCAGAGGAATAGTGAGCACTGAAGTTCACAGATGTGAAGAAAAATCTGCCTCATGATTTAAATAGCATGTGGCCTAGTTGTGGCACGCAGGCTGGATGGCAGGAGTCAGATGGCTCTACGTGCCAAGCAGCTCCATAAAGAATAGCATGGGAAGACCAGTAAGTATCTACTACTTTTCTTTTCTCCCTTTGGCCCAGCATCCCCTCCTTTGGGGCAAATGTTCTTTTACCTTCTGAAAGAACCAATCACATGGCCCAACTTCCATTTTCTAAATGTGAATCCTTGGACCCATGGAGAACCAATCAGAGGCTTTTAGGGAACTGAAGGATGCTGATAAAAGACTCTGTCCTAAGGAATATGTAAACTTGGAGCTGCCAGGAACTTTATTTTCCTTCTTCAGGGACAGACAGCTTGAAAAAATGAAGAGGGAGAAGGAGAGGAAGAGATTAGATTGGGGAAATAATTTTAACATCCTGAATTCAATTTACCTAAAATCATCTCTACTCCCATAAGTAATTTAAGCTAGTAACATTTCCAGTATTCATGAAGCTAGCTTAAACTGGGATTCTACCACTTGTAGTGGGAATTATCTTGGCAGAGGGCTTAAGACTGGATGCAGGAAGACTTATCAGTAGCTCTCACAGCATTGGCTTCTTCCTGGCCATAGGCTAAGCCTTCACCCTCCTGTCCTGCCATCACTGCCAGGAGAAAAGAGAAACAAGGTTTCCACTATCCCTATCTCAAGTTGGTGTGCAGCCTGAGAGAGCCCCTGATTCTCACCCAGCTGCCAGATGGCACCCATTTCCTGTCCTGTGATTGTTGGCTGCCTTCCTGGGTTGTTGCCTGATTCTGTTATCAGCTGGTGAATTCTAAGAAAAGTGACGTCCTACCACAGCAAACACATGCAGCCAGAGCTGATGGTAACTCAAGCAGCTATGTGCACAATGGAGCCCTAGACATTATTCACGACCTCTGGCATTTAGGATTCTGGCAAAGCTCTGGCAGTCAAGAACACCAGTATTTCTGAGCTGGTAACTTGAATCCTCAGAGGTTTTAGAGCTGGCTTTGCCTCTAAAGAGTTTCTTTTCATATTTCAGTGCTTTTCTACACCCCAATCTAGCTTATTAGCTAGATTTATTTATTTACTTATTAGCTGTTTGGCAAATCAGTTCACTTCTCTGAGTTTCCATTTCTTCAATGTTGAATAGACCTAATTGCAATCATGCCTTGGCTCCTTACTGTGTGTCAGGCATGCTAAGCACCATATTAGAGTCACCTCCATCTTGGGGAGGTAACTCAGCACTGGTACAATGTGAGACCTCAGTTCAGATTTGCCATTGTTATTGACATCTATGGTGCCATAGGGACCATCAGCTCCAGTCTAATCTTTAATGGATAAGGAAACTGACACCCAGAAGCAGTGAATGACTTCTGAAAATCATACATCATTGTCAATGACAGAGCAAAATCTAGAACCCATGCCTTATCCAAACTTAGGTACTCGCACAAAAACAACAATGGTTATAGAGTACCTACAAATTATTTAGCCCAAAATATATGTAATGCCTATGAAGGAAACTTTAAATTCTAATTAAAAAAAGCATAAAGTAATATGATTAAGTGGAGGTTGTCCATGATTTTGAATGGGCAACCTCATATTGCAATAGTAATAATTATCCCCATGTTTATTTATAAATTAAAAGTAGTCTGATCTCAATTAGGTTCCTTGAGGAACTTGAAAAATGTATTCTAAAATGTCTGTGAAGAAGGAGAAAGCCACGGGTAGCCTAATGGAGTAAAAAAGAAGAGGTGATAACTGCTTTATCAGTCACTGAGAAGTATTACAAGATGGTTGTAGTGAAATAGTTTGTGATTGGTACAAGAGTGGACAAATGGTTCTCTGAAATAGAGCAGAGAGGTGAGAATCAGACTCAGAATCTGATTAATGGAGGGAATTTATGGAATTTAACACATGGCAAAAGATTGCATCTCAATTTTATGAGAAAAACCTGGTTGTTTGGCAGATGGATTAGAAGAACCACTTTACTACTTGGAGAAAAATAAATATGACAGGATCTCTACCAAACGAAACCCCAGATAAATTAAAGATCTAAATATGAAAGGCAAAAGACCAAGTTATTAGGGGGAATAAACATTGAGACCTGGGGGCAAGAAAAGAGTTTATGAGCAACACTATGGACTTTTTTTTTCAACAAAGAACATTATGGGCAAAGTTACTGAACAGATAGCTGGAAACACAGAGATGTTTGTAGTATCTAAACTTGGAATGGCATTCTATGTACCATAAATGATAGCTTGTTACTCAATTAGAAGAAAAGAACAGTTCCTATGGGAACTGAGTGTCTTATGGATAATTATAGAAGAAATCTCACAAGTTAACAGGGAAGTGAAGGAGTGCTCAAAATCATTAATACGTTGAAGCAATAAGATACCACTTTAAACCAAATAGACCAGAAAAATTTAGTAAGTTGTTTGGTTTTGATTTTTTATTATAGTAGCAAAACTGACTAGCACAGAGATGTGTGAGCTAAATTTTCACTGCAGTGCTCTTAGCTAGAGCATCACCAATAATACCCTAACCATAAATTATTTTATGTTTTAACTACATTATTTCCTCTGAACCCTAAAAGAATTCCATAACGGAAGGAGAGCAGGTGTGGCAGTTCTCACTTAACAATTGTATACCCAGGGCCGGAGAATCCCCTGGTTTTGTTGGTAAGAGACGAATGACAGTGGCTCACCTTGACATAGCATTACCAGAGGTGACAAGCACTAATGTTGAGCCCTTCACAGGTATTACATACAACATCATTATACATAAAATCTCAGAATAATTCCAACATAGTTTTTTTTTTATCACTACTATTTTGTTATCTCCATTTACAGCAGAGGAAACTGAGGCATCAAGAGAGGTGGAGTGGCTTGTTATGCTAATACAGCAAAGTAGATCTGGATTCGAATCCAGGCCCTTCTGATTATACAATTAGGGTGGCTATGTAAGTTAAAGCCGTAACTGAGGCGGTTCTGAGAGTGAAGCACTGTGTTATGTTAGTTTGACACTTCATTCACGCACAAAAGATCCTGGGCACTCTGTAGTCCAGTCTCCTAGATCTCTGCTGCACTGCCTGTCCGAGGGGGGCCCAGGCCTCCAACTCCACAGACCAAGTTTCTTTTACTTTTATATTTTTATTGTGCTGGGTGAGGGTCAATTGTGGAACTTAAAAATGTTCTTACAATATATCATACTTGAATTCACCCCTCCACCATTCTCCTTTATCCCCTCCTCCCATTCACAGGCCACGTTACTTTCCTTCACAGGAGGACTGTTTTAAAACGAGATCCTGCAAGCTCCCAGGAGAAGTAACTGCAGAAATTGCCCCCCAGGGTATTGAGAAAATATACAGGAGGAATGTGATCTGGTTTCAGAACTGAGAAGCAGTTGAGAGGGTGGGCCCTCGGGGACTTGGGTTGGAGCTGTCATTAGTGAGAAGATTATCTCCAGCTAGGTTTTGGCTTCCAGTCAAAGAAAAAGATAAGAACCTGGAGACGTGAGCTCTCTCTCCTGATCTGGGGCTAATTGGTCTGTTGATGGGAATGGCTTTCCTCTCACACAGTTTACTCCATTTCCCTGCCATCCAGCCAGCCCAGGAAGAACTAGTAATTATGCAGTAATAGCTACATTAAACTCTTATATAAGCAGGGGCAGCATTCCCTCATTGCCTGATATCATGATCTCATTCATCTCTCACAACAGCCCTGTGGAGCAAGTATTATTATTACTGCTATTGTTACTATTATTGTTATTATTATTATATCCGTTTTGCAGATGAGGAAGTTGAGGTTGGAAGGTATTCAGTTTCGCACTGAAAGTTTCACATTTTGTAATAAATTCAGGTCTGTGTCTTAAAGCTTGTGTTTTAGCACACATCTTGTTTCCTGGTATAAAATTAGCTCATCAAGTCTTTCCTGCTGCACAGAACAATGTCTGGAAGACAAAAGAGGGTCAAACATTACTCGCTCTGTCCTTGTGGACAAAGAGTAGTGGTAGTTCCTAAAGGCTTCAAAGACTAGCTCCATTTCCACTCACTTTTATGGTAATCCATTCACTCTGAGACTGAAAAAGAAACACATTGATTGGAGTGGAAAGAGAATCTTTTGGACATTTTTTTTGGTGGTACAAGGGTTTGAACTCAGGGTTTCATGCTTGCTAGGCAGGTACTCTTACCACTGGAGCCACTTGTCAGCTCTTTTTTGAGATGGGGTCTTGCAAACTGTTTTCAGGGGGCTGGCTTCAAACCTTATCCTCCTGGTCTGACTTCTGATTAGCAAGAATTATAGGCATGAGCCACAGGTTCCCAGCTCTTTTGACATTTTTAATAAAGAAAAATTGAAAAGTCAGGTGCCGGTGGCTCACACTTGTCATCCTAGCTACTTGGGAAGCAGAGATCTAGAGGAGCACAGTTTGAGACCAGCCTGAGCAAATAGTTCATGAGACCCTATCTCCAAAATAATCAGAGCAAAAATGCACTGGTGGTGGGGTTCAAGTGGTAAAATGCCTGCTTTTCAAGCATGAAGCTCTGAGTTCAAATCCCAATCCCACCAAACGAAAAAAAATAAAAAATGAGTAAGGTTATAGTAATGTAAAGAAATTTCTCAGGAGAGAAAGAAAGGTAATCTGAGTCACCGCAACTGGCATAACGTCAATGGAGAAAAGCTCCCTCTCTCCCTTCCTTGTGGCTATTGTCTCTGACATCCCAAAGTCTCTCAGGTGTGTTCATCAAATTGTTGAAACTTCCTTAGACTTTAAGGAATCTCAACCCCAATCTGACCCTTGAAGCTTAATCTTTATTAACCTACCTTTGCTTTTGAAGATGGCTAAAAATTAAAGAACTTGGTGTTGGAATTTAAACACCTTAGGGATAACTTATCACTGCAATGATGGTCCCTGCCTCCTCCTGGCTGCATCTAGGCTGATTTAGAGAGATCACATTCCCTTACCTTACAGGACACATTTCATGATCACAAAGTGACAGTTACTCCAGGATGAGTTGTATCTGAAAGGCCATCAGCTCCCTACTTTTCTTTTACCTTATTATCTTTTTTAACTTCAAATCTTAAAATCTGATTAATGGAGAGAATTTTGGTGGATTTCAACTCTGTTCCCATCACTCATTCTAAGTGACTTAATCTCTTTGGAACTCTGGTTCCTTATCTCACTTCAACAGAGAAGCAAAAGTGAGATTTTTTAAGACTAAAAAAAATTAAAGGAAACCACTCTAAAAATCCTGTAGTTACTTTTGGGTAAGTAAGATTAGCTTCCTAATTTCAGTTTCTGGCACAGTTCCTCAACTAACTTGACTAAACTCGATGATGTGGTAATGTGAGGTAAAGTCATGGTAGATAGAAAAATTATTAGACAGCTGCCAAAGAAACCACATAAATTTATAAAGGCAGTACTGACCCCAAGCCTTACAGGTAGAACAAATTTATTTTCATACAACTTAACTTTCATAAATACTCTCCAATGCTGGGAGATTAGCTTGGCAAATAGCCAAATAAACACAAGACTAGAGCTAGCTTTTATGGTATTAGAATTCCCAAAAGGTGGAGCAGAGAAAGGGTTAGAAACCAAGGGGCTGATATGCTCCAGTAAAAATATAGCATCCCTGAAGTGTTCACACAAAAGCCAAGAATATTTCTTTTTTCTGAATGACCTACTTCATGCCATGTTCTGAAGAAGAGACCACTGGGAAATGTACTTGGTCCTGAGTCCATTAATTAAGCCCTTACCAAGTGTCCTGTAGGGCACGAACTTTCTGTCTCCTATTTTCTTTACTATTTGAGTACTAGTAAGTGCAAAACTCATGAGACAAGAGGACTTTGTAAAAACCAAGTCTCAGAGTCTGAGGAAGTAGCAAGATGGTATCTTAAAATATGTTATGATTTCTTATTTCTATTTCCCTCAAGTTAGTCATTTATTGCCTAAAGAAAATTGGTTAAAAATAGCAACAACAATAACTTACAATTATTGCATCTTTTCTTAAATGCCTGGCATCATCCTGGCTACTTGACATGTATTATCTTACTTAATCTCCCCAATAGCATTAGAAGATGAGCACTACCAATGAAAAAACTGAGGCATAGAAAGTTTAAATAATGTATCTAAGATCAAAAAGAGCTAGGAAAGATGGAGTCATAAGAGAGAAAATAGTTACAAAAGCAAAAGCTTTGATTTGCAAATTCTTAGGTTCTATAACATTCATATGTCCTAAGAAATACACAAATCACGTGTACAGGTGACTAGAAGTTCACAGCGTGATTGGTTTGTGTCACCTACACCCAGATGAGGAAAACAACACCAGCACACCACACTCCTCAAGTCCCTTCCAGTATCTACTTCCCACACCAGGACTCTGGACTAAAACAGTCAATTTATTTTTGCTTCTTTTTGAACTTTTTATAATTAGAATCATATACAGTGTTCTTTTTTATGTGTCAGGCTTCTTTCACTCCAATTTGTGTGGAAGGATCCATTTGTATTGTTTTTCATTTTCAGTCATCTATGATATTCTGCATCACATGTCAAAGTGTATCTTTGTATTTTACCATCAGTTAATATTTGGCTTCAAGTCACATTACTGTGACTATTCTTGATGTATCTTTTGGTGAACATAATTCACATTTATTTTGAACATACACTTAGGCATGGAAGGGTAAATTATGTGTTTTATAAATATTCACTTTGTACATATTACCCAATAGTTTCCCAAAATAGTTGAACCACTCAATAGATGCCCCCCCATCACATGACCATTCCAGTTGCTCTATATCCTTACCAAAATTCTCTATTGTCTGTCTTCTCATTTCAGCCATTAGGAAGGTCACGACTTTTATGTGACTTTGTGGGAAACAGTGTATAATAAAAATTAAGCATTTCAAAAAAGCAACAGCAAAGCCATAAACTAAGTTTAGGGTGTTTTTAAGCATGAGCCCTCTGTGACTGTGCAGGTCCCATGCCCAGGAAGCCATCCCTGAGGGTGGGTGTGTAGTGACAGCACATTGTTTTATTTAAATTTCTTTGGTGACTAATGAAATTGAACATATTTTAATATGTTGATTAGTCATTTTGATCTATTTCACTAAGAATCATCTATTCAAGTCACTTACCCTGTTTCTTTTTTATTGTTGGTCTTTAAAAATTAACTTGAACAATGGCAGAGCACTTATCTAGCCTCAGCACCAAAACACTAATTTATAGAAGTCAATCAGTTTTTCTGGATACAATACCTTAATTATACATATGTATGTTCTTGTGTGTATCAAATCACTTTTATATCTTTTGTTTAATGAGGTCTTAATTTTTCTTCATTTCTCTTTTTAAAAACATTTTATTAGCATATATTAATTATAGAAAGGGGCTTCATTGTGGTATTTCCATACATGCATATAATGTACTTTGATCATATTTATCCCCTCTATTACTCTTTCTTAACCCCCCCCCTTTTAAAACATTTTTAATGGGTTTCAGTAGTCTATTTTCAAATATGCATATATTGTATTTATACTCTCTTAGTAATTTTCAAGTATACAATATACTGCCATTAATTGCAGTTGCCATGATATATGACAGATCTCTTAAACTTCCTGTTTAACTGAAATTCTGTGTCCTTTGTCCAATATTTCCCAAATATACCCATCTGGCATGTGTAACCACCCATTTTACTGATAACCACCATTTTACTCTGTTTCAATAAGGTTCTTTCCTTTTTTATGGATTTCACATGTAAGTGAATGATAGGGTATTTGTCTTTCTGTGCCTGCTTATTTTACCTACCATATGTTTATCTATGTCCTTGCAAGTGATAGGATCTTTTTCTTTTTTCGTTTTGAGGACAGGGTCTTGCTATGTAGTCTAGGCTGTTTTTGAACATGTGATCCTCTATACCTGGCTCCTTTTTTTGAAGGCTGGATAGTATTCCATTGTGTATATATACCACATTTCCGTTACCCATTCATCCACCGAGGGACACTTACATTAATTTCGTAGCCAGGCTATTGTCAATAGTGCTACAATGAGAGGTATTTCTTTGACATACTGATTTCACATCCTTTGGATGTATTGCCAGAAGTAGGATTGCTGGATCACATAGTAAGTCAATTTTTAATGTTTCGAGAAATGTCCATACTATTGTTGAGAATCCTGTCTTAATTTATATTCCCATCAACAGTGCACAGAGCTCTTTCTCCACAACATTGTAAACACTTGTTATCTTTTGTCTTTTTGATTGTAACCATTCTAATGGCTATGAGGTGACATCTCATTGTGCTTTCAATTTATATTTTCTTGATGATTTGTGCTGTTGAACATTGATATACCTGCTGGCCACTTGTATGTGTTCTTTTAAGAAACATCTAATCAGGTCCTTTGCCCATTTTTAATTGAGTTAATTATTTTCTTCCTATTGAGTTGCTTCAGTTCCTTGTGTATTTTTAATATGAACCTCTCACTAGGTGTGAATATTTTCTCCCATTCTTCAGGTTGTCTCTTCACTCTGTTGATTGTTTCTCTTGCAGTGCAGAGGCTTTTTAGTTTGTCTACCTTTGCTTTTGTTAACTATGGTTTTGGGGTCTTCTCCAAAAAGCATTGCCTAGATTAGTACCCTCCCCAATTTTTCCTAGTACTTTTAAAGTTTCAAGACTTAAGTTTAAGTCTTTAATCCATTTTTTCTTAATCTACTTTGTGTTGGTTTTTGTATATGGTGTGAGATGAAAGTCTGCTTACATTCTTCTGCATGTTGATATCTGCTTTCCCCAGCTGCACTATTTATTGAAGACACTGTTCTTTTCATATTGTGTGTTCTGGGTATCTTTGTCAAAACTCAACCAACCATAGCTGTGCAGGTTTATTTCAGAACTTTCTATTCTATTTGTTTCATCAGTTTATGTACCATGTGTTTTTTTTTTAATTACTATACCTTTATAATACATTTTAAAATCAGGTAGTATGATACATCTGGCTTTGTTCTTTTTGCTGAAGATTGCTGTGACTTTTCAAGGTCCTTTGTGGTTTCATATGAATTGTAGAATTAAAAAAAACTTATGTGAAAAATGTCATTGCAATTTCTACAGGAACTGAATTGAATCTTAAGATCACTTTGGATAATATGGAGATTTAACTATTAATTCTTTCAGTCTATGAACATGGGAAATTTTCATTTATTTGTGTCTTTTTCAATATCTGGTATCTGTAATTTTTAGTGTACAGACTTTTTGTCTCCTGCAAACTTTAGTGAATTCATTTGTTAGTTCCAATAGTTTTTGGTGGAGTCTTTAGGGCTTTCTATATGCAAGATCATATCACTTGTGTATTCCAAAGATGTTGGAACAAAGGTTATATATCTGGTAGGTCCAGTTGGCCAAAGTTTTGATCAAGTCCTGTATCTAAAAATGTATCTCTAACTGATTTTTGTGTATGCCTTGAGGAGATAGGGAGGTCATGATTCATTTTTATCCATCTATCTAGCTATCTAAATGACTTTGCATGAGTTTTTGAAATGACTCTATTTTTTCCTCTCTGCCCTTTGCTGTCACCTTTGTCATATTTGACCAGTTATGTGTGGGCCTATTTCTACATTCTCTATTATCTTCTCTTGTTCTGTTATCTGTCCTTTTACAAATAGGAATCTGTTCTAATAATAGGTCTTATTAGGTCTCATAGGGTAAGTCTTCCAGCTTTACTCTTCTTTAAGATTGTCTATTCTATTCTTGCAAGGCTTATGGATTTTATTTCCATTTAAATTTCCAAATGACTTTTTGTTTGATTTGGAATTATATTTAATCTTTAGATTAGTTTGAGTAGAACTGTCATCTCTGTATTGTTGAATCTTTCAGTTCTTGAATAAGTTATACTCCTTCATTTATTCATGCCTTATTTGATTTTTCTCAATAATGTTTTATAATTTTAGCATAGAAACCTTGTACATTTGTTATTAGGTTTGTTTGTAGGTACTTGACTTTTAATGCTATTGTAAGTAGTAAGATTTTCAGGCTTCAGTTTGAATTTGTTGCTAGCATAGGGAAATTCAACCACATTGGCTAGCACCTCTTATACAATATTGAATAGAAATTTTGTAATAATTTTGAGAATCATTTTGAGAATTTTGTCTCATTCTTGATTTTATAGGGAAAGCTTTCAGTGTTTTTCCAGGAAACATCATGGTAATATTGTTTGCTTTCAGCTCTTAGGTATTATTTATAAATTAGGAGAATTCCCTTCTACTCCTAAGTTTTTCATCATGTATTAGTTTTATCTTTTATAAAAGTCTTTTTGTCTTTAAGATGATCATATGACTTTCTCCCTTTTTTCCATTAATGATGTAAATTATAAGGATTGATATTTAAATGCTAAATGATATGTATATTCTCAGGATAAACCCCATTTGATGGCATCACATAGTATTGGATTCTAATACACAATGTTGGTTAAAAAAAATGTTCAAGACAGAAAGTAGTCAGTAATTTTTCCATTTGTATACATTCTTTTTCATATTTTCATTTATAGGTGTTTCTAAACTAAAAATAAATGAGAGCTTTTTCTTCTTTTTTCTGTGCTCTAAAAGATCTTTGGTAAGATGAGTTTGTTCTATAAGTATTTGGAAGAATATACTAGTGAAACCAATCTGGGCAAAAAGTTTTCTTTGTGGGGAAGATTTTCATAATTAATTCAATTTATTTTTAACAAAAGATTATTTAGATTTTATTTACTCTCCTGTTAATTTTCGTAATTTATGTTTTGCAATGAGCTTGTCTATTGTATTTATTTAAATAGAGATGTTCAAAGGTGCTGTTATTTTCTTTCTAAAGTCTATGGTAATGTCCCTGGTTTTAATCCTGATTGTGGTCATTTGTGTTTGTTTTCTCTCTTATTTTCTTGATTACTGTGCTAAAAGTTTATCAATTTATAATTCTTTTCAAAATTGACTTTTGGCTGTGTTAATTTCTCCACTATACATGGCCTTTTTTGCTTCTTTGTTTCCTTTCTTTTAAAAATTCCCTCCTCTCTAATTTTTTTCCTTTTCCAGTTTCTGGAAATGAAAAATCAGATCACTACTTTTTAGCTACATTTCCCCTAAATTATTTTAAACATCAATGAGACAATGAGTAATTTTTTTCATTGAGTTTTTTATTCCACATGCTATCTAGGAAGATATTGCTTAGTTTCCAAATATTTGGACATTTTATCTTTTTTTAATATTTATTTGCCCATTTAATTATTTTTACAAGCTTGCCTATAAAAACTGTGATCAAATAGAATGTTCTAAATTAGTTCAGTTATTTGAGATTTCTCTTTAAAAATTTTATTAGCATATAATAGTTGTATAGGGTGATACATTTGATATTTATATATGTGCTTATGATATATCTTACATTTACCCCCTCCATTGTTTTCTCTCTTCTCCTCTCCCCCATTCTTAGAACAATTTTAATAGATTTAATTCTTCAATTTTCTTATATAAATACAAAATGTATCCACCATATTCACTGTCATTCACCCTTTCCTTATACCCACTCCCCTCCTACTGGTACTCACCCCTGGAAAAGAAAATCCAATTGTCCTTCATTTTTTAAAGTATATATTGATAGTCTAAGGGAGTCTTGCCTTGGTACTTCAGGCCTGTATATACGGGGCTTTAATCAAATTACCCATCTCTTATTTACTCTTTCTCTATCACCATGCTCCACTAATATTCAAGAGCTTACAGTACAGTATGTGACATTATATTTGTATATAAATGGGTTGTTTCAATATTTTTCACTCTCTAACATTTTCTTCACCTCTCTTGAGGCTTGCTTTATGAATTAACATGTGATCAATCTTGGTGAGTTCTCTATGTGCACTTGAAATGAGTATGTATTCTTGTGGTTGTTGTGTGCAATATACTCTCTATTCAATTAGATCACATTTACTTATTACTTTACTCATACTTGTTCTATAAGCTATTGAAATAAGAGTATTAGAGTTTTGCACCATGGAAAAGATTTTCTATTTTGTCTTCTTTTCGTTATTTTATTTATATTATATAGCAATGCTATTGATACACTCATAAAATTGTGATGTCTTTGGTAGATTAACCTCTTTATCTTTGTGAAGTGTCCCTTTTTGTCTCTGATAATGCTATTGCTTTTGAATCTACTCTGTCTGATTCTGGGAGAGCTATTTTAATTCTTTTGCTTAGTGTTTCCATGATGTATCTTGTTGCTTTATCTTAATTTTCAGAGCCATAAAATTTAAAGTATGTTTCTTATAAGCATTAAGTTTTGATTTTAGTACAATAACCTTAGTATGTTAATTTAAATATATAATCTAGTTATATTTAATGTAATTCCTGACATATTTGGGGTTATATCTATCTATAATCATTTTTTTCCTTCTACATGAAGGTCTTCCTTTAGCATTTCTTCCTGTTAACCTTTTTTCATTTGTTTTATTTCATTCTATTTTTTAGTGGCATTGGGTGTTGAACTCATAGACTTGTGAGTGCTACCACTCTACCACTTGAGCCACCCTGCCAGTCCCTTTTAGCATTCCTTTAGGTTGGGTCTGGTGGTCTGTCCTGCTTGCATTAATGTCTTTACTTCATCCTCATTTTTGAAAGAACACTTGATTGGGCAAAATATCCTAGATTAACAGTTATTTTCTATCAACGCTTTGAAGAATTCATTCTACTGTTTTCTACTCTCATTTCTATTGTGAGACTGTTAATTTTATTTGTTCCTTTGAAGATTATGTCTCTTTCACTACTTTTAAGGAACTTTTCCTTTTCTTTAGTTTTTAGTAATTTTACTATAATATACCTTGATGTCATTTTCTCTTTATTTATCCTGTCTAGTTTCATAGGCTCATTCCATAAGTCTTAGAAAACTCTTAGCCATCATCTTTTTGAGTACTTACCTGTAAAATTCTTTCTCTTCTTTCTTTGTGGGACTCCAGGTGCATATATATATTAGATTTTTCACTGTTACACAGGCTTTTTATATTCCATCCTATATTTCCCTTCTTCATCTTTGTGTTTTAATTTATGAATATTTCTAATTCGTCTACTTTTCAGTTTTGTAATGCTATGTCATATTGGACCCAAACTATAACTAGCGTATCTACTGAGCATTTATTTCAGACATTTTATATTTTAATTCTAGGATTTCCATTTGGTATTCTTTTAGATATCAAATTTCCAATAAAAATTTCCATTTTCCCAGATATTTTCTCTATATTTCCCTCTATTTTCCTAAGCATATAAATTGTACTTATCCACATTCTTATATGCTGTCTCCAATATCAAGATCATCTGTACTTTTATTTCCATATATAGGGGATCTTCAGACTCAAATTTCCTGCTCCAATCCTATAAAGCCCTGATTGCCACAATGTCTGCTGACTTCTCTGTTCTTTAGCAGAAAATCCTTGATTTGCAACTTCTGCCTAAAATCAGCATATATTTCCAAGGAAAAGCAATTGTAGACAGACAGCACACCTCTCCACTTTTCTCCATCTAAGCCTTTGAATCTTCATTGCCTCAGCAGCTCTCAGATGGATTTTAACAGATAACCATTTATTTGCATTTCATTCAACTCTTTTAGTTGTTCTCAATGGAAGAGCTAATCTGTTGTAAATTATTTCACTCTGCACTAAGATGCAGACTTTTGAACAGAAAATTAGTTCACAAAACATTCTGGGAAAGAGACCTTTCAAGTTATTTACAGAAATGGGTTGAAGCGAGACTGGAAAAGACAAATGACCCTCTAAGAAGAGTATTAGAACGGCCCTGGAGGTAGGTAGAGAGGAGGAGCCGGAGAACCAAGGCCAGTGACAACTTGTAGATTCATGGAGGAAGGTTGGATTCTGCATTGTTTTTACCTGAGTAACCCCCTCCATGGTTGGCCCTAGGGGGGGTCAAACCATGTCCATAAATGGCCTATTCTCAATAAATATTTGTTGAATAAGTAAGTGATAAATTAAGAATAATCATCATCATTGAAGTACTAAAGCTTGAGCAACAGAAGTTCAACTATGGAAGTAACCAAAGGGAACAAGATCTTTCGTTGTCTTAAAAGGTAATCTAAGTCATAAACCTTATAGTACCCACTAAGAAAAATGGGCAATCTATTCTACCCTAGATTGCTGTGTTCAGTGAATGTGGAAATGAGGGTGATTGCATGATGTAGGGAGGCATGTATGCACCATCTAGAAAGTTCAGGGAAACCTCAGGAAGAAGATGACAATACTGCTCCACATAGAGACCCTCCTCCTCTGAGATGCACTGTGCACCTCCAAGGCACCACATTCTGCTCTAGAATATACCAACTGACTTGATGTAGAGTGACTCATGAGGCTCGTCATTCCACAGTTTGGTGTTAGAGTGCCATGGTTGGAGAATGGAACCCAGGGCTGGAAGCCTCAGATACTGTCCCATGAACACAAGGTCAGACTGAGGGATGGTAAATTCTTCAGAGAGGCTGTCTTCAGCACCTGGAAAGTTCTGTTGGCCTTGGACCAATGTCAACCTCCCTGACTCCTGTACTTCCCCCCTCAAGAAATAAAGCAAAAAGTCTTGGTCCTCAAAGACTTTGCCAGCCATTTAACAGAAATAATTTGTGTGAAGGTGGTCTTAGACAGTTCAGAATCCACAGCCCTTTTCCAATTATCTGTCATTCATATAGTAGAGATAATATTGATAATATACTTACCACACGATGAATAAGTACTATACTACATATACTTTTTTATTTAATAGTCACACAACCTTACTATTAGTATTTCTGTCTTATACAGGAGGAAATTGTGGCTGGGCTGCCCAAGACTGCAGCTGGTAAGTAGAGGAATCCAGACCCATCACTTACAAGTGTTTTACTTTGGGTTCCCCCAGTGAGCTAAGGATTGGAGTGCAAGCAGTTTATCTGAAAAAATGTAGGGAACATAGGTAGAAGGATAAGGGATGATAAAGGGAAGGGACAGTGGTCTACACAGGGTAAACTGTGAAGTTAGCTACTGAAACTTGACCCTGTAAGGAAACTGAGATGTTCAGCACTGCTTAGAATGAGCCTACCTATGAAGTGTTGAGCCTGCCACATGTGATAACACAATTTAGAAAACATGCCAGTAGGCATATATGTAGATACTAACAGTGGAGAAAGTCTGAGGGACATGAGAGACAGCATCCATTACACCAGATATGTAGCTTAGGATTGTAAAATAAAATGATAGCAGCCTCTAGGAGTGCCTTCTAAGGGGAGATTTGGTTGACCAATTTCCCCTGACTCATTGAACTTTTTCCCTACAATTACATTTTTAGTACTTTTCTCTACCCCACACTAATGTCTTGCCTGTCCATGCCCTTATCATCAAACTGGCTAACTCTGACATACCCTTGAGTTCCCAAATGCAATGTTCCTTCCATTGAGATGCTCTCCCTTCTCTCTCCAGCACCCTATGGCCTCACCACTCTGTAAACATTCATGTTTATTGCTCAGACTCCAAGCTTCACATGGGGAAGGAAGGTATCTTTCTTGCTTCTTATTGTGCTGTTAAGGTATCTGGTAAAATTTGTGAAATTAATGAATGATTTTTCACATCATCATTCTATCTTTGAAAGTTTGTTCTGTAAAGTAGTATTCAAATATGTCCTCCTCCTACTGATAAGTACTCTGTAGGTCCTATGAACCATTCTAGGTGTTTCCAGTAAGTTACCTATAGTCTTTATAATGATCTTGGAGGTAAATATGATTCCTTCCATTTAAAGACTATAATAATCCTGAAGGTAAGTATGATTCTTTCCATTTGAAGATGAGAAAATTGAGCCTCAGAGGAGGTAACTGATTGGACCAAGCAATGGAAGATCTGCTGTTGAATTTGTATTTTTTTTTGCCTCCACACCCACTTCCTTCTCATGGCATTGCACTGGGTCCCCTCATTTAAGGCTCTGATGAAATCTGCACATTCAGATGACAGGCAACCATCTTCTCTTCATTTTGAATTCCCCACAGTGCCTAACACACTGCTTTGCTTTCCTCTGGGATCAGATAGACATTAGTGCAAGGGAAGGCTTCTGAAACCTTGAGCATGTCAGTTGATCCATTTCCAACAAGCAAGTGAGCTCTCTATGGCTCTCTTCTCTCTGACGTACCATTTTGTTTGTTTTTATCCTAATTCCTTTCAGATGTTCTTTCCTCTATAATCTCCTCCCTGTGGGTGACAGTTGGCATGGCTCACATCTGTTGAAATATTTGCCCTACCCAGGGAAGTAGCTAAATAAGCTGCAGTGCTGAGCAGTAATAATAAAGGCAGACGAACAATATAACGATGGTAGTGCCCCAGGGTGGCGACTACATTCCTCAAATCCCTCCCTAATTAATTTGCTTTGAACTGGACCCATCAGGATTCTGGGCGTCCTTTTGCCTCTGTGCCAGACGCATAGCATCTTCATGTAGTTGCCGTAACCAAATATTTGATGAATAGATCATGAATGTCTATTTTGAATGAGAGCTTGAAATATCACCATTTCATTTCTGTTTTTTCCACATTCCAAGATACCATGTAGGGCTCCTCTTCTCACACGTGTTTATAGAAACACATAATTCTTTTTCTTTCTTTTTTTAAGTAGAAGTGAGTGTGCAGCTTAAACTTCAAGAATCAGTACTAGAATAGAATTCAGAGTCAGCATCTGTGAAGAGGAAGGGAACTAGTGATTCTTAGCCTGGGTTCTCCGAGTTGTTAAGATTCTAAAAGAATTTTTTTAAAAAGGTAATAATGGCGTTTGAGCGTTTGTGACTGATCTATTAATCTGATGGAAATTATAATAAGACAACAAAGGTTAATGGAAATGTCAACTTTTATTTGGAAAGTGGGAAGCTAAAGCGATAGAAATCTCATTCAACTTGTTAAAGCAAAGAACAATTGGTTGTCATGACAAAGCATTACAGAGACAGATTGTCTTTGACCCATCAAAGCCAAGTGCTCTAATGACATCATCAGGTCCCCAACCTAGGTTGACCAACCATCCTGGTTTGCCTAGCATTTTATAGGTTTTAGTACTGAAAATTCCCTGTATTGAGAAATCCCCTTAGTCCTAGGGAAAAAAAATTAAGACATTTGGTCACCATTTATTCATCTCTCTGAATTAGTTGTTGGCTTTAATTCTCAAGAAGAATCTCCTCGTGATAGCAAAGATGTCCACTGACAACTCTAGATGTGCACGAACCCTATAATTATTAATCCCAGAAAAGAGTACATGCTCACATTTCCAACAACCTTCTGAGGTTGATTCTATTTGACCTGCATTGAGTTACATGACCTCCTCTAAACAATTATGGGCCAGAGAGGTCAGGTACTCGGCTGGCCAACGAGGTCAACTGTCTACCCTGGGGAGGAGGAATGAATAATATTATTGCTACCTATTATATAAAATGGGATAATTCCTGGAAAGAAAGGACTAGGGAGATTAAAAGAAAAGGTAATCATTTTACTGAGATATTTATTGAGTACTTACTCCTACCAAGAGTCTGTAAAATAATCATCACTAAATAATAATTTTAGAGGGGAAATTTTCTAAATAATGAAGAATGAAGGAAATTATTTAAAGACAGCTTATTGGGAGAAAGACTAAGAACTGAACTCAACCCCAACAAGACATAGCTGTAGAAGAAATTTTAGAAGTGAATTTGCAAAGCACCATTCAGTCTTTCTTTAAACAAGTCTCTTTCTGCACCATGATTGTCTTCTGTCCAACTCACAGACAATGGATCAGGACACTTGAGGTCCTCCTATGGATCCTGATAGGGAAACCATCTCATCTTGCATGTTGAAGAAGGCAAGCTACCTGTGGATCTTCCTCATGGAAAGATTTCCAAAGCTCTCAAGGGTCATCTATCCGAAATATCTTTCCCATTTGCTCCCTGGTTTCTTGATGTTTGAAATTCCTTGAGTTAGAAATAAGCCTTAAAATACAATTATCTCAGTTAGGCACTGTAGTGCGTGCCTGTAATCTAAGGTACTCAGGAGACAGAGGCAGGAGGCTTGTGACTTTGAAGCCAGCCTGGGCAAGAGGTAGTGAGACCCTGACTCAAAAGGACTAGGGGTATGACTGAAGTGATTCATCACTTGCCTAGTATGTGTGAGGTTCTGGGTTCAATCTTCAGTACTCCAAAAAAAAAAATTCCTAAAGGAGAGGGAACTCTTAGATTGAAATTCAAACTAAGTTATGTATGATTGATGGTATTCACATCTTTCAAAACTGGTTTGACTTGGGGCAAGGGAGTGAAGTGAGGAGAGGGAGATGCAGGATTTGGGGAAGGAATTTGAGAGAACTTGGAAAATAAAAGCTCAGGTAAAGTGGCAGAAGTAAAGTCATGAGTTCTGGGAATGCGGTCCCCAAGAGTCCCTGGGAGGTCTGGTCCCTTCATTCTCTTCTCACACGAGGAAGCTCTGAGTACTAGCCTCAGGATCAGTTTTATCAAAGAGAAAGTCCAATTCTAAAGGAGTAGGGCAATTACAGAACAGGAAGAAATACCATAACCTATCTGGGGAAGAAGTGTCTGGAGAAAATCCTTCTCAGTGCTGACAGCATCAGTGACCCTTTCAGAGGCACATCTCCAGTTCCTCTGCTTGGCATGGGAAGTCAACAGTTTTGACATCCACCACTGAGCCGTGCCAGCGACCATGGAATGGTTGCATCCTTGGCTCTCTAGGTACCTGGCCCTGGCTCTATCATTTTTCAAGATGCGGGAGTTCATGCAGATTCACTAGGGATTTAGGCCCAAGGTTCAACATAAAACCCAACAGCAATATTAGCTGGGCTTTGTGTTATTCCTTATAAGAATTCTTTTAAGTCTTTGATCAAATAACATCTTTTCAGGGAAGTTTACTGAATGCTTGATTGAAAACTGTAGCACTTCCCACACCCAGCTCTCTCTACCTTCCACTGAAGTTTATTTTTTCTCAATAGCAGTGACTTCTGCCCTCTAACATTTGGTCCAATCTGCTTGTTTATTTGTGGAGTGTAAGTCCACAAAGAATCTCTGAGGGCTTTGTTCACTGCTATATCCTTGGAATTTAGAGCAGTGCCTAGCTTGAGTGAAAGTTGTTGTGAACAAAATGGAGTCACTATGTCAAGCCCTAACAGAGAGAGAGAGAGAGAGAGGGGGGAGAGAGAGAGAGAGAGAGAAGAGAGAGGGAGGGAGAGAAGGAGGGAGGAAAGGAAAGAAGCCAGAGATTATGAAGGAGGTAAAGCTCATATATGTGTGTCAGATAACAAGAACTATCACAAAATACCCTGCCAGAACTACTACCTTACTGCATCCTTATACAGAAAATGTTTCTACGAGGACATCTGTTCAATAGCTGCCTGTTTAGCCTTGGACAGGTATCACCCTTGTTACTGATCCATGAATATTCTTGGGGCCAAGGATTACTGTTTCAAACTAACTTATGCAATCATTCTGCCTTTAAAAGTTTCCTTTTACTCTGTCCCCTTTGAATAAGGCACTGGTTCCCATTAAAGGCAGGCTCTGTACTGCAATGCTCCTTGTTCATTCCCAAATAAATCTCATTATTCTTTAGAGAGTCTCCCTCTGTTTGCTATTTAGGTTGGTACCCTCAATACATGGTCAAGAAATATTTGTAAGATGAATTAATGAAATTAATTTATACATGTAGAGTATTTAGAAAAGGGTCCAGCACATATGTAGCATTAAAAATGTTATTTATTAGTATGTTCATTATTATATTGAATTTCAACAAAGTAGAAATATTTGTTCTAGATCTTTACTGTTAAAACAACAGAAAATGGGACATTCTTTTCATAATTGTTTAAAAATAAGGCAAATGCTCTGTCTCCAATGCTTTCTGCTTGTCATACCTTTTTTTGCTCTCCAGGTCTAGATCATTGTGTTATCACTTGGCCTTGATCTCTGCTGTCACCAGAGAAGGCAGGCTTTTAAGTAAATACATGGAGAAACTCCATAAAAGTAATAATGCTTCATCTGCTTATAATGATTAGGGACATAAATTCTTGACTCATAAATAAGTTTTGATAAGGAGGAAGGCTCCAGATCTTGTTTGTGCCTTCAGATGTTTACCAAAGTCAGGGCACAGTGGGAACTAGATAATAAAAATGGGGTCATGTGCTCTGTATTAAATGGGCTTAATCTGTCCCTTTCCAAAACTTATCTTTCACTCCATGTCTTGCTGGTTGATTAGTGGTTCTCTGGCACCATGCAAATCCTGCTTTATACACCAAGGAGCTTTGTTAAGGCTTGATATGTCCATTCTTTCACTATGAACTCCTTCAAAAGCAAACATATAAGATATCAGCCTGGTGAAGCTTCACCCTCACCATTCACTTTAAATGTTAGTAAACTGCTTCACACGTGTGATCTTTGCCAGGTTGCTCAGAAGTAGACAGGAAGAGGAGATGAGGTGTCCAGGGAGAGGTCCAAAGGCTTTTAATATTGGTCACAAGAGTTGCCTAACAGGCAGGGTGGATATCATGGGAGGCTCCCAGTGTGGAGGAAGTACCCAAGTCTGAGAACTGGGGTAGAGAGTGTAGAGCAGGCTTCTGCCATTCAGAAGAAAGAGCTGCTTCTCCAAAGTAAGTCTGAAGAAGTAGCCCAGAGTGATACTGTAAACAGCATCATGGGACTCCTTAGGGCATGAACCTTGCTGCCTTCTGTGTGGCCATTTCACAACAGGCAAGTAGCAGGCCCAAGGCTGGAACTGAAGTCAGCTCCTATTTGTCTTGCACTTGTTTGCTGTATTTGGCCTCCAGTCCATCTCCTGTAGGCATAGATGACCTTCTCTGTGGAAAGTAAGGGCCAGGAACAAAAAAGGGTGGGTTTCATCTCAGTAAGGACTACTCTGTATACCTCAAGTACATCGTAGAGGTAAAGAATACAAAAGAAGATAACTCAATCACTCATTCATTTATTTGTTCATATTTTCGGGGCACTGGACTAGGTAATGGATGCAACAATAACAATAATAAAATGACGGTGTGCCAGAACTCTGTCAAGTGCCTCACTTGGTGAGTTTATTTAATTTTCACAATTCTCCCATGAGGCAGGAATATTTTTCATATTATTCATCTGAAAAAAATTGAGGTTTGAAGAGGTCATGTAACTAGACAATAGTCTCACACACCAAGTGTGTAGAAACAAAATCGAAGTCCATACTTTTCCTGTGTTTTTCACCATGGCATGTGGGTGATACCAATGGTGATGAAGTTCACAGTCTAGTGAGAAAGACAGAAAAGTAGACATATGAGAGGTGTGGTACTCACTGAAGTGTTGATCAGATTTAGCCACGGTGCAGTAGTTGTCCAAGCATGAAAATTGCTGCCTGAGATTTGAGTTATAACTAAGTGCCCTTTATGTCCTCCACAATGGGTTTTTCATTTTGACACTATTGACATTTTAGGACAGCTATTTCTTTGTTGGGGGAGTTAGCCTATTAATTGTAGGATGTATACCAGAATCTACCAACCAGATGCCAATAGCACATTCCCTCATTATGAAAATTGAAAATATCTTCAGACATTTCCAAGTGCCAGCTGGTTGGTGAAATTGTCCTGGCTTGAAAACCACTGCTCTATAAGAATTAAACTTCTAATAATCAAGACTTATTTCTTACTCATCATTTCACTCCATCCAACCCAACATAAATGTACTTGTACAACACTCCACCCGACCACAGCAGAGGACATATTCTTTGTAATCTCCCACAGAGCAGTCTCCAGGATAGACCATATTACTGACCATAAAAAGTCTCAACATATGTAACAGAATCAAAATCATCAGACCTATGTTTTCTAACCACAGTGGAATGAAGTGATAACTCAGCATAACAGAAAAATATCAGAACTCTCCAACTAATTGATGTTAATACATTTCAGAATATACCACACGTATAAAAAGAAATTATAAATTAGAAAATAACTTGAGCTGAAAGAAAAGAAAATTCAGAATGTCAAAATTTATGACAGGCATGTAAAGCATTGCTCAGAGGGATGTTCACAGATTTAAAAGCTTATATGCTAAAGAACAAAGTTCAAATGGGAAAACGCTAAACTTCTATTCCAAGAAACAAAAGAAAAGAGGAAACAAAATCTGAAGTAAGAGGGAAGAAAAAAAGATTGGGGTGGTAATCAGTGAAAGAAGATACAACAGATAAAACTGACCATCCCAAGAGCTGATTCTGTAAAATACAAACACATTAAACTAGGTTTATTCAGGTAAAAAAAAAAGAGAGAGAGAAAACACAAATTAATGGAATAGCTATAA
The DNA here is from genome assembly GCF_047511655.1 of Castor canadensis. NCBI lineage: Eukaryota > Metazoa > Chordata > Mammalia > Rodentia > Castoridae > Castor > Castor canadensis. The sequence continues at coordinate 171,697,160 of NC_133386.1, forward strand.
AGCCACTCTACTACACTCACAATAGAACCTACAGAAATTGAAACATTATAAGGAATACTATGAAAAATGAAAAACTTTATGCTAATACATTGGACAACATAGAAAAAATAGAGAAATTCCTATAAATAAGTAAATGTTTCCTCAAGGAAAAAAAATTGAATTAATAATCTAAAATCTTTCCCTTCACAAAAAAGACCAGACAGATGGTTTCACTGGTCAATTCTATCAAACAATCAAAGCTGAGGTAATATAAATTCCATATACATTATCAGAAAATAGAGGAATAAAAAGCATTTACCACTTATTTTATAGGGCCTGAATTCTAATTCTAAAATCAAAGAAATCACAGAAAAGAAAATGCTACAAACCCAAATCTTCCACGAATACAATCCTTCTGTGAATAAAATATTTGCAAATTGTGTTTACAACATATTGAAAGGACTATATACCGTGACCAAGTAGCCTTTCTCCAAAAATAAAAAGTCAGTTTACCATCTGAAAATCAATGAATGCCTGACACTACATTAATAGAATGAATTACAAAAATCATACCATCATTTCAACAGTCTTGGATATAACATCTGACAAAATCCAACACTCACTCATCTAACAACCTCAACAAACTTGGAGTAGAAGGAAATTTCTTCAGCCTGCTAAGTAACATTTACAAAGCCTACTTTTGTAGAAAATTGAACTTTTCCTCTAAAAGTGGGCTAGAGGGAAGGTTGTCACTGTGACCACTTCTTTTTAGGATAATACTGACATTTCTATTCAATGCAGTAAGTCAAGAAAAAGAAATTATAGTCGTGTAGATTAGAAAGGAAGGAGTAAAATGACACTTTTCTTGTCCACACCTGTCTTTGTCTATAAAATCCTAAGACTCTGTAACAAAAAAACCTATTAAAACTAGGAAGCAAACTAGTTGGGCAAGGTCACAGGATACAAGATAAATATGCAAAATCATTTGTATTTCTATATATTGGCAATGGACTATCCAAAAGTAAAATTAAGAAAATAATTTAATACATATAGCATCAAACAGAATGCAATATGGAGGAATAATTTAATATCACCTGTGGAAGACATTCAAAATAGTACTGTGGGAAATAGAGGTCTATTTTTAGAATAGGAATTCTTCTCAAACTGATTTAGAAATTCACACAAATCTTATAAAATTCCAGTGGGGCTTGTTTGTATAATTTGATGAGATGATCCAAATTAATATGAAAATGCAAACAACATAACAGTCAAAATCATTCTGAGGGCTGGTGGGATAGCTCAAGTGGTAAAGAGCCTCCATAGCAAGCATGAGTTCAAGCTCCAGTCTGATAAAAAAAATACTGAAAATGAAACACTAAGTTGGCATATTTATACTACTTGACTTCAAACTTTCTAAAAACCTACAGCAATCAGAACAGTGTGGTATTGACATAAGTATAGACATACAGCTCAGTGGGACGGAATAGAAAGTTCAGAAATAAGCCCATATATTTTTGTTCACTAACTTTTCAACACCTGTGCCAAGATAATTCAATGGGAGCAAATAGCCTTTTCAAAAACGTTGAGCAAGAATAGTTGGGTTTCCTTGTGCAAAAATATGAATGTAGTCCTAACTTTGCTCTACACATACAATATTAATTTAAAACGGATGATTTCCAGCAACATGGACACAACTGGAGGACATTATGTTTGGTGAAATAAATCAAGCACAAAAGGAGAAAGAAAAATACTGTATGTTCTCACTCATTTGTAGCACTTAAAAAAAGTTGATCTCATAAGAAATAGAACAGTGGTTTCCCGAGGATGGGGAAGCTGGAAGAGGAAAGGAAGGATAAAGACAGGATGGCCAGTGGGCACAAAGGAAAAGTTGGGCAGGAGCAATGACTTCTTCTGTTCTCAAGGGCAGTAGGGCAACTATGATTGTGACCATTAATAGTGTATTTCAGGGTTTTGAATGTTCCCAACACAAATAGATGAGAAATGTTTAAGGTGACATGAATACCAGTTACCCTGATATGCATTGTATTCATGTATTAAAATATGAATGAACCCATAAATATGTACAATTATTATTTGTCAGTTAAAAATTTAAAAAGTATTTTTATTTAATAGGTCACAGATCTATTGTAAGAGCTAAGGCACAACATGGGTAGGGGGTAACAGGGAAAAACTTTGTTACCTTGCATTAGACAAACGAGTCTTAGACATGACATGAAAGCTATTATTTATAAAAGAAAAAGTATTTATAACTGGATTTTGTCAAAATTTAAAACTTTTGCATTACAAAATACACCATTAAGAAAATGGAAAGACAAGCTATAGACTGAGACAATTTAGCAAATCGTATATCATACAGCAAGTATGAAACTGACATGTGAAAGAACCTTCACACTCAATGACAATAGTAAGACAAACAACCCAAGTGAAAATGGCCAAGGGAATTGAAAGAGGTACTTCACCAAAGATTTATGGACAACTCTAAGTACAAGAAAAGAAGCTGAACGTCCTCAACTGAATTACAGTTGAATGCCACAATGAGCTGTCACATATACTGACTAGAAAGACAAAAAATTTAAACAATTGTGATACCAAGTGCAGACTGAGGGGAAGTGCAGCAACTGAAATTCTCACATATCACTGGTCACAAGGTGAAATGGCGCAGTCACTTTGCAAAACAGCTTAGTAACTTCTTTAAAAGTTAAACATAAACTTAACATTTAACCCACGCATGGGAATCTACCCAAGAGGAATAAAAATAGATACTCACACAAAGACCTGAACATGCATGCTTATATAGCAACATTTTCCATAATAGCAAAAAACTGAAAACATTTTAGTGCCTATCATTGTGCATGCATAAATAAAATGTGGTCCATCCTTAAGGCAGAATACCACTCAGAAACAAAAATGGTCTGATCATGTAGCACGCATACATCTCTTAACAGGGCCAGATACAAAAGACCACATATTGTATGATTCCATTAATAAAAATTTCTAGAACAAGAAAAGTTATAGAGACAGAAACATCAATGATTGCTGCTGGTGTGAATGAGAACAGGGATTGAGTACAATTGAGTACACAAGGGAACTTTTGGGTGATTGAAGTCTTCCATACTGGATTGTTGTACATACCTATAAAAATTCACCAAAACTCTCATTGAAATGCCCACTTCCAATAAATGAATTATTTTGGAGACAGTTCCTCACTCTGTAGCCCAGGCCGACCTTGAACTTATGATCTTCCTGCCTCCGCCTCCCAAGATTACAGGAGCATGCCACCAGGCTTGGCTCTAATAAGTGAATTTTGTGGAATGTAAATTCTACCCCAGTAAGGTTAAAAAATGAAAATATTTTTCAATAAAATTTTAATGGAACAAATTGTATTACTTGAGTTTTGGAGTGTTATTTTATTAATGTACCATTTCTGAAAATAGATCCTTCCTTAAATTAATTCTGAGAGAGTCCAGAAAGTTCTGAGAATGCTTTGGGCATGAGTGTTCCCATTTTTTGCTACTAAAACAAATAGATGCCAGTTTCCTTGAAGTTCAGTAGCTTGTGCTCTGAGCCTTCTTTTACACATTAAACACAGAAAAAGAATTAAACATGAAGATTTATATTGATCAAGTTATTCATAATGCATACAATATGTAGTATTATGCATAGTGTAAATTATGCTCCTGATCCGCCAGAGTGACCTTGAGTCTATGTGGCACCTTATGTGGTATAAACGTGGTTGTAAGGGTGGACGTTGGAGGGAACCAGTCTTTCTTCTCTAGATTGGTCTGTTTCAAGGGATGCTTGGTGAACCACCTGTGTCAGAATCATCTAAGGACACACTCCTGTGATTCAGACTGTCAGTACAAGATCCTGGGCCTCACTCTAGAATTCAAGAGTCTGATACTTAGTGATTTGTAATCTCTGGCAAGGGTTTAGGAGCAATATTAGGAGCTGTGTTTCTAATAAGCTCCTTAGCATTTTTATCACTTGTGAAAAAGGAAATTTAACTATAATTATTTCTAAAAAATTGTTTTTAACTACAATTTTCATGCCTTGTCCATTTGCCCCATATCTTTCCCCTTTAAAAAAAAAAAACCTTAAAAATTTCCTCTGATCTGATTTTTAATTATGTATGCTTTCGTTTGAAGTATATTACATATATACATTTGAAGTTAGCATAACAAAATATATCACTGCTTTGAAAGTGGAGGGAGGAGAGAGAGGAGCTAAGGGAATATAATGGAGGAGGTGAACTTGTTCATAGATGTGTACAGTGTTTGCGTACACAATGCAAGTCCCTTATACTACTAATGATACATTTAAAAAAAGAATTTTAAAAACCCACAAAACAAATAAGAAGTATGTATGCTTTTGCTTGTAAAAGGCTGAATCCTTTTCATAATACACTCATCTGTCCCTCCAAAATGCCCACGTTGTCCATACAATAGTTGATTTTAGCCTTTTTAGCTGTCTCCTCTTATCCACCTGAGGGCAGGAGGTGAGCTGGTTGCTAGGCAACCAATGCTTATGAGATGGAAAAGAGAGCAGGGAATGCAGACCCCACTTGCTACATCACTGCCTGTGGACTTTGCATCTCACACCATGAACTACCCTTAACTATAGTTTAAGGGGGCCTCGTAGAGGGGTACAGTGTGTGGTGTCTGGAGTCTGCATGCCTGGGCTCAAATCCAGCCTCCCTCATTAAGTAGGGTGGACAAAGTCTATGATCTCTATTCCTGTTCTTCATCTGTAAAAAATGGGTAAGAGTTTTCATACCTTACAGGTTCTTATGAGGATCAGGTGAGTTAATATAAATTGCTTGGAAGAGTACCTGACATATAGTAAGTATCATGTAATTGTGTGCTAAATAAATGTACTTGTTTAGGTTGGCTTAGGGCATCACTTTCCCATAGGATAGTTGTAAGGTATCTGAGCAGTGCATGAGAACATATGTAAGGTTCAGGTGTTTGATTCTGGGGTCTCAACACAGACATGCATCTCAGAAGCTTTGTGTGTGTGAGTGTGTGTATGTGTGTGTGCTGGAGTGGGAGGCGTAGACAGTAAACCAGTTAGAATGTAATGAAGAAGATAGTATCGATAGTGTTGTTTTGAAGTAAATAAAACAGGATGGCATGATAACAAGAGTCTGTGTTCTTATTGAAGTTCCCTTTGTACCTGTCTCTATACCCCATCATATCCAACCCCCCAGCCTACTCCCCACCCAAGGCTGAGTGGACAGGGCCAAGCAATTGCACACGTGTCCTCCACATCACCACAGTTGATCTACTCCGAAGGGTCAAATAGGCCAATTTCCCACATCCTGTGCTTCCTTTTATTTAAAAGCACCAAATGACTATTCCAGTGACACCCCTGTGAAAAATTTTCCATGAACTTAGTGGCTAAAACCTTCCTTTATTTAATTTCACCTTAATTGCATCAATTAGGCTCCTTTCATGTTTGCTCAACAAACTCTTTTGTTTCTTTCACTTAGCTCTGAGCAACAGCTGCCAAATGGAGCCTTTGTTCTGAGGTCCTTTTCTAATGGTCCTCACACCAATCCTGTTTGCTTTCCTCAGTGGCTGTTCCTAACAAGCTTGAAGAAGTGTGGCTATTAAGCCTCCCAGGCCAAGCTTAGCCGCCAGCTGCCATTAACCCCCATTCAGTTCCCACCTCTGTTTTGATGGAAAATTGTTGTGCTGGCAGGGGTGTCAGAAGATCTCAGGTGCCTTGAATTTTCCTCATAGTCTCACTTTATGACACTGTCTCACTCCTTTCGTCCCCTCCATTTGTGTTCTTTCTTTCAGGTTATAGAGCTTTCCCTGTAAATGGCTACCTCTTGGCCTCTAGTGCCATCCCACTTAGCTCTACTTTCCATGACTGTCAGAGAGGGATAATTCTAAAATGAATCCACCCCTGTGCTTAAACTCTTCCATGGATTCTCACAGAATTCAGGGTAGTTTGCTTACTCTGTAGCTTTTGTCTCCAAGTTCTTAAGACTTGACTGCTTCAACCCCTAGAGCCCACTTGAGGAAGCTTTTCTGCAAGATAGTTGCCACCACATTTTTTCCCTCCTTTTGAATACAATTCATTTCCCTTTGAGGAATGGGTTATTGCTCCCTCTCCTTGGATTTGAGCTGGCTTTCATAACTTGCTTGGTCATTAGGATGCAGCAAAAGGGTTTTATGAAACTTACAAAGGTAGGTTATGAGAAGCTATGTCACTTCTACCTGGGCCTGTTGGAATATTCATTCTTAGAATATTCAAATGGATGCCATGTATGAAGCCCAATTCCCCTGAAACTGACATGTTATGAGAATCCCATATCACATGGAGGAACCCTGAATAGTGAGACACCAAGTGGAGAGGGAGAGAAGTCAAGGAACAAGACACTTGAGATGTCAATGAAGAAGCCATCTTGAAGAAGACCTTCAGTCCCTGTCACACCAGCTAGTGTCAAGTGAATAAGGCCCTGTCCATCCATCCAAGGCCTTCCACATTCCTTACCACCACCTTTTAAAATCAAAACAAAATGGTCATTTTACTATTAAGTTTAGGTGTAAGTTGTCACATAGCATAAGCACCCAGGAAAACATGCCTTCAAACACTTCCTTCAGATCTTCTGAAAGTCCATCCAAAGCTATCAAGTACACTCCCACCTCACCATCCTCACACATGTTATTTTCTTTGTCTAAAATAACCTTTCCACTCTTCTCTGCATGTCTAACTCCTGATTTTTCCTTGAAAATCTAACTTGTACTATCTTTGGCTAGATTTTTTAACCCACTCAGTCTGAATATGGTTCCCTAATAAGATTCATTCAGCAAACACTTATGAAGTCCCTAGTATGTGCCAGACATTGAGGTTTTGGTGGTGAAGCATAGCCTATTATGCTTTGTGGTTTCCTCTTGTTCAAAGGCTCTGCATTCTCTTTGAAATGTCCTCCAGCTTGTCTGACAATGAACTCCCCAAAGGTAGAAGCTGTCATCTCCTCTCTCACATCCAGAGCATCCAGTATAGTGCTAAGATGTAGTAGACTCTCAATAGAGTCCTACAAAATGAACAAATGAATTGTGGTGTTTAGTTGGTGTCTCTGTGGGCAATTGAGTTTAGATTTCACTGAATCCATCCAAGTTGATTTTTGCCAAATCCAGCTTCCTGAAGTAGGATCTTCATTAAAACCCTGAAATGACAGTGGGAAGAAGAAGCCTAATAGCAAATTTCCTGGTTTAGGTTTCCTTCAAGTGCAAATGTCACAACACTAAGAACCCAAAAGCAGAAGCATCTAGGATGAACACCAGGAAATGTTTGCCTGGGAATGCACAAGGAAACCTTCCATAGTGACTGGGAGAGGGAAGATGAGAAGGTGCACCGTTCACATGAGTCTTGCTGTCAGCGTATCAGCAGAGCCATGGAACTGTCTCTTCTCCCCTGGGGGTAGCAAGCAAATAAAATGATGGGAGGAAGGCAAACACCTAATGGTTTTTGTTTTGAATGTATCAAGTAATCTGAGCAAAAGAACTAGCTCTTAAAATCAAAGCAATGTGCACTTGCCTGAGGCTGGATTCAAAGGAACGATGATCAAGATTGAAAAACTCCAGCTGTTTGCAGGAAGCTGCCTTGTGGTTACAACTTTTTCTGCTCATGGTTATCCAGTGTGTTCTAAGAAGCACCCTGTGTGCCAGTTGTTTGTCAATATGGCACAGAGAGAGCAGAAGCTCAGAGTGAGGAGGAATAATAAGTAATTTGTTCATTGCTTTAATCAAGGGTGACTCTGCCTCCATCCCAGGACATGTGGCAATAACCAGAGACATCTTTGGTTGTCACACTGGGATGTGGGAAGAAGGCTACTAACATCTAGTGGATGGAGATCAGGGATCCTGCTAAACATCACACAGTGTACAGGACTATCACACCATAAAGTCTCAACCAGTCCAAAATATCAAGTGTGCCGAGATGAAGAATCACTGGCATAGATCACTACTTTTGAACCTTAGGGTATATCAGAATCTCTCAGAAGTCTTGCTAAAACACAGGTTTCTTATTTTGTAGCTTTGGGGCAGGGCCCAAGAATGGCCATTTCTGACAAATTCCTATACAATACTGATGCTGTTCCTGGGACTACACTTTGAGAACCACTGGTCTCAAGCTTCTTTTCTCTATGCAGCAGAAGCTGCTAGTGGACACTTCTTCCTGAGGCATGATGGCAAAGCCAAAGAAGAGCATCTCCAGTCAGACCTTTTGGAGGACCTTTCTGACTATCCTCAGGGATCTTCCCCTTGGGTCAGTTACCTTCATTCCGGTTCAGTCTAAAAGCCTACTCAGGGTAGAAATGGAAAAAAATAAAATAAGATAAAACAAAAAAATACAAAACACACTTGAAAGAAAATGAGCAACCGGAACTAGGAAGGGAAATTAGCTTTTTGGCACATCCCACAGAAGGACTCAGGGAGCAGATAACAATGGCTCCAATTCTCTGGAGGGGCAGCCGGACCAACAAAAGTTCAATTAGTAAGTCTTGGCAAATAAAGACAACAAACTGTTTGGCAATACTAAATTAAGGCCATGCTTGGCTTTTACCCAGGCTCAATGCTGTATCCTTGCCAGGCTTCATGAAAGGGTAGCTTTGAACGTTTCTGAAAAGGGTCTATTTCTTGAACAATTCCTGCTTTTGTTTATGGCCCATTCTTTTCACTCTTCTTCACTTATTGTGAAGGGCACTTACATAAACATAAAATTTGTGGCCTTCCAAGAGTTGACTATTCATCCCCTTCTTCCCAAGATAGCACAATTTGCTCACTTCTGCTGTCATCCATAGAGGTCAGCCATGAATAGGACCTAAGGGATAGAAGATCTAAAGAGATAAGCTTTCTAGTTTAAAAATCCCATTTCCAAGAAAATAGAGAACAGAGGCTACACACACTTAGAAACACTGCTTCCATTTTGAACATGTTTTTATGAGTGAGAAGATGAAATCCTTTGGTGAATGTGGCAAGCACCATCAAACCTTGCAGAATACAGTATAAAATTCACATTCTTCCAGGTTCTCTGAGTCCCCTAAGATGTAGACAATAGTATTAATTGTGGTGACAATATCTAATATTTATTCACCTTTTCCAGTGTGCCAGACATTATTCTAAGTTTTCTCTACCTGTTCTTTTATTTATTCTCTTTAGAAAAGCCTATGAGGCAGATATTTTATTATTCATATCTTAGAGATGAGCAAACAGAGGCAAAGAAAAATGAAGCCTGATTCTTATCAATGCTATAACCATTATATTCTAGGAAGATCTCCTACAATATGTAGAGTATCCAATGGTGTAATCCCAAGCAGACATGTCTACTTAGGCAAACATGTTGCTGGAGACCAACTCTTACCACCATGGGGTGAGGCTCAGCTGGTAGGTACTCACTGTCCCAACTGTACTTTGGCTGCTGGCTTTGATAGGCTGGGGAGAAGGAGTTGTGTTTGAGCTGTACTTAGCCAGCACAGAGTGCACAGAGAAGAGGGAAAAAAAGGGTAAGGGTCCTGCCAACAGAAAAAGAAACAGTGGCCCTCCTTTAATGTCTTGTGAAATTCAATCTCATGGTGATTTTTGGTTTGACTTCAGTGATCATCAAGTCACCTCTTATCTGCATTCCCAGTGTCCCCAAAGGGACAGTGGAGGCTCAAGGAGTGACTGTATTCAAAGTGACACCATAAATTGTAGAGTGAGACTTGAACTTGACAACAGATTTTTATCCTTGATCTCTTCCCACGATGCCACTTGGACCTCCATAACGGGTTATCTGTGACATAAACCTTGTGGGATTTTTGAACCTAATGAGTTTGGCAAAATTGATAAAAATGATAGAATCTTAGTGTCCAGAGAGATCTCACCTGGTTTAATCTCCTACTGTCTAGGAAGCTGGGGTGAGGGCAGCAGGAACATCACAGGCATTTTCCCGTGTCTGCGTTTAAAGATATGAGTTCCATACTACACAGCATTCAGCATATAATTGCAGGTCCCACTATGATTAGGCACTTCCATGGGTTATAGGGTCAAGTCAGATGGTGCTCTGTAGACAATGGTCCTACCAAGACCCTAGAATCAGGGAGACTAAGCAGTCAGCTCCCAGAGCAGGGAGAGAGAGAGGCAGAAAATCAATATGGGGAAGGAAAACTGACATTGAGTTGTGAGGGGATTATGAATGCCGGACCAGATATCATTGACTTCACTCCACAGACAGTGGGAGACTCTCTGAAGATGCTTATGAAAATTTTTGTCATTAATAGATCTCTGTTTTGGGAAAAGGAACATGGCAGGTACCCAGACTTGAAGACTAAGACCACATGGAAGAAGAAGGAGCTAGGAGATTATGTAGCCATTCAGACAAAAATGAATGTGGTGACCCAGCAATTGAGCACCTAGGATTTATTAGTTGAAAATGAAAGCATAGATCAATAAAAGGACTGCACATAAATTTTCATAGTAATTCTGTTCACAATAGCCAAAACAGCCTAAATAAATGTCCATCAGTAGGAGTATAGACAAATTATGGTTTATTAATACGACAGAATAGCACTCAAACATGTTTTAAAATGAAGTACTTATGCACGAAACAACATGGTCCTCAGGCCATGCACCACGTTCCTCACAGACTCGATTGGTACTGAGTGAAAGTGCTAAAATCTAAGAGCACATAATGAATGGTTCCTTTTCTATGAGCTTCTAAAACAGCCAAACTAGCCTAAGATGAAAGCTCAGAACAGAACACCCCCTGGAAGATGAAAGAAATAGACTGGGCACAGCACAAATATACTGGGAAATAAAAATATTCTAGACCATGATAGAAGTGTGGATTAAATACATGTCTTCATTTATCAAATTTTTACAAGTATTTGTGCTGTGTCCTTACTTAGACAATAACTATAAAATAACAACAATATATAAGCAAGGGACAGACAATGGTATAATACTGATAATTATAGAAGCTGAGTGATAGGTGGATGGAGGTTCACTATACTATTCTGTTTATCCTACATATGTTTGAAATTTTCCTGGTACTGTTAATAAGTACCAGACCTGGGTCAGGACAGTGGGAAGAGAAAAACTGGGACAAATGAAAGACATCGTAGGGATGGACTCAAAGTGTCTTGGCCACTGTTGGGACACACAGGTGCCGTTCTCAAAGGCAAATGTTGAAGACAACATACTTTGGTGGTAACACCTTTAACAAACTGAGAAACAGGCTTCAGAGGGGAGAGGAAGAGGTTCAGTGTGAGGACAGGTACATGGATTCTGAATGTTGCTGGGACCACATTCAGAGACACTTAGTAGGAAGATGGAGAGGAAGAAGGGTGACATCCCGCTTTCAGTGCTTTGCATCATCAAGAGGGTAATTTCAATTGTAATAGATTATTCCACAGGCTTGAAGATCACTAAGCTAATCACATGCACTAGGCGAGGTAGTAGTCCCCAGAATTGTCTACATTGGATGTTTAGAATATGCCAAGCCTTGCATCTTACTGAGGCTACAACCCAACGGGACTGACAGGTACATTAATGTAAAGTTGATATAATGGAGTTAGCATGATTACAAAGGTGTGCAAATCATGCTATAGAGGGGAAGATTTTGGCCCAGCCTTGTTTAGAGGGGGACACAAAAGCCACAGCTATCCTTGAAGAAGATCCCTTACCTCAGATGGAAGTCATGGCTAGCTGGTGCTCTTAGAGTTCAAAACATTCCTGGATACTTTGGAAAAGTCTTGCTCTGAGCCCTGTACTTATCACTTTTGTTAGAATTCATGTACTCATAGGCTTCTTGAAATGGAATAAGCGCTGAATTAGATTCAGAGGATATTTATTAGGCATCTACTGTCAAAAGACATGGTACTAAGTACTGTGAAAGAGTTCAAAAGTGGTAAAAATGCATCCCTGTCTTTAAGCTTCTAGCTGATAACAGAGACAGAAATAGCTGTACATACAACTATTCATCACAGGTCGTAAATGAAAAGAGTGGAACCTACTCTACACAGGAAGGGAGAGAAAATGTGCAACCAGCAGATATAAGACATTCCATTCATTTCACAAATAAGGAATGCACGTTTCAGGGAAATCATGTCACCTGCTCAAGATTACCTAGCTATTCTATAATTTCAATTGATTTCTGAGAAGACTGAGCTATTTGATCCTCATTCTGTGCCCTGACCTAGGCTTCACCTCTAATCCTGTGCTGTTTGTATGGCCGCATTCCAAATCTCCAATATTTACTGTAGTTCATACTCACTCCTCCACAGCCACTTTTCCAACCCTCTTTGATGTAATGAACTCTGGCCACAGGGTGCTCAGAGCAGATAGAGGTTTGTTTCCTTACGTGTGAGCCTAGTGCAATGTACTGTAAAATTCAGCTCAGGACAAATGGCACCACTGACTTGTTCCCACTGGACACCAATCTTGACATCAATTATACCCTTCATGTAATCTCTAGCTTGTGATTAAATACATTTTAAAAACATAATTAGTTAAGGGCTGGAGTTATGGAAGCCTTTGATTCATAACTGGCTGATTGTTTCTAAAAAATGAACCAAAGGTGCAATAATACCTTGTTAGTTCATAAGACCCATTGCAAACACACACCCTAATCCCTGTGTCTGTCCAGGGTTGAAGGTACTTCTTGCCATGATATGGCGGGGGAGGGGGGTACCTACCTTTCTGCCTCAGTTTTTCACAATATAAATAGGATTATTTTTGAGTCATTCCCTGACTCAAAAATCTCTCAAAGGCTCTCCGTTATCCTCTGGACAATGCCCCAACTCCTTGACATAGACAGAAGCTCTTCACATTCTGGCACTGCCTTCCATGTAGCCCCACAGGATTTGCTCATTGTATCCTAGCAACCGGGCCCTTCAGATCATGGACTCTCCATAGCAAATCCCACTAATAAAGCAATATTCATTGATTCTTTCACTCAGTCATTGATTAATTTACTGAATATTTCATGGGCTTTATTAGGATCTGGCACTAGGGATTGAGTGATGAACTAAGGAGCTTCTGTTTGCAGAGGTGGATAGTAAAGCATCACACATCTACTTGATTACAAACATCAACCTACAAAGAAGTAGAGAAAGGAAATTTCAGGCAAAGGGAAGAGTAAGGGCAAAGGTCCTGGGGAGGGGCAAGAGCCCGACACAGGTGGCATCTTGAAGGAGGAACATGAAATGAGTTGAGATTGGGAAAGTAGTAAAGTGCCAAATGGTAAAGTACCTTACAACTATGGTAAGGAGTTAGAGTTTTCTTCCAAAGGTAGGATTTTAAGAACAGGTAATGACTCAGTGATCTACAATACTAATGATCACACTATGGGCTACTGAGTAGAGAATAAATGAAAGGCAAGCAAACCCAGAAATTGAGAGATGTGCTAGGAGACTGCCAGAAAAGACCGGACCATGGGGTAAACAGTCATCCTGGTATACCTACAAGTGAGCAGTTCTCTGAAAATAGAATGTGCAATACTAAAACATGCAAAGTCCCAAGAGAACCACAATAATTAGCCATCTTTCAGGCAAGACAGATTGAGGTCTTGAATTATAGGAAGGAACTAAGGAGAAAGATGTGGATACTCTAGTGGAAGAGAACTTGCTGATGGACAGAAAGCAGGTGATACAGGAAAAGGAGGGGTCATAGGTTCTAGCTTTTGTGACTGATTAAATCCTCATTTCTCTGTCTGACTCATGGAATTTTTTATTTGTTTTTGTGGTGCTGGAAGTTAAACCCAGGGCTTTGCATATACTAGGCAAGTACTCTACTTCTGAGCTACATCCCCAGCCCTGCCTCATGGCTTTTTGTGCAGAAAATAACTCAGCCTAGTAGAAGAGAGTAAAAGAAGTCAACTGCTCACTGTGGAGTGCCTTCTAGAGCTTGAAACAAATTGATGGTTTGTACTTGGGCCAAAGCCATGGTCAGCCACAAGTTTACCTTGTGTCTTGTTTTTAGGAAGGTCAAAGCAATTTATAAATTTTATGATAATCTTCAAACCCCCATGTAGCACCAACTAAGAGACAGTCCAGGAGACAGAGGGAGATCAGATAACAATCATTACTGCTGGTGAGGGCAATGTCTCATTGCAACCCCTGGATAACTAAAAGCAAGTGAGAACATACCTTCTTGCAGAGATCTGGCTCCCACAAGAGAGGCCTATGTGAGTACAAACATCATGTTCAAGTTTTGCCTCAGTCACTTACCAGCTGCGTGACCTCGGGCAAGTTACCTACCCCCACAAGCCTCCATTTTCTTACCACAAAATGAGGATAATAATTATCTCCCTGGCAGAGTTCTGATAAAAATTAGAGATAAGTACACGTTTGCTGCGTAATAGGTTTTCATAATTGTACCTCTCATTATCTTGACATATATTCTTTTCATTGTAGTATTTAAGATTTTACTAATACGGGGGGAAAAAGGGAAATCGATGTTTGCTGCCACTTTCAGGGACATCTCTCTTGTATTGTCCCCAAATGGAGAGGTAGCGTGGTAGAGTAGGTGGAAGCTCATTTCAGAGGGCATACCTCTGAATCTCAGCATTGCCACTTGCTGGAGGTATAATCTAGGACAATCTTACCCTGCTAATCCGTAAAAGAAGGATGATTTTCATTGTGTACCATGGTCTTTTGTGAGTATTAAATGAGATTATCCATGCTTGGTGCTTAACATGGTTTCTGGCACAGAGAATACTAAGTAAATACTCTCTACTACTTGTTTTTACTAGTAGTGGGATGAGGTTGTTACTGGCCCTCCTCACTCTCCAATTCACTTCCACTCATAGCTGACATCACACATGTTATGAAGCAAGGATGCTCTTGCCTTATACAGAGTTGAGTCCTAAAGGTAGTACATAAAGTGAAAAATCAAAGTTGTCCTTGAAAATACTTTCCAGTCCTCCAAAGTACTGTATATTTGGCTTTGTGCTTATAATTCTGTAAATTAGTATGTACATGAATTTACAATGCATTCAGCAAATCATAGTATATAATAAAAATATGTACAAGAAAAGTTTGTTTCTCTAATACCTCACACTATTTTAATATTTTTGCCAAGCTGGAGTAGTTGAATTCCTGAGGCTCAACTACATTTGTGATGTGACCTTAATGTGATTGTCAAGCTGAGAGTCTTTGCACAGCTAGTACTTTTCTGTAGTGAAAGGAGTAGATGTCACAACAGTAAAGGAAAATAGATGTAATATTTCCCTATGTCACCATAGTCACAACTGAAAATACAAATAAGCAAATGCTCTATTCAGCTAAGTAAATACAAATCTATCATCGTCTGTTGAGTAACATGCACTGGGTATAATAAATCAGCAGATACCATTTCCCAGACACTCTGCTCAGTGCTCTACTTGTGGCATAGCCTTGTGGTTAATACTCTGGAATTCACTGCTTGGGTTCAAATCCCGGCTCCACTCTCTACTAGTTGTGTGACTTTTAGCAAGTACTTGCCCCAGCTGAACCTCGATGTTCTCATTTGCAATATGGGGATAATAAGAGTACCTGACTCAATGGATGGTTTCAATGGATTAGTAATAAATGTTAAGTGGCTTGAACAATGTTTTGTCTGTGGGATGTACTCACATATTAGCTTCTATTACTATGACTTCCTCTGTACACTAAACGTAAGTTGTAGGACCTAATCTCCTCACTATTTTGCAGAAAAGGGTGTTAAGACAGAATGCTTAAAGTAATGTTCAGTAAGTGTTTACTACAAACCTGAGACATTCTTGGTGTTTCTCTTAATTCCCTCACTCCTTTCAGTAGCCCCATGAGGAAGGTACTATTGCTTCAATAACAATCCCATTTTTCAGATGGAGACAACAAAACTCAAAATGATCAATGATGAAATTTGAGGAATTTGTTTGCAGAAAAGTCCTACTTGATTCTCTAAACAAGAAGCCAGAACTAATGACAATTCCATGCACAACCCTTTTCAGCTTATCTTTATTCTGGGTTGAAAGACATCATCTTCTTTTAAACTCGTTCTGTCCTGTTAACTCAATTGTTCTTCAATTATTGTATGTGGATAGCATTTTAAAAGTCAGTGGCTTATTCATTCCCTCGACAACTGTTGACTGAGCCCCTACTGTGCTAGAAGCTGGGGAATCTGTGCTCAGAGCTCAGTTCCACATGCTAGGTTTGCATTAATATATTAGGAAGCTCAGAGAGAATGGCAATTTCCCACATAGCATTCATCCATAAGCACCATATCTCCAGTTGCCTGCTGGAATAGGTTTCCTGATATCAGATGACTCCACTGGTGTCATATGCCTCTAAGACATTGACCTCAGGAGCTCTTCCTAGCAACTAATCAATGCCACTGGTCCTGAATAGCTGTCCCACCCAGAGAAGGCTGTCTTTGGAGATACGATGACATTTTCAACAAGAGAAAGCATAGATAAACATGGCATGTTAGAACTTGTGATGAAGGCTTGAATCATTTCATTTTTCTCTACTTCTGCAGAAGAATTTTTTGAAGTCTTCAAGTTAAACTGGTTCACCTGAGTTGCCCTGGTTGATACATCCATATGCCTTAAGGTCACTGACTAACAAACAAGTTGAGGCAGCAGTACAGGATTCTGGTCAATCTAAAAATGTTGGGTAACTTTCTGAGTTTTTACATTCATGGATTTAGTATTTTCTTCACAACTTTGTGTTGTGGTCACTAGAGATTGAAACCAGAAGCTGGAGAATCTTATTAAACTCTTGTCTTGAAAAATGATGTGAGCATGGCTGGACCAATTATCTCCACCACCTCAGTTTGATCTTTCCAATTAGAGTCAGTCATCTGTTAGTTCCCTTTTGAGACTTAATATAGTCAGATGCTTGGATTTAATTTTCTAAAATGTCCAACCCATGGGGTTGATTTTGTATTTTACTGACACTTAAAGTGCTCTGCTCCAGGTAATAGGAAGAGAAATACAACAAATACTTTGAAGCTAGGACAATGACCCATGATCTTGTTATTGGGTAAGCAAGGGTATATTTTTTTCTCTCCATATTGGGTTATAAATGATGGCTATACTTATTCATCATAAGACATTATAGGATTACCTTTGAGTCCAAACAAGTAGAAAACTAGAGTCAGTATATTCTTAATATATGTACCACAGAAGGTGTTGACTTTCATGTGGCCAGCATGAAAGCAAGTATGAAACTAGCTGGGCAGCCAAGGCTGCTCTAATCAGGTTCCTCTTCCTCATCTCCTTCCACTCTTCCAAATCTAATCAGTAACCACATGGCATGGCAAAAGTGTTCACTAGGCACCTTGGTAGCCATGATTCTAAGAACTGTACCAAGCTTCTTCCAGAACTGCTCACTTTTTTAAAGTCAAACCAACAGGAAATGGTTTTTTTCTATTCCTATCTTTCTAAAAAAATAAAAGAAAAATTGTCAAATCTGACTTGGTATGTGATCACAGTGATGCTAAAGGAAAGAGTCATGACTGAAAAAGAAAGTGAATAAACCTGTAACCATTCTACCTCCTGCACACACACACACACACACTCACTCCTACCTCCACCTCTCTTCTCAGTCTGGTCAATGGACAGGTATATCAGTATTAATCTAGGCAACCGTAACTAAGAATGTTGAGAACCATCAGGATTTCTCTTCAGTGAGACCCCAGAACTCAGGCAATAATTCAATCCTTTGCCATTGGACTCTGGAAAAAGGCAATCTGTCTTAATTGCTGCCAAAGAAAACACAGCTCTTCCTTCTTCAACTCTCTTAATCTCATGCCAAATAAAACAGCAACTCTTTCCCCAAACTCTAACTCCAGGGTTAAGCCTGTTTATGATGATGATAACAGTTTGTAAATTTGAATTTCAATAGGTTATACATCAATCAGCAGAAATAAAACTTGATGAATTGAGCATGCTTCTTCTAGATACTATTGTATACTTAGTCCATGGAGGTCTCATGACCTGTGTACACAATGAAGGCTTCATTAATTGTGTGAAGGTCAAATTATGATCATTAATTTTCCATTGCTTTCTTTCCACAGAAATATAGGGTTGAAAAAAATAAAACAGTTACTGCCAGCTTTAAGTAAAGGTCAACAGAAGAATCATTTAAAATTATATCTGTGAGGTGACTTTTTTCATAAGAAATATGAACTTGGGGATGGGAGGCAGTGTTGGGTGGTTGAAAGACCAAGATGTTAAAAACCATGCCATGGTCAGCTCTATGAAAATCAGTTGTATGACCTCAGCTAAAGCATACCATCATTGGGTTTTCTTTGCTCTTTACTCCTTTGCAAAGAAAAGATTTGGGCTTTATATTTCTCAAGTTTGCTTTAAAAGTCTAAGTTTCAATAAATCTATTTTGTCATTGGTGCTTTCTTTCCTCATTGCCTTTTACCACCATCAATAATTGTCATCTATGCTGACAATGACCTTATTCCAGAAATGGATTCCAATTCTCTTTTGCTAACACATCCCGTAGTATATAACATCAATGGGGTAAAACTTTAGAACTTCAGGACAGCTCAACATCAAAACCCTTCCCAATTGCATTGCCATGAGATCTGACTATTGCTAACAGCTTTGGGTTTGGGCACTTTTGTTTAAAGAAACATCCCTGTACCTTCTCTCCTTCCTGGGTTTTAGGTCTTTCCTGGCCCTTTCTTTTTTCCCACCTATGCCCAGCAGTGAGACAGAGAGAGAGAGAGAGAGGAGTAACCACACATAGGCATCAAGAAAGCAACTGACACAGGGAGATACTGATCTGCACTACCAAGCCCAATGACAACACTTTCCAATCCTAAGTGGTAACTGTTCCACACCTTTTTAATAAAGAAATACTGTAACTTTCCAATGCTGTCTTAAGCTAGGAGCTGCTGCCCGGGTATTGAGTGAAACAAATGTACCGGTGTAGCTCCTAGAATATACTTTAAAGCTTTAAAGTCCTTATGGATAAGAGAATATTTCTCAGAAGCTACTCTCAGAAGGAAATGACACTTTCCGTGGCAATATGTTTTAGTATGGTAAATGATTTTTTTTCTAATTTTAAAAGTAATTCATATGCATTACAGAAAACTTGACACAATAGGGCTGAGAAGTAAGGAATGTTGTCCAAACTTAGTGACCCTGGGGAATTTTCTTTTTTTTTTTTTTTCAATTTATTTATTTATTTTTTTTTTTTCATTTTTCTTTTATTATTCATATGTGCATACAAGGCTTGGTTCATTTCTCCCCCCTGCCCCCACCCCCTCCCTTACCACCCACTCCACCCCCTCCCGCTCCCCCCCTCAATACCCAGCAGAAACTATTTTGCCCTTATCTCTAATTTTGTTGTAGAGAGAGTATAAGCAATAATAGGAAGGAACAAGGGGTTTTGCTGGTTGAGATAAGGATAGCTATACAGGGCATTGACTCACATTGATTTCCTGTGTGTGGGTGTTACCTTCTAGGTTAATTCTTTTTGATCTAACCTTTTCTCTAGTTCCTGGTCCCCTTTTCCTATTGGCCTCAGTTGCTTTAAGGTATCTGCTTTAGTTTCTCTGCATTAAGGGCAACAAATGCTAGCTAGTTTTTTAGGTGTCTTACCTATCCTCACCCCTCCCTTGTGTGCTCTCGCTTTTATCATGTACTCATAGTCCAATCCCCTTGTTGTGTTTGCCCTTGATCTAATGTCCACATATGAGGGAGAACATACGATTTTTGATTTTTTTGGGCCAGGCTAACCTCACTCAGAATGATGTTCTCCAATTCCATCCATTTACCAGCGAATGATAACATTTCGTTCTTCTTCATGGCTGCATAAAATTCCATTGTGTATAGATACCACATTTTCTTAATCCATTCGTCAGTGGTGGGGCATCTTGGCTGTTTCCATAACTTGGCTATTGTGAATAGTGCCACAATAAACATGGATGTGCAGGTGCCTCTGGAGTAACCTGTGTCACAGTCTTTTGGGTATATCCCCAAGAGTGGTATTGCTGGATCAAATGGTAGATCGATGTCCAGCTTTTTAAGTAGCCTCCAAATTTTTTTCCAGAGTGGTTGTACTAGTCTACATTCCCACCAACAGTGTAAGAGGGTTCCTTTTTCCACGCATCCTCGCCAACACCTGTTGTTGGTGGTGTTGCTGATGATGGCTATTCTAACAGGGGTGAGGTGGAATCTTAGTGTGGTTTTAATTTGCATTTCCTTTATTGCTAGAGATGGTGAGCATTTTTTCATGTGTTTTCTGGCCATTTGAATTTCTTCTTTTGAGAAAGTTCTGTTTAGTTCACATGCCCATTTCTTTATTGGTTCATTAGTTTTGGGAGAATTTAGTTTTTTAAGTTCCCTGTATATTCTGGTTATCAGTCCTTTGTCTGATGTATCGTTGGCAAATATTTTCTCCCACTCTGTGGGTGTTCTCTTCAGTTTAGAGACCATTTCTTTTGATGAACAGAAGCTTTTTAGTTTTATAAGGTCCCATTTATCTATGCTATCTCTTAGTTGCTGTGCTGCTGGGGTTTCATTGAGAAAGTTCTTACCTATACCTACTAACTCCAGAGTATTTCCTACTCTTTCTTGTATCAACTTAAGAGTTTGGGGTCTGATATTAAGATCCTTGATCCATTTTGAGTTAATCTTGGTATAGGGTGATATACATGGATCTAGTTTCAGTTTTTTGCAGACTGCTAACCAGTTTTCCCAGCAGTTTTTGTTGAAGAGGCTGCTATTTCTCCATCGTATATTTTTAGCTCCTTTGTCAAAGATAAGTTGCTCATAGTTGTGTGGCTTCATATCTGGATCCTCTATTCTGTTCCACTGGTCTTCATGTCTGTTTTTGTGCCAGTACCATGCTGTTTTTATTGTTATTGCTTTGTAATATAGTTTGAAGTCAGGTATTGTGATACCTCCTGCATTGTTCTTTTGACTGAGTATTGCCTTGGCTATTCGTGGCCTCTTGTGTTTCCATATAAATTTCATAGTAGATTTTTCAATCTCTTTAATGAATGTCATTGGAATTTTGATGGGAATTGCATTAAACATGTAGATTACTTTGGGGAGTATCGACATTTTTACTATGTTGATTCTACCAATCCATGAGCATGGGAGATCTCTCCACTTTCTATAGTCTTCCTCAATCTCTTTCTTCAGAAGTGTATAGTTTTCCTTGTAGAGGTCTTTCACATCTTTTGTTAGGTTTAGACCTAGGTATTTGATTTTTTTGGAGGCTATTGTAAATGGAATTGTTTTCATACATTCTTTTTCCGTTTGCTCATTGTTAGTGTATAGAAATGCTAATGATTTTTCTATGTTGATTTTATATCCTGCTACCTTGCTATAGCTATTGATGATGTCTAGAAGCTTCTGAGTAGAGTTTTTTGGGTCTTTAAGGTATAGGATCATGTCGTCTGCAAATAGGGATATTTTGACAGTTTCTTTACCTATTTGTATTCCTTTTATTCCTTCTTCTTGCCTAATTGCTCTGGCTAGGAATTCCAGTACTATGTTGAATAGGAGTGGAGATAGTGGGCATCCTTGTCTGGTTCCTGATTTTAGAGGGAATGGTTTTAATTTTTCTCCGTTAAGTATAATGCTGGCTGTAGGTTTGTCATATATAGCTTTTATAATGTTGAGGAACTTTCCTTCTATTCCTAGTTTTCTTAGAGTTTTTATCATGAAATGATGTTGGATCTTATCAAAGGCTTTTTCTGCATCTATTGAGATGATCAAGTGGTTTTTGTCTTTGCTTCTGTTAATGTGGTTTATTACGTTCATTGATTTTCGTATGTTGAACCACCCCTGCATCCCTGGGATGAAGCCTACCTGGTCGTGGTGAATAATCTTTTTGATGTGTTGCTGAATTCGGTTTGCCATTATTTTGTTGAGGATTTTTGCATCAATGTTCATTAAGGAGATTGGCCTATAGTTCTCCTTTTTGGAGGTGTCTTTGCCTGGTTTTGGGATAAGTGTAATACTGGCTTCATAAAATGTGTTTGGCAGTTTTCCTTCCCTTTCTATTTCATGGAACAGTTTAAGGAGGGTTGGTATCAGTTCTTCTTTAAAGGTCTGATAGAATTCAGCAGAGAATCCATCAGGTCCTGGACTTTTCTTTTGGGGGAGACTCTTGATTGCTGCTTCAATTTCATTTTGTGTTATAGGTCTATTCAGGTGATTAATTTCCTCTTGGTTCAGTTTTGGATGATCATATGTATCTAGAAATCTGTCCATTTCTTTTAGATTTTCAAATTTATTTGAATATAGGTTCTCAAAGTAGTCTCTGATGATTTCCTGGACTTCCATGGTGTTTGTTGTTATCTCCCCTTTTGCATTCCTGATTCTACTAATTTGGGTTTTTTTCTCTCCTCATTTTAGTCAGGTTTGCCAGGGGTCTATCGATCTTGTTTATTTTTTCAAAGAACCAACTTTTTGTTTCATTAATTCTTTGTATGGTTTTTTTGGTTTCTATTTCGTTGATTTCAGCTCTTATTTTTTTTTTTTTTAGAGTGTGTCCCTTATATTATTTTCCTATTCTTTATTTTATTTTATTTTATTTTTGTTGTTGTTTTTTCTTTTATTATTCATATGTGCATACAAGGCTTGGTTCATTTCTCCCCCCTGCCCCCACCCCCTCCCTTACCACCCACTCCACCCCCTCCCGCTCCCCCCCTCAATACCCAGCAGAAACTATTTTGCCCTTATCTCTAATTTTGTTGTAGAGAGAGTATAAGCAATAATAGGAAGGAACAAGGGGTTTTGCTGGTTGAGATAAGGATAGCTATACAGGGCATTGACTCACATTGATTTCCTGTGCGTGGGTGTTACCTTCTAGGTTAATTCTTTTTAATCTAACCTTTTCTCTAGTTCCTGGTCCCCTTTTCCTATTGGAATTATTATTTCTCTCCTTCTATTTGTTTTGGGATTTGCTTGTTCTTGTTTTTCTAGGAATTTGAGATGTATCATTAGGTCATTGATTTGGGATCTTTCAATCTTTTTAATATATGCACTCATGGCTATAAACTTTCCTCTCAAGACTGCCTTAGCTGTGTCCCTGGGGAATTTTCTTGCACATGTCACTCTGGTAATTTAGACTTCATTGCAACAGTTAATGGATTATAATTACCACACATCATCATGTTCCATGCTTCTAGAACAATTATGATGTTACCTAGACCCATTCAAAGACATGTTCTTCAAATGAAGATCACTGTTATACTTGATTCATCCAACACTCTTTGTTCAAGTGCTTCCTAACCTTTTCTGAGATCGTTTCTTGACAACTTTGCAGCCTTTAGAACATCTCATGTTTGGCCAGTCCAAAAAAAATTTCCAACCCTTCGACTCACTGTAAGTTCACAACTCTGTGGGAAAACTATGTCACATGGAATAGTGACTAATCCTAGCATCGATGCTGCAGGGGTGGAGAGGGCCTATGTCTTCAATGAATTGTTATTTCTTGGTTCTTTATTATGAGCTGCTGGAGGACATCTAGTTGGTGTCCACATCCTTATTTAGCACTCAGTACCATACCTCATAAAGGATGATTGAGGGCTGGGGGTGTAGCTCAATGGCACGGTGCTTGCCTAGCATGCACAAGGCCCTAGGTTCAATCCCCAGGGTGGTATTTTTAAAAAGGTGAAGGTGGTTGAATTGGCTGTATATTGGTGATGCACATCACCAAAAAAAGAACTGCTAACTTTTATCAGCAAATATCCCTCAGCTTTTGTTTGGTTCTCTCAGGAGCCAGCCTAAAGGCAGATCAATGAAAAAATGTAGTATGAAATGGGTGAAGAGGCCCTGAGGACAAAAATGACTTTCCCTAAGGTCAAAGCAGAAGGCTACAGTTAGAATGTAAAATTGGGGTGCCAGGCATAGTAGTGCATATTTATAATCCCAGCTACATGGGAGGCATAGGTAAGAGGACCATGGCCACAGACAAAAGGTGAGATCCTATCTGAAAAATAGCTAAAGCAAAAAGGTCTGGAGGAATGGCTTAAGTGGTAGAGGTGCCTGCTTAGCAAGTGTAAGGCTCTGAGTTCAAACCTCAGTACTACTAAAAAGAAAATGTGTGGAATTTTGGAGTCAGTATTTAACTCCTCTAGTCAAATGTCCTCCTAAAGAGCTCTTCTTCCTTCTCTCTTTTGTTTATGCAGTTTTTGAACTTGGTTATTTCATTATTTGGTAACACTGAGGACCTAACATATGTATATTATGTGGAAGATAGTTTGTATACCTTGGCTAGTATATAACTTTGGACATATAAACTATGTTAGGCAGGCAGGACTGAATTCAAGCCTCATCTCTACGTCTTGCAAGTTCATTACTTCAGACAAGAGAATTGGTCTCTGTGCCTTTGTTTTATAGTTTCCTCATCTATTAATGAGACTACTAGCAGTATACATCCCTGGGATTGTGATAAGAATGAACTACTGCAGCAGGTGTGAGACACCATGAATGGTATAAAAAACAATAGCCACCACCAATCCCAGGAGAGTAGATACCCCATGACCACCCAAAGTGAGGTGATCTGTGCTGTATGCATTCAGAGAGGGGAAAGTAAGTGAGCACTAGGATGATCAAATGCTAGCTTCACGGAAAAGAAAGGATATGGGTTGTGTTATGGAGGAGAATGTAGGATCAGCACGGACAGGGAGATTTGATTGAGAAAACTGGGCCTGCAGAATGTCAGTGTGGATATGATGAAGAACAAATTTGAAGCCAGGTTGGCTAGGGATTGACTATACAACCAATGGTTTTGAATTTCCAGCCAGCCAGCCAGCCATCCAGCCATCCAGCCATCCGTGTGTCCATTCATTCATGCTGCAAGTGTTTGAGTGACTACTATGGGTCTAGGCATTGCTGCCTTGCTGACACAATCATAAGTGAAGCATGATCATTCTGTTCATAGCCTTGTGGAAATAAATGTAGAGCAACCAATGAGAAAAACAAAGGGAACTGCTTGCAAGGCAGTTTGGGGCAAGGGAACTGGTCTTGGCCACTTGCATTTTGGCAGTGTGTAGAAGTGGGCAAGCTTTAAAGTGGAAAAAAGGAAAGGCATCAAGTTCACCTGTTTGGAGGCTGTTGGTATGGGGCAGCCATGTAGCTGTACTAGCTAGAACTGGGCATCTTATGTGATTGGTTAGGGAAGACTATTTGCTTTTTTCTGGTCAGTCCTAAATTGGGAGTAGAAAAAGAATTAGTGAAGGTGCCAGATATTAATCAAGTTCTGGCCATTTAGGGACAATTGTTATACAGGTTATTGTTTGGCTTCCTAGATTGTCACTGGAGATAGCAATCTGGCTTCCTGCAAGTCTGACTTAGAGCAGGCTGGCTTCCTGGATTGCTTATTGTAGATAAGGGGGTTAGTTTCCTGAAAATGTGGCTGATAGTGCTTTAGAGTTCCTTTTTTATATATGGTCTGACTATTCTCAGCCTGGTGGAGAAGAAGAGTAAAAAGAGACAGGAGGAAAACACAAGAGAGTAGATCTTTATAGGGACAATGACATGCTAGGAAAATCTTCAGATAAAGTAATCAGGGTAGGCCTCTCTGAGAATGTGACAAGAATAATGATGAGATGAGGCCAGTCATTTGAAGGGCAGGGGAAAGAACATTCCAGGCAAAGGGGCAGAGAAAATACTGTCATCAGGAAAGATCATGACAGATTCAAAGAAACGAAAGATGTGTGTGTCTAGCTGTGATGTGATGTGTGAGATGTGGAAAAGGACTGGAGTCAGACAGAACTTTGTATGTTGTGGTGGAGAACAGATTTCATGGGAATGGTGGGGGAGGGAGTTAAGCAGAGAGAGTATTAAATGAGCTTGTTGCAGAAAGATGGCAGGGTAGTTTTGGATTAATGTGATGAAAAGAAGAGATGAAGAGAAATGTTCATTACCTTGAGATATCTTGAAGAAAAAGAGTAATTGCTGACAGCCTGAAAGACTGAGGGACAAAGTGATGAAACAAAGATAACTCCAAAGTCGTTGCCTTGAGGAATGGAGTAAATGATTGAGATCATACTGGATAAAGAGGAAGGTAGGTTATTGGGAGAGAAGGAAATCAAGTTGACTTTAGTCATTGAGAAGGACATCAGTGTAATGCCACCAAGAAAGATCCAAACACCTTATTTAGTTGAAACAAACAGACACACAAATAAAGAAAAGGCAACAAAGACAAGAGCCACTGAAATGGAAGCTGGAAGTAATCTTCAGTTGGAAATTCTTGGACCTAAAGTTAACTGGTCAGTTTAGTTAGGAAAGAAAAGAAGGAAGGGAGGGAGGGAGGGAAGGAGGAAGGAAGAAAAAGGAAAGGAAAAGGGAAAGGGAAGGGAAGGAAAAGGGAAAGGGAAAGAAAGGAAGGGAAAGGAGGAAGGAAGAAAAGTGGAATTTCTTGACATTGTGTGACCTAATTTCTTAGTCTATTGGCTGCACTTGAAGTGACTCTTGATCACTGTCACATGCAAGGTATTTCCATTCCTGTTTAGTGTCTAGAGGAGATGCAGAGAAGTCACCCAGGCTTAGGTCAGCTCATAGTCATTTCAGAGTTAAAAAAGACAGTCTCAGCAGATGGCTTTCACTTAATGAAGAAAATGAAAGCAATCAGAAGAGAATGTCTGGACTCTCACTATTTCTACCAAATGCCAGCACTGCGCCCACATGCTGTACTCTCCCTCCTGGAATCACTGGAGACTCACCCATGCTCCAATCTGAAGCCAGTTGCCTGCACTCTGCAGCTGCTCCCTTCTCACCAAGTCAGGGACATTTTTCAGCAGTTCTCTTCTCTCACTACCGATGACTCCCATCAACAGACAAACTCATTGCTCTTGCTTTGGTCATCAGAAAAATAATTCGAAAATATATTTTAACACTTTTGCTTTGCTTTGACTTGATTCCTCCACCACCAAATGTGCCATTGTGCTGCTCTTATGAGGAGTTCAGCAAACTCCTTGAAGGAATTATTTCTTTTTGATGTCTACAATCTTTTCTTACCATTGAAAAACTTTTCCCTTTGCTGAGGTATATTAAATATAATTTATACACAGTAAAATACACCCTTTTAAAGCATACATTTCTACAAGTTTAAAAAATGCATTATTTGTCTTGTAGCCACCACTATAATCAAAATATGCAATATACCTATCATTTCAAAAAGTTCTTTTGGAGCCTTTAACAGTCTGTCCCCTCCTCCCAACCCTGCCCCTAGTGACCACTGATCTAGTATTTGTCTCTGTATTTTTGCCTTTTCCAAAATGCCATATATAAATAGATCCCTAAAATTCTACATTTTGTGTGTGGCTTCTTTCTCTTAGCAGGATGCTTTGGAGATCGAATCATGTGGTTGTGTCTAACATTAGCTTATTCCTTTACATTGTTGAGTTGTATCCAACAGTGTGCATGAACAAATTGTTTATCTAGTCACTAATTAGTAAACATTTAGATTTCTTCTGACTTGGAAACAATTATAAATAAAGCCTGCACAAACATTTATCCAGGGTTGCATTTTTATTTTTCTAACACTTTGAAAGAGAAAAGATTTTATCAAAATTTTAATCAAAATTTCAATTTGACAAAGTCCAATTTATCAGGGTTTTTTTATAGTTTTGAAGTTTTTTTGTCATACTAATAAATTTTTGTTTGACTCAACATCACAAAGATCTCCATTTTATTCTAGAAATGATAGAGTTGTAAATCTGGTATTAATGTCCATGATCCATTCAAAATTAATTTTTTGTATATGGTACAAGGTAAGAGAGAAGATGTTAATGTTTTCTACTGATCTATGAGTCTATTTCTGGACTTTCTGTCTTATTTTCCATATGTCTATCTTTATGTCAAGAACACACTATTCTTGTCAAATTACTGCAACTTTATAGTAAGAATTGAAATCAAGTAAGGCAAGTCTTCCAGTCTTATTCTAAAATTGTTTTCGTAATTCTATGTCCTTTTCTACTTAATATAAATTTTAGAATGAGATTTTCATTTTATAAAAGAAGAGCCTGCTGTATTCTCACTGGAATGGCATCAAATCTATAAATCAAATTAGAATTGGTATTATAATAATAATGAGTCTTCTAATCTACAAACATGGTACAGCTCTGTGTTTATTTTAGATTATATGTGATTTCTCTCAGAAATATTTTATAGTTGCAGCATACAGATTTTGCACATATTTTATTTAATATAGTTCCAAGGCTGGGCATGGTGGCTCATGCCTGCAACCAGTTACTTAGGAGCAGAGATCAGGAGGATCATGGTACAAGGCCTGTATGAGCAAAAAGTTTGCAAGATCCCATCTCAAACAACAAGTTGGGAACATGAGACCTTATCCAAAAAATAATTAAAGCAAAAAAAAAAAAAGACTGGTGGTGTGGTTCAGGTGTTATAGCACCTGCCTAGTAAGCATGAGGCCCTGAGTAAAAGATGTTGTAAATGGTATTTGTAATAACTTTAATTTTCAAGTGTTATTTTCTGATACATAAGCATATTTTTGTATGTTGGTCTTACATATTACAACCATGTCAAACTCCCTTGTTAGTTTACTTGCTTCTTTACAAGAGATCCTTTGGGATTTTCTACATGCATGATAAAGTCGTCTACATGTGTTTTCTCTTGTGTCAGATAAATATTTTCTATTTATCATTATAATTTCCTTGTTGCTTCTTATAATACAATAAGAAGCTAATTGTTGCTAATTATAATACAATGTCTAGTATTTATTTTAGTTCCTGAGAAATGACACCAAGGGCACAAACAATAAAAGAAAAATATATAAATTGTACTTCATCAAAGTTAAAAATTTTTGTGCTTCAAATGACACTGCCAAGAAAGTAAAAAGACAGAAAATGCTTACAGATATAACTGATAAAGGACATATATTTACATATATAATTACAATTCAATAATAAAAAGGCAAATAACCCAATTAAGAAATGGGAAAGGAGCTGGAGGCATGGCTTAAGTGGTAGAGCATCTGCCTCACAAGCGTGAAGACCTAAGTTCAAACCCAGTGCAATAAAAAAAAATGACGAATAAGAAATAAAACACTATCATGTCTAGGCAAAAATAGAAAAAGGAACAGTCACCCCATCGTAATATGGGGATATCCATTTAGGACCTTTGAGCTCCCCCAGCCTCTCCTTGATCCCATCAACTCTTTTCACTTTCCATCACTTCCTGACAAAGGTTTCCACTCTCTGAGGTCAGTGTCTTCCTGTGGAAGCATCCCTGGTTCCTTCTCACCATGAGACCTGAGCACACTGTGCTTTGTGCCTGAGACACTCACTTATGGCTCACTTATTCTTTTTGGCTAATTTCCATCTTCTGCTTCAATTCAATTCTAAGTTTATGGGCAGAATTCATAGTCTAAAGTGGAAACAATGCAACTAACTTACAAAACTTTATACCAAAATATATTCTGTCTTACTTATTATCTTTTTCATTGGGGTTACTTCCTTTTCCCTAGAATGCAAACTCTTTAGTGTCAGGAATTGTATTTTATTTCCTTTCACCTGCCATCATGTATTCTGGTAAACACATAATACCTATACACTAGCTACTCATTTTTGTATAAAGTGAAAAAAGCTAGTGATCTTTTGAGCTCAATACAAATATTTTGAACTGAATGTTTTAACACAGAGACATGCTACTATATCATGAAAAGTGTGTGGGCATCATAGCTAAATCCCATTTCTCAAAAAGGGTGGGGGGATGCAAATGATTTGAATAGGTATTTCTTCAAGGAAGCTGTGCAAATGGCCAATACACTCATGAGAAGATGCCATCATTAGACATCAGAGAAATTAAACAAAACCTATAATGACATTCGTTCATACCCCCAGTATAGATATAATCAAAGTGACAGATAGTAATAAGTGTCGGTAAGGACATGAAGAACTTGGAACCCTCATACATTGCCGGTGGCAATGGGAAATGATGCAGTTGCTGTGGAAACCACAGCGTCAGCTCTTCAGTAATTGTCATATGACCTTACCATATGGCATTCCCAGGTTTATACCCCACGGAACTGAAAGCATGGCTACCCCAGAACTTGTAAATGAATGTTCTTGTCAGCATTATTCACAGTCTAAAGTGGGAACAACCCAGCTACCCATTAACTGATGAGTGAAATAACAAAATACGGCATGTCCATACAATGAAACATTATCTGACAATAAAAAGGAATGATGTTTTGATAAATGCTACAATTTGGCTGAACCCTGAAGACAACTATGCTAAGTGAAAGAAGCCAGTTACAAAGAAGCATCTGGTGAATGATTCCACTTATATGAAATATCCAGAAGAAGTAAATTGATGGTAGAGTGTAGAGTAGCTCCTTCCAGGGTCTGGAAGCAGAAAAGTTGGGTATGTGTGGGGAATAATTGCTAATGGGTACAGGGTTTCTTTTTTATGAAAAGGTTCTAAACTTAGTGGTTATGGTTGCACAGCTCTATGAATATGCTAAAAAACCAAGGAACTTTATACTTTAGACAGGCAAATTATATAGCTTGTGAATTTTAACTCAATAAGGCAGTTTTTTAAAAAATCATCACTTTTTTTTTTTCTTGTGATCCTCCTGCTTCTGCCTTCTGAATACTGGGATTACAGACTTGCAACAAAAGACCTTGCTGGAGTCTTTCTTTTTCTTTCACACTCCATGTCCAACGTTTAAGGAAATACTGATGGCTAGGCTCCTTCAAAAAATAATCTTAACTACCTTTTGTCTCTCCTACATTTACTCCTACTCTAAGCCCCATCATTCCTCATTGAACCCTAAGGGGTCTCTTTTCATTTGCCTTGTCCCCCTAAGATCTCAGTACAGTAGGCATCCTTTTTTTCGGAGGTACTGGGATTTGAACTGAGGGCTTCAGTTTGTAAGGCAGGTGCTCTGCCACTTGAACCATGCCTCCAGCTCCAACACAATAGGCACCTTGTCACTCCTCGCTCAAAGCCATGCAATTATTGACAAAATCCAGCATGAAAAAAACTATTAGTCAAATTGAGAATTGCAATCAAAAAGGAAGGGATGGAGGGAGAGCTGCAGGTTAAAAGCAAATTGTAAGACATACCAAGATTATGGTGAGTAGAGATGAGATGCATGTGGGTGACGGAACACACCAACTTCGAGAAGTGATTACTATAAAAACCAGGACAGTGGTTACATTTGGACAGAGCAGGGAACTCTGGGAGGAGAGGGGACAAAGTCCATGAAAGAGCCTCTTGCAAATTTGATTCTTTATCCAGGAGGTGGTTCAACAAGCATAGGCCTTAATAATTCTCTAAGATATACATTTGTTTTTAGTGTGTTCTATATCTATATCTTTTATTTTTCAGTAAATTAGTGAAAAAAAAAACCAACAACTTCTGTAATAGCTGCTCTAGCTCCTCAATTAAAAGTCAATGTCCATTCAGGTGTGATGGTATATGCCTGTAAAACCAGCACTTACGAAGCCAGCCTGGGATACACAGGGTGACTCGGTCTCAAAAAAAAGAAAAAGAAAGTTGGGTGTGGTGTCTCATACCTGTAGTTCCAGCTACTCAGGAGGCAGAGGCAGGAAGATCACAAGTTTGAGGCAAGCCAGGGACAGTTTTGAGAGACTATCTCAAAACCAAAATAAAAACAAAAGGGTTGAAGTCATAGTTCAAGTGGTGGGGTGCTTGTCTGGCATGTGCAAGGCCCTGGATTCAATTCTCCAAGCCCCACAAAAAAACACAGTCTTAGCCAGGTTTGGTGGCACAAGTTTGTAGTCCCAGCTAGTCAGGAGACAGAGTCAGGAGGATTGCTTGAGCCTATAAATTCAAGACCAGACTGCACAACAGTGAGAACCTGTCTTAAGCAAACAAACAACAAAAAACCAAGGTTCTTAAAACAGTTTACAAGGAGATACAGAATCTGTCTCCATTGTTACCTCCCAATGTCCTTCTTCCCACTCACATGCTCCCACAACACCATCTTTCCTTACTCCACTCCAGCCAGAGTTGTCCCCTGCTCTGCATATTGCTTGAGCTCTTCCCTCTGCCTAGACATCCCTTTGCCCAGTGTCCTCAACTCAAGATGTGTTCAGCTCACATGTTGCTAGTGAGGTGTACATTGTCAGCTCTACTGAATTCAACCATCTGCTCTTACCCTAAAACACTAATCCTCTTTCCTTGTCTACTTTTCCTGTGCACCATAGAGCCTGCTATCATGTAATCTCTACCTATGGATTGTGCCCATCTCTGTGGTTCTGTCACCCCACTGGAATGCAAGGTCCTGGAGAACAGGAACTTTATCTGTTTTATATGCTGGTACAGTCTACAAGAAAAGGAACAACCAAGACGACCAAAGCCTGAGTGATATGACAAGTCAATACCATTAGCCACTTTTAGCTTCAGACAGCTTATTGCTCCCTCAAAAGTCAAAGGTACCAACCCTCCCGGTCCTTTCCGCCCCATGATCCTTGTCCACACACCCAAAAGGGACACTACCAGAACCAAAGGGGTCTGATGACTTCCCCATGGGTTGTGGGATACCCCACAGCTGAGGATCCGGGTTTCATACCACAGATCAGTACTGAATACCCATCTACAGCTCTGTTTTGGGAAGGATATGGCAGACGGTCCTATACTCCTCAGTACCCAAGAGCTAAAGGAACATGCTCTCAAGATGGCCTCCCAGGTAGACAGAAAGGTGAATGGGACATGGCCTCTTCCCAGCCTCCTTTGCTCTGGGGTTCTGGGAGGACCACAAGACATTTGGCCAGGACTCAGGTAAGCTGCAGTCCAAGCTTCTACCTGTGTGGCCTTTGTGGGTACATTGCCAGGTTGCCAGGGAAATAGGGACGAGCTGTTTTCCTGCAAAGAGGCATTCAATAAGTAGTTAAGTGGCTACACGGGGCAGCTGAAAGCCACCTAATGGGCTGACCTAAGAGGACAGAGAACAGGAAATACGATGCAAGTTTGGAGAAAAAATGTGGTTCAGAGCAGGGAGCATGTGCCCTACCATCAGACAGTTCCAGATAAAAATGCAGCCTGGTTGCTTAGCAGCTAGATATAAGCATGAGCAAACAGGTGCTGGAGAAGTGATTGCTATATTTTTTATTAGCTTTGTTTTTTTTTTTTTTTTTTTTTGGTAGTACTGGGGTTTGAACTCAAGGCCTTGAACTTTCTAGGCAAACGCTCTACCACTTCAGCCATGCCTGCAGCTCTTCTTTGCTTCAGGTTATTGGTCAGTCACAAACCATGATCATTCTACCCATGTTTCCTGTGTAACTGGGATTGCAGATGTGTACCACCACACTTACCTTATTTGTTGAGATGGACCTCTCAATAACTTTTTGCCCAGGCTGGCCTCAAATCACAGTCCTTCTGATCTCTGCTTCTCAGGTAGCTGGGATTACAGGTATGAGCCTCTGCACTCAGACCATATTTTATATTTTAATAAAAAATTATATACCTGCAAATAGTCTTTGATGTATTGTCTTCTTTCTGCTCCTACCCCCATCCCAAGGCTGCAGATCTGGCTATCACTATACCTAACAAACTGTGAAGATAATAGAACTAACTTCTGGAGAATGGGGAAAAGAGGAGAAAGATTACTCAGACCTAACAAAATTTAACATTGTTGTTCTTAGCATTTTCATTTATTAAATCCCTGTAGTCTTTCCCTTTTCATATAAGCATATAATAATGATACCTTATGTTTCTTGAGGGTCTAATATGTGATCTACATTACCTCATTTAGGACATTAAAATAATGTCCTTAGACAGATGTTGTAATTAGTCCCATTTTAAAGATGAAAAAAAAAAAAACTAAAACTGAAGCAGAGAGAGGTAGTGACTTGTCCAAGGTCACATACTTGGTCAGAGTAAAAATTTCAATCCATGTAGTCAGTCAAGCTATCCTTGTGCCTCAGCCTCCCAATTAGCTGGGACTACAAACTTGTGCCACAACGACTGGCTACAATACGTGTTGGGCCCTATCAAACAAACAATTTTACATTCCAGCATGAAAACATGAGTATTTTTCCATGCAGAAACATACTTCCCCTACATTTGGACATTTATGTTGTTTTTAAGCTTTCACTTTTATAAATAAGGGGATATAAATACCTTCGTACAGAAAGTATTTTCTGTGGTTAGGATTATTGCCTGAAGCACAGATATAAGGTCAAAGGTAAGGACATGTACTTGGCTCTGAATCTTATCACCTAGCTCTTTTCCAAACTGATCTTTCTGCCAACAGCCAGCAGCTTCCTGGCCCAGCCCTGGATGTTCTGATCCTGTAGATTCTGGGTGGTCCCTAGAAGCTCTAGTTTAACATCTGTCCTGGTGACTTGGTGGCTGGCTGACTTGGGGAATGATGCATCTATCCAAGCCCTTTCCAAGGCCATACTTTAGGACTTTTATGTGTTTTCTCTTTGCCATCACTTGCCAGAACAAATCAATGGTAGGACCTCCAATGAGTAGTTAGGTTAAAGACCTTGATTCATTCAACAAATTCAATAAATATGTGTGAGGGACTGGTTTCAGAGCCAAATGCACAAAAACGTACTAGACAAAGTCCCCAACTTCATATCACTCACACTACTATATGATTTGAAAGATAATATACAAGGAAATAAATAAAGAAAACTATGTCAGAGTGCGATATGTCTAGGAAGTCATCAAAATGGACAAGAAATGACAAGAATGGATGAGAACATGGGAAGGCAATTTTATTCAGGATGGTGAAAAGAGATGACATCGTTTAAAATTAAAAAGTTGTGTGGATCTGTCAGAAAGTGTTCCAAGCAGGAGATCAACTGTGAACATGAGAATTACGTCTTTGGCTTGATGTTATAATTATATGAGCAACATAAAAATAAGGCTGGCTTGGATGGAGTGCAGCTAGTGAAAGCCAGAGTGTAGAGGAGCTTGGAGGACAAGCAGGGGTCACATGAGACGTGCATGCCTTGTTGACTTGTGACTGGAGTTACATTTGGGACATCACTGATGGGCTTTAAACAGGAATGACACGCTGTGATACAAGTAAAGATCACTCTGTTTCCCGTGTGGAGAAGGGGCTGGGGAAAGCAGTGGAACAACCGAGAAACTTGAGAAAGCTTATGAAGTGCAGGCAAGGATGATAGTTTGGCCTTCAGGACGGTAACAGGGATGTAGAGTAGTGAATAGATTCCAGCCATATTTGGAGGAGGAGGAATGGGAGGACTCCATAGAACTGGCATCCCATGGTTTGAGCCAAGAGCACTTACTATAGTGAAACACCTGAGGCAATTAACTTATAAAGAAAAAAAATGAGAGAGATACCTGCCTACCCATGTTTATTGTAGCTCTGTTCACTATAGCCAAGCTGTACAATCAGCCAAGGTGTTCCCCCGCAAACCGCTAAACAGATAAAGAAAATATAGTATATGTATATGTATATATACATACATATGCACTATAGAGTATTATTCAGCCACAAAAAAATGAAATTATATCATTTGCAGGAAAAAAAGGATGGAACTTGAGGTCACAGGTTGAGTGAGATAAGCTCAAAAAGCCAATTATCTCAGATTTTCACTCATTTGTGGGATCCAGACCTGAAATGATAAAAATATTTGAACATGAATATAAAAGAGAGACCAATTGATAGGGGGTGGAGAGGAGCTAAGTAGGAAGGGGGAGGAGAAAAGGAAAGGACACTGAGGTGTGAAGAAGATCAAAGTATATATACACACACACATATTCATATGAATATGAAACCCACCAAATCTTGTTTGAAGGAGGGGAATGGGAATTATAATGAGGGAGGTGAACTTGTTCAAAGTACACTACACATATCCATGAAATGATCACAATGAAACCCCTCATACTATTAATATATGATAATTAAAATGTAAAATATTTTTTAAAAAAAGATTTAAAAAAAAAGAAATAGTTTTCTTTAGCTCAGGTTCTGGAGGTCCCGGTCCAAGAACTGGCAGTGCCATTGCTTTGAGCTTCTGATGAAAGCGATGGATGGCAATGATGAGGAGAGTGTCCTGTCATGAGCCAGCAGGCAGAGGGCAAGGTGATGGGCTAGGCATGCCTCCCATGCACTGAGGAGTCCTCACAAGGCCCCACCTCCTAAAGACATGGCACCTCTCAACAGTGTCACCCTGGGGCATGGACCTTTGGGGGACCGTACCCATATTCAAACCATAGCAAGCAGAAACTGAAGGCTGCTCTTTTTGTTAATGTTTGGATATGAAGTGCTGCTCAAAATGGTTCATGTGTTGAAGGCTTGCCCCCACCTGGTGGATCTAATCACTGAGAGTTCATTGGATTGTCCAGGCCCTGACCTATTCAGTGGGTGAATCCATTGATGAATTTGTAGTTGAATAGGCTCCTGGGAGGTGATAAAACAGTGAAAGGTGGGGACAGATAAGAGGAAGTGAGACATACATTTGGGGCATGCCTTTGAGGAGTATATCTGGTCCCAATTTCTATCTCTCTTACTCTCTCTGCCATAAAGTGAGCAGATTTGCTCTGCCACACCCTCCTGCCAACATGATATCCTGCCTGACCACAGGCCTAGCAATGGAGCCAGTGGACTATGGAATGAAACCTCTGAAACTGTAAGCTGAAATAACTCTTTCCTCCTTTTAAATTATGTCAGATATTTTGTCACAGAGATGAAAGACCAATTAGCACAATTAACACACCCTTGGTAAATGAATTGAAGTAGAGGGTCTCAGATTCTCATTCTAGCTCTCTTGTCACCCAAGTCACTCTCACTCCTGGACTTGCATTCAGGTTAAAATAAATATGCAAGGAAATTTTTAGTTCTGCAATTTCCTGTGCATTTTTAAATGTAATATCTTTACTTCTGCTCCTTCTTTCTTCAATAAATACTTATTGAATGCCTACAAAGCACCAGCACTGTACCTAGGTCTTGATGAATCAGACAGACACTAAATCTTTTGTGGAGCTGACAGCTTGGGAGAGATCCCAATATTAAGCAAATAATTGTATAAGTAATTATTTAAATCACTATTGTGATAAGAGCTGCTAGGAAGAACCACAGAATCAAATCAGGATGCCCATCCTGATCTGGACTGGAAGTTATGGGCGGTTTCCGTGAAGAGTCTTCCCAGCTATGGAGTTCAGGGAAGGCACAGTTTGTTTAAGAGAAGTCAAAAACCTCATGGGCTGTGTTTTGTGAACTTTGGCTTCATAAGCTCCAGTTACTTGTTGCTTGCAAGATTGAAGTGACACTGCCACAAGGGGCCATATGGTTCTGGGCCAAGGTGCAGGTGGCACTTGGTAACCCAGCAGGTAACTCTGTCAACTCTGTCTCTTTGCCTCTACTCCAGGATCCTGGGACAGAGCACCCCATTGGTAAATCTCTTACCACCAGATTTGGCCTATCCACTTGGCAAACAGGCACACTCCCACTTACCACTTTTGAGAATTAGGTCAGGAATGAGTGTCTTCTATGCAAAATGGTGAATTTGAAGTTTCTCTGGTCATTTTGAAAGTGACAGTGACACCCAGAGAATTGCCCAGCACTAATCACCCTAGCTTTTCCATCTCCTTTGCCAGCACCCCCATGCCCGATCTTCACTAGAACAGGGCCGGGAGATGCAGGGTCTTGGGACCAATGTCATCTTAGCAGCAGGAGCCACAGTGATAGCACTGTGTTTGTCCTCTTTGAGACTCTAGACAAGCTCTCTCTATAGATGAAATCACCCACTGGCCAGATCCAAGGTGCTAGCCTGCCAGGGAACACTGCAGAAGAAGAAATCATTTTACCTTGAGCACACATCAAGGACAACTTTGGCTCTGTCCCCAGATCCCTTCCCTGGCATACCTACCAAGGACAGCCCAGGTGGATAAGGAGAGCTGATGGTTGGACACATGGATTTCTAATCAGGAATTCTGAGATCACTTTTAAAAGTATTTTTATAGCATATTTCCATAATTCTGAGTCAGAGTCGACAGTCCCACCTCTTCCACCACTGCAAGGCAGTGTGGTGTGCTGGCTAGATTCTGTAGCCATACTGCTTGGGTTTGCATTTCAAATCTTGTGACTTCAAGAACATCACCATCTCAGTTTTACTCCCACATCTTCATCTGGAACTGAGAAGAACACACCTGTCCTAGTTTTGAAATAATAATAAAAACCAATGAGCTAATGTAGAGGATGCACACAGCACAGAGTCTGGGCTCAGTCATGGATACCATGCCATTTCCAGATGTCCACAGGAATCTATTTCCTGTCACTGCTGCTACTGACAAACGGATGGCTAGTGACCAGTTCCTGAGCACAAGCGATCTCATGATCAGTAGATTAAGCTACAGGTAGGAAGCAGATTTGCCACTAATTATCCCTGTGGTCTTGGGTAGTCACTAGATGTGAAAATCCAGGGTCTGAAAATGAAGAGTTAAATAAATGGACTTAAGATCCTGATTATTAGCACTTTATCATTTTTCAGGAGGGCTCCAATTAGTCACAGAGGAAGACATAATCTCCAACTTGTTGCTGTGTTTTTCAGGACTTCCTTTTCTCTCTTGGCAGCCCCGCCCTCACCCATTCATTCCACCATGATCTCTCAGGGGCTGCTGGGAGAAGTTGAGCACCTGCTCCTGGTGGAGGGCTACCTGCTGACTGTGGGTGCTCTGGCTGCCCTGGAGAGCACTGCTCCCTGCATATGAGGGAACTGAGGCTCAAGACGTGAAGAAATCTGCCAGCCATTACTCGGTGAGGGGGGCTGGGCTGGGCCCTGCTTTTTTTTACTCTGTTTCCCACACCCAGCTTCTCCTCTTCCATCCAAGCAGGAATGAGGGGCACAAAGGTAGAGCAACCCCTCCACTCCAAATGTAAGGACCATGCCTAGAACACATCAATCCAGGCACATATCATTCCTTCAGCCTCCAAAGTAGCCAGAACACAAGAATCAAGAGAACTGCTATGCTTCCTATCTGGGCCAAGGTTAGTTGTATTATTTTTTGTTATTGTTTGTTTGTCAGCTTTTGACTGTCTTGCTATGTAGCTCAGGCTGCCTTCAAGCTTGTGATCCTCCTGCCTCAACCTCTCAAGTGCTCATAGGCATGTGTCACCATGCCCAGCTCTAGCTGTGTGATTTGAGTAAGCTACCTAATTCCTCTGCGCCTATTCCTTCACCTCCACCCCAGCCACTCTTAAAGGCAAAAAGCCCTACGGTGATGAACCTGGTTTTAGTTATGAAGCCACCAAAGGTATTATTCAGCCCTTGTCTCCTAGGGGAAGGGTCCATTGGGAACTTTCAGCTCAGTTTGTACTAAGCTTGGGAGATTTCTCTTCCAGTGAGTGAGCAAAGCCCATTTAGAAACCTAAAGCTACCCAGAAATCCCTGGAGTCTAGGCCCAAGGCTTGTATTGGAGCAGCCTGGAGAGAAAAAGCACCTGCTGCCTGCCCACCTGCTTGAGTCAATGGGCCCATTATGCATGGCTCAGTCCACAGTAGAACACTGTGTCTTTGAGGACCCAGCCACAACTGGTCCTACCTGTTTTCCAGTCAGTACATACTGTTTGCTGGAGGGATGGAGGGAGAGCAGCACACAGCACCATCTCATCATCATAAATGCCATTTCGGGTTAATGATTACTGTGTACAGTACTGCTGCAATTCATCTACGCACCCCAAGTGCCCTTCCCATGGAGCGAGGCAGGCAGCACATAAAAGGCGCCATTGTGTGCACAGGGTGAAAAAGCAAGAGCAGCCTACAGGTGCCAAATGTGGTCTCATAGCTCATTCTCTTGGAGGGGGGGGCACTGTGTGCATATTTTCTCATTTTATAAGACAATCTATTTACATTCCCTGTTGACACTGGGGTACTG
This sequence comes from Castor canadensis, assembly GCF_047511655.1. NCBI lineage: Eukaryota > Metazoa > Chordata > Mammalia > Rodentia > Castoridae > Castor > Castor canadensis. Next base: position 171,736,942 of record NC_133386.1, read on the forward strand.
TTACCAGAGCTGGAATTTGTGTCATTCAATAAAATCCCCTATCAGCCTACCCTGACATTACAGAACATCAATATGATCCCACAAACACCATTCCTGCCTCTGGCCAGAACTGGTTTTTTCATAGCCATGGCCATCCTCTTGCTGGAGAGTTGTGTGGGCCTGTCTGCAGGCTGACAGGTGGGGTTGTCTCTAGCCCCTTGAATGACTGAAGTTGATGGCTCTCAGGCCCCAACCGGCCTCTTCTGCCTGCCTGAGCCAAAGCAGGAATGTTCTCCTCCTGAGGTCTCGGTTTACAGACTTTTCACATTGATAATTAAGCAAGGTTTGCCACCTGCACTCCTCTTCTGAGGTGTCTCCCAAAACTGTCTTGACATTGCCTTTAATCAGTCCAGCTGTGGTGCCACCTGTTTCTATTGCCGCCTCCAGACAGGGGGATTGCTCCATTGCTAGGCAGCCATGACCTTGGCCATGTTTGTGAGCCAGTGAAACCAGCTGGGTGATTTGACAGGATCAAGGAGACCTTCTCCTCCAATCTCCAATGCCTCAAATTCTACCTTCAGTGCACAATTACTTTGTGTCCAGCTCTTGTGGCAATTCTCACATAGGATACAGATAACTCTGGGACAGGTGGTAAATGCTTTTATCTGATAGAGAAAGTGTGCATGACCATCCTGGGTGTTGGAGACCAGAGAGTTGCAATGAAAATGGCAAAAGGGAGCCTAAGGAGATGTGAACAAGCTTGAGTGCTAAGAATTATGACATGAAAGGCACCATGAGACTATTTCCTGGATGGCCTGACTTAAAGATTCTTGCTTCCTCTTCCTTAAAAAATAAAATTTAAAAAAAGCAATGAAAACAGCTTTTCATGCATATAAATTCATAATGACTCTAGGCCTGGTCTATCAAGGGACTGCATCCTACCGTCCCACTGGCTCAAGTCACAGTTACATGCGTAGGTACACGGCCTGAGCTAAGCCAGCAGAATCAAATGCGGTTTTTGGTTTTTTTGCAGAAACTATTGGAAAAGGAGAGCTGTCTTTCTGTTGGTGATGGTAACCTAATGGAATGTTGGACTAGACCAGAATGGAATGTGAGAAGCCGACCTGGGAGTGAAACCAACTTAAGTACGGAAGTAGAACTTTGCAGAAAGCCATATTCCTAGTGATATCATTCAAACACCTCAATCTGATGACAGCTAAAGCCAGAGATTAACCTTAAACTTTTTAGTTACATGAGCCAAAGTCTTAACTCCCCTTTTCCCTTACGCCAGTTTAGGTTTCTGATGTAACAGAACAACTTCTTACTATAACGGTGACTTTATCATATAGTTCACCATGGTTCAAGTCCCCAGCTGTTGGCAAATTCTTCTCTACCTGATTCTGCCAGGTTCAGGTGACCTTGGCTCAAACCTTGATCTTGGTGTACCCATCAGTTATGTGGGGGCTACAATGTTGTAGATAGGAGAGAGGAAAATATCATTAGTAACACGAAAGAACTTTGGTCTCCTCAGAAGAGACATGTAGAAATTTAGAGTCTTGTGTTGATAAAGGCAGAGACTTCCCATTTTGATGTTGAGAGAATTCCTTAACTTAGCCATTCAAAGTCAGGTCCCTAGACCAACAATGGATATCATCTCAAATTTATTAGAAGTGCAGAATATCAGCCTTATCCCAGACCCAATCAGAATTTGCATTTTCACGTGGTCCTTAAGAGATTTGTATAGATAAGAAAGATAAGAAATCACTGTTCAAAAGACGTCAGGGGGGCAGTGCCCCAGGCATACCTTAATCTGTTTTATATATGGGGGTCTCAAGCACGGTATCAGGGAAAAGTAGGTTTCCTTGCTTTCAAAAAATTTGAAAATCACTTATCTACTTTAATCTCCACATTTTACAGAAAGGTCAACTTTGTAAGGATAAATAGCTGGTCTACAATTAGAATTAGCTAGCCAATCAGGATGAAAGGTGGAGGCTCTGAAAATCTTTGTGACCTTGGGTTAGGCAAAGATTTCTTGGAAATGACACCAAAAGTATGATCCATAAGAGAAAAAATATTGATAAACTGGTCTGCATCAAAATTGATAATGTGCTTAAACTTAACAGGGTTTAAAAAGAGGAAAAAAAAGTAAAGTTTGACCTTCAAGAGATACTGTTAAGAAAAAAGATAAGCCACAGACTGATAGAAAATATTTGTAAAACACATATTTGGTAAAGGATTCTTATCTTCTCAAAATTCAATAATACAAGCCAACAACTCAATTAAAATAGAGAAAAGATTTGAATATCTATTTCATAAAAGAAGTTATACAGATGGAAGATAAACACATGAAAAGATGCTTAACATCTTTAGTTATTAGGAAAATGCAAACTAAAACTGCAATAAGATATCTGTGCATAGCTAATAGGTTGGCAAAACAAAAAACAAAACTGAGTGTAGCAAGGGTGTGAACCACCTGAATGTGCACGCATTGTCAGTGGAAATACAAAAATGGAAGCCAGTCTGCAAATGGTTTGGTAATTTCTTACAAATTTACATACACACTTATCATATGACCCAGGAATCCCACCCTCAAGTATTTACCCAAGCAAAATCAAAACATATGCTCACACCCAAAAATTGAATGTATGAGCATTTACAGAGGCATTAGTTACAATTACCCAAACCTATAAATAATCCAGATGTCCTCAACTGGTGAACGGATAAACAAACTGTACACCCATATAATGAGATACTACTCAGCAATAAAAAATAATGAAACGAAGGGATGTGGGTGAATCTGTAAAGCATATGCTGAATGAAGGGAGCTAGATTCAGACTCCACACAACATATCTGAGTCCACTTGTGTGGCATTCTGGGAAAAACAAAACTATAGGGACAAAAATCAGATCAGTGACTGGCAGGCTGCAGTAGAAGGGAGTGACTGACTATAAAGGTGTTATATCTAGGCACCCTAGGTGTCTCTTGCTACATCAGAGTACCACAAACTAGCTGGCTTAACCAGCAGGAATTAACTTTCTTGCTGTGCTCTGCCTAGGGGTCTGAATCACAGTGTAGGACTGTGGACATGGGTGGGGGAGGTCTTTTCCAGGCCTCCCTCCTTGGCATCCAGATGGCTGTGTCCATGTTCCCATGAGGTTTTCTGTACGCATGTCTCTCTCCAAACTTCCCCCTTTAAATAAGGCCACCTCTCCTGTTGGAGCATGGTACACTCTCAGCACCTCATTTTAACTTGAATACCTCTTGAAAGATCCCATCTCAAAATAAGGTCACACATTCTGTGGTTCTAGAGGTTATCACTTCATCATATGACTCTGTGTCAAGGGGGACACAATGCTACCCATAACAAAGAAAAAAGGATAGTTGAGGGGCTGGAAATGTATCTCAATCACTATTATGGTCTCAGTATGCATGCATCTGTGAAAACTCCTAAAACTTTACATTAAGTAAAAATTGTAAATTTCCCTGCATGTAACATAACTTGATTTTTAAACTCTAAAAAAGAAAGCAGGTCTCTTAAGTTTTTTTCAACAGGTCATTCATTACTCTCTTGTCTGCTGCACTGTCCTGACTATCTCACCTATTCTAGGCAGCTATGAGGATAAGAGATACATTTCAGAATCCTGGCATAGATTTATTTCATGGAAAAAGCTGTTCTTCTGCCATGTGAGTATATATATATAAGCAGCATTTCATCAAAGCAAAAAGATTCTATCACATCAAATGGTACATTTAATGGATTGACTTTCCTGAGCAGGATGAGTAACACAAACTGAGGACCAGCTGGGAGAATCCGGCTCAGGACCTGCCGAGGTTGGCTGGAGCCAGGTTTCATTTCCTGCAGGCAGAAGCTGCTAAACACTTTGCCCGTGCACCACTGTCATCTCAGCCCCCACCTGAGGCCACTCAGAGGTCACCTGCAGGAGAGGGAGACAGGAGATCAAACAACCTGCCAGCTACACTCAGACACATAGGAAAGAACTCAGGAGGTGATCTCATCTTCAAGGGAGCGGTATGGGGAGCTGAACACACTCCACACACTTCATGTGGGGTGCAGCGAGGTCACACACTATAGAGGTTGCTCCACGGGGGAGGAAAGGCATTAGAAGGGGCCAAAGATAACAAACCTTGGAGACTTTCCCCTTCCCCACCCCTGTCCATGGCAGATTCTCCTGCCCTGTGCTTTCTCACCTGTCTTTTCCTGCTACCATCTGACTTATGGCCTTTCCCCAGGTCACTAACCATCCACCTGCTCAAGCCAAACAGAATTGCTTGACCAGGAATGGAAGCAGAACAGGGATTCTTTGCAGGCAGCCCCTGCTCAACACCTGGACTCCATAGATCTGCCCAGGGGAAGGTAGCTGAGACTGGGAACCGAGCAGCCAGCCATCTGGAAAGAAGGAAGTGACAGAGCTGATATTCTCAAGGGGCTTGATCCAAATGTCCTCCAGAGGTGGCTGAGTTGGGAGCCACATGGCAGGCAAGACTGCTGTTGGTGTGTGGGAGGACTATCCCCCGCCTTAGGTGTTTGACAGCATGGCTTGGATCTTTCTGGTTATCTCTCAGAAATGAGGTCACTGTTTTGTTAACCTTTTCAGCCTTCACAGTTTTGTGGATGCTTCTGTCTGGCTTCTATTCCATCTTGTGTGCTGTATATCTATGTGCTTTTATGGCAAGTGCTTTAAAAAAAATACTCTGTCTAATTTGTTTTCCTAATCTGAAACAAACAAAAACGCTTCCATTTCCATGGGCCTACTTCACTCATCTCTAAAATGGGACTATAGAAAAATATTTGAGTTCTATGTTCAAAAAACAGGAGATTTAGACTCAGAGCACCTGGGGTTCCTAGTTTTGGCTGTTTCCTGGCTACTAAGGACTACTGTGTCATGCACGTGCACACACACTCTCATTTTGTATCACAGAACCCTGTGAAGTACAGTCATCATCCCACTCGTACTTGCTTTGCAGGGCTGCCATAACAAAGCACCACGAATCTAAAATAGTTACATATGAGGTCACTGAGGCACAGAGCTAGTCCAAGGTGGCTGGCAGACAGGACTTCACCTCAGGCATTCTGACACTGGCTTTCACATTCCTAATTGTATCTGCACCATTTCAAGGGTAGCTCGATGTCACTTTGTTGTGGTTGTATTGTTTTTGTGCTGTGGGATTGCAGGTGCACGTATGAACTCTCTGAGTTTAACTGTTCTCAGTCAGCAAATGGTGACAGTCCCATGGTTCTTGTCAGAAATTACAAACTGCTCTATGTGGAGCTGCTCAGGACTAATAGATGTCAGACATCTATGAAAGCTCTCCTTTTTCATTTTTTCCTGTCCTCCGTGTTGGCTGACATTTTGATAATGATTATGCTACCCCGCCCCCCAAACATTCTAAATAACAAGAGCTAAATTTTTGGAGGATGTATTATCTGCCAGGTACTGTACTAAACACTTTGCTTGTGTTGCTTCATCTGCCTTTTATTTAGCCATAATGACCTTGGGTGTCAGGAGCTACAATTATCCCCATTGACGGGTGAAGGTGAAGCACAGAGGTGATGAAGCCAGTACTCACCACTACAGCACCAAGAAAGCCTTGGGGTGATGGCAGGGGAGATTGTAGGATTGAAGCAAGAATCTAAGGGGGACATTCCCAGTTATTTTTGAAAATTAAACCTCACATCTTTTTTTCTGGTCATTTATACAATTGGCCAGTAGTGGAGCTTTCTAAATATCCAAATATTAAAGAAGCTACTCTAGCACGAAGTTCTGGACATATACATGCAAGATGTGTAATGATATGAAGAAAAGCTGGTCGGTAGCTCATAGCCTGTGGCCTATTTCAAAGTCAAAAACAAGAAAATCCCAGTGCTGCTGTCAGTTAGATGTCAGGTCATCACTTTCAAATCCTTACTTAACACTTTGTATTGCCCTGGGCAGAGTCAAGGTCTCTAATGAGTTGTTTAGAGTACCTGAGTTCTTTCTAAATCTTTCTTTTCCACCCATCACCAAGGTTCTGAGTTATTTCCATTCTGGAAAGGGAATGACCCAAGACATGTAGGAGCTGGTCAGGAGATCCATGACACCAGGAGCACTTTGGGTGTGGAGTCACACAGAGCGGAGCAGTGAGAATCAGGGCCCAACTCAGCAGGGCCTACCTCAAGACGTAAAACAGATTAAGTCCCTCGGAGGTGCCTCTTCACCCACCTGTTGTCTTCTCACCTCTGGGCACTTCTTCACTAACTACTCCCATGGGACTTTCTTCACAGTCAATTGTTTTCTGCTAAGATATTTAGCCATGAATTGGTTTAGATGGACTAGATACATGAGAACATTTGAATTTTAATAGAAGACTTTTGGAGACCCAGAATAATTTATCATCACATCTCAGTATCTCAGAGCAGAAGGGATTAAGCCGTCACTTAATCCAGGGGTTACAGATCCATGTCTCCAGGGGCAGGCAGATAAATGCAAGATGTAAGAAACAGGCTCATGGCTGTCCTCATGGTAGAAGATTGCAGCAGAATAGAGAACCATGCCCTGTCTACAAATATTCAGATTCCAGTTTCTAAAAACATTCTTCAGGTAAACAACAAGCACAAACACAAATGGAACAGCTATACCCTAAATCCAATATGATATCCTGACATTAATGGAACAACCAATGAAATACAAATAAAGACTTGTAGTTTAGCTAATAGTAATGTGCCAGTGCTAATTTCTTAGTTTTGACAAATGCACATGTTAATATTACAGGAAGTGTAGTAAAAGGTACATGGGAACTTATTGGACTATCTGTGCAATTTTTTATAAATCTGAATTATTTAAAAATAGTTTATTAAAAAATTATGGGCCAGGCATGGTGGCCAAGGCCAATAATCTCAGCAACTTGGGAGACAGAGGTAAAAGGATTGAAGACCTAGACCAGCCTGGGGAAGGAAGCATGAGACATTATCTGAAATATAACTCAAGCAAAGCGGTAAGGGCTGAGGGTGGTTCAAGTGGTACAGTGCTTGCCTAACAAATATAGGACCCTAAGTTTAATCCTCAGTACCGAAAAAAATAATAGAAAATGGCAAGTATCGGTAAAAATTTGGACAAATTGGAACCCTTGCTCATCACTGGTGAGAATGTAAAATGGTGCAGGCCTATGGAAAAAATGATATTTCCTCAAGAAACCAAAAATAGATCTACTACGTAATCTAGGAATGCCACTTCTGGGTATATACCAAAAAGATTAGAAGCAGGATCTCTAACAGATATTCTTATACTTGCATTCATGACAGCATTATTCACTGGGACCAGAAGGTGGAGACAACCCAAGTATCCATGGATGCAAAAATGAATAAATAAAATGTACAGATAGAGAGCTATAAACATTGAGTACATATATAGAAATAGATCTCCGTATATATGTATACACATGGATAGATAGATGATTGGTAGATAGATAAAGAGAATAGAGCACAATATCAGTCAGTATCAAAAAGGAAGGAAATTCTGACTCATGCTACAATTGGATGAACTTTGAGGACATTATGGTAAATGAAACAAGTCAGTCACAGCAAATACTGCATGATTCCATTTATGTGAGGTACCTAGGGTTGTCAAATTCCTGGAGAGAGAAAGTAAAACGATGCTTTGTGGATAACCAGAGGAAGGAGAATAGGAAATTAGTTTAAAGAGTCTAGAGTTTGTTTGGGGAGATGAAGAGTTCTGGAGAGGGACAATAGCAATGGTTGCCTAACAATGTGAATGTACTTAATGTCACTGAATTGTCAACTAAGAATGGCTAAGGTAGCACATTTTTATGTTTTGTATATTTTACTAGAATTCAAAATAAAATAAAATTTAAGGAGCACTAAAAAAATTCGGAATTCAGTTACCACGATAGATAATATTTGAATATAATATGTTATAAGATCAAAATAAATGTAAAAATAAGTCCATGAGGAAGCAAATATCAATTTGTTTTTATTTTTGAGACAGGGTGGCACTGTGTAACCAAGGTTGGCTAGGAACTCTCTATGAGGTCCAGGGTGGCCTTGAACTTAGGATCCTCTTGCCTCAGCCTCCAAAGTGCTTGGACTACAGGCACACACCATTACATCCAGAAAATATCAAAATTTTAAATAAGCATAAGATTAGAGTCAATGTCAAACCGTAATGAAGCCTAAAGCAAGAAAAAAAACCTGCAACACTAGTCCTGAAGGACCCACCTCACCTCTCACCCCCAGAGCAAATGGGACTCTTGGGGAGATGGCCTGGGAGCATGCATTGAAGGAGTTCCCTAGATGATTCTGTTATCAATCTCCCATCTCTTTGCCAAAGAAATATTTCCTCATGTATTAGACTGTAGAGAAAACTGAGATCCAAAGTGTTTGACTTTGGAGGACATAACTGGTTCTGGTTAGTCAATGAATTAAAAATGGCAGAACATCTGGGCACTCAATGGCCAGAGAAGGATGCACCAGGGAAGCTCTGCCTCAAGGGCTCTGAGACCTCTATTGGAAAGTACTCATCAGCACACCAAGCCTACATATCTGCTGCCAGATCTTTCTCTGATTTTAAAATGGGTTTCAAACCTAAGGACAGCACCCTGCTAGTTTTTGCCAACTTGCTTGGACAGTTACAGGTGGGGAGGCAGCCTTGGGACAAGTTTCTGCAAAACACCGGGGGTTTAGGTACTGCCATTAACAATGCAAATGCAGGGGAGTGCCAGCTGATTTATTGAATGAAACTTGTGTCCTGATGGGGTTCATCTGTCATTTTCTCATCAGCCCTGGGAGTTGGGTGGATGGGCTGCATGTGCTAACTGAGTTCCATTAATATTGTCTCAGGGATCTGGATTTATGAACTCTTATTTCTTAATTTTTTTGTATCTCAATGAGATCCAAATCAATGAGAACCATGAGATCCTGTCATTAGCCCTGTGGGCCCCCACCCTCTCTCTGCACATTCTATATTCTTTACTGAGAAGCAGACAATTCATTTCCTTCTTTCTCAGCCTGCAGAGTCTGGCCCTGTCTGCCTCTCAAAGTCATCCAGCCTGCCTGGGGTCCTCTCTGGCCTCTAGCAGCACAGCCTTCCCACCCTGTGTTCTCTGCAGTTGCTTCTCTATTTATCATTCTCTTCCTTCTCCACTCCTCAACCACCTGGTCTCTTCCTCCAGCTCACTGAGCCTCTCTGCTGGATTTTGCCCTGCAGGGGACATTTGGCAATGTCTGCACACATTTTGATTGTTACAATGGGGCTCTGAGGGTGGTGCTACTGACACCTAGTGGGTAGAAGGTCAAGGTTGTGGCTAAAGATTACACAATGCACAGGACAGCACCCCCACATCTCTACTCCTGCTTAGCAACAGTGAGTGCTCCAGCCCCAAGTGTCAATAGTGCAGAATTGGAGGCACTGCTCCAGGTACCCAGATCCACCTGCTGAAGCTCAAGCTTCACTTCCTTCTCTGAGGAGGGGACATCTGACTGCACATTCCTGATACCCCTACCTCCACCACCCAAATCCACATGGGGCTAAGCCATTTTCAGAACACGTCCCTTCTTTCCTTCAGGGTACTTACCCTAGTTTGTCCTTAAGTCTCTGTGATCTTGATTGATGAATGTCTAGCCTCAAGATCAAAGGTGCACAAAGCTAGAGACAGTATCTATTCTCAAGTGTCTGTGAGTAACTACCCCAGCCCTCTCCAAATAAATATTGAGTATTTATTATTTTCCAGAGTCTATAAGATATCAAATATACAACCATGCATGAGATGGACACAGAACTTGACTTTATCCATCTTCAAAGCCTTTTGGGAAGATAGTCATTAAACCCATGGTTACAGGTATGATAAATGTTCCAAAAGACATGGAATTGGGCTAGTGGTGCCCATGTCAGGAGAATTTGAACTTGTCTGGGTGGAGAGAGTCAAAGAAGCTCTCCTTTTTCTCTTTCTTCCTCTTAATGGTCCTACATCTTGGTCTCTGCCTCCCGTTTCAGATGAGATTAACGTGAATTGTATGCTAAATTGTACGTCTTTGGGAATCATCTCCAGAGTATCTCAGGAGTCAAAAGTGCACAAGACAATTGCAGGGTATAAATCAAAACTATTAGAGTTCATTTTATTTATTGCTTTACAATATACTCTGAAACATAGAGCTTTGGGCAAGTTCACTAGGGAGTAGTCAAGTCTCAGGTGGCACAACTGTATGGAAGTGAGGAAGGCAGGCCTGGGCAGAGGGAGAAGCAGGCCTTAGTGTGAATGTAAGAGAGGCATCAGTCAACCCTAGAGAGAGCTCTGGGGCAGGGACAGCTTGTGGAGTGGTCCAGAACTGAGGCCAATGAGTCCAGTCTTTGTACCTCTATCAGTCAAGCACTGCCTCTGAGCAGTTTCTCATGACCAAGATACTTTCCAATCAGGAATACAGCTGTGAGGAGAGAAGGCATCTGCTCTAAAGAGGATGTCTGGGTAGAGCACCACAGTGTCCCTGCTGGAATCCATTCCTATAGCAGTATGTGTGAATTTCATGCACACACACACACTTACACACTTGAGTGTATGATTTAAAGGATCATATGAGGATTTATGGATTGAGGATTGTATGATCTAAAATGTTACACTGATAGTAGTATGCTACTCAGAAAGTTTGGTGACTACTAATTTAGAATAGTATATAATTTAATAAAGGACTCCTCTTTATCAGTTTGTTCCTTTTCCATTACGGGCCCTGTGTTTCAGAAAATGTCCTCCTGAGCTGCTGTGTGCAGTAATGCATTTACTCCCTCATTTTGAAATTAATGAAAGACAAACACAGCTCCAGGTGATGGAAAGCAGGAGAGGGACCCCGCCCCCCAGAGCTAACCTAATTTAGACTTCTGATACAACTCTAGTTTGGTCAATATAGTGGCTACAAGTGGGTCTGGAGCCTGGCAATCTGGATTCCGGTTCCAGTTCTACTACCTGCTATGTTGCTATGTGAACTTGAGCAAGCTTGTTAGTTCACTTCATGCCTGTTTCCTCATCTATAAAACAAGGGTTGCATACCACTTGCTTCATAGGATTGTTGTAAGGATTAAATGAACTAATGCATATGAAGTGCTTAAGGCAGTGACTGTCGAAGCAAGCATTCCATAGATGTTACTCAACATTATTAACTTATGTGGTTTTTTTCCCTAGGGAAGGGGAAGATTTGGGGCTTTTAAAAAACTATTATAAATAGTTCCTTGTATCAGTTAAAAGAAGGTGTTGCCAGCAGGTATGGCAATTCCACCATCTTCAAAAATCATGAATCTTTCTACTTTTTGCTCTGTTACCTTCAACATGAAGGTCCTATCTCACGGACCAGGATATCTGCTACAGTCCCAAACATCATGTCCGCATTACAATGCAACTGGAAGAAGGCAGACAAACCCTCCTACGTTTAAGAACATTTCATGAAAGTTGCATACCTACTTCTACAGCCATCCAATGGGCCAGGACATGGTCTTATGGCCAAGTTTAGTTGCAAAGGAGGCGAGGCAATACAGGCTTTGTTCTAGGCAGCCACATTGAACTAAAATATGGAGGAGGATCTATTGCTAGGAAGAAGGACAAAGAAGAATCATTCACTGTGCCAAATACCCTGAGTTTGTTTAGAACATCAGAAGTGTCAGAAGGCACATCCCATTATACACAGTGTGTCACCATGACTACCGAGGAAACCTGGAGGCCATCTGGAACTGTTCTTTCTCTGGTCTTCAGCTGACCACTGGATCCCAAGAGCTCACCTTTGGCATGGAATCTGGAAGGTTCTGAGAGGACTCTGTCCCTCAGAAAACTTCTGTGCTGGGGAACAGCTCTCTAATCTCAGCCCTGTGGGCCCCTGAACCAGAAGTTCTTCTACTTCCTCTTCCTCACTCAGCCTCTTCCTTCCAGTAAACTGGCTTCAGCCATTCCCTGTCCTCTGGTTTTCAGTGTGGCGGCTGTTTGTCCTGGTTAAAGATGAAGAGGCCTTGGAGGGGTTGTCTCAAGAGGAGGGGCTGAGGTGAGCCTGACCGTGAGCCCAGCAAGATGACAATGAAAAACAGACAGACGTGTTCACTACATAGGGGCTGCATCCTACAGTCACGCCTATTGTGCAAGTCGCTGTCAGTGCCTTCTCCACTTTGAGGTCCTTTTTACCAAAAGTCCCCTCTCCTTAACTGCCATGGTATGTACCTGCCCAGAAGGAGGAGGGGTGGGGTCTCAGTTTATCCAGGAACAGCCCACTTCCACCTTCAGGGACCAAAAGACTCCTGCTGGGAATTGAGCTCATGACACTACATAGGCCCAAGTTACTCAAGCAGCTCTAAGTGGGCAGAAGACTTTATTCCTTATCAGGGCTTGCCCAGCCCTGCCATCCCTGTATGATCTTTTACCATAACTTATTACTAAAGGGAAGGAAAACTAATGTGCGCCAGGGACTTAAATTCATTTATTAAATCCTTACAACCATCCTGCAAGATGGGGTGTTTAGCTCCATTTTACAAAAGAAAAACTAAAGCTCAGAGTGGTTGAGTAACTTACCCAAGGCTACAGATCCGGAAAACGGTAGGACCAGTACTAGAACTAGGGTCTGACACTTGGATTGTGTTCTTTATCCTATAAGAGTTGTCTCTCATTAAATGCATATGGGTAGTCTATGGTCTGGGGAGTGGTGTGAGGAAAGTCAACAAAATTAATACAACAGATACTTGCTGAGCACCCACTAAGTGCCAGGCATGGTGGATACAGAGATGAATAAGACAGCCTCTCCAACAATGACATTTTAGCCACAAAGACTGTCAGACAGAGACTATTTCAAGTCATTTTATTTATGGCAAAGATACATAACACAGGATATTATGGATATTTAGCAATATAAACCATATCTGGCTAGGAACTGCAGGAAGGCTTCCTAGGGCGGGGAGGCAATCTCTCAGCTGAGTCTTAGAGTAGATTTTTGGTAAGCAGGTAAAGATTGTACAAGGCATCCAAACAGAGGCACAACATACACAAAAGCCAGGATGTAAGGCAGCCAAAACATTCAGCCATACACTCTATGGGTATCAGATTCAGTGTGGCTTTCTAACTCACATTCAGTAAACGTTTTTACCAAATAAGTGTTTCTTCTCCCACAATGCCTGAAAAGCCTTTGTGATCACTCTGTCAATTCACTGATCACATTCTTCTTGTCTTTTTCTCTGGCCTTGCTCCAATTCCACTTCTTCCCCTTGCTGTCTTGTTCTTCACGAAGATTGTTCTCTTTTTGGTCATGGTCCTGTGACTCCATCTCTGGAATGTCGGAGCCACATGAATGTCATATTGCTCAGGATTCTGCTGGGATGTGGAAGGAAAGAAAGTCCTCAGTGGGAGGTTTTCACAAAGACTTTGACCTTCATGAAGTGGATAGGCCCATCTGCTTCTCCCAGACTTTCCCCAGCATGATTTCCAAGCAGCTGCAATGTCAGCTCAGCCCTCACAAGAACTTTGCTATTTCAATTGCCAGGCACCTGGGGGTGGGAGGTTGTGTGTCCTCACTGTCCCCAGGCTCATGCTTCTGTGGCCTTTTCTGATACCTGCAGGGTGGGTCCCGACCTCTCTATTTCCCTTTCTCTACTTATCCCTTCCTATCTCCGTCTGTCTTCCCAGCCCTCTACACAGTGTAACCTGTCCTCACAATATTACAACTCATAGGTTTTAGTCAGAGGCAGGAATTTCTAAGGGTGGGACTTCAACATTAGAATTCCAGGTTATCTTTTTCTCAGCAATTCCTGGGCTAGGAAGCCACATCTGGCACCTCTGAATTCATACCAACCTGCTACAGAGGTGGTGCCATAGTGGAGTTAGGTGAAGAGACACCACCATTCAGAAAAATCTGAGTTCAGATTCAATATCTGGTACCTCCTTGGCTAGGTGACCTTGGCCAAGTGACTGGAACTCTCTGAACTTCTGTGTACTTGTCTGTGGAGCAGGGATAACAATACCAATTCAGAGAGGGGCTGAAGGTTGACACCAAACTCTGCATTTAATAGTCCACGCACTTGGCTTGAACTATTACCTAGCACCCTTTGCCAGCTTGCAGACTCCTCTTTCTCAAATGCTTAATCATTTGACAAATAGTGAATCACTGTGATGTGTCAGGGGAGAACACAGGCATGAACAAAACAATGATGATCTTGGGTTGGGATTGTGTGATCACTTCACAATGAGAGAAGACATGAAGAGAGGGCATCCTCAAATTTGTGCTTATGAGGGACAACATCCCTGCCATGTGAACAGATAACATGTAGTACAAGGCAACCCACCAGCAGCTTCCCCATCTGGCTATTTCCAGACAGTTACTGGGAATTTTGCTTCATGGGTGGTCTGGTCTAGGAAAAGCATCCACAATAAGTTGAATGGCATAGAACCCAATGTTCCTGAGTTCCTAGTGGTCCCCCACCCTGTCAAAAAAACACTTAAAGAACACACTTCTTGGGCTCAGGAAAATACAGGACTGTCATTTACTAGACAGAAGAAACTAATCCAACTGAATGAGTGTATGTACGGTGTGACAATAAAATAACACATTTATTAAATTGTGCTTCTATTTTGTGATAATAAAATCATAAATGCATATTTCAGAAAGGTGGACAATAGAGAAGACAATAAAGTACACAAATGACTTATACTGATAATTAGTGGTCTAGCAGGACATTCATGAAATGTGATCTGAAGACTGTCTAGGGGTCCCTGAATCTTTCATGGTGCCCGAAGAACCAGAATTCTCTTCATAATAATATCAAGCCATTATTTGTGTGCTCACTCTTAATCTCTCAGGAGTGTATTATGGGGTTTTATAGAAGGTACATGACATGTGATGACATCATAGCTATAACAGCTTGTGTATTCCTGTTTTTAAATTTTCTAATTTTAATCTTGAATACAGTAAATATTGGCAAATTTAATTCACAAACAGAAGTCTTGGGGATCCTAAATAATTTCCAAGAGAAATTGAGAACAAAATGCTTCAGAACCTTTGGTGTACAGTACAGTATTTTTTCCCAGTCTTTGGCCTATGACTATTGAATAATCATAAAGAACTGGTATCCATTACATCCATGCTTTGTGCTATAGTTTGGATCTGGAATGTCCCCCAAAGGCCCATGTGCTAAAGGTTTTGTCTTAGGCTTGTCACCATTGGAAGGTGGAAATTTTAACAAATGGGGTCACATGGGAGGTTTTAGGTCACTGGGAGTGTGCTTTCAAAGAAGATTGTAGGACCGCAGCCTCTTCTTCCTCTGTCTTATCCCAGTCATGAGGTGAAGGGGCTTTGCTCTGCCATAGGCTCCCCACCATAATGTGCTGCTTTGCCACAGACCCAAAAGCAACTGGACCAAGTAATGATAGACCTCCCAAATTGTGAGCCAAAACAAACATCTTTATAAGTTGATTATCTCAGGTATTTGTTTCAGTAACAAAAAGTTGACTAATGTACTTTATATCCTGCTTTTTTATTTAATGTATTAGATATTAATATGTCTATATGTTGTTAAATATCATCTAAACAATAATAACAGCAATTTTACGAACCAGTTACTCTTTCATGTACTTTATATAAAAACAAAATTTTGATATAGGAACTATTATAATCTTAATTTAAAAATTAATGTTAACTACCTTTTCCAGGGTCATATAGCTAGAGACAGCCAGAGTTGGAATTCAAAGCAAGCTGGGCATGGTGCATATGTCTGTAATATCAGTACTTGGAAAGCTGAAACTGGAGCATCACCAGTTTGAGGTCAGCCTGGACTACAGAGCAAGTTCTAGGCCAGCCAGGACCATCTACAGATGGTCTCAAAATAACAACAACAAAACAAAGCATGATACAACAAACAAACAAAAAGCTGAGGCAATGCCAAGGCTCAGTAGTCATCATTTGAATGATCCTGATTTTGTGTATCTATTCTATAACTTTTTGGATAACTGTTTTTAATTTTTCAGCAATATTAAATAACATTGCTCCAGTGTCCTTGAGCAGACAGTTTTGTTAAGATCTCTGATTATTTCCTTATTCCTGGTTGCTAGCATGTCAATTTTTTCAGAATTTTGATACATGTTGGCAAAGTATTTTCCAAGATATCTCTACCCATTCACACTTCCACCACAAATACTTGAAGAGCACTTAAATCAATTCTGACTGAGGATTGATAATTTTGCAAACATAATAGACAAGATAAAGCTATCTGCAGAGGATTCCAAGATGGCGGCTAGAGGTAGGAAGCAGAAAGCAACCCTCCTATAGTGAAATCTTGGAGAGATGCTGGAGACACACTTTGCAGGCATAATCACCGAGAAAAGGCATAACTTTGACCCCTCCACATCTCCAGCCGGTGCAGAGAATCTCCACTTCACGTTAAACAGAGAAACGAGGAGGGCCCCTGGGGCCGCCAGTGGCCGGCGCCCATACGGCTTGGGAAGACGCAGACCAGGTGAGCTTCACGGTACCGTGGTATTCCCACAGACAAGCCTGGGCCAGAGCAGCATAGTCCCCTGGACAGACTGACCTCCACCCGGGAAAAAAAAAAAGAGAAACTGAGTAATAAGCAATAAGAACAGTTAAGACACACTGGAAAGAGGGTGGGGCGCCCTGAGCGCTGAAGATTGGGGGAAGGGAATCCTTCCCGGGACTGTAAATAAACAAGCCGGGCAGGCCAGAGAGCCTCTGGCGGGAGCAGGGTGCACACCCAGCAACCAGGAGCAGGAAAGCTTGTGAGAGGAGGGAAGACCCACTTCCCACGTGAACTGTAAACAAACATGGTGGCCGGCAGGAGCAGCAGCACCACCCAGTAAGCAGGAGCAGGAAAGCTTCTGAAAGTGGCAGTGGGAGGAAAACTTCAGAGGAGAGGAGGGAAGACCCACCTCCCACATGAACTGTAAATAAACACGCAGGCCTGACCACGTGGGGCAGTGTCACCTTTCCCAGTGCTTGGAAAGGGGAAAGCCTGTAGCAGAGGCTCCCGCACAGGAGAACTCTGAGCAAACAAAGCCTGTGGGACCAGGTGAGTGCTAAGTTCACCCCAGAGATCTGCATAAATAACGCCGCCAGCTACAGGCTGAGAGCAGCAGGCAGGCAAGCCACAGTTGCAGATACCACCCTCAGAACTGTCTCCAGACGTTTTTTTTTTTCTTTTTCTCCCTACCTTTGATGAGAGAACAACCGAATTACACCTGCAAGCCAAAAAACTTACTGAAACTGTATTGCATTTGAACTGGGGACACTTGGTGGGGCTTTTTGTGTGTGTGTGTGTGTGTAAGTGTGTAGTTTTGATCTACTTTATGCATCCCCTTTGATGAGACAACTACAGAACAACATCTGAGGCACCAACTCCAGGACTGGAGATTGAGACGGACACCCAAATTATTAAGACTGAAACTGCATTGCATATAAACTTGGAAGTTTTTTGGGTTTTTTTTTTCAATTTTCTATTTTCTACTTTATTTTAATTCATTTTTATATATAGATACTACTTTCATTTACTTATTTTTAATTTTTTTATCTTTGATTTTCAATCCTCTCTCTGTCTCTCTAATGTCTGTTCAGCTTACTGTCGATTAGTACACTAACACTCCCTGTTTATACCTTTGAAACTCTCTTGTCTGATACCTTGTTCTGCTCTCTCCCTCTTGTCTGTATATTTGTTTTCCCCTTTTCTTTAACTTCTTGCTTTCCATCTCAGCTCGCTCTTCCATTCTAAATATTACCATTGTTATTAGTACAAGCTGGAAAATACTTAATTACACACAGTACAGGGACAGTAACAACACCAAAGACAATGATGGGAAGACAGAAAAAACAGGGAAACCAGTTTCCCCACAGCAAAAAATTAGTACAGGAACCAGAGGGGAATGAAGAGAACAGAAACTCAGATCCAGACTCCAACAAAATGAAGATAAACTATGCCAAAGGACCCAATGAAGCCCACAAGAATAATTTAAAAGAAGACATACTACAGGTACTCAATGAGAATTTTATAGAGATGATACTGGATAGGGTCAACCAAAATGTACAGGAGACACTCAAGAAATTCCAAGACAATAAAAATAGAGAATTTGAAAAAGCAAAAGAAGAAATAAAGGAAACCATAGAAGCACTGTATAAACACCAAAGTGAAAGAGAGAACACAATGAATAAATGGATAAATGAACTCAGGACAAAAATAGACAACAATAAAGAAGAAAACTGCCAGGATATGGAAAACCTCAGAAAAAAGAACGAAACAGAACTGCAAAACAAAACGGAAGGCCAATCCAGCAGAATAGAACAAACAGAAGACAGAATCTCAGAACTTGAAGATGAAATGGTAATTAAAGGAAAAACGGAAGAACTATTAATTAAACAACTCAAGACCTGTGAAAAGAAAATGCAAGAACTCACGGACTCCATCAAAAGACCAAACTTGAGAATCATGGGCATCGAAGAAGGAGAAGAGGTGCAAGCGAAGGGAATGCATAATATATTGAACAAAATAATAATGGAAAATTTCCCAAATCTAGAGAAAGATATTCCCATACAAATGCAAGAGGCCTCCAGGACACCAAACAGACCAGATCAAAATAGAACTACTCCACGACATATCATCATTAAAACAACAAGTTCAGAAACTAAGGAAAGAATATTGAAGGCTGTAAGAGAGAAAAAACAAGTAACATACAAAGGTAAACCCATCAAAATCACAGCAGACTTCTCAACAGAAACACTAAAAGCAAGAAGAGCGTGGGGTGAGATCTTCCGGGCACTGAATGAAAATAACTTCAACCCCAGGATACTCTACCCAGCAAAGCTATCATTCAAAATAGATGGAGCAATAAAAGTCTTCCATGATAAGCAGAAACTAAAACAATATGTGACCACAAAGCCACCATTACAAAAGATTCTGCAAGGGATCCTGCACACAGAAAGTGACACCCAACTTAACCATGAAAAGGCAGGCAGCACCAAACCACAGGATAAGAAAAAGCAAGACAGTAGAGAGTAACATCAAGTTGGGTACACACAATCAAACCTTCAAACAACTAAGACAACTAAATGGCAGGAATCACCACATACCTATCAGTACTAACGCTTAATGTTAATGGACTTAATTCACCCATCAAAAGACACCACTTGACAAAATGGATTAAAAAAGAAGATCCAACAATTTGTTGCTTACAGGTGACTCATCTCACCGACAGAAATAAGCATATGCTTAGGATGAAAGGCTGGAAGAAGATTTACCAAGCCAATGGCCCCCGAAAACAAGCAGGAGTAGCAATACTTATCTCTGACAAAGTAGACTTCAAACCTACATTGATCAAATGAGATAAAGAAGGACATTCCATACTAATAAAAGGGGAAATAGACCAAAAGGAAATACTAATCATCAATCTGTATGCACCCAATGTCAACGCACCCAATTTCATCAAACATACCCTGAAAGACCTAAAAGCATATATAAACGCCAACACAGTGGTTGTGGGAGACTTTAACACTCCATTATCATCAATAGATAGGTCATCCAAACAAAAACTCAATAAAGAAATCCAAGATCTAAAATATGCAATAGATCAAGTGGACCTAGTAGATGTCTACAGAACATTTCATCCAACCTCTACACAATATACATTCTTCTCAGCAGCCCATGGAACCTTCTCCAAAATAGATCATATCCTAGGGCACAAAGCAAGCCTCAGCAAATATAAGAAAATAGAAATAATACCGTGCATACTATCTGACCACAATGCAGTAAAAGTAGAACTCAACAACAAAAGTAAAGACAAAAAACATGCAAACAGCTGGAAACTAAATAACTCATTACTTAATGAAGAATGGATCATCGATGCAATAAAAGAGGAAATTAAAAAGTTCCTGGAAGTCAATGAAAATGAAAACACAACCTACCGGAACCTATGGGACACAGCTAAGGCAGTCTTGAGAGGAAAGTTTATAGCCATGAGTGCATATATTAAAAAGATTGAAAGATCCCAAATCAATGACCTAATGATACATCTCAAACTCCTAGAAAAACAAGAACAAGCAAATCCCAAAACAAATAGAAGGAGAGAAATAATAAAAATAAGAGCTGAAATCAATGAAATAGAAACCAAAAAAACCATACAAAGAATTAATGAAACAAAAAGTTGGTTCTTTGAAAAAATAAACAAGATCGATAGACCCCTGGCAAACCTGACTAAAATGAGGAGAGAAAAAACCCAAATTAGTAGAATCAGGAATGCAAAACGGGAGATAACAACAAACACCATGGAAGTCCAGGAAATCATCAGAGAGTACTTTGAGAACCTATATTCAAATAAATTTGAAAATCTAAAAGAAATGGACAGATTTCTAGATACATATGATCATCCAAAACTGAACCAAGAGGAAATTAATCACCTGAATAGACCTATAACACAAAATGAAATTGAAGCAGCAATCAAGAGTCTCCCCAAAAAGAAAAGTCCAGGACCTGATGGATTCTCTGCTGAATTCTATCAGACCTTTAAAGAAGAACTGATACCAACCCTCCTTAAACTGTTCCATGAAATAGAAAGGGAAGGAAAACTGCCAAACACATTTTATGAAGCCAGTATTACACTTATCCCAAAACCAGGCAAAGACACCTCCAAAAAGGAGAACTATAGGCCAATCTCCTTAATGAACATTGATGCAAAAATCCTCAACAAAATAATGGCAAACCGAATTCAGCAACACATCAAAAAGATTATTCACCACGACCAAGTAGGCTTCATCCCAGGGATGCAGGGGTGGTTCAACATACGAAAATCAATAAACATAATAAACCACATTAACAGAAGCAAAGACAAAAACCACTTGATCATCTCAATAGATGCAGAAAAAGCCTTTGATAAGATCCAACATCATTTCATGATAAAAGCTCTAAGAAAACTAGGAATAGAAGGAAAGTTCCTCAACATTATAAAAGCTATATATGACAAACCTACAGCCAGCATTACACTAAAACGGAGAAAAATTAAAACCATTCCCTCTAAAATCAGGAACCAGACAAGGATGCCCACTATCTCCACTCCTATTCAACATAGTACTGGAATTCCTAGCCAGAGCAATTAGGCAAGAAGAAGGAATAAAAGGAATACAAATAGGTAAAGAAACTGTCAAAATATCCCTATTTGCAGATGACATGATCCTATACCTTAAAGACCCAAAAAACTCTACTCAGAAGCTTCTAGACATCATCAATAGCTATAGCAAGGTAGCAGGATATAAAATCAACATAGAAAAATCATTAGCATTTCTATACACTAACAATGAGCAAACGGAAAAAGAATGTATGAAAACAATTCCATTTACAATAGCCTCAAAAAAAATCAAATACCTAGGTGTAAACCTAACAAAAGATGTGAAAGACCTCTACAAGGAAAACTATACACTTCTGAAGAAAGAGATTGAGGAAGACTATAGAAAGTGGAGAGATCTCCCATGCTCATGGATTGGTAGAATCAACATAGTAAAAATGTCGATACTCCCCAAAGTAATCTACATGTTTAATGCAATTCCCATCAAAATTCCAATGACATTCATTAAAGAGATTGAAAAATCTACTGTTAAATTTATATGGAAACACAAGAGGCCACGATTAGCCAAGGCAATACTCAGTCAAAAGAACAATGCAGGAGGTATCACAATACCTGACTTCAAACTATATTACAAAGCAATAACAATAAAAACAGCATGGTGCTGGCACAAAAACAGACATGAAGACCAGTGGAACAGAATAGAGGACCCAGATATGAAGCCACACAACTATAAGCAACTTATCTTTGACAAAGGAGCTAAAAATATACGATGGAGAAATAGCAGCCTCTTCAACAAAAACTGCTGGGA
This sequence comes from Castor canadensis, assembly GCF_047511655.1. NCBI lineage: Eukaryota > Metazoa > Chordata > Mammalia > Rodentia > Castoridae > Castor > Castor canadensis. Next base: position 171,758,811 of record NC_133386.1, read on the forward strand.
AAACTGGTTAGCAGTCTGCAAAAAACTGAAACTAGATCCATGTATATCACCCTATACCAAGATTAACTCAAAATGGATCAAGGATCTTAATATCAGACCCCAAACTCTTAAGTTGATACAAGAAAGAGTAGGAAATACTCTGGAGTTAGTAGGTATAGGTAAGAACTTTCTCAATGAAACCCCAGCAGCACAGCAACTAAGAGATAGCATAGATAAATGGGACCTCATAAAACTAAAAACTTCTGTTCATCAAAAGAAATGGTCTCTAAACTGAAGAGAACACCCACAGAGTGGGAGAAAATATTTGCCAACTATACATCAGACAAAGGACTGATAACCAGAATATACAGGGAACTTAAAAAACTAAATTCTCCCCAAACTAATGAATCAATAAAGAAATGGGCACGTGAACTAAACAGAAATGAATCAATAAAGAAATGGGCACGTGAACTAAACAGAACTTTCTCAAAAGAAGAAATTCAAATGGCCAGAAAACACATGAAAAAATGCTCACCATCTCTAGCAATAAAGGAAATGCAAATTAAAACCACACTAAGATTCCACCTCACCCCTGTTAGAATAGCCATCATCAGCAACACCACCAACAACAGGTGTTGGCGAGGATGCGGGGAAAAAGGAACCCTCTTACTCTGTTGGTGGGAATGTAGACTAGTACAACCACTCTGGAAAAAAATTTGGAGGCTACTTAAAAAGCCTACCATTTGATCCAGCAATACCACTCTTGGGGATATACCCAAAAGACTGTGACACAGGTTACTCCAGAGGCACCTGCACATCCATGTTTATTGCAGCACTATTCACAATAGCCAAGTTATGGAAACAGCCAAGATGCCCCAGCACTGACGAATGGATTAAGAAAATGTGGTATCTATACACAATGGAATTTTATGCAGCCATGAAGAAGAACGAAATGTTATCATTCGCTGGTAAATGGATGGAATTGGAGAACATCATTCTGAGTGAGGTTAGCCTGGCTCAAAAAAATCAAAAATCATATGTTCTCCCTCACATGTGGACATTAGATCAAGGGCAAACACAACAAGGGGATTGGACTGTGAGCACATGATAAAAGTGAGAGCACACAAGGGAGGGGTGAGGATAGGTAAGACACCTAAAAAACTAGCTAGCATTTGTTGCCCTTAATGCAGAGAAACTAAAGCAGATACCTTAAAGCAACTGAGGCCAATAGGAAAAGGGGAATAGGTACTAGAGAAAAGGTTAGATCAAAAAGAATTAACCTAGAAGGTAACACTCACGCACAGGAAATCAATGTGAGTCAATGCCCTGTATAGCTATCCTTATCTCAACCAGCAAAAACCCTTGTTCCTTCCTATTATTGCTTATACTCTCTCTACCACAAAATTAGAAATAAGGGCAAAATAGTTTCTGCTGGGTATTGAGTGGGGGGGAGAGGGAGGGGGCAGAGTGGGTGGTAAGGGAGGGGGTGGGGGCAGGGGGGAGAAATGAACCAAGCCTTGTATGCACATATGAATAATAAAAGAAAAATGAAAAAAAAAAGCTATCCCCATACTTTACTAGACATTTCTTTAATATCTAGGACAGTCAAACACCATTCAAAAATCTTTTTTGACCATTTTTATTTATTTTAGTGTAAATCTTTTATTTTTACAATCATTTCCTGTAGTGAAATTACCCTGATTTTCATTTATATATTCCTGAATTTATGCCTCAAAGTGATTACTGTCCACATTAGAGTGATCACTTAAGTGTTTAATTTAATGACAATACACTTGATTTTTAAAATATTTGGAACTCCTTTATTGGGACCTACATCACTGGGGAAGAGGAAATTCTTTGTATAAAGCATTATTAACACCATCAAAAATGTTATTTGTATTTAAAAAAATGAAACACTATATTTCTCACTCCTTATTTTCTAAGTTGGATCCAACTAATTTTTTGGCTGCCAGCTGCTATTGCCTTTTCTCAAAGGACTGGAGTTTGCATTACAGAGGCTATCCATAATGGATATGTTGGGACCCTGCCTAGATTTCCTTTCACCTAGCCAGCATCCCATGTGCTGTAAATAAAGCTTCTAAGGACTTACAGCAGTCCCTCTGCTGAATAAGGGTGACCTTACTCATAGGTTAGCATCCTCACTCACCAGTAGCCAATGACTGGAACAGAGATTCAAGAGGCTGACATCCTTGCCTCAAAGTGGTCCAACTATTTGGTGAAATTTGTGTTCCAGATCTTTCTGTGGGACCAGACTTGATGCTGGTCTTTAGCCAAGACCATACCCTTACTTAGAATTCTTTTCTCCTTGCTCTATTCTGCTTCTCTCATTTCTCTTCTCCTGAGAGCAACGTTTTTAAATAAATTGCTTTCAGAAGAATCCCCAGCTCAGACTCTGCTTTTAAGGAACCCTACCTCAGTGGTACCAACAGTGGTCTTAGACAAATGGACTATAAGGATGGGGTCCTGACGGTGGATCACTCACTGATAGATGACAGTGAGAACTCCTCCTGGCAGTATGTGAAATATTCATTGTCTCTGGCATGCTGTAAAAGTATAATGGTGAAGACTTTCACCTGGAGTGAACTGGGACAGGATACAGATTGAAGGGGATGTCCTAGTTAGTCTCTGGCATTGGAAAAGTATGGAGTGAATAGTAAACTTATGACTGAGAAATTGGTAGACTGCTGCTAAGTGTCATTGATTCACTGAAGGGAGAAAAATACAAGATTCAGATTAATGAGCAATTTAAATCAGAGAGCCTCTTTGGTGCCACTTAGAGATACTCATCTGAAGCCAGACAGCAGACAGAGCTGAAAAACAAGCACGAATCTAATTGTAAGGAAAGCAGAACTTCAGAATAGACAATTCTCAGCTTAAGAAAATATCCTATGCCAAAGACAGGGTTATGATAGAAAAGGAGAGGAACCCTAAGGCTTGGGACACAGGTATCTGGGGAAACCTTTGATTCCCAGATTTTGGACTTTTTTGAATCTGTTGGGAACCAAAGGCCACAGTCTGACAAGGTCACTGTGGCTTAGCATCATTCCAACAGTGTCAGAATCTGCAGGTGCACCATGTCTGTCACAGTGGGAAGGAGTGCTAGATGGTTTCCCTTGACTGAAAAGAAGTTTATACTTAGTCAAGGGCACTGGCAGTAAGAATGCAGGGTGACCAAAACAGAAAGGTTGTAACTAGGTCAGAGCGTTTTTGATGTTTAAGTCTCTTCCTCTTTTGTATAAAGCTTGCTGAGAAAAATAAAAAGTTTGACAGCTGGTCACCAGCCTTCTAGGCATGTGTTTTGTCATTCTTTTCCTGAGTGAGTGAGTCCTTTCCTGTGTCTCATCTGTTCATTCCTTCCCTGAGTCCTTTTGGGTCAAGGACCTCTGCGATCCTGGCGTGAACCCCTTGGCATGTATAAATGTCCCACTCCCTCTTTGCTGAAAGATAACCACTTTCCCCTCCTCTCCTCCATCTACTTTTGGACACTTATTGTCTCACAGTTTCTGTGAGTCAGGTGCCTTGGCAGAGCTTGGCCAAAGCCTCTCAAGAAGCTGCAGACAAGCTGTCATCTATGTCTGTGTTCTCATCTGAAGGCTTAACAGAAGGAGGATCAGATTCCAAACTCACTCAGGTCATTGACAAACTACTATTCCTCACCAGCTGTTGGTCAAAGTTCTCCTTCTGCTCTCTTCCATGGGGCAGTTCACATTATGCAGCAATCTTCCTTCAGAAAGAGCAAGTCAGCCAGAGCAAGAGTGACTCTAAGAAAGAAGCCATAGCTTTTGTGCAACCTAATCTTGGAAGTGACACCTCATCATTTTTCCACATTCTGTTTATTAGAAGTAAATTACTAAGTCCAGCTCATACTCAAGGGGAAGGAAGTCTAGCCAGGCAACACCAGATAGTTGAGATCACTGGGGCCATATCAGCAGCAGCCTACCACAGAAATTCAAATGAAAGCCCTCTAACTTCTAAAGTTGCTAAGACTTGCTAAGTAAACCTCTCCCTAGTCACAATGGAGGTCTGTCTGACAGAAGGGGTGGAGCAGTATGCTGAAAGGAGAAACTGGCTTTGTAATACATAGAGCTTAATATCTTACATCAATTTCTTTCCAACTGAATTTAGTGAAGATTCTGGATGACTAGAGGAAGGTTTTAGTCTCAAGGGAGGAAAAGGGGGAGTGGGTAGTCAGTGAGAGAAGTAAAGAAGGGAGGAAAGAATGAAAATGTTTCCAAAACCAAGAGCAGGGCCAACAGGATTGCTTCACAGTTTTGCCAAGGGTTAATTCTGCTTCATTTGTGCAGCATCAATTCAACCCTTGATGGCTAGGGGTTTATTTCTGCTTTGAATTACCTGGGCCTCTTATCTCTCACCTGCTTCTTCCTGTTTTATATGCATTTTTGCCATTTTTTGCTCCTTACAACCTTGTCTCAGGGGCAAGGAAAGCCAAGCCTTCAACTGATTCCTTTACTGACGTAGAACCTTGGCTTGGCTCAGGGAGTAAAACATCCTTGTGGCTGTCAGATTTCACGCTCCAAATCTGGCTCTGATCTTATTCTGTTCACTTAATCTCTTTGGCATATCAAATTGCAGAAACATAAAATGAAAATTCCAGCAAATATGCTTTTCCTTCTTCTTCAGTCTGCATTTCTGATAATAGTGGTATCCATCTTTCAACTGCTTATGCTAGAAATCTTGGGATTCTCTTGAGCTGTTCTTTCCCTTCTCTCTACTTTCAAAAGCTATTGAGCCCTCTAAGCATTTTCTTTGCTGTATTTCATATGCTATTTTTTTCCTCTTTTTTTTACCTCCTCACTTGTCTCATTTAGACTCTCATAGTCTGCCACCTTGACATATCTGATTTACCCCTAATGTCATCTGTCTCCAGGCCCCGGCCATATCTAATCTATGCCCCCCCTTTCCTTTCCATAAAGGAAAGGCCTCAAAAATCATCTCTCCTAGCTTCCAGACTTAACTGGGGCCAAAGTACCTGATACTAGGGAAGTACCAGACTAGCAAAGGGAGGAGAGGAATTAGTTGCCAAAGTAGTTTCAAGATTTAGTTAATATATAGTAGTAGGAAGTGAGTGAGTGGAACATAGGATGCTAAACAAAGGTGGGAGGTTAAGGAAACATTTATTAAAATAGAATTGATTAAAAGCCTCAAGAGTCATGTCTAATATACTGTCAGGAGAGTTGCTGGTTACTTAGAAAAAGTGATTGGTTGGATTAAATGTGATAGAGTTGTCAAACTGCTTGGTAGAATGTGAAATTGTGGCAAAGATAGAGATTAAAGGTCTCGGAGACCTGTGCATGCTAGAGTGAGTCAACTACATAAGACTGGAAAGCCCAAAGATGACTATGTTCCTCCATTTACCAAGATAAAAAGGAATCCACTGGGAAGGGCTGAGGGTGGGTACGTGAGCTACTGAGAAACTCTATAGAGACTGTTTTCTTGAGGTTAGGGCTGACAATAGAAGATGCCATTCCAGAACTTGTTTCCCAGTATCAGTGAGAATAATAGAGTACCTGATAGCAGAGGCCAGGTGGTAACCTTTAACCACCAGAAGAAAGGTGCAAGTAATTATTATAATGAGCAAAAACATTGGAATGGTACCCCAGGAAGTTTGCCCTATACCAATCTATGAAAGTGGCTAAGAAGTCATGCAGTTTTTAGGGACTAGATAGATTGTGGCCAACAAAAATATTTGTTTAACATAAAAAGGTAAATGAAATCAAGAATGGATGTACGGAGTGCTGAGATCAGACATCCCAACAGAAAATCAAGAGCTCTTGCCCAGTTTCCAGACCTAAGTCAATTCTCAGATCCAGAATGCATGGACTATAATCAGGGTTGGGTCCCCAAATGAAAAGATGCAGCAACATCCTAAGAAGTGAATACTACAGTTATTTACCCCAAAGGCAAGCATGGTTATTTGCAAATATAACTATACATTGCTATGGGACACAAGTTCAAAGGTGACCCAGGTTCATGAGAGTTCAATGTAGTCCTGAGCAGATCTCTCACAGTTTGGTGAACAGAGTCTATGGATCCACCCAGTGGTCACTTCCTCAGCTCCCAAACATACAAATGGGATGGACATTCTGGGCAGTTGACAGAATACTTACATTGGTAAGTGTAGAGTAAAAGCAATTGTGGCAGGAAAGGCCATCGGGAAACCCTCAAAACTTCACCCATTGTTCAAGACAGTAGAGTATATCAAACACTTGGTATTCTTGGGGGAATTACAGATTGGTGCCACCCTTGAAGACATAAATGACAGAGGGGTGGGAGTTCTCATAACAACCTCCATTCAATTCTTCAGTATAACCCCTGAAAAACTGGAAGAGGAGATAACAGTATTACTGTAAATTTAACCAAGTTGTACTCCCAACTGCAGCTATTTTTCACTAGAAAAGATTAATACCACATATGTATATCTATCTATCTATCTGTCTTTCTACCTATCTATTTATATGGTATTTAGCTGTTACCTGGCAACTCATTTAAATGATTATCAGAAAGAAGGAGCAGGGCTGGGGGGTGTAGTTCATTGATTGGTACATGCCTATCAAGTATGATGCCCTGAATCTCCAGTTCCTGAGAAAAATACAAAGAAAAAAGAGAAAATTCCCAGAAGCAGTTGACATGCAGATGCGATGAACAATACTCAGGTTTGCTTCAGGGCTGGTACAAAGGGACCTAGACTACCTGAAGATTATACAGAACATCCCATTTGTCCACTCTATCAGCAACTTTGTGCTAATGAAACCAGATAAGAGGTGGCAGATTCTCTGGATGCCTTGGCAAGATATACACGTTTCAAGAAGTAAGAGATAAATGCTTGCCACACTGGGGAAGTTCTTAGGAGTCCAGTGATCAAGGCATGGGAAGTTATCTGCCTCAGAAGTTTTGCACTTTTTACCTTACACAACTAAGAAATAAGCACAATATTGCACAGACAGCTTTCAGGTTAGGACAGGTATATTCCATGTTGGAGAGCCAGTCCTTTTAAGGGGCAATGTGGAAGAATCCTAGAGGGAGTGGGGTCTCAGATCCTCCCACAGTAAATCTCTTAGACTAGCATTTCCATTGTAGGCTCTGCCTCCAGGGAATGTGACCTGAGACTGGTGCTTCACAGAAGCCAGGAGACAGAACCCCCTGGGTCTTAGTTCTGCTGAGTTTTCTGCTGTCTGGCAGACCTGCCGTGTCATTTTACCTCTCCAGGCTTCCATGTTCTCAAATGTAAAACATGGGGTTTGTGTTGGTTCAGCATTTCTTAACCTTCTCCCATCAGATAACAAACATGACAGATAAGATTTACACACATGACACACTTCCAAGGGCGTGTTCCTTGGCACCCATAAGAGAGGCTGCATGTTGTGTGTAATGCCCAGGAGGCAATCTGTACCTCCACACCATCCCACTCCAGAAGAGATACTGGATGCAGAGGGTAAAAATGGGAAAATAGGGCAGGGATGGCCCTGACTGTCTTCTAATGTAGTTGTAAAAACATCATGTGTAATCTATGTTTTCAAAAATTACTTTGAATGAATCTCTACATAGCCAGAACTATGACAACACAGTTCGGAACAAGTAGTTAAAATGCTTTTTAGGATAAATTTCTTACTCCAAAATTTGAGATTTTGAAAATGAGTTCTCGCAAAAGAAGTTCTAGAATCTTTGTGTAACATCAGTGTTTTGTGATACTCAAAGCAAAGCACTCCTTTTAAAATGTTTGAGTATAAGCTAAATATGTATCTAATAGCAGCTTCAATAAGTCATTCACCCTATATTTTACTGATTTCCCACTCTCTTCAGAGTCTAGAATTCTAGTGGATTAGAAGTTAGTGTTCTTCTTTTACAGTAGCATTTTGAAAAGTTTAGGCTAACAAGTGTCTAGGGAAGAAAAGGATCTTTGTCAAAGAAGTTTGGATCAATTAAGCCCAGATTCTTTGCTGCAGAACTTCTCAGTTCCTTTATTCTAATCCTTAATTATGCTATGAATCTCCAGCAAAGAAATTTAGTCTGTAATGTTTACCCAAGATTTTGAACATGAAATCCTGTGAAGAACAAATGTTTTGAGGAACACTCTTTGAATAAAGTGGCCTTACAGTAAACTACTTTTACAAAGTATCAATGGTTCTTAAGAAGTTTGAGATAATTCTGCAATGATACTATACACGCAGGCTACCTAGCATCAAGAGAATCATGCTCTAAGTGACATACAGTGTCATCTGCTAAATATACTTTATTTCCTTCCTTGTTATTTCCTTCCCCTGATTCTTCCAAAGCAAACAGTGGCTCCACTATAGAAAGTATACTGCTACCCTCCCAGGTACTGACAGATTATATGTGGACTCAATGGACCATCATGCAAAGCTCCCAGTTCTGGATATTCCTCTAAGAATTAAGGTGACCAGAGACAAAAGACAAATAATTGTAATGAGATACAATAATTAAAACAAAACTAGTTGTATTTGTGAAATGAGTGGAGATTTTTTAAATGTTGTTTAGAGATGTATATTTAAGAATAAATTAAAGCATTTCCGGGTCCATGAGAAACTTGAAGCCAAGAAGCTAGAAAGTAATATTATTGATGCCTGAGCTATGCTAAGAAATTTACAGTCAGATCTCTGTCCATATGTCACTTCCTCACAGAAGTCTTTCCCAGCTGTACCTTCTCCACTAACTTCCCTGGAACTCTCTGTCCCCTAATCAGGCTTTGTGCTTTTTAGAATTTATCACTGCCCAACATTAAATTAGATTATTTTACTGCTTAATTTTGGTCTCTCCAACTGGAATTTAAGTGCCATGAGGACAAAGATTTTGTGACTTTTGTTCTGTGTGCATGTCTAGCATCTTGAATAGTGTGTGGAGCATTGTAGATCCTCAATAAAGTATTTTATACAAGGAAGAAATAAGTGAATGATCTCGTGGAATCCTAACCACAACCCTGTGAGCTAAGTCCTATTATTATCTCAGTTTGGTAATGGAGTAGGCCAGGCCACAAAGAGGTTAAATCACTTGCTCAAGAACATGCTAAGACGTGGTGGGGCCTGTGTTCAGATTTAGGTCTGATTTCACAGCTTTAGCACAGGCTATGCCACCTTTTAAGAACGCAGCGTTGCTTCTCAGAAGTGGTATTTGCCTCCCTGCGCCACAATGGGGGTTCAATAAAGTGTAGACAATTGAAATTCCTCTGATACATTGAAACAGGGTGGAGGGAGGACTGGGGGAATGCAATGTGCAGAGAAAGAGAGAAAGTGGAGAGAGAGAAGGAGCACATCCTTCAGAGATATCAGTTTCCAAGTAGGCCACTCTGGACCCTCAGGACCCCTTTAATGTCTAAGGAAGACAATACCAACTAGGTTCCTTTTGAGTTAACAGCTCTGTTGGCACCAAGCAACACAGCCTTGGCCCAGATTCCAGAATTATCAAGGAGGCCAGAGAGGGAATCTCTGCAACACACAACCTATTTACTACCTATTTACAAGGCCGTTTACTACCTCCTGTGGAATATCACCTGGGGACTCCCAGGAAGCTTGGAAGGCAGGAAAAATTCACCAGGGTCAGATTTCCCACATTTCAGTAAGCATGGACGAGTGTTAGCTACAGAGGTTTGAATTCTTACTGTTATAGTGATTCCCTTAGTACCTGAAAATACTTCTTTTCCTCTTGCAATATCCTATTTTCTTTTGTCTTGTTGGGTCTGCCTTGTTCTTTTCCCTCAGGCCATGTTGGTCTAGTGGGCTGTCACTCTGAGTTGAGCCAGAAGGCAAGACCCACTGCAGCACTGATTTTTCTTCCCTGTAATTCTCTGGTTGAAAACAGGAATAGGGGAAAGCCTGGTGTAGTAACTCCATGGGCAGATTCAGAATTAGCTGGGAAGCCAGGGGTCCCATCTCTCTGGACATGGATGAGCTCCAGAGAGAAAAAGGAACCTTTTGTCCTTCCCTTGGTTCAGGCCAAGCACCTTGCTCTGCCTAACCTTCACCCACTGTCATAAGCAGTGAGGGAAGTCGCCCATCATTTCTAGTAGCCAAGCTTTCCTGAGAGTACCCTGGGTCTTGAGCTGTTACCTCGCCACTCCTTTATTTACCTATGAGTTAGGTGAAGTACACCCACTCGATTGTGTAAGGCCGTTCATTGTTTTTGGCCAGCTTCTCTTTAGGTGTCATCAAGAAATCTTCATTCTGAGGGGTTCAAAAGTATTTCATAGCAATGCCAATCCTATAGTTAAGGCCCTAAGTAAAAACTTTGACCTGAGAAAGGAGAAATGTTCCCAATAGGTGAGGGAAGTAATTAAGCAAGGGACTGTATTTTATTGTGTTAATTACACTACATTTACTGTAAGCTAAACTTCCAATAACCCTTATAAAGTCCTCATAGGCAATGGCTTAACCACGAAGAGTGAGTTCCAGGGCTGCAGAACAGAACATGTTTGTCCTTCAAATGCTATTGGGAAACAGAAACTAGATTACATTTGTAAAAAAGGCAGCTTTCCCAGTCTCTCGTCGCTGGAAGTTTGGCTTGGCTTCAGGGCTGGAATTCTGGTTTTCCCCCCAAACCTCCCCAGCACTGGGTTATGCAAATCTTAGGTGTAGCAAGAGTTGGGCATGACATCAACTGCAGGTTTTAAACTGTAGCGTTACCTGCAGCTTAGTAGAACAAACTTCTTATGTCCTAGGACATTTTGTTCATTTCCCTGGAAATGAAAAGTATGGGAACAAGGCTTGCAGGCCCACAAGTTTACAGAGACTATCATGACCATAAAATACCATTGAATGTTGTCCCCTAGAGGGGGACAAACATCAGCTTTCATTCCTTTATCAGGCTGTGTACATAAATATATATATATTTGCTTTCCAAATAATGATGTCAACATCCAGTTAGATATTCCATTCATTCTAGTATTATTTCCTCAGCATCTTTAGGTGAAATGATTTTTTTCTTTTGCCTCAGTGTCAAGTTATGACATGTAATACCTGTCACAACAGTAATGGTGATTAAAAAAGAGGAAAGTTTCTAAGCGGCTCCAAAGAGGCTAGAATATTTGTCCTGGAAAAGGTGTGAGAAACAGCTTTGTGATAAAAATTGTATAAATATATGATAGCGAATAGAATTGTTGTTGTTTTGAGACAGTCTTTCTATATAGCCTAGGCTGGTCTCAAGCTCACAGTCTCCTGAGTGCTGGGATTATAGGCATGTACCACCACACCTGTCTGGAAAATAGTATTTTAGATCCCAGACCTTGTGTCTGGTGTTGAGATGAAATAAGGGCATGATGTTCCTGGCAAGTGATGAGAAGAGGTAATTGTCCCTTACACTCCCCAACCTAAGCAGGTTTGTTTGTTCTTCTTGCAAAAGGCCTTTACGTACAAAAACAGCTGTTCTCTTAAGAAGTATGCATTCAACTAATCCTTCATACAGATACTTGGCTTTAACAAAGAAAATAAGTTTGTCATATTCAGCACAAAACTTGATGACACTTGCCTCAGGGCCTTTGAGCAAGAAGGGCTGCTTTACCCATGATCGTGACACTCTAGGCATGATGCCTAGGCTAGGGCCTAAGAATATTTTGAGAGTCAACTGAGTACCCGAGACCCAGGGGGAGAAACAAAGAGAGAAATGTTTTGCTTCCATTGAGTGTTGTGATATATGGATTTTAACAGCTGTAATAACATAGCTACAAATTATAATATATGTCAACTCGATCAATTATTAATTGAATATTCATTACTATCTCATTACAGTTAAAAACAATTTATGGATTAGATTTTCTCACTTAAAATCTCTCGTGAATGCTCAATGATTGCTAAAAAAATCATTAGCAATTATAAAATCCTGGAAATCATTCTAAAATTTTAACCATATAAAATCATCATCAAGATGAATCAAAGGAGTTATTAACATAAAAATAATTATAAAAGTCAAATTTGAAAATACTTTCAATCATGTTGGATGTGGGTACATGGGGGAATACGTTTGGTAAGATGTGGGTGAAGCTGCCTAGGACTTCGGGATCCCCAAATATCTCCATGTGAGAGTGACTTCCCTTCTCAGAATACTCGCTTTAATCTTCTCTACCATCCATGTTCTTTTTCTGCTTTAAATCCAGAAAAAAAACTCCCCCCAAGAACTTTTCTTAATTTTTTTCAGTGCTGGGATTGAACTGAGTGCCTTATGCTTTCTAGGCAAGTACTATATAACTCGAACTCCCAGTCCTTTTTGCTTTTAGTTTGTTTTTAGATAGGGCCTCGTGCTTTTCCCAGGTCAGCCGCATATCCTCCTACCTCTACTTTCTGAGTAGCTGGGATTACTACAGGTGTTGAGAAATCTTTCCCAATTGAATTTTTCTTTATTCTTCTCCACTGATCTCCCTCACTATTTCTTGGCAATCAAACATAGACTTTGTATTTTCTTTGTATTGTCTTTATGGACAACCTACATTTCTATATTTATTTTTATTTTGGAGGCCTTTCTTAAATCTATTTTATGTATTTATGTTATATTTCATCTAAAGTGAGGGCCTTGGAAGGAAAAGCCTTTATTCATGCATTTATTCATTCACCAAAACTATCATGTGTTGGTGCTTGATATGCAAATTTGAGTCAAGCACATTATTTAGTGCCTTCCTTCAAGACATCTAGAAAACAAGACAGGCGAGGAAGCAGCTACTGTAACCAGAATGTCTCCTGGAGAGTTACTTGCTGTTGGTAAGGCTGGAGCTAGGCTCAACATGATTTCATTTAATAAAGCATGCTTTGTGTGTCCAGTACTATTTCAGCACAGGTGCTGTTTTAACACTTTTACAAATATTAGTCCATTCAATTCTCAATGCAGTCATTATTATTATTATCATTATTAATTATTTCCATTTTATAGATGAGGTCTTTGAAGCACAAAGTCAGTCACACAACAAATAAGTAGCCAAACTAGGATTTGAGTCCTGATAACCTGGCTCCAGAGCCTATGTGAAACTAGACCACATGGTCAGTACTGGTGGGGGTTGGCAGAAAATGATACATGGCTAATTAGGCCAGAGGTGGATGGCATAGGCAGAGTCTTCACAAAGTCACTATATTTGAATTGATTTGTATGAAATGAAAATTTGCCCAACACACACATTCAGAGTACAGGATTGAAGAAGGCATTCTAAGTAGAAAGAAGTGCCAATGCCATAACTTGTATGATTAAAACAAACAGATAACCATGATCTAAGATGGGAGTTGGAAATAATTTAACCTAATTTGCTTAGTGAGGGATTGATAGAAACAGGACTTGACAGGGAGCTAAGGAAAACACAATCTTGTCGATCATGATTGAGGAGTTTGTGCTTTGGTTGGCTAAATGTTCATTGATTCGCTCAACTTCCTCTCCTGCGAAACTGTGAAAGAAACTCTATAAATTCAACTCTGCAAATAAATAGGGGACCAAAAGACCAACAATTCAAGACACAAAGGACATGAACAGACAATTTATAGAAAGACATTTAAACATGTGTGCTCTGCCTACTTATCACAAGGCAAGTACAAACAAAAACAAGAGTAAGGCTATCGTTGTTTTGGCAAAAAATCAAAAAGCCTGGCATGTTCAAGAAAACAACTGTTCTCAAGCCTTGCTGTGTGAGGGTAATTGGCACTGCCCCTGTAAGAGCAATTGGGTAATTAGCTATCAAAATCGTGCATGTGCGTGTTGTTTAGCTTAACAATGCTAGTCCTAGGATTTATTCTGCAGGTATATTCACATATGGATGGGGCGTACATACAAGGAAATATATAAAACAACATTGTAACAGCAAAATATCGAGAAAAAAACCATAAATGTTCTTCATTAAGGAACTGATGAAGTCCCATTACAGTGTACCTGTGACTTGGAATTCTTTACTATCTTTAAAAAGAGCAAGCCTGCCATGTGTGTTTCAGAGTGGCAGGGTCTCCAAAAGTTGGAGATCCTGGATGCAAGATACAGAAGACTGGGTAAAATTTGTTACCATATAAATGTGCATGTGCATTTATGGAAATATAGACACATAGGCTTAAGAATTCATCAAGTGGGCTGGGACTGTAGCTCAGTGGTAGAGAGCCTGTCTATTATACAGGAGGCCTTGGGTTCCATCCCTCCACTCCAGAAAAAGAATGCATTAAACAGTTCTGGAAGAATCTTAAGAAACTAGTAGCACTGGTTGCCTTTAGGGAAAGAAACTGTCACCAAGGAGAGGGATGATCAACATCTATTTTGGAGGTTTTTAAAATTTGTTGCTATTTATTATGTATGTTTTGGGTTTTATATTTTATTTTGCTATGTATTATCTGGATTTCAATTTCTAAGTCTTAAAATATTGGTCAATATTGTTTGCATTATTCTGCATTTGGTAGGTTGGTTAATTATTATATGATCCTAAAAAACTCCAAATGAAGTTAGCTTCCTGAAGGAGAGAGAAGAGCAAAGAACTCAGCCACAGTATGCAGGAGCCACAGGCTGATCGCTCAGGGAGATTGCTGCTTCTGACTGCCTGCAGGTGTGGAGTCAAGTCCCTGGCTGTGCTGCAGAACAGGTATGAGGGAGACACCCCACAATTAGAGAAAAGTGGGCAACTGAGGTGCTGGGAGGACTTCTGTTTACACACCTTTCCAAAGGCTGTCTTCCCAGGAACTTAAACCCAGAGGTGGAGGTTATGAAACTCCTGTCTGGCTTCAGTTGGGTGATAACCCTGGGTATGTATGTGTTCACTACCACATTCTAGCATAGACGTAATCCTCACTGGCCTTAATCAGAGTGAAGCTTAGTTTTGCTGAAAGGGATGAATTCATATTGCCTTTTTTTGTGAAGTATCTGGTATCAGTCTACTTTGGTTTAATACATTTATTAAACTGTACTGAAGGACTCATTTTTTCAGCTAATAAGGATAAGCGCAGGAGACACAAGTGCCCATTTCAAAGAAACTGTGCTTAGGCATCCAAGGTATAACTAATAGAGGGAACCAAGGATCAAAGATTACTTCAACTGACAAGGCCAGCCCCTTCTAATTGGTGAAACCTGCCCAATTGTCTTGCAATATTTTCTTTGCCAAAAGGCAACTCCTATCCTAAATGTTTAAGTGACTTATTGTCGAGCTGGTTCTGGAGGATTAAGCTCAGTGTAATTTCATCTTTCCCAGGTGTGAGACACTTGCGTGTGCAGTAATATGATTCTGTACTGCCAGGGAAAATAGTGTGTCTTTGTCAGCACTGTTTGATAGTCAACCCCCCGAATCATGACCTCACTCCCTCACTCATTCACTCACTCACCCGCTCACAGGCAATCACACTTTGAGGGCCTAGACCTCTCTGGTTACCACTAGGAGGCACAAATATTTGGCTCCTGGCCAGTCATCCTGGTCAGCAAAGTGAGGATGACCTGTGTCACCAGCCAAGCTGGACCCCAGAAAGTATTTTATTTTTCCCAATTCCTTTGGAGTCAGCGTCTAGGTGCCTAGCAATAATATGTCTATTTTCGAAAAGGGAAAAGCAAAATATTTAGTACTTAATTTGTATTTAGTTGGTAGTTGGATCAACTTTGTTTCTGATGCTTTGGGTAATATCCTTATTCATGGTTCCCTACTGAATATTTACATCTCTGATAATAGAATATGTATTCTAATATGTACCCTTGTATGTAAAATACGAGCTACACTTGATAATAATAATGGCCAGGTTTCACTCAGTTCTAACTGAGGGTCTTGGACTCTTCTGTGTGCTTATATATATTACTGCATTTGATGCATGGTGCTATAATTATTATGCCTATTTTACAGATTGGAAAGTAGGGGAAGTTAAGTAATCTAACCAAGGGAATAGGCTGATAAGTGGTAGATATGGGATTTGAACTCAGGAGTCTGATGCTAGTGTTTTAGCATGTAACCCCAAAGTCATTCTACTTATTTTATGTCAGATGCATGACAACCCTGAGAGGTGACATTTATCATTTCTATTTTACAGATGAGCAAACAGAATCTCAGAGAGTTGAAATAAACTACTCAGGTCACACAGGTAGTGAATAGTCAATGCTTGCTCTGATTCAAGTCTGAGCCCTTAAGTCACAGATCATCTGACCAAGAAAGGTTAATCCTATTTTTTCTTATCTTGGTCCACATGGAGCCTAGCACATGTGATTGACTGACAGCTATGTACTGTGTTGCCACTTGTCTGCACCTGCTCTTACAAGGAGGCACTGGAAGTGAGAGATGGCCATTCTAGCTGAGGATTATAGAAATGTGCTACTCTAAGTCTTGTTGTCTTAGAGTATCAAGGAGCAAGAAAAGTACTTTGAAGGGCTGCAACCTTAAATCTCTTAAGTCAAGCCCCACATTTATAGGTGAGGAACTATTGTTGCAAGGACAACTTACATGACACAGATAAAATGTTAGTAGTCTTGCTAGGGATAGAGCCAAAGTGTCCTGACACCAGTCTAATGTTCTTTTTGCCACACCTTTGGTTTTCACAGAGTTTTAATGACCCTTATATTACAAGACAATCATTCAAGCAAGCAAACAAACAACAACAATAAAAACCCACGAAAAACCAAACAAACAAAAAATCCCACCTGTTTCCATATGGTTTGTTTTCCTACAGGTCAAGGTTGATCTTGTTCTTCAGTATCAGGACTTTACA
The DNA here is from genome assembly GCF_047511655.1 of Castor canadensis. NCBI lineage: Eukaryota > Metazoa > Chordata > Mammalia > Rodentia > Castoridae > Castor > Castor canadensis. The sequence goes on from NC_133386.1 coordinate 171,775,466, forward strand.
CTTACTAGAAGTTTCTATGCAGACAGCCTGCATAGATGGAACCAGATGGAATTCTACTTTTATGAGTCAAAACTCTGAATATATTTCTTATGGTTCTATCTGATAGTTTTTCATTTATAATATGTTAGTATTTAGCATAGCCTTCCTTGGATTCAGCATATTAGGAAATCATGCTCCCTTATTAGATTAGTTCTTCATCTAAACTCTGTCCCCTAAACCTATACTTTGTATTCTTCCCTTCCCATCCATAAGGAAACATGGGAACAATTCTGTAATAATAGAGGAGGTTTACCATAGCCAAGAATTCCCCCAAGATTACTGAATATGGGGAATTGGTAGTTTATTCTGCATATGGGCAGTTAAAATTCAAGGTATTTCTTCCTAAGCGCTACCATTTCCACCACAAACCCCAGATACAACTTCTTTAACATACATGTCATAGTATTTCATAGCTCTGTCTTGTAACCTTTATACCTTTCCACTTTCTTGTAAGATTGTTTGATTAATTTCTTCTTGCTCCATGAAAGCAGGAACCTGAGTAGTTTTGTTCATACCATACCTTCAGCACTTAGCACTGTCTACCATATTGTACGTACTCAATGACTATGTCTTAAACAAATGAACAAAAATCAAAACACAATGGTGTGGTGTATTCTTGTCTGCCCATTCAGTGAAGCTGA